>NC_137797.1:107775427-108490427 GCF_963383645.1 Muscardinus avellanarius | reverse complement strand
ATAGCGTTCTCCAGTTCCATCCAGCACTTTGCAATTTATTTATTTTTATTTATTTATTTATTTTTTGTGGCACTGGGGTTCCTGGAAGCCCTTCTACCTCCGGGCTATACTCCCAGACCTGTTTTTACATTTTTATTTGGAAACAGGGTCTCCTAAGCCAGCGCGCGCGGCTGGCTTCGAACCTGCGCGATCCTCCTGTCTCTGCCTCCCAAGCGCGGGGATTACAAGCGTGCGCCCCCACGCCCGGCCTTGCACTTTGCAATCTAATTCTCACAATAACCTCACAAGCTGGGCAACTAGCATCCCTGTTTTACTGATGAGAGAATAGAGCCACAGAGAGTTTGAAGAGCCTGCTCGAGGTTGTGTAGCTAGTGAAGGGTCCAGCCAGACAGCTGACCGCAGAGCCCATCTCTGTGCCACTACGCAGCCTGCATGAAAAATGAGATTTTGTGGGTAAAGTAAGTGGTATTTAAGATACGCTCATTGACGAGAAATGATTCACAGATTCCTCTATAAATGGTGTATAACAATATTGCATCATAATATTACATATTAATAAGAATTGGGGAGCCCATCAGCTCAGCCTAAAGCTCTTTGAAGAAGCACTCAGGCCAAGGACTTCATTTAGTTTAGTGTTCTTCTGCTTAATGGCGACATTGCTGTCTGACCCAAGTGGAAGATTAGCTAAAATATTTTGACCCCCATATTTCTTGCAAGCTGGATATGTAAGTGCCTTGAGGTCTCCAGCAAGCTCAAAAGTTGCCTGGCGTTTTTAGTGCCTGCTTACTAACAAAAATTTGCATGTGTCCAAATTTTTGGTTGGAGATTTGCTTTCACTAAACAAATTGCCTGTTAGTAGAACCCTGGACGGAGTTTTCATGCACTGTTAAGGGCCAGAGATCACAGGCCTCTACTGAAAAAAAAAAAAAAAAAAAAAGAAAGTTTGAAAAACCTATTTGGCTTAGTTCAGTTTATAGTGCCATGTTTGCTTAAAGACCTAGGCTTTTGTTTAAGTTATAATAATTATCCGTTCTTTAGAAAGATGAAATGGAGCTATTTTATTATTGAAAGAGTAATACAGTGCATGTATATCCCTATAATTCTGGACCGCATTACGATGTGAAACTAGAATGTAATAATAAAAGTGTGCATGTGTATATGTATACATTATAATATATATTTAAGTGCATATAATTACATATATATAACTGTATACTTATAGCATATATATACTTATAGCATATATATTAATATATAGTGTTGGAGATTTTCTGCCTGGGACTTGAAGACTTTTCTTCTGAAAGGACACGGACAGTTGTGGAAGGAACTGACAACTTTATTTAGGGTAACAGGCACTTATATATCACAAAACATGGACAAGCAAGCCAGGATATCTAGGCAAAGGATTGGATGACGTGCAAATCAAAAAAAAAAATAACAACACTTAAATCAATATTTTTTAGCTAATCATAAACTTAATTAAGAATACACATGCCTAAGAGAGCAAACGTAGGGTCTGCATGAGGTCACGGTAACCTCAGCCAAAAACACGTGTGCCTAAGAGAACAGAAGGGTTTGTGCGTGTCATGGCTTCCGGAACAGCTTGTGGACTTAGCCCTTCGCCTAGTCCTCGGAATACCTTCTCCTCTTGCAGCATTTACCTTCAGCCAGACCTCACAATATAGCACTTAAAAAAGTAATATAAACACACGACAAAAAAATAAAATAAAAAGTTAAATTGTGGGCTGGGCATGTGGCTGGGCGAAGCCCTTGCCTAGCATGGGTGAGGCCCTGGATCTAATCCATGGAAATGAAAACAAACAAAAAAGGTTCTAATTCTACTGATGGTTAATAGTGAAAAGAAGGTTTCTTGCCCATCCCTGCGTTTCAGTTCTCCTCTGTGAAGGAAACCACTATCCTGCACTCTTCCAGAAGTATTCTATGTGTATATTAACATGTATTTTTGATCCATCCTTTTACGGTTCTTTGTGGGTCATCTCAAATCTCCATATATGTTTTGTGTTCATCAAAGGAACATGGGTTATTCTCTTTTTATTCTTCCACATTACTGAAGGTGATTTCTCAAAAAACCTCTTTGTCAATGTCACTGCTTTCTAGTTGAATAAGATGAATAATCAAGAAAAGAAAAAAGAGAGTTGGATCAGATTACACATGATATTCTGATGTCCCAATACTTGGAAGCTTCACTCTTAAGTGAATTCACATGCACAAGTTGGAAGGGTTGACTGTGCCCGCCTCCCTCCCTCCCTCCCTCCCTCCCTCCCTCCCTCCCTCCCTTCCACTGGGAATTGAACCTAGGAGAATTCTACTTCTGAGCTAAACCCTTAGTCCTATTTATTTATTTATTTATTTATTTATTTTAGAAACGGTCTCACTAAGTTGCTGAGGCTGGTCTCAAACTCACGATCCTCCTGTCTTAGACTCCCGAGCACTGAGAACACAGGCGTGTGCCACCACGGCCAGTGGCAGGGTCAACTTTGGATCATACGGACATTGGTTTACACATTTATGACAACATTCCAGACATTCTTGAA
This sequence comes from Muscardinus avellanarius, assembly GCF_963383645.1. NCBI lineage: Eukaryota > Metazoa > Chordata > Mammalia > Rodentia > Gliridae > Muscardinus > Muscardinus avellanarius. The sequence continues at coordinate 108,487,872 of NC_137797.1, read as the reverse complement.
TTTCACTGGTTTTGACTGCAGATTAGGCCACGTTAGCTTATATCTTTGTTTTGCTGGTTAGCTGATTCCCACCTGAACAACCTCTAAAACTCCCCAGCCATTCCTGACACGTGTTCACAAAATCACTGTCAAGCTATGCCATTTAAGTCTCTTCATTGAAGCTGCCGGCTATAAGTCACTTTATAGTGGCCTCTATGGAGAGGCTGTCTCTCCACCCAGGGTACTTTTCTTACAATGTTTTTGTGATAGGTAGATAAAGAATGGCCCCTTGATGAGCTCAAAAATTTATGTTTGGAGTTGATATAATTGAGTCATGACAGTTTTAATCCCAGATAATTCCCACTGTACCAGGTTACATTACAGGATTTATCTGGGTGGTGGATGTGGCTGGATAAGGTGGGTCCCGGAGGTGCAGCTTTAGAGATTATAAATAGTTCTTCCTTTCCCTGCTCTTTCTTGCTTCTGGCCTCCATGATGTGAGGAGCACAGATCACGTGCTCTCCCCCACTGCTTCCTGCAGCCATGTGATCCCCGGCCTCACATGGACTGAATTACAAAATCTTCAAGGAAAATGGTGAGCAAACAAATCTTTCTCCAAGTTACACAGTCACATCTTTAGATTATAGCTGCAAGAATGCTGACAGATACAGTTTTCAAAGCTGCAAAAAATCTCCAAATTGCCCAATGCTACTGGATTCTGCTCCACTTTTACTGCAACATGGGAGTCATGCTGGGTTATCTGCAGAAGTGATAAGATGCTCTTTCCTCCAGCTCTGCCTCCAACTTTGTTCAGCTGAGCACCCATCTCTCGTAGTTTCCCATGTGGACAGCCACTGCAAGCTTCCTCTGCCACTTTTTCCCACAGGACGGTTCGGGTTGAATCCCTGGGGCAGGCTGTACAAGAGACCAGACATTACCCACTGAATTCACTTTTCTCTGGACCCAGGAATCTACACATAAAATTGTTCTGTTCCATATGGATTTTCCATCCTGACCCTACTAATAAACCAGCATTGGCTTGCAGAGGGACGGATGTTGCTGACCAAACATACCCAGTCTCAGCTGTATAACAGTCATTCTAGCTGGCTTACCTAGTGGAAACAGAGAACGCGATTTACTGAAATGTCCGGAATAACAGTCAGCTTCCTATCCTCCTTAAACTCTGTTTTTGGGTATCTCTATAACATCAGCATTGTGTTTCATGTTTTTAAGAGAGGGCATTTATTTATTTATTTATTTATTTATTTATTTATTTATATTTTTGCGGTACTGGGAATAGAACCCACAGGCATTATGCCTTTGAGCTATACCCCCGGCCCTACTTTTTATTCTTTATTTTGAAACAGGATCTCACTGAGTTGTAAAGGGCCTCACTAAGTAGCTGAGGCTGGCCGTGAACTGCGATCCTCCGGTCTCAGCCTCCCGAATGCTGGGGTTACAAGTGTGCGCCACCACGCCCAGCTAAGGGAGGGATCTTTGAACACTGTCTTATAAGGACTGCACTTCAGTAGCTCACATGGTAAGTATTCTGCTGAACTCAGCGGAGACATAGCTCTGAATGCCTACTTGGTAGGAATGCTTTACTGATTTTACTGACACTGAGTGAAATTCATTAACAACCTAGATTCATTAGGAAGGCGCCACTAATTCAAGGGGAAATAAGGATTAAACTATTTTGCTCTATTTTATAAAGTGTTACACATTAATTAGAATTTAGTATATTTGATTTTTAGACTTTTCCCAATTTCACCTACAAATCTTTATAGAGAACATATTTATTAGTTTACTAACCAAATATTTGTTTGTGCTAGTCACTGTGCTCAATTTTTGGTACTATATGAAGTGCAGGACAGGTTTTTAAAATCCTCACCAGTTCTCAGGGAGTGCTTACCCTTCACTCCTGGGGTTCTAGCTTATTTTAAATTGGAATAGAAAATTTTAAAAATGACAAAAAGAGAGTGAAATTTTTTAGATTCATGCAGTAGACTGCACAGTCAGATAAAGAGGTGTTGAGAGGCTCTGAACAGAGAGGCGGTTCCCTTTGTACACACAGGATGCTGGCTGAGAGGACCGGGCAGTGTACAGGGGAGGGAGAGCGGGATCATAGGAGGAAGAGAGAGGAGGAAGCAGGAGGATGTTTGCCATCCCTCTGTGCTGGACTCAAGAGGCACTGGCGATGAGGCTGGGAGAATGCACGGATTATTATTATTATTATTATTATTATTTTTTTTACCATCCCTAGCAGTTGGATTTAGCCCTGATTTTCCCTTCATAAAACCTATTTTGGGGCAACATACTTAGGAGCTGAGTGAGTGCCATGCAATCATTGAGGTTTTTACAGCCCTCAAAAATCTCCAGGCGTGGTGGCGCAAGCTTGTAATTCCAGCATTTGGCAGGCTGGGAGAATCGCAGGTTCTCAGCCAGCCTCAGCTACTTAGTGAGGCCCTCTGTAACTCGGTGAGACCCTGTTTCAAAATAAGAAATAAAAAATAGGGCTGAGATGCCCTGGGTTCCATTCTGAGTACAGAAAAAAAAAAAAAATCTCCATTAGAGCCTGGCTCAGTGGTACACGCTTGTCATCTCTGCTCCTCAGGAAGCTGAGACAGGATCACAGGTTCTATGGTGGCCTCAGCAACAGCGAGACGCTGACCCAAAATGAAAAGTAGAAAGGGCTAGGAGTGTAGTTCAGTGTTGGGGCCTTGTCCTAGTATGTGCAAGGCCCTGGGTTCAATCCCCAGCACTGCCAATGAATGAATGAATGAATGAATGAATGAATGAATAAATGAATGAATAAATAAATAAAAATTCTCCCTCAAAATTTCAAAGCCGCTGGGCGTGGTGGCACACGCTTGTAATCCCTGAGCTTGGGAGGCAGAAACAGGAGGATCACGCAGGTTCGAAGCCAGCCACGCTGGCTTAGGAGACCCTGTTTCCAAATAAAAATATAAAATAGGTCTGGGAGTGTATCCCAGAGGAAGAATGGTTTCCAGGAACCCCAGTACCACCAAAATAATAATAATAATAATAATAATGATAATAATAATAAAAAAAAATAATCGCAAAGCCACCTGAGTTACCTCAGAGAACCAGTATGGTAAACATGAAAATTCCACCTCAAACAAACTCTCCCATGGCCTCCCAATCCCCACAGCCGGATTTCTCCCTCCACACAATTCTTCCTAGAATATCTGGAGCTAATGTTTCCTACCCTTCCAACATTTAAAGGCACAGTTAAAGGGATATCTTGAAGACATAAAACCCAATCCTTTCCTTTTTGGAGCACACACTTTTTGAAAAAAAAGAAAAAGGAAAGAAAAAGAAAAGGCAATACACACATTACTAAATCATCAGCAGATGCCTCCTGCAGTGTTGGGAAGAATCCTGTAACAGAAGGTAGGGATGTGAAGGTGCTGTGAGCTCGGCTGAGGTGCAGTACGGGTTCAAGGAAGGAAGGACTCAAACAGCTCCGAAGTTCTCCATTACGGTGAAGGCTCACGTGTCATTAATAGAAGCAGGTAACGTGGGGTTATGTAGATGATTCGCCACGGGTCAGGAGTGCTGGGGTGGAATAAGTGGGTTTTCAGCAGGGGAACATGACGTCAAAGGAGCTGGAGGGCAGGAGACACAGGGACGCGGCTCAGTGTTTGGGTGGGGAGGTGAGTGTGCGGGCTGCTGAGATTTGGTGTCGCCCTGGGTGTGGGGGAAACCGGCGTTCATCATGGGGTGATGGGTGCGTCACGAAGGGGGACAACAAAGAAGGGACTGAGCTCTGAGGTGTGTGTTTAACGGTTAGAGGCTACACGGAGCACGGAAGGACAGGGCTAGTAAAATGCTATTGAAGGCAACGGTGAGAGGGGAAGGAAGGAGGAAGGAATGGATTGGAGGCGGGGTGGCTGCGCTGTAGCAGGGCTGAGTTCCTTCCATTCCGGGAGACAACAAGGACGTTGTTGGTGTTTGAAGAAGAGCAGACTGGAAATGGAGCCTTATTGTGATCAGGTAGGGAGCAAATGAGGAGCGCAGGGGCAGAAGCCATTTCTGAAGGATTGTGCAGGAAAGACATCTTGCATGAACAGGCATACTGAAAGGTTTGTGTGGCTTAAAATTCAAAGCTCAAGAATGGTGAGTCAGATGAGCAATTAAAACGTTTAAAAAGCATTGAGTTTGCAGTCTTTTAGAAGATAGTGTGTGTTAGAAATTTTTGGTGGCTAAAGCGAGGTTAAGTCATCTATATGTCAAGAGATTTTTTTTTTAAACTACTACTTAGTGAGGCCTTTTACAACTTAGCATGACCTGGTTTCAAAATAAAGAATAAAGAATAGGGCTGGGTGTATAGTTTTGAGGTAGAATGCCCCTGGGTTCCATCTCCAGGGCTGCAAAAAAAAAAAAAGTGAAAATAATATTTTCTTTTGAGATTCTAATCTCATATCTTCAGTAAGAAGCAGGGACAGAGGAATCAGGGTTGGCATCTGTCCCCTGGAGCTGGAGCTGGAGGAAGGACTCTTTGACCAGAGTTAGGTCTGGTCAAACTGAGAAAGTATGTCAAAGTCAAGCCTCAAAATCGAGGGAATCTGTACAAGCGAGGTACCAAAATATGGATCAGGGTGTGAGCCGGGATGCTGCTGGAGCTGGAGCCCGCGGCGGCCGATTAATTGCACACCTTTGGGCGCAAGATTCAGTGTTCTTAGAACCTGGAATTTGACGTGTGCCTCACGCTCAGGGCCTAAGGAGTTTTCTGCTTCTTCCCAGATTTCTGGCTGCTGTAGCCTGCAACAGGCAGAGCGTGGAATGACCGCGGGTAGGGGAGGCCTGCAGCCCGGGATCAGCCCCACTAGGAGGGAGCAGTGGCTACCGGGGCCTCGCCGCTCTCAGACAGTTCTCCCACATGGAGCCGCGAGTGGTGCCGCTTCTCTCCCTGAGTGGAGAGATCCGTGAGAATTAGGACATCTTCGCACAAGGAGCTGGAACTCACAGTGTTATCCTTTACTCGAGACAGAGATTAGGGTTCGGGACAGCAGGAGCAGTTGGAATAGGTGGGTACTGCAGGGGACAGATGTGCAGAGGGGAGCCCAAGAAGTCTGTATGGGGCTTCCCTGCCACCAAAGCTCTGTGCCATGGCGGCCCCTGGAGGCTTATGGGAACTGAGGCTGGAGGTTACAGGATGAAGAATGAAATAGAGGGATTAGGTGTTGGGCAGTGCTGGGGGACTTCAGAGGTCCACTCCAGCCAGAGTAGAGAATCCAACTAACATCTCACTGATAGTTATTAAAACCCAGCTAGGATGCCAGCAATCTACGGACACAGCATAGCATAAAGCCTGGTTTATACCTGGCATAGCAAAGCCCGCCGTCAGGTTTGACCAGAGCTACCAAGCTCTGGTCAGGTCTAGGGAGAAGACAGACTTTGGGAGTTGAATTCTGCCAAGTTCAAGGGCCTTGGGAGCACCTCCTAATTTCCACAGATCCTCCCTGACAGCGTAAGGCCAAGCCTATGGATGTTCAAAGGGCTCATCAAATATTTGAGCTGACTTTTGATGGAACTGGAGAATGTTACATAAGCCAGGCGCAGAGAATCCAGAACTATGTGTTCTCATTTATATGTGAAAGTTCAAAAAGTTGATCTCAGAGAAGTGGTAGATAAGCCGGGCGTGGTGGTTCATGCTTGTAATCCCAGCATTCGGGAGGCTGAGACTGGAGGATGGCGGTTCGTGGACAGCCTTGGCTACTTAGTGAGGCCCTCTGCAACTCAGTGAGACCCGGTTTCAAAATAAAGAATAAAAAGTAGCGCAGGGGGTATAACTTGGAGGTCAAATGCCCCTGGGTTCCATCCCCAGACCCCCCACCCCCCCAAAAAAATAAAGTAAGTGGTGGATAGAATGGCAGGTACTAGAACCTGGGAAGTGTGTGGGGGTCGGGAGGCAGGGGTGAGAGGATGGCTAATGGGCAGAGAGGTGGTTGCTTAGGAGGAATAACTCTTTATGTTTTGGTGGTACTTTGTTATTTATTTATTTATTTATTTATTTATTTATTTTTTGTGGTACTGGGGATGAAAGCCAGGGGCATTCTACCTCCGAGCTACACCCCAAGCTCTATTTTTTATTCTTTATTTTGAAACAGGGTCTCACTGTGTTGCAAAGGGCCTCACTAAGTAGCCGAGGCTGCCCGTGAATCATGATCCCCCTGTCTCAGCCTCCTAGTGCTGGGATTACAAGTGTGTGCCACCATTCCCAGCTTTGGACTTGGGCTCAATTCAGAGATCCAGTGGTACTTTGGATCAAACCCAGGGACCCACACATGCTAGGCAAACATCTTATACTGAGCTATACCCCCAACTATACTGAGTTCTAGTGTTCTATAGAAGAGAAAGATAGCTATGGTTGATAAGTTCTGGCCATCCATCAAGAGACTCTTCTCATGTCTGGGGGATGCATAAGCTTCTGAGGCAGAGATACACTCTTGCTGTAAGGGCTGCAGGATGGGAACTCACCTTTCCTGTACCATCTGCACTCTCTCCTTTGAACGTACTTCTCCCAGACTCTGGGTCCAGATGGAGAGCCCGGGAGGCAGGAACCCCATAGACAGCAAGGTGGCCGTGAGCGATAGTAACGGCAGCCACTTGCTTTCCAGAAGCCTCAGTGATATTGCTCAGCGTCCGCAATGCCAGTCGAGGCACGTGTGCACATCGATGGCTGCAGGAGAAACGTCAACACTCCAGCCTTGCATTATGATTTTGCCTATTGACCCTCGTTGCTCAGCGTCTACAGCTGGCTCTGGGTTTCTCCTGAAGGTTTTATGAGCTCTCCAACTCTTTGAGACTTGAGGTCTGTTGCTCACAGCTAAGAATTCTGACTGCGCACATGCACACATATCCAACCCTACGGCGCGGCAGGCTCATCCTGAACTATCCCTTTGGCCTGGGTCAATCTACATTCGGATTCTTCCCCTCTCCCATGTCTTGATTTAAAATTTTGCATATTTTCCAGGCATATTGCTTCCCAGAAAAATTTCCAGACTTTTCTAGACCCCAATTACCATTCTTCCCTCTCTACTGCATACCTTAATGCTAGGTAACATTCAGTTTTCTATCGTCACTAACTTTAACATATATTAATTTCCTCCCCCTCTTCAGAGTGCAAATTTCCCAAAGAGCTTATTAGAGATGCCCTGGGCGCCTATATGCCTTGCCTTACTTAGTGCTGTGCTCAGAGCATCGTCGTTGTCCATTATACACCGAGAGAAGGATAAATCTGATAGGACTGTGCCTTTATTTAGCATTTCACGAGTGGAGTTATAATCCTGGACAGTGTTGAGACATGACAGCCTTTGAAAAGGAAGACGACACCGTTGACTGGTGGAGCCGCTGACGTGAGCGTGCCAAGTGTCTTCTATTCTATCTTAATCCCTCCTTAAAGCTAATTAATCCGGCCCTGCATTATTCCTGTCTCTGGAAGGAGCGGAACTCTTCTATCCAAAGGTAACCCTTGACCCTCTTCCAAGTCTTTTGAGATCTTATGTTATGAATCCGTTCCCCTCCCTTAATCTTTCTCTCCTCTCACCAAGACAGCAGCGGTCACACTTTCTTTGTCCTTTCGGTGACCTCCACAGCTGCTGAATTGTTCGCATCTTTCCGTGACCAGCTTCGTTGCTGGATATTTCATTTTCTTCTACTCTAGGACTTAAAACTTTGAGAGACAGACCTTGTCCTGATCTTTTTAGTGAAACTACTGTTTGGTCATTAATAAAAATTCTCCCTTACCCATCAGTATGGGCTTGATCTTGGGCACCATCTTCCACTGAAAGCCACATAAGTTTGCACTGAGACAGGGCAGGTGGACCCCTGGTCCATGCCATCTCCATTCGGAGACCCAGGCTGATGAAAGCCTGTCTTCAGGCAAGGCAGGTTGCCTTGGCAACGCTAGAGAATTCTGCAGGGATTTGCACCAGCTAAATGACATTTTCTGGCCTGGAAATGTGGCCTGTCCCTTCTCAAACTCATTGGTCAGAACTTGTCACATGACTCTGTCTCACCAGTGGGGCTAGTTAAGAAGTACACACCCACCATTAGCCCAGAGGGGGAAGAATGGAAATATCCTTGGTGATCTACTAAGTGTTTTTACTATCAACACACTCGCCTCTCCACTTTACTATTCTGCCACCACATTTGATACTCAGACTTCTTATAAACTAGTAACATGTCACATGAATCCCGCATGGCGCTTTGCCAATATTTCAAAGCCAGTATTTACATTTTTACTTGCCTTCCTGACTCCTCCTGCTTAGTTCCAGTTCTTTCATTTCTTTTCCCCATTTCTGTTCCTGGATCAACCGCTTTCCCTGCCACGAAATTGGAAACTTCACCTGCTTCTGACTTTGCCCCCCTATAATTTCTTGTATCTGATGAGTTGCCAAATCTTGTCTACTCGTATTCCATACTTGTTTCTCCTGAATCTGTTCCCATTCTCACTAGAGCCTGAAAAGATACCCTCATGCAAGCTTGCTTTGGGCTACTTTTATCCAGACCCCCTGTCTCCAATAAGTTGTACATCCCACTCGAATTTAAGACCCTCGGGGTTCTAGCCAGATCATTACTGCCTTTAAAAACTCCAAGGACTCCTTGGTTTTTAAAAGATAAAGTTTAAATCCCTCACTTAGCGTTCAAGAACTTCGATTATCTACTTTGATCTATCCTTTTTAGAATCTTCTCTCAGCTTCTCCTCTAAGTTCCAGACCCAGTCTCGCTTTTTCCATAAAGTCATTTTTGGTCATATTAGCTAAACAAAGACTCTCTGTCCTGCGTAAGACCCAGCGCTTCTTAAATTTCATAACGCTTCTCACACATCATCTTCTGCCTACCAATTATACTGTAGTCGCTTTTCTCCATGTCTCAACCTGAAGAGTAGATTTTATTTTATTTTTTGTCAGGCAAGACATCTCCTGAAATCAGATACTGGATTGGAAGACGCTTTCTTGCTTCGGTTTACCTGGAACACTGCACCTCCTACCTTCTGTTGATGTGGAGTATCTGTTTTTGGACAAATGACTCACCATCTTTCTCTTTTCTTAAAGCAGTAGTGGTCCCCTGAGCCACCACACTCTTTCTCTTACAATCGTCTGAGCTCACTGGCATGTTTTCTACAAGGCTGGCTGGTTCAGAAGTCTCATCTGCATCCGTGGAGTGATGGTTTTGTCTAAGGGAAGTTATTAGGTTCAGGCAGAGCTTGAGTCTACAGCCTCGGCTTCACTAGCTGCTTGCTCTGATCAGTTGAGCGCTCTGGCCCTGATGCTGTAACAGAGCCAGGAAGGCCACAGATATAGATGGGTTTTACCCAGGCTCACGCTTTCCCCTGCGTACGATGGCAGAGGTGAAAGCCACTCGTCCATTGAGCGTGGCCAACTGATTTAAACTTGAATGGTGGAACTAGTAAATGCAGTCTTGAGTGAATGAATGAATTTACTTGGATCAATAAGGGCTAATTAAAAGCAACGGAACAGACGGAGCCCTTGAAATACAGACGGAGACCGTTTCATGTGATGTTTTGCACCTTGCTGGCTTCTGAAAAATGCCAGGTCACTACCGGGCTGGGTAGGGGCATTAGAAATTTTTCAAAAACATGCCTAAATGCCAAAAAAAAAAAAAGAAGAAGAAAAGTAAAGTAAAAGCAGCCCAGTGTCACACTAAGGAGCTCTGGCGAAGTCCTCACTCGCCAGCTGTTTATTGGCATGAACTTAAAAGCAGCTGCTCTTGGATGCGCTGGGTTGGGGCCAACCCTGAGTCAGCGCGTGAAGAGAAGCTTTCATGGGTTCTTTGTGATAGTGCTAGGGCGGAGCTTGAGTTAAGTGCTCACGGCTGGGTTAGGAATGGCACCCAGGAGGAGAGCCACAGCCGAGTTCTTGATCAACTATCGCTTTGTCTATTCAGACAGCGGGGTTGTTGACAACTTGACTCTTAAGATCAGAACCTACAGAAGGCACTAGGCATCTGGGGTCTGATGAAACAGATCTTTGAAAACCCTACTATTACTTCCTGACTTTGCCTGCCACATGTTTAAACTGTATTTACGTCATAGCTTCAGACCAAATGAAAACAGCTCATTAATATATATATATATTGGTGGTACTGGGGTTCCTGGAAGCCCTTCTACCTCCGGGCTACACTCCCAGACCTTTTTTATACTTTTTTATTTTTGGAAACAGGGTCTCTTAAGCCAGTGGGGCTGGCTTCGAACCAACGTGATCCTCCTGTCTCTGCCTCCCAAGCGCGGGGATTACAAGTGTGCGCCACCATGCCCGGCTCATTAACTAATATTTAAGTTGAAATTTTAAGTATTTATTGTGGTTGTATTCATTTGCCATTGTCTATGCTACCTTGTTACAGATTTATATATATGTATATATAAAAACACTGGTTTTTTTTTTTTTTGTGTGTGGTACTGGGGATGGAACCCAGGGGCATTCTATCTCTGAGCCACAGCTCCCAGCTTTATTTTGTTTTTAGTTTTCACTAGGTTGATGAGAGTCTCACTACTTGCTGAGGCTGTCCTCAAACCTGTGATCCTCCTGTCTCAGCCTCCCAAGTACAGGGATTACAAGTGTATGCCACCACACCTGGCTTGTATATATACATTTGATATTACATTAATGTTGCTTTCAGATAGTAATTGCCAATTTTTCCCTTATATACTTGAAATATTGAAAATTGGCATATTTGAAAAAATTCTGTTCTGAATAAGATCTGAGGTCAGCATCTTTCTCTCTCAAGCATGGACTTCTGTATCTGAGGTGCTTTGAACAACAGTAAGAGGTTTGTGATGGGAAAATAATAATTATGCTGGACCCTGAGGCGAAGTGATTCAGAAAATCACCTTTTTAGATGTCAGACATCTTAATGAAGTAAATTTAATTGACAGAAAGAATTTTTGAAAAAAATGAAGTTTGAGTGAAAATTTGAAACATACTTGGAAGGTGAATATCTTTCCTGGTTTTATAATGAGTCGATTACATAACTAAAGAATCGCTTGATACTCACAGTGCCTCAAATAAAATTTCCTTTTAGTCAGTTTCTCTCCTAATTTGAGAATCAGAGAGATCCTTAATATAATTTCAAATTATAAAAAAGCTGGGCATGGTGGTGCATAGCTATAATCCCAATCAATACTTTGGAGGCTGAGTGAGGAGGATCTCAAGTTCAAAGCCAGCCTCAACAACTTAGTGAGACCCTGTCTCAAAATAAAAGCAAACAAAAAGACAAAAAAACCCAAATAGGGTTGAGGATATAGCTCTGGGGTAGAAGGCCCCTGGGTTCCAATCCTTAATACCAAATAAATAATAAGTAAAACGCTGAAAAAGTTCTTAAAGGAAAATAGAGTCAGGCAAACAAAAATTAATAGATTCGACTGTATTCTTTATACTAAGTACATCAAAGGAGCATTAGGAAGAAAAATTCATACTTCAAACCAAAAGAATCAAAGTTTGACCACCGCAGACCTCTCAAGTCCCCTGCTGGCTGGTATTGATTCCGATTAGGAGAAGTGGGAATCACAGATTCGGGTAGCTGGGCACGAGAACTCATCTGTGGGCATCAGCTTTCAGAGTTGATGGGATTCTCCCAAAAGCATCTTTCTTTCCCAGATGCTTCAGATACTTCCCTCCCGGCAGGACGGGAGCCCACTCTGTATTCGCAGCAGAGTCCCCTGCCATCCACTTCGTGGTCACTTCAATGTCTTCTTTCAAAAGAACCCAGGAGTCCTTGCTGTTGTCGCATCTGCAGTGGGCCCGACGCGCTACAATCGCAAGGCAAAGTGTGCTTTTCCTCCTGTGCTGTGCTATTTGATCGACCGGTTTTATTTTTAAATCTACCCAGTACGAGATACTGTCAGAGTAGCAGCAAAGCAAATTTGCTATCCAAGAGAATCTGGTGGTTTAATGGACACGTCCACAAACCAGTGATCTGCACCACAATGGAAAACCACAGACACAGCCCATTTTCATTGAAGTATAAAGGGGAGGAAGTCCTGCAAGGGACTAGGGGTCAGGGTGAGGGAATTTTACTAGCTAGGCTTTTAGAACGGATAGATATTTTATTCTGAAGTCTTTCCTGGCTGACATTTAATCTAATTATGAGTTAATTGAGGGTAAACCAATTTTTTTTTCAGTCCTAAAAGAGTTTAGATGAAAAGGCGTTGCCTGAATAGATATTTTTCACTGGTTAGAGGAAGGTCTTTAACATGGGTTTTCTTACAACTCACTTCTAAATTGCGGCGGGTGCTGCTAATATACCTGTATTTTCAGTGAGATGGAGAGGTTGGCATCAGAAGAGGAAGATAAAGTCAGAACAGTGGCTCTGTGGGTAGCAGCACAGGAAGACTTATTGCCTGACCAGAAGTGTTTAAGGCAGCGTCAGGAGTGCACTGTTTCTGTAACTTAAACCTAGTTCATCTTCGATGCTGTTTCTGATGGGGTGACGGGGCCATTCCTCAACGTAGGAGCTCAAGATCTGCGGGGTCCTTGGCTAGCGCGATGGAAAAGAATTTTAGCATGACAGAAATCAGAGACATAGAAAGAGGTTAATTTAGGAAAGTAGGAAATGTACATTCAAGAGATGGGGGAGAGAGAGAGAGAGAGAGAGAGAGAGAGAGAGAGAGGAAGAAGAAGAAGAAGAAGAAGAAGAAGAAGAAGAAGAAGAAGAAGAGGAGGAGGAGGAGGAGGAGGAGGAGGAGGAGGAGGAGGAGGAGGGAGAGAAGAAGAAGAAGAAGAAGAAGAAGAAGAAGAAGAAGAAGAAGAAGATGACGAAGAGGAGGAGGAGGAGAAGAGAGAGAGAGAGAGAGAGAGAGAGAGAGAGAGAGAGAGAGCGCTAGTGAGAGCGCACCCACTATTTTTGGGAGTGCAGGGCTCTTTTCTCATAGGGGACTTTTGTAAAGGGTGAGCTAGAGGAGGTGATGAGGACTATCTCCCTACAGTCGTCCCTGGGGCAGTTTCTGGAGCCTGGTAGTCTGGTCAGCTTTAGGGACGAAGGTTGAAGGTTTCGGGCCATAGTCCTGAGGCAGTTTATGGTGGTCTGGTCATCCTTGGTGTCTTCAGGCTGATTGGAGAGGTTCATTATCTGATTAACTGAAAGTGTCCTAAAATTATAGGTGTCGCAAGATGCTGTATCTGTCTTATTAACAGTGTATAGGGCCATTCCAGTATTTTGCTTCTTTTTTTTTCAGTATTGGGGATGCAACCCAGGGGCATTCTACCTCTGAGCTATATACCTTCAGCCCTATTTGTTAGTCTTTTTATTTTTTGAAACAGGGTCTCACTGAGTTGTGAAGGGTCTTGCTAAGTAGCTGAGGCTGTCTACGAACCATGATCCTCCACCTTACCTGGCCAATTATAGTCTTTTCCAGTAAACTCTAGGATTGACAGATTTCTCAGAAATTGGGAAAGACACATCTTGTAAAGAGAACTGGTTTGGGGAGTAAAGATTGAGACACAAGCCAGGTGTGGTGGCACACGCTCGTCATCCCAGCATTCTGGAGGCTGAGATATGAGGATCACAGTTTGTGGCCAGCCTCAGCTACTTAGTGAGGCCCTCTGCAACTCAGTGAGACCCTGTTTCAAAATAAAGAAGAAATAGGGCTGGGGGGGGGTGTATCTTGGAGGTAGAATGCCCTGGGGTTCCATCCTCAGTAACACACACACACACACACACACACACACACACACACACTGAGGCACAACAGCACCAGGTTCTTATATTAAAGATATACTTTAATTTTTCTCTCTTCCTGTCTGTCTCCATTTTACTTACTTATTTAATGAAAACATGCAGGTACAGTATTGCCCTAGTGGGACTCTTTCTCCTAAAGCAGAGAGAAGCTTGGGAGCGTTTGCCTCTTTTCCTGCTTCTGTAAGTATCTGAGGGTTTGGAATAAAACATCAGCGTGGCAAAGGAGGAAGGCGTTCCGTGATGGAAATGTTTATTCTGGAGTAATCCTATTAGCAAGACTTGCACATCATTAGAAACACATAAACTAGCACTCAGGCCCAGCTGTAGTCCAAATAGTACTAAAACTAGCCTGGAATATAACTCAAGGAGCTGGGCCAGGTGGTTGAGGATTTACCCTTCTTCTAAATAAATGTCGAGCAAATATTATCACTTAACCTGGGAACCCAGATCGGCCAGATTCCCAGCACTGAGCCAGATGGTAACCAGTTTCCCACTCTTTGTATGAAGGAAGACACTTTGATGTTTTTGTTTACTTAACTAGCCCATTTCCTGTTTATAGAGGGCTAATTTTTTTTTAAAAGCCATAGCCTATATCTGGCTAGGACTTATTTTGATGATAAACAAAGTCTGCACATAATGAATATTCCTTCATGGCCCCTGCAAGATAATTGATGTCTGACGACGAGGCCCCAAGTTGGTTTTTTATAAATGTCTTGACAGTGAGTCACTTTAGGCCCATAAAGATATCGGGGCACACAAAATAACAAAGACCACAACATATAAGCATCCATAAAACAGCCAGGCAGCGGCTCTGTGTGCGAGACACGCCACAGAGCAATTGCTCCCCGAATAATTAGCTCATTGTCACTTTTTTTTTTTGTTTGTTTCTAGTGAGAAATATCTCACTTTGCAATAGCTCACAGAGTCTGGCCGTGATGCGTAGGAATTTCAGAAAAGGCGCTACTATGCAATTAGCACCGTGTCCACCCTGGTGGTAAATCGAAGGCACCTGCCAGCAAGGGCTTCCCTGGCGGATGATGTCCAGGTTGCTTCACTAGCGGAAGAGGGTCTGCAGGATTTGGCGTGACCTGGCAGTGCTGTCCTTTTCTCGGGGGTTGGGGAAGAGGATTCTCACAAACCCGTGTCTTTGTCTACCTAGATCTAACATTTAAGAACCATTTAGTTATTTTATTTTATTTTTTGGTAGTACTGGGGGTGGAACCCAGAGGCTTTCTACCTCCAAACTATACTCCCAGACCTATTTTATATTTTATTTGGAAACAGGGTCTCACTAAGTAGCCGAGAGCCTCACTAAGTAGCTGAGGCTGGCTTCGAACCTGCGCGATCCTCCTGTCTCAGCCTCCCAAGCGCAGGCATTACAAGCGTGCGCCACCACGCCCGGCTCTTAAGAACCATTTTAAAACATCCACTCCTCTGGGAAATTTCTCCTGCCTTTTTGCATACAGGAATTGCAGCATTCAGCGGCACCGTGTTGTGTTGACTCTAACGTTGTATAGGTAGAGGCGACTTTATACTGTATCATAAAGTCTTGGATTCTTTTCCTTCCAGAGGGTACAAGTCAGCTAGAGAGTTGAGTTTCCTGGTATTTTATTCTCAGAGACAGCATAGTAAAAGTGTGCTATGGCTTGAGTTTTTTGTCTTTTCCTAAGTCCATGTTGGAACAGAATCCCCAGGGTAACAGGAGTAAGCAGTCGGGCCTTTAGGGGCTGGATCTGCCCTTGTGGCACTGGTTTTATGGAAGGGTGGGGGGGCTGGGCCTTTGTGCTCCCATCCTGTCCCCGTGTGAGGTCTCCGTGTTCATCCCTCCAGAGGACACAGCACAATCCTGAAAACAGTCAGCTCTTCCAGACACCAAGTTTCCCAATTCTTTGATCTTGGACTTTTCAGTCTACATATCTGTGAGGGGGAAAAAAAATCTGTGATTTATAAACTACCCCGTTTAGGATATTTTGTTATAGTGACAGGGATGAGCTAAGACAGAGGATAAACACTTCTGAACAATGTTTATTAGCTACGTAGCCCAGAGAGGATTTGGGGTGGCATGAAGCAAACTGCCATCTTAAAAGTTTCTTTTAGAGCGGTTCCTTAGACACCTGGTTGGAGCAGCTTTTCCCTGTAGTGATTTTGCCAGAACTTAATAAAAAATCGACCAGAATCTTCAAGAACTGCAAAGTTATGGGTTTTCCCAAGAACTGAATATTTAACTTGGTGATCTCATTGCCTCCGTCTCTATTCCTTTTGGAACGCAGAGGCCTATTTCCATAGCTTTTCTTCTCAGCTTTAATGTTTAACTATTTTTCCAGTATTGTGGAATTCTTTGTAACTCCTCCATAGGAGAGTGTTGTGAATATTGTTTCTGTTTTTCCACTAACAGTTCATGCAGGAAAAGCAGCCGGGATTACCATTTTACTATTCATTGGATTGCCAAGAGGCAAATATATCCATAGCACACTCGTCTGCTTTTAGCTATTTGAGCAGAGCTTTTGAGAGCACCAGAAAATCAAACATTGATTCGTTCCCTCCCTGTTGTCCGAGGGGTTGGAGGAGGGAGGAGGAGAGGGAGGCGTGGCCTTTGGGAAGCGAGTCCAATCACTGGAGCAGGTCAGGAAGCAAGGCTTTCCCTGGAGCTCTTATGTCTCCTCAGAGTATTCTCATCTATGGCAGGAGGGAGAGATGATTTGAAATTCTGTTAAAGTTGTATGGAAAACTAGTAGAGGAGGCCAAAATGGCTCACAATCTATTTTTTTTTAATGGCCTGTAACATTGTAAAAAATAACAATAGTATCCTATGCTTTTTTTTTTTTTTTAAACAGGATGTGCTCTTTCCAAAGCACATGGTTTTGTATTGTTTCTTCTGGTCTTTCAAGGAAAGTGAGACTCATTCATGTGAGGTATTTCACTAAAGTGAGCCCGTTTACTGGTCGTCTTTTCTCAAAAAGAAATGAAAATAAGGTTGCTAAGAGTTCTTTCCAGTATGAAGATGCATAGATCTACAAACCCAGGTTTGGAGTGTGTCTCATTTTGAGATGTGCCATCATTATTTTTTTTTAAAATAACAGCTTTATGGAGAGACCATCCATTATCATAAAAGTCACCTTCTAATTATATGCAATTCAAGCAGGGCAAGGTGATGTACTTCTCTAATTCCAGCTACTCAGGAGGCTGATGTGGAGGATTGCAGATTTGAGGCCAAAAATTTGATTTTAGACTAAAAATAAAAAATGGCGTAGGGATGTAGCTCAGTGGTAGAGCATTTGCATAGCATGCATGACTGCCTTGTTTTGATTCCCGGTACTGTGCTTACACACACGCACGCGCGCACACACACACACACACACACACATACACACACAAGCATGCACACGTGCACACACACAGTTTAGTGGTTTTTAGTACATTCATAGAGCTGTGCAACTATTATTACTACCATCTAAATACTACCATCTAAATTTAGAACATATTTGAAGGATGTGGTGGTGTATGCTTGTAATCCCAGTACTTGGGAGGCTGAGTTAGGAGGATCATAGTTTCGAGGTTAGCCTTAGCAACTTAGATCTTTAAAATTAAAAGTAAAATTGGGTTGGGGATGGTATTTGGGTACTGGAAGTTGAACCCAGGAGCATTCTACCTCCCACAAATCCCTCCACCCCAGCTGTATTTTATTTTCTTATTTTGAAACAAGGATCTTGCTAAGTTGCTGACACTAGCCTTGAATTTGGGATCCTCTCATCTCAGTCTTGTATTGGGATTACAGGTGTATGCAACCATGTCTGAATCCTTTGTCTATTTATTATTATTATTTTTGGTGGTACTGGGGTTCCTGGAAACCCTTCTACCTCTGGGCTATACTCCCAGACCTATATTTTATATTTTTATTTGGAAACAGGGTCTCTTAAGCCAGCAAGGCTGGCTTCAAACCAGCGCAATCCTCCTGTGTCCACCTCCCAAGCATGGGGATTACAAACCTGCACCACCACACTCATCCTTTGTCTATTTTTAAATTGGGTTCCCTTTTTTTTTTTTTTTATAATTGAGCTATAAGTGTTCTTCCCTTCCCTTCCCTTCCCTCCTCTCTCCTCTCTCCTCTCTCCTCTCTCCTCTCCCTCTCCTCTCTCTCTCTCTCTCTCTATCGTGGACATTCTACCTCTGAGTCTCATCCCCCAGCCCTACTTTGGGATCCTCCAGTTTCTCTGTTTTTCATATATGTTGGCTACCAGTTCTGTGCTATTGTTTGTAGGTTGGGGCTTTGGTGATGGAATCAGGACCTAGAGCCCTACTGAGGTGATCAAGTCACGTAGGCTCTGCCCTCATGCATGAGGTTGGTACCCTTACGCAAGGGCTTTAGGGAGAGCATTAGTCCCCCTTGGCCCTTCTGCCACCCACAGTAACAAGGCCTGGTCTCACTGGCTCCAGCACCGGCCTTGCCTTAAGGCAAACTCCTAACCCAGCCTCATGGCAGGCTCCGAACCCGGCCTCAGAGGTCCCAGCACTGGCCTTGCCTTAAGGCAAGCTCCTAACCCAGCCTTGCTGGCTCCAACTATGGCCTCACTGCATGGCAGGAACCCTTCCTGGCCTTGCTGACACCAGCACTGGCCTTGCAACATGGCAGGCTCTTATCCTGGCCTTGGAGGCCCCAGCAGACTGGTTTATTTTTTAACAGGATGTTTTCTAGGTCCATTTATGCTGACATTGTGATATTTCAAATGGAATCATGTTGCATACCTATACCGTGTTTCTCTGTTTGTGTCTTGTGTGCTAAGACTGCATCTTGATTGTTGTGAATGCTTTCCTGAACGTGGGAGCAGATATTTCTCTAACATACTGGTTTCACCTCTGTCTTTCCTTTCCTCCATATCTTTGCTAACACCTGCTGTCTTTCTCTTTTTGATAATGGCAACTGTAATAGCTATGAGGTGATAGCTCATTGTGGTTTTAATTTGCATTTCTATGAGATTTAATGATGTGGAACTTTTTTTTTTTTAGTGAGCCCGTTGGTCATTTGTATGTCTTCTTTCAAGAAATGTTTATTCAGGCTCTTTGCCCATTTTTTTTTTTTCAAGTTATTTATCTTCTCGCTCTTGAGTTAGGTGACTTATGTACTATGGATGCTAGCTGTGTATTAGATGCAGGATTCCCGCGTTTGTTTTTGCACAGGATGTAAGTTAGGGCTTCAGCTTTATTCTTTTGCATATGAATATCCAGCAGTCCCAGCATTATTTGTTGAAAAGGCTGCTGTTTTCCCATTAAATTGTCTTGGCAGCCCTGTTAAAAATCAATTGACCATAAATGTCAAAGTATATTTCTGGAATCTGAGTTCTCTTTCATTGGTTTGAATGTCTCTCCTTATGCCAATGGACAGTTTTCAACCTGCCATCTTAAAGATTTATATGCCACCTTTATTCAATATCCAGTTTAGAATCTGGCAATTTTGCTGCCTTCTGTGAGATGGGAGTGTTTGGAAGCTATATTGCAAAGAAACGGGGTCCTGGGAGAAAATATTTTATAAAATAATTTGTGGTTCTGTTCATGCCTCAATTGCTCCAGCAGGCTGGTTAACACACAGAGGAGCATCATGATGGGAGAGGCGCATCAGGTATAAAACAAACCTTGTCAAAATGTTCACTTTTTCTCAAAAGAGTTTAAAAAGTATTATATAATTGGCAGCCATTAAAAACATTTAGGCTACTTGTCCAAAAATATATATCTCCTGGAAAGAGTAAATTATCCTCTTAACAGGGTTGTCTCTGTATAAAGAAGTTAAAATTCTAACAAGCAATGGTTGACTTTATGAGACTCTTGACCTCAAGAAGCTGAAGCATATATGGTGGTGTAGGGAAATTTGTGGGTTACAATGGGCCCTACCGGGGACCAAAGAGCCTGTTTTATTTCACTTGTTCGTTAGCTGTGAAGCGTTAAGGATTTAGTGCTTACCCAACATTGGCTTCCCAAGGCCTGAGGCCCAGGTTTTGCCTTTGGGGTCTTAGTGACTGGGCTGCAGAGCTTCACCTGCAGTGGAATGGCTTATTTGAAAATAATTTGATACCAGTATTGGTTATATATCATAAAAAATTAAAAGGCTTAATGAAATGAACAAAAATTGTTTTACTTGCTAAAAAGCATGCTGTTGTTACAGCATACTCAATTTATTTAGAGCTTCAGGATTTTCCTTACACACACACACACACACACACACACACATATATATACATATATATATTATTATTTTTGTACTGAGGATAGAACCTAGGGGCATTTTACTTCTGAGCTACATCCCCAGACCTTTTTATTTTGAAACAGGACCTTGCTAAGTTGCTGAGGCTGGCCTCAAACCAGTGATCCTCCTCTTTCAGCCTTCCAATTACTGGGATTACAGGTGTGAGCCACCATGCCTGGCTCTATCCAAATAAACATGTATTAGGTACCTTCTAGGTATTAGACAGTGCTCTGGGCACTGATAATACAAGCAATGAATAAAATAGGTAAATTCTGCTGCTATGTGGTTAACATCCTGGTGGGTAGAGCCTTAAAAATAAGATAAACGTGTAAGCCATATAACACACTTGGTAATGATGTATGCAATGGAGACAATACTCACAAGGAATGGCATTAGTGATAAGGTTAAGAACATGCTACCTCCAAATATGAATTTATGGCATACGAATTTTTTTTTGCAGGTCTGGGAATGGAACCCAGGGGCATTTGACCTCTGAGCTACATGCCCTGCCCTATTTTTTATTCTTTATTTTGAAACAGGGTCTCACTGAGTTGCAAAGGGCTTCACTAAGTAGCTGAGGGCTTCACTAAGTAGCTAAGTAAGAACATGCTACCTCCAAATATGAATTTATGGCATACGAATTTTTTTTTGCAGGTCTGGGAATGGAACCCAGGGGCATTTGACCTCTGAGCTACATGCCCTGCCCTATTTTTTATTCTTTATTTTGAAACAGGGTCTCACTGAGTTGCAAAGGGCTTCACTAAGTAGCTGAGGCTGTCCATGAACCACGATCCTCTGGTCTCAGACTCCCAAATGCTGGAATTACAAGTGTGCGCCACCATGCCCGGCTATGAAATATTTTGAGCTAAGGAACTTGAAAAACCCAGGAGGACTCTCTGACCTCCCTTTTCCACTGGAGCCGGTCATAGATTCTCCTGTGAGAAGTGCTGTCCTGATAACTGGGGGAAGGAGCATCCTTCTTTCTGGAGCTGGAGGGACATGAGAGGAATCTGAATGGCAGGCCAGCTCCCTATTATACCCTTTAGTTCTATCACGTTTTTCTTTCACTCTCAACTCTTCATCAAACCTGCTGTAAAAATGCATGAACGTAACCCATTCTTTGGGCTCTTATTTCCTGAGGGATGTATCTGTGTCATGAAACTCTTCATATGAAATAAGTGTGTATGCTTCCCTCTTGCTAATCTGCTGTTTGTTCAATTTTCAAATCTCCAGGTAGAAAATCTAGGAGCAAAAGCTTTTTTTCTCTTCACCTGTTATGAGGGGCTGCAAGGTCTTGAGACCGATGAGTAGTGTCACACACAATTTATGTCTTTCCACAAGGCCACAAGGTTTGTTCAACACTCATAGGTTATAGCATGCAAGAACTTATCAGGAAATTGTCTAAGCACAGTTGAGCTAACTTCTAAGTTCAGATGCTGGGTGGCCACTTGCCAAAGCCAATTATCAATGAATGAGCATCATACAGTACACTTTTCACTAGCAAATCTAATAATTCAGGCCGAATAAATGTGCCAGACAACACATAAATTCAAAGACTTACAGCACTTCAATTAATTAGCAAAATAATACAATACAGACAAACAAGGAGTAAGCAGGGTATAATGAACCAAGTTCTGGAATGGAAGAGGGGATTCAGGAGTTGGCCCTGATATCATGCAGGTCAAAGTTGCACTGACCCTTGGTTAGCAAGCACAGCAGGACCCAAGCAGGTCTCTGTGTCAGAATCACACGCAGGAGCAGACTGTCTTGGCATAAGTAAAGCCAGTGTTTTGTGCTGCTGGTAGAAAGGCTGGCATCTGGATAGGACTTTCTGGACATTACCCAGTGTCTTTGGCAAGCTCATTCCAGGCTTATCAAACCCTGCCAGACTCCTGTCAGTAGTCCAAATGTATTGATGACTTAAGTCCCTCAGAGGTGAGAAGACATTTTATGATCGAAGGGTCTGTTATCAACCACAGCACAAGCATGCTGGTCTAAGCCCCATGCTGCCCTGTATGAACAAGTTGTTTATGAGTTTCAAGTGTACTGGTCTGAGCTATATGCTGGGATGTCAAAACGAATTGTTTATGAGTTCCTAAAATTTTTTTTATATCTCATGCTCTCTACATTCTGTAGGAAGTAGGTATTTAGGCAGGGCGGAGGACCTGGGAACAGGAGGAATTAAAGCAGCCATCTGCAGCCCCCTTTTCTGTGAGACTGGGGGTGTTAAGGAAGGAGAAGAGAGACTCATGGGTGCCAGGGAATCAGGGCCCTGACCAGCCCACAGAGACTCAGTCTAAGGATGATACTCTACAAAAGCCACTGGTCCCCCAAACCCCATTCTGACCAATACCACGTGGCCCCTGACTTTGGAAACCAAGTAACACATCTTGGTTTTAACAAAGTCTCGAAGCGGAGACAGGGGTGGGCCCACACCTGCATCAGGATAGGAGGAAGGCTTTTGGCCAAGCAGGATGAGAGATAGTAATTTCTCATAATCATATGAAAAGGCTTGCACCAGAGATAATGGGCAGGCCCACACCTAGTCAGGTCAGGAAGACTATTGGGTAAGCAACATGGAAGATAATGAATCTTTATGAAAACTTCTATATCCAACGTGTCTTATTTTCAAGACACTCCACTATGTCTCTCTGATGCAGTGCTTTAATAATTCTGTCCCTCTGTTCTGCCTTAAGCTAACAGCAGTATAGTTCTGGCTATTTTTTCAAAATTAGCTAAGAACAAGAACCCACAGCTCCATCTCACTCCGTTACAGTTTTGGCATCCTTACACAGATGATGAGAAATCTCAGCGGAGCCAGGGAGAAGATATAAGGGTGAGGTGGAGGAGACTGAGGTTCATTAATAGAAATACTTCCATGGACTATGTGTGTACATGTGACTATATCTGTGTCTCTTGACTAAAATCTTTCTTGCAGAAGAAAAGGACTAGGAACCACTGCCCAGTAAGACAGAGACTGGGGACAGATGGTACCATAATGTTTCCAGGGACCTTCTACCAGCATAAAATTCTTAAAAAATACAAGAAAAGAAAAAGAAAAACAGAAACAAAAACAAAAACAGAAAAAACACCATACTCATGGCTTGTGGAAAAGCACCAGGCCCTAGCCCACCTCATTTGCTAGATAAAAGTCTAGCCCTTTCTTTGTTCAGGCACCTGCCTGGATGTTTTCTCAGTGGGGCTCTTCCCTTCTCCTCCAAGTGAAGCCCCACCTCTTTCTCTTCCCTGTGTGTTCATACTCTTTGGCTGTGCTCTGCCACTAAGCTACATCCCCAGCCATTTCTATTTTTTATTTCAGGCCTGGATAAGTTGCTCAGGTATTAGACAGGCTGGCCTTGAACTTGCTTGCCATCCTCTTGTCTCAGCCTCCTACCATTGTTAAGAGAAAGCTGTCCTGTGGACTCCGAGTTCACTAAATAATGTTCTAAGTGTGGTGCAAAAAAAAAAAAAAAAAAAAAAAAATGACTTTAACATGTTTCAAAAAGATTTTGCTATTTTAGATTTTTTTTTTTTTTACATTTTGAAACATTGTTTTGACACCCTGAAAAGGCGTTACTCATCTTTTAGTAACACTAGGTGACAGTAGCTTGGACTTCAACATTAACTTTGCTTTTTCTTAAGCTAAAAAACCTGCCTATTTAGAAGCCACTTAGCCTTTTGAGGGCAATTTGAATTCAGCTTTGAGAGGAAACTGCTCCTTTGTTTTTGGGGAAAAAAGTCTCTTGACTAAGGCCTTTAGATATGCAAATAAAAGGCTTCTTTCAGAAGTTGATCTTTTTCTGCTATTATAGTTGAGGAAGGCCTAAAGGTGGTACAGTAACTGGAAGCAGCTGTTGGTGAGGGAGGCAGTGAGTGTTCTGAGACTCATGAAGTTCCAGTGTGTGTAATTTAATAGAAAAATTCCCCCTCTGAGTAGGTGTAAACCCCATGGTTTCTGAAAAGCATTCTTTCTTTCTTCCTTTTTTCTTTTTCTCTCTCTTTTTTCTCTTTTCTCTCCTTCCTCCCTCCCTTCCTCCCTTCCTTCCTTCCTTCTCCCCACTCCTTCCCTCCCTTCCTTCCTCTCTATTTTTTTTTTTCTTTTCCTGGAACAGGGTCTCACTAAGTTGTGAAGGGTCTAAGTAGCTGAGGCTGCCCGTGAACTGAGACCCTCCTGTCTCAGCCTCTCCAATGCTGGAATTACAAGCATGCGCCACCACGCCCATGCATTTTCAGTGAAACCACTGTCCAATGGTCTCCCAAAGCTCAAGAGGGAATACCCCCACTTCAGTATGCAAGACGCAGAAACAAATGGACCACCCCTAAAAAACAGATTAGGGGACCCCAAAATGGTTTGACTGAGATTATTAAAAGTTCTTTTTTGACTGTTCTGTTGAAGCACCACAATTTTTTTTATTTCAAATGGAGTAACCAGTTGGGTGTGGTGGTCCATGCCTTTAACCCAGTACTTGGAAGATTGATAGAGGAGGAACCCAGATTTGAAGCTAATTCTCAGCAATTCAGCAACAACCTCAGCATCTTACTGAGATCCTGTTTCAAAATAAAAAAGGCAAGGGGTGTAAATCAGAGGTAGAATGCTCCTGGGTTTGATCTCTAGTACCACTACAAAAAAAAAAAAAAAAAAAAAAAATCTGGACTTTTAGGAAAAGGTACATTGTGTGTGTGTGTGTGTGTGTGTGTGTGTGTGTGTGTGTGTGTGTATGTGTGTGTGTGTGAGACTAGGGATGGAACCCAGGGACATTCTACCTCCAAGATATACTCTCAGCCATATTTTATTCTTTATTTTGAAACAGGGTCTCACTAAGTTGTGGAGGGCCTAAGTAGCTGAGGCAATTTTCTTATCTCAGCCTCCCAAGTACTGTGATTACTAGCGTGAGCCACCACGCCCAGCTAAAATGTCGCAATTTTTGAAACAGAATAGAATGGATGCTTCTCTAACTCTTAAGGCAAGCTTAAACGTCATTGGTTGGAGTTGATAGACTTCTTGTGTATCAACTGCTATAAGAGGCTAATTCTAGGGCACAGATATTAAAACTCCTGGGGGTGAAGTTTTAGATTCCTTTTCTCTCTGAGTCAGGCAGCAGTTTGGCTTCGGCTATAGAGAATCGACCGAGCTCCTGAACATGCCTCTAAGCCCAATTCTAGAGACAGAAACAGCTCCAAGTATCAGTGAGAATGGAATCAATCGTTTTAGAAAGGGAAGGACTGAGATTCAGAAAATTTGCAGCAGGTCCAGGAAAAAAAAGTATATCATTTGCCTTCATTTAGAAATATCCTGTTTATGTTAGAAAAAGGTAATTTGCTATGTAGAGTTTTAGGATGCATTATATCAAGTTAAAAATTCCTGCTAGTTTTGGGTTTTTACTGTTATGGGTAGAAATAGACTCTTCTGCACACCGTAAACTCTTTGTTATTGTCTTTTGCCTTTATACTTTCTTACGGTTCTTTCAATAATCACCAACCAACTTTCTTCTTAGGGTGTGAAGGCAGTTTTTTTCCACCTAGAATAATATTTATAGTTTTAATTGGAGGCCCAGCACCAAATATTATACGGTTCTAGTTGAACAAGGTTTTCTATGTCATGTGGGTGTGCTTTTTACCATTCACCAGCAAGCAGCATAGCAACCAAGGTAATTATATAAACACTTGATGTAAAAATACGCTATCTAAATCGGTGTAATTATATAATAACATCATATAGTAAGTTATATTTTCAGATTACCTCTTAGGCACTCCAAAGCTCTTGTACAGGTGTGTTCTGGAACATACAGGAAGCTGAAGGCAAGAAGAGATTTTAAAATTGACAGCCAGTGTGAAAATAACCCATGTTTCCTGATTTCTCAGTGGGTGCCTTGAATGTTAAAATGCTAGAGCAAGAGAAACAAGTATTAGCCATTGCTCAAGAAAATACTCTAGACCTCCTCTCCTAATGATCATCTGAGTCAACTGCTTAGAAACTGTCACAAATGCTCATGCTCTGAGCCCAGCGCATTAGATCTCTTCCAGGACATTTGACCAAGTGTTGAAGACCATTTCAGGACTGTCATGGTGGGCTAAATGTAGGCCTAAGTGGTGGTGAGAGTGGCTTCCAGTCACAAACTCATCCTTTAATATGAGCCTTGCTGCCTGTTGGAAACCAGGGTCATCAGAAAGAGCCCCAGCCAGACAGAGCAGGTGGAGAATTAAAGCAATAAATGGTCTGGGCATGGTGGCGCATGCTTGTAATCACAAGACTTGGGAGGCTGAGGTAGGAGGCCCGGAGATTCCAGGCCAGCCTCAGCAACTTAATGAGGACCTCAGCAACTTAGGGAGAGCTTGTTTCAAAATAAAATAGGGCTAGGCTGGAGCTTGGAGGTAGAATGCCCTGGATTCAATTCCCAGCAACACACATACACACACACACACACACTAATAAATAAAATGATTTCTTAGGTGTCTGTAATTGAATGCTAGGTAAAAACTAGTATACAAGCTGGGTATGGTGGCACACAAGTATAATCCTAGTATTTGGGAGGCTGAGATGGGAGGATCATAGGTTGGCAGATAGCCTTAGTAACTTAGAATCTCAGCAATGCAGCAAGACCCTGTTTCCAAACAAAAAAATAAAAAGGAGGGTGTAACTCAAAGGTAGACTGCCCCTGGATTCAATCCTCAGTATCACAAAGAATAAACAACTCCTCTCCCCAAATCAATATACATTAATAGGCAGGAAAGCAGTCTGCTTTTCTGTTTAGTTTTTGAGACTCATCGATCCTATCATTAGTTGTGATTTATAAATTGAGCAGCAGCAAAAAGTATGAAAATTTTTTTTAAAGCCTTTGCCAGTTACATAGGACACCCAAACAATTGGGAAGAATAATGACTCCACTTGGTTTTTCTTCTGAAAGCGTGGTGGGGCTAACTTGTCTTCTACTAGCTTTGTCGAAGGTAAACAAGAGCTCTTTAGAAACCAAATTATGTCTAAAAATAAGTAAAGGTACTATCTACTGAGCACTACTATATTTTTTTAAATGAAGATAGCACCACAAATTTGACTTAAAATTCTACTTGAGCTAAGTGTTCTAGCTCTTCTTGATAGGCTTTTGTGGTAGAAACTAAGAAAAATATTGAAACAAGATATAAATGTAAAGTATTAAGCAAACTCTGCATTCTACCCTGTGTCCTGGAAACACCTTAGTGCAGGGCATCCTGTTTAGTCCCTGACACAGCTTCTCAGACGAATGACACTGAGGCTCTCCACTGGCTCAAGGTCATATGGCTCTGAAGGATATTGCCAGGATCCATGCCCAGGGGTATCTATGTGGGGGATTGAAACCTAGGGATGAATCCCAAGGCTGGAGTTCCTTCCCTGAATTCCCTAGATAATGAGCTCACAAGGCTTCGGCTTAATTGATCACACTGGAATCAGCTGGGCAGACCGATGCCATCACAGAGCTTGTATCAAAAGAGAAAGGCAGTCAAAGGGACAGGCTTCACCAGAGATATTTAGAAGAAAACAGATTTCCTCTGGAGAAAAGTTCAAAGTGCTCAAAAACTCAAAGACCCATAGGAAGGAGGCTTTCCATCAAAGGAAGAAGCTTAAGCTTGGGACAAATGTTGCTATAGGGCAGGGCTCCTAAATCCACCTAATTATAAAGCTCACTTGTGAAGCTTGCTCAAAAGTACAGATTGTTAAGCCTTTCGCTTCAAGAATCAGATTCCGTATGTTTTACGTGGTGAGACCCAGAAACGCAAGGACCCTCCCCACTCAAGGTTCTTTTATGCTCAGAAAATTTAGAAAACATCGCTTAAAAGATTATAAAACATTTCTTAAAATAACACTACTTAAAAAATGGAAGAAGATGGCGGGTTGTGGGGGGTGGGGCGTGGTCTTGAGGATTACATCTGTCCCTGGTTGCTTCTGGCTTCTGAAAGCTGAGAAGTTTGCCTTCTCCAAGCCGGACTGCTGCTCTGACGTTTACCTTGGAGTCAGCTGACCGTGGACCGAACCTCTGAAACCTCGAGCCCCAACTTTTCCTCCTTACAGCTTTCTTGTTAGATTATTTTGGTCACGGTGATGAAAAAGCTGACTAGAAGAGTTTCCTTTTCATTTTGCCAGTCGTTTCCTTTGCCGCGCAGATTTCAGCTTGATGTAATCCCGTTTTTCTATTTTTCTTTTTGTTGCTTTCGAAATCGGATCCGAAACCACTGCTCAGAACAATGCCATAAAGCATTTCTCCTCTGCAGTCTTCTAGTTGTCTCCTAAGTAGGAACCTTACATTTAAATCTTGAGTCTTACATTTAAACCTTTAATCTATTTTGGGAGGAGTTCAAGGGATTGAACCCAGGGGCATTCTACTTCAGAGCTATGCCTCTAGCCCCTTTTACTTTTTATTTTGAAAATGGGTCTCCCTAGGTTGCTAAGAATCTCGTTAAGTTGCTAAAACTGGTCTTGAACCTGTGATCCTCCTGTCTCAGCCTCTCAAGTACTGGGATTACAGGTGTGGACCGCCATGCTTGGCTTTTTAAATCAATTTTGGACTTACTTTTTTGTATGGTAAGAGGTTAGAGTGTCATTTCATTCTTTTGCACGTGGATAGCTGGTTTTTCCAACACCATCATTTGAAAAGACTATCCTTCCTCCAGTGTTCTTGGGACTTTGTTGAAAAAATAGATGGCAATAAATGCATGGATTCGTTTCTAGGCTTTTTCTTCGGCTCCATTAGTCTGTCTGTCTGTCTTCACGCCGGAACCATGTTGTTTTGGTTACTATGCTTTGTAGTGTATTTTGAAGTCAGATAGTATAATGTTCCCAGCTTTGTTTGTTTGCGCTCTTTGGGTATTTTCTTGTTCCATATAAATTTTAAGAGCGCTTTTTATATTTCTGTGAAAAAATGTCATTTGTATTTTGATAGGAATGCACTGAATCTGTGAAGTGCTTTGGGTAGTATGGACAGTTTAACCATTTCAATTTTTCCATTCCATGCACACAAACTATCTTTCAATTTATTTGGATCTTTAATTTTTTTTACCTGTCTCTTTTATCTCCGTGGTTAGATTCATTCCTAGGTATTTTTTCTAGATATCATTAAATGGGGTTGTTTTATTGCTTTCTTTTGAGACTGTTCACTATTAGGATATAGAAATGCAACTGGAGTTTTGTGTTGACTCTGCTTCTTCCCATTAAAGAAAAGCCCAAGACCTGGTGGCTTTACTACTGATTTCTATCAAATAATTAAAGAATTAATACCTATTCACAAGCTATTCCAAAAAAATTTTAAAAAGAAGAAAATTCTCCCAAATCCATTCTGCAAGATCAGCAATCCCCCGCTACAAAATCACACAAGGAAACGACAATAAAGAAAACCATGTATCAGGAAATTACCCCAGATCATGAGCAACAACCCGACTCCCCACCTCATCTGCGTATTATAATGTAGCATGTTGTAAAGCTTTATAATGTAAGAATCTGTTGAATAATGAAATGGTTTCCCTTTGATTTTCTTTTTTGTCTTTGATCTTGAAGAAGGAAAATATCCTGATGAGCAGAGATTCAGAAATGCTTAGCAAAATATTAGCAAGCCAGAGCTAATATTGCACACTTGGGTTGTTGCTTATGACCCGGCGTAAGTTAAGGGCTTCTAGATTTAAGGCTCTCAGAAATTGGTTATGCAACGGATTTTTGTTCAATAAATTTTGGAGGCCTCTGGGATTATTGTCTTGCCAGAAACATGAGTGGACCGAGTCCCTTGGGTGCTTAAAGGATCCTACTCTGCACCCTGTTTGGCTCTGTCTTCTCTCAGCATCCTTTCTTCCAAAATTACCTCTTATTACCTGTTACGATGAATTTGGGTTGGTGTCTTTAGGAGGCTCTCATAATTAGGGACATAGGAACATTTGAATCCTGCAAGGCTTTCTTTTTAAGTTCTCAAGGGGGTGCAAACATTGTAAAAGAAAACAAGGGATGCTTTGCTTACTGTGCTGGGAGATAACTTTACTAGTGAGGCTGGACTGAGTGTTTCATGAAAGAAGACCAAGCCATCTTCCTTCTTCTTCAGCCTCAACCAGAGCCTTGAGTCTTGCTGCTATGCAGTGGAAGGTCCACAGTTGTCAGAGAAATTCCTTATGGCTCTGGAGGCTGAGAAGGCCCACAATGTACCTTCTGCAAGCTGGAGGCCCAGGAAAGCGGATGGTGTGGCTCCAGGAGAGGCTGGAAGGCTCGAGGAATGGGAATCATTGGTCTACATTCTGGCCCAAGGTCCTGGAGCTCTAATGACCCAGTGCAAGAGAAGATGAAGGTCCCAGCTTCAGCAGACAGAGATAGGGATTCTGTCCTTCTTCTCTGTGTTAGTACTGTTCACATCCTCTGTAGGTGTTTTCCATGACTACCTATCCCAGTGCTAATGTCTTCCAGATAAACCTAGAAATAATGCATCACCAACTATCTGGGCATCCCTTAGCCCAGTCAAGTCGACAAAAAATTAGCCGTGGGGTCCACCTAATGCCTCCACCAGCTCTGAGAAGATGGAGACAGAGAGTCAGACTTCCAGACTCTCTGGCAAGTGCCCCTAATCTTCCCGAAGACTCAGGCTCAGTTGCCTCATGGGGCAGTAAATCCCTGAATGAGCCTTTGAGAGCTGTCTCCTCCCTGAGGCCCTGTTTTAAAGATGGTTTTGAACAAGGAGCCTCTCCTAAGCCTCCTCCTGTCACTAGATTTTTCTCTACCCTCTGCGCACCCTGGCGTGAGTATACTACACCTTGCTTCTGGAATGCTGGTTGCCAGTAGTTACGAGATGCTTCTGTTCTGCTCCTCCCTGTGTTGGTGTGGTGCAAGGGATGAAGCTGGAGACACGTGGGTGGCTAGCCCTGCTACTGTTGTTTACTCCCACTTAGGTCTTCAAAAATTGAGTTACGTGACCTAAAATATAAGGACTTTATTTCCTTAGTTCTTTTTTTTATTGTTTGTTTGTTCGCGGTACTGGGGATGGAACCCGTGGGCTTTCTGCCCCCGAGCCACACCCCCAGTCCTATTTTTTATTCTTTATTTTGAAACAGGGTCTCACAGAGTTGCAAAGGGACAGCTGAGGCTGTCTGTGACTGCGATCCTCCTGTCTCAGCCTCCCCAATGCTGGGATGACAAGCATGCACCACCATGTCCAGCTTAGTTCTTTTGTTTTGTGGTTTATTTTGGAGATTGGATCCAGGGGTGCTCTACTATGGAGTGACAGCCATG
Source organism: Muscardinus avellanarius (assembly GCF_963383645.1). Taxonomy (NCBI): domain Eukaryota; kingdom Metazoa; phylum Chordata; class Mammalia; order Rodentia; family Gliridae; genus Muscardinus; species Muscardinus avellanarius. Next base: position 108,456,703 of record NC_137797.1, on the reverse strand, counting down.
GCCTTTTTTCTTTTCATTTTGAGACAACATCTAGATGAGTCAGCACCCTGTGGTCCTCCTGCCTCAGCCTCCCGAGTGCTGTAATTATACTCCTGGGCCGCAGTGCCAGGCTCTTAAGATAGCTATCAAAAGGCAAGATAATTTCTTGACTTATGTTCGAAGAAATATTTAAAATATTAAACCTCTCATTTAAATTTTAGAGGCCCCCACAGTGGGAGAGCTTTTTATTTTTATTTTCTTTTGTTTTATTAAAAGAGAGTAAAAAGAAAGGAGGGCCCTCATGTGAAATTTCATGAGCGGTCACCTGAGGAGGCTTATGCGAATCTTCTGAGCTCTCAGGCCTGATGGGCATGCCCGTGGACAGCAGGAGGGTGACAGTCTAAGATGAAACTGCCTGCAGCCTCCATCCCCGAGGGCAGCGCTGCAGACAGCGAAGCCATACAATCTGTCTTCATCTGTAGCTGTGGTTTGGCAGGAGAATAATGTTTCAGAGAACATTCAGGAGATGCAAGGCAAACAAACAAGCAAATAAATACAGTCACGAAAATTTCTCCATGATTGGAAGCTCACTTGAGGTAAGTAAGAGTCTAGTCTGTGCCAGTCGACTTCTGAGCACCTTCCTGGTAACCCTGAGAGTTAGTGGCAATGGGCAGAGTTGACAGCTCCTGCTCATTTGCTCACTGATTATTTGGAGAAGGGAAAGTTGCAGAAAGAAGTAATATACCCCAGAACACTGACCATTTGGCCATGCCTATAGACTCGCCTTTGCAACTCAGTGTAGAATTGATGAGCTGATCAGAGTCTGCTAAGCCAGGCGTTGGTGAGAGAGCTTCAAAGGAAGGCTCCGACATCCCCCAGACACTGCCATCCTTGTTCCCGGGCCTGGTCTTTCCTGCACCCACAGGGGGCTCACCCTGGCCATGGCTGTGTCTCTCTGGCTCTTGACTTCACCTGTTCATGTGTAGGTGTCTTCGACCCTTCTCTGTGTCTCTTTCCCTTATTTCTGGCCACATTCCATGTATGTTTCATTTGTTTTTAAGAGGAATTCTATCGCTCTACATGGTGCTGTTTCCCTCCTCTTCCTTTGCTCACTGTGGCCTCCCTGGTGGTGAGTGCCACCTGCCTGCTGCGGCTCTCATTGGTAAGGCCCAAGGGTGCTCAGTGAGGGCTGTCCAGTGCTCCAAAGGGCCCACCCTGAGGTGGCAGCAAAGTTAGAAGAGGGAGGAGACTTCTGGGCTCCTTTTGGGTCACATTGGTACCTGCTGTCATGTGGACGTGAGATGCAGTGTGGTGCCGCCACCTCACGAATCTTAGACTTTCATTGAACCTGCGCCTATACTTTCTATAAAATGGCTCAACGTGGAGCTCTGGGCATAGGCCTGAGCATCGGGCAGCTGATAGATACTGCCTTCTCTCTTTCCCTTCTTCATCCTGAGTATCTTTTTATTCCATGCAAACTGACTCTTGTAAATAGATGCTGGCTGGCCCATTTTCTCACTATGGCTTGGCCAGTAAAGCCCTAGAATCGGAGACACCTGCTTTGCTAATTTATTGTGCTCGTTGCTATAATTAATTATGGACGCCGTCTTTTAGGGAAATTAGATAAAATATAAGATGCCCAGTTAAATATAGATTTCAGACAAATGTGAATAAATTGAATAAGTATAAAGTACATGCCAAATGTTGCATAGACTGCACCTATTCTAAAAATTTATTCATTATTTATCTGACATTCAAATTGAACTAGGTGTTCTATATTTTTATTTGCTAAATCTGGTAACTCTAGTCTTTTTTTTTGGTACTGAGTTTTGAACCCAGAGGCATCTACCTTCAGGCTATAGCCCCAGACCCAGCCCTTTCTATGTTTTTTGTTTTGGAACAGCATCTTGCTAGGTTGATGAGTCTAAGTTGCCAGGGCTGGTCTTAAACCTGCGATCCCCGTCTCAGTCTCCCAAGTACTGGAATTACAGGCATGTGCCACCTCACCTGGCTAACTCTAGCCTTTATTACTTTGTCTTGGCAATTATAGAATATTTAGAAAAGTTTCTATGATCATTCTTGACTTACATTCTTAGATGTCTGTTTTTCCCCCTCTTTTTAAGGTTTCCTTCAACCATAAATTTCCCTGCCAGAGAGCTTTTAGAAATCTAAGCCCCAAAGTATTTACCACCATGGAGACTCCTGCTGGGAAAGCTATGAGGAAGACAGAGAGAAAGAGGGAGAGAGAGGGAGAGGGAGAGGGAGAGGGAGAGGGAGGGAGAGGGAGAGAGGGAGAGAGGGAGAGAGAGAGAGAGGGAGAGAAGGAGGGAGAGAGGGAGAGGGAGAGAGAGAGAGAAAGAGAGGGAGAGAGGGAGAGAGGGAGAGAGACATGTAAGCTGGAGGAGGTTGATTTGATTTGGGGCGCAGTGTAGAGATAGATGTGGGACACTTGAAGCAGGGGTCGGTAGGCAGAGACATCGGAATGTTATGGTTACTGTCTTTGGCTCTTGCTTGAGGTAGATGCGACCCATATAAGAAAGAGTTACTTAAATTTAGAAAACACATCCCGTGTTCCTGTGAGAGGAACACCCCAGCAATTCTGATGTCAACAGTTAACATATCGTGAGTTTTATGTTCCATGTTGAATGAGTTTGACCTAAGACTCCGTGGATTTATACAAAATGACAGAGAACACAGAATGGTAAATGATAGGAGAATCAAAATTCTGCCTTGAAAACTTTAACCTTAGCAGTAGAGGCTTTGTTGGCCTGAATTGCTAATGCAAAAATACTGTTTTTTTTTATTTTTAAATCTTTATGTCTTTGCTTTAAAATTTTTCATAAATATTGTAGCAGAATATTAGCATTCATTATTTATGAATCTATTGAACTTTGCAAGGATTTTCCGGCAGTTAAAGAATAACAGTCTTAAGGATCGTTCATTTTACATCATAAATAACCTAAAGGTCATTCAGAATTTCACAAATACCCAAAGAGAGCAGATATTGATCGTATGTTTTAGAAGTTAGAATTTAGTCGGGCGTGGTGGCGCACACTTATAATCCCAGCATTTGGGAGGCTGAGACTGGAGGATCACAAGTTCCCAATCAGCCTCAGCTACTGAGTGAGGCCTTTTGCAACTGAGTGAGACCTTGTTTCAAAATAAAGAATAAAAAAATAGGGCTGGGGTGTAGCTCGGAGGTAGAATGCCCCTGGGTTCTATCCCTGGTACTGGAAAAAAAAAGTTAAAATTGACAGTAATTAACAAACAAACAAACAAACAAACAAACAAAAACAGGGCAAATGGTCTGCCACTGTGCTATATCTCTAGCCTTTTAAAATATTTTATTTTGAGGCAGGTCTCACTAAGGTGCTCACGCTGGCCTTGATGTGTGCTCCTCCTGTTTCTGCCTCCTGAGTGGCTGGCATTAAGGCGTGCACCCCTGAAAGTTGCTTTGAAAATGGGTCATTGATTTTTTTTTTAAATACTGGAAGTAAAAAATAAAATCCCAATTATGGTTAGTATGTGCTGAAACATAGCCATGTTTAGCTTATATCTTTTCTGAACTTCTTACTCTTTTGGCAATATTTTGCTGTTTGCAAGGATGTTCTTGGTTTGGGCTAATGCTTAGGGTACAAGTCAGATAGCTCTAGTGAATCGTCCCAAAAGTCAAGGGCCCTAAACAAAACAGAAGCTTTCATTTGTTTGTTTTCCTTTCTCACACACAAACCTGATTTTCCTGGACCCAGAAGCAGCTTTACCCTTCTCAACCCGTGTGAATCCCAGCTTGCTGACTCTGTTAGTCAGTGGTTGGGGAAAAAGTACCCGGAGAATTCTGTCTGATGTGTTGAGGACAAGACCCATTATTTTGCTTAGTTCACTTACTTGAACTTAACCAAATGGCCGCAGCTAGCAGCAGGGAAGGCCGTTCCTTTTGTGGAGCTGTGCTGGACTGCTATGTTCTGATACATCTTACTGCCAGGCATTGGCAAAGTGGGAATGAGATCTTTAAAGGAGAAATCAAAATTTTAGTGTCTCTCTTACTTTCTAGCAAAAATAACTTTATTTTGATCAACTTTAAGTTACTAATAAAATTCTTTTTTTTTTAAATTGTGGTGGTGCTGGGATCAAACCTAGGGCCTCTTGCACGGTAGGCAAGCACTTTACCACTGAGCCATATCCCCAGCCCAGTTCATCTTATTATAGAATATTATTATTATTATTATTATTATTTTTATTATTATTATTATTATTTTTATGCTTGAATGTTTATTTTTTTTCTACTAATTTTTTATTGGTGCACTGTATTCATACATCATAGTGGGATACAAACTTTTGTAGACATACATGCACACATCGCCCAGTCAGCCCCCACCCGATCCCCACCCCATTCTCTCCCCATCCCTCCCTCCCATGCTTGGCTTAGTGGTTGACATCTAGTATTATAGCAATTTATCCAAAATTAAAAATGATAATCTCACATAACAGTTTCATTTGTCTGATACCATGCTTTTGATGACTTAAAGATAACATTTCAATATTTCTTTTTACTTTCTTTCTTACCAGAGAATATTTTTTTTCTATTTTTTTAGGTGAAACTATCATATATTTATATATTTATTTTTCAGAAAAAAATCTATCCTAATATGGAATATGGACTCTAGATACCCAAAACGATCTTGAAAAAGAACAAAGCTAGAAGATATATATTTTCTGATTTCAAACCATATAAAGCTACAATAATTGAAACAGTGTGGTACTATTCTAAAGGCAGATATATAAACCATTGGAGTTAAATAAAAGCCTAGAGCTAAATTCTTCCCTATATTGTCAAGTTATTTTTGACAAGGTTTCCACGAACATTTGGTGGTGGAAATAATAATTTTTTAACTAAATATTGTTGAAAAATAATACTTACATGGAAAAGAATAAAATTGGACCCTTACCTAATCCCATATACAAATATTAACTCAAAATAGATAAAAGACCTAAATATAAATCTTAAGACTATAAACTTTTAGGAGAAAATCTGGGTCATAAAACCTCACAACATTGAAATTGGCAGTGATTTCTTGGATATGGTTTCAATGGCACAGGCAACAGAAGAGTATACAAGCTCCCTAAAAAATAAAAAAGATATTGTATATCCAAAGACCATGTAAACAGAGTTAACAGTTACTAATAGAATGGGATAAAATATTTCCAAATGCTATATCTGAAGGTATATTAATATTCCAACTAGAAATCCTAAAAATTAACAATAAAGGCAAACAATACCATTTAGAGATAGGTAAAAGACTAACGTAAGTAATGAATCTCCACAGATAATCAATCTTAGTTGTCTGTTGGATGGAAAATCTTGTTTCTCTAGTTCTGGTGTGTGTTACCTATTTCTTCTTTGTAGTTAATCTCTTTGAGTATTTTCTCTAGTGCTGGTTTTGAAGACATAAATTCCTTCAGTTTCTGTTTGTCATGGAAGCTTCTTATTTCTCCATCTAATTTGATAGAAAGTTTTGCTGGGTAGGAAATTTTTGGCTGGAAGTTGTTTTCTTTCAGAGTTTGGAATATGTTACTCCAAGCCCTTCTGGCTCTCATGACTTGGTTTGGGAAGTCTGGAGTGATTCTAATTGGTTTGCCTCTGAATGTCACTTGGCCCTTTGTTTTTGTTGCCTTTAAGATTCTCTGCTTGGCTTCCACATTGGTCATTTTGACAATGATGTGGCGTGGGGATCCTCTTCTCCGATCCTGTCTAAAGGGAGTTCTATAAGTTTCCTGGACCTGTGTATCAACCTCTTGCTCTATGTTTGGAAAATTTTCTGCTATTACTTCCTTGAAGAGATTGTTGATCCCTTTGGTTTCACTTTCTTTTCCCTCCTCTATTCCAATTATTCTTAGGTTAGCTCTCTTAAAATGGGCCCATATTTCTTCAATATCAGATTCCTGCTGTCGGATATTTTTTCCTAGATTAGAAACTATGCGTTCATTTTTGGAATGATCATCTTCTAAGAGCGAGATTCTGTTCTCCATGTGGTCTAATCGGTTGTTTGTGCTTTGAATTGAGGCCTTTACTTCATTAATTGCATCCTTTATTTCTTTTTGGCTCTCTCTGAGTTCTTTTCGAAGCACCTCTATTATTTCTACAGTTATTGTCCTGATTTGCTCTTCTAGAAATCTCTGATTTTCTGTTTTATCGGGTTCTGATGTTGTGGGGTTGTGGGCATTCATTGCTCCAGTATTATTCCTCTTTCCCATGATTTTGGAAGTTTGTGCCTTCTCTGGGTTCTTCCCTTGGGTCACTATGACTTCACTTAAGGTGTTCTGGATCTCGAGTCAGTAGTATCTCAGACCCCACTACTCCTTTACTGGGTTGTATCACAGAGTCTCCGACCCAGAGAGTCGATAGAGGCTGCTTTAGACTGTGGGGGGTGCCAGGTTGCACGTTCTCCTATGGTGTGATATCTCTGCCACCACCCCTCCCCCACTGGGTCAAGTCCCAGGGAGTACAGTACTGGGATTTCTCCTCTGTGGCCCGCAATTTGACTCACTGTTCTTGAGTACGCAGATGTAGCTGTACTGGATTCGGTGAATTCTCTGCTGCTGCCGTCGGTGGCAATATGGCGCCGCTGCTATGCCCTCGGCCATGAGGCTGGCGTATTTCTTCTTGGTTTTAATTTCCACTCTGAATCCCTGCGGCGTGTGCTGAGCTCAGCCACTGGGAGCTTTAGATTTTACCTGCGGCGAGAAATCCCGCCTGGCTGTTCCGCAGTGGCTCACCTCGGCTTGCTGTAGCCGTCTGGTGAATTTGCTGCTGCCGCTGGCAATATGGCGCTGCTGCCGCGTCCTCGGGCATGAGGCCGGTGTATCTCCTCTGTGGCTCTGAGCTCTGTTCTCAGTCCGCTTTCTCTCTGGAGCCTGGTGATTTTTTTGTTTCTCTGGTGATGGTGTTTTCTGGCTATGAAAGGCACTGATTTTGTGGTAATGGAGATTGGTTGTTAGTGGGGCTCTTAAGTCCCGCTTTTCTCGGTCGCCATCTTCCCAGAAGTCCTCCTTGAATCTAGAATATTATAAATAGTATTTATCGGAAGTTTTTGTAATAATTACAAAATCCATGTAAGAGGTTAAAAAAGTAATATTGCCACCATGTACAGAAAATAAATTAAGACTTAGGTTTAACCCCAGGTGGGTGTTCTATGTGTTTATGTTTCTATTAGATTTACAAATTAATGCAGAATTTCCTTTTTTATTTTCTAAAGACTAGTATACTGAAAGCGGTCTTCAACTATTATTCCAACTAAAGCATTTGTTTTGACTTTATACTCCAGAAACACCGAGAGACAGAATAGAAACAGCTTCTCTAATGAACCCTCTCTCTTTGTATGCTGCTTAATCGTATAATTTGGCTCACCTTGTTGACCTTGGCGACTTGCAGGCTGTACTACTGAATGTGGTGGCAAAGGCCCAGGGGGTGCAGCTCTGGCCACAGACAGAGCGCTGCCCAGTAGGTTAGAGCCCAGAAGCTCAACAGAAAATGAGGAGCAAGTGCTGAGGAATTGGTGCCATTTCCCAGGCTCTGGAGCTAAGAACCACTAGGGTACTGGTTAAATGCTTAAAATTGCAGACCCCTTCCCTGGAAATTCTGATGGCAGTGGCTCTAGATAGAGCTTGAAAATTTGTGTTTGACAATCATCTCTATCATCAGGAAAGTTTAAAAACACCTTGGAATCCGGGTGTTATGGTGAGATATAAAATGTCCCCTAAGCTGAGTGTTGTGGTATATCCTTATGATTCCAGCATTTGGGAGACTGAGACAGGAGGATTGTGGTTTGCGAAAGCCTCAGCTACTTAGTGAGGCCCTCTGCAACTTATTGAGACCCTGTTTCAAAAGAAAGAAGAAAAAATAGGGTTGGAGGTGTAGCTCAGAGGTAGAATGCCCCTGGGTTCCATCCCCAGTTCCAAAAAATTGTCCCCTAAAGAGCTCATTTGTTAATATTCAGGGTTAATAAATTTGAGGCACGCGGGCTGTAATCCCAGGAGTGGATACATCTTTTGTAATGAACTTACCTGGGTGGTACCTGGTAGGCTCATGGGGTGTGGCAGGAGGTGGATCCTGGGGATGCGACCTTGGGGATTATATAAACGGTTTCTCTTCCCCCCTGTTCGCTCTCGCTTCAGGCCACCTTGATCTGAAGAACACAGCCCATGCTCTCTCCCCTTCTCTGCTCTTTAAGTTATGCGGTCAGTCTTTAGCTTGTAGCTGCGCCAATAATGATGGAAACACTGGTCATGGTGGTGCACACCTGTAATCCAGTACCTGGGAGGCTGCGACAGGAGGATCACTGGTTCAAGGCTAGCCTTAGCAATTTAGTGAGAACCTGATTCTATATAATCAAACAAACAAAATATCGAATAGTGTTGTGTGTGTAACTCAAAGGTAGAAAGCCCTTGGATTCAATCTCCAGTACCAAACCAAACCACCACGGGATGCCTGGCGCCACCCATTGGATTAAAGGGCAGAGAGAGCATCTCCAGTGGGGTCTGCTGATCTGATGGGCTGGTCGACTTGCAAGTCAGTACTCCTAGGGAAGGAGCCATGGAAGAACCTTGAGGACATGGCAGCTGTCCAACACCTTTATCTCGAGGGTCACACCTTGTTGCTGTAGAATGATGTGTTAATGATCCCCAGCCCCCTGCAGGATCCCCCAGCAGCTGTGAAGACATAGTTTCCTGGCTACTCTTTCTCGTGCTCCAACCCTGAAACCAATGGACGATCTTTACCCATAAGAACTACTCCCCGAGGTTCGCAAATGACTTCCTTGACCAGTGACGACTAGGGTATTTTTGTAATCCTTTAATCTGTAACTTTCTTGGTGCCCAGAATATTTTTCTTTTATTTCCTTTTTTTTGGAGGGGGAGCAGGGGAAATAATGGCTTAGACATCGAAATGTTCCAGCTTTTCTCTGGGCTTAGAAGAGTTCAAGCTGAGCCCACACTAGGATAAAAATAGCTGAGACCTTTGATAAGCAGATGTGTGGAGATGGCTTTTTTATTGAATATTTGAACTTGAAGACTCTGGCTCTTCTAAGATTCTGTACCCTTGATCACCAAGATGAGGTACTGCATAGAATCTGATATGAAGAGAGGTTATTGCATAAGTTTTCCTGGCTTTTTTCTTTCAGCACATCTTATGTTCCACATAGGCATGGGCGACAGTCTCAGAGTGGGACAACCAGAGAGTTTTGAGCTAATTTTGAGCAACTGTACCATACACAGTCTAGAATCTGTAGTGATAATTTTTAAAACAATGTCACCCTTTATTAATGGTCTGTATTTGCATTAAACAGTAGCTTTAAAAGTGCGCGTGTGCGCAAAACACACATGCACATATGTATATATATATAATTTTGGTACTGAGGATTGAACCTAGGGCATCATATCTCTGAGCTACACCCCCCCAGCCCTTTTTATTTATTTGTTTTTAAAATTTGAGACATGGTCTCACTACATCACCGAGGGTGGCCTCAAACCTGTGATCCTTTGGTCTCAGCTTCCCAAGTATGGGAATTTTAGGTGTGCACCACTGAGCTACACCCCTAACCACACCATCCCTCTTTTAAGTATGAGGGCTTGGGTTCAATCCACAGGGCTGCAAAAATAAATAAATATGGAGACATGGTCTCATTAAATTGCCCAGGCTGGACTTGAACCTGCGAGCCTCCTGCCTCATCCTCCCAAGGAGCCTGGATTACAGATGTGCTTCACTGCACATGGGTCATGCTTTTCACATGCGCACACAATGTTTGTGTCTCCCCATGAGTCTTCTCATAGGACTTTTGGTAGCCGCCACTGGTGATATGCCAGGTGTAGTGCCAAGACCTTTCTAGGCATCATCACATTTAGTCCTTGCGATCAACCCACGTGTTGAGGTGACCACCAGGATTCTCATGCCATTGTCTTAGAGAGGTCAAGTAACTGGCCGTAGAACTAGAGTTCAGCATGCCTATGTTGGGAGCTGGAGTGGTTTTTGTGTCTTGATGGCTGTGATACTCCTAATAAACGCACTCCATCCCCCCGCAACATCCGGCTTCCTCTCACATTTGCAAAAGACATCATCTCTTGTCTCCAGTCTCTCCTCTCGATTCTTAAAGATCATCGAACGTGGTTTGATCTACTTCCGACAGGAATGAGCTATGTCTACAAGGCAGAACAAGTCAATCCCTGCCGCGCCAGGCCACCAGGCAGCTCGTAGGGGTGCACGCAGCCATCCCTGCACCCGCTCCTTCTTTCACTAAACACAAAATATATAAGCTCCGCCGTAGGGGAAGGGAGAAGAGTTGGCGAGGTGAGAGAAAGCATACATTTTCTTTTAGATTTATTCTCTCATATGAATGCATTCCCTTATGGTTTGGAAAACAGAATCAGACTTATGAGACAGTCTATTTCCTGAACAAAATTTGGTGCTTATGAAGCCATTGTCTGAGCATTTTATAGCCTGTGTTGAATTGATATGGACAAAGCACCCGGTCTTGTTTCAGGGAAAGCTAACACTGTATCTGACTCACGTTATACAAACCCAGACAGATTCTCCAAGAGCGTGGCGCAAATAAGTGACCCTCAAGGAGGGTCAAATACTGAGCCATCGAAGTGAAAAATCAAACCGGTGCGTCAACTCTTCTTCAAAGTAAAGATATGAGATCCCAAGCAGATGTGCAATTCCCCTTTCCCCAGGGGTTCCCAGGCCAGGAGGCTACATCAAGATTGATCTTAGCCGGGCGTGGTGGCGCACGCTTGTCATCGCCACGCTTGGGAGCTTGAGACAGGAGGATCGCACAGGTTCGAAGCCAGCCTCAGCTACTCAGTGAGGCTTTCAGCAACTTAGTGCGTTTCCAAATAAAAAATATAAAAAAGGTCTGGGAGCATAGCCCGGAGGTGGAAAGCCTCTGGGTTCCACCCCCAGTACCACAAAAAAAAAAAAAAAAAAAAAAAAAGATTGATCTTAGCTGGGCGTGGTGGCGCACACTTGTCATCCCTGCATTTGGGAGGCTGAGACAGGAGGATTGTGGTTTGTGGACAGCCTCAGCTACTTAGTGAGGCCCTTTGCAACTCAGTGAAACCGGTTCAAAATAAAGAATAAAATAAAGGGCTGAGGGTGTAGCTCAGAAGTAGGAAGCTCCTGAGTTCTATCCCTAGTACTGCAAAAAAAAAAAAAAAAAAAAAAAAAGGAAAATTCTGTTTTCGTAGTTTTTACCCACTTTGACCCACTTCTATATAACACACAGATCTCAGATATTCATGTGATGTGCAATTGCTTCCTCATTTCCTACACCAGCTGTCCTCACGGGTGTTGATGCTGGGTTCTTGGTTGTCTACTAGGTTGAACAAGCTGGGCTGGCCCTCAGTACGCCAGCGCCTGACATTTGGAGAAGTGCTCCAGCGTGACAAAATCACCTTGCTATAACCCTTCCCGAGCCTCGTCAGGCCCAGATACATGAATTTCAGCAGAAAGCCCTCTTTAGAATCAAGGTTGGATTTCTTTTCCATACCATTCCTGGGTATCTTCCCAAAGGGACTGAAATAATAAAATTGCAGCAACATATATACACATCTTTGTTCATAGCAGCACAATTCACAATGGAACCAACCTAGGTGTCCATCAGCAGACTAACAGATTACAAAATTATAACTGTGCAGTGGAAGTCTACTCAGCAATATAGAAGAAAACAATTATGTCATTTGCAGGAAAATGGGATGAACCTGGAGAACATTATGTTAAGATTAGCCAGTCACAGAAAGTGAAGGGCTATACATTTTCTCTAATATGCAGAAGCCAGGGAGTCATCTGGACACCAGAGGGACTTCAGATAATGGAGAAGAAAAGGCAGTGGAGCCAGGGAAGTGGTCTAGGTAGGGAAAGGGTGGGGTGAGGGAGGATCACTGAGGGAATCACTTCTACTGATAACATGCTTATATGCGAGAAGGCCAATGTCAATCTCAGTGCCCTGTATAGAGAGGAGGGGGAAGGAGTGGAAGGAAAGCCCACAAAGTGCCGTGCGCGTGTACATCACCATCACCATCAACTACATTATTACGTGAGGCTATAATGCGCCAATACGAGTATAAAAAGTAGTTTCTTAGTTCAAGAATGTACAGGAGAAATATTTCTAAAGAGCACATATTTAATAATTATTAAAGAGATTATTACTCTTACATAAAGAAAACAGATTAAAAAGAAGAAGATGAAAAGCAGCATGTTGGGCTTTAGCCAACTCTCATCAATGTATCGGACTGCAGATTGGTTTGTGTCCATTGGAATTCTACCTTTACTGTTATTTGATTATTTATCTGCTTATTAGCATTAGCACTTTCACCAGTGAAAGTGGTCAGAATGGTCAAGAAGAGACATTGGAAACTCAGTTGATGTTGTTAGCAAATTTTTTGAAATGTTTGGTGGAGAAACATCTTGAAAATGAAGTATTAGCTCCACAGAGGTTTTAGGATTAGCCACGGGCTTTGCTTACACACACCTTCCTGATCACGCGCCACCCAAAGTAATTGGAAATGTGCACAACCTCATCAGTTAGAAGCAAGATGGCAGTGCAAAGGAGCCGGTGACGGTGGTGGGATGGTCTAAGACAGCGTAGTAACCTCTGAGAGCCAGAAACACATTTAGAAACAAAACGATAAAGTTACTGAACAAAACGGAGTACCAAACTGTTTGGAAATATAACCAAGAGAAATCCTCAAGTTTAATTTTCAGTGTAGAGACCCATGAAAAGTCAATTAAAGTTTCAGCACTGATCCATAGGTTGCTGCATGAGTCCTTAAGCCTTGGTACAGAAATGAGTATTTTTAATAATAACCCTTTATCCTGAGGCCCCCTAGGCCTACCGTTGTCCTGGGTCTACCGGCCGATTGTAAAGAACTGTTAGGACACTACAATAGTGCAGATCCGAGAGGTACCACTCGCAAATGGACTGCAGCCAATACTATCGGTATAATTATTCTCAGCTTCGAAAAATGATGAACTCTTCTCCTGCAGTTTATTTGTAGCCTCCTGAGATAGTAGCCTGTTCTCCTGTTCATTAGTTTTCTGCTCCTCCTGCAGGAAGTTCAGTGGTAGAGAGCTGATGTGGGAAGGACCCCAGGAGAGGTAAGAGGCTCTAAATTCAGAAACCCTCCGCAGGAGGTAGCACTTACTTGGGAGGGTGCTTGCACAGTGATCTCGGCTCTAATTTCAGACTCTGCCTAAAATATGAGAGAATATGAATCTCTCATGTCTTTCTCTTGGTGGGGAGTGCTGGTTGCCAGCTGATCCTGTTGAACATGATCTAGTCCAGGCAGAGCCTAAGGTCCATGTTTACTCATTACGAACTGGCTCAACAGTCTGGGATATTCTCTGTCTGTCTGTCTGTCTGTCTGTCTGTCTCTGTCTCTCTCTCTCTGTCTCTGTCTCTCTCTCTCTCTGTCTCTCTCTCTCTGTCTCTCTCTCCCTGTCTCTGTCTCTCTCTCCCTCTCTCCTCTCTGTTACTGGAGACTGAACCCAGGGGTGGTCTACCTCTGAGCTACACCTCCAGCCCTATTTTCATTTTTATTTTAAAACAGGGTCTTGCTGAGTTGCTGAGGCTGGCCTTGAACTTGCAATTCTCTTGTCTCAGCCTCTCAAGTACCAGGATTACAGGTGTGCGCCATCACACCTGGCTTGGGAAAATCTTTAAAAAGTCACTTCTAGGGCTGGAATGTATGTAGCTCAGTGGTTGAGTGCCTGCTAGGGTGTGTGAAGGCCTGAGTTTGATGCCTAGCACTACACACACACACACACACACACACACACACACACACACACACTTTTTTTTTTTTGCAGGTCGGGATGGAACCCAGAGGCATTTGACCTCTGAGCTATAACCCCTGCCCTATTTTTTTATTCTTTATTTTTCGAAACAGGGTCTCACTGACTTGCGGAGGGCCTCACTAAGTAGCTGAGGCTGTTTGTGAACTCTGGTCCTCTGGTCTCAGTCTCCTGAATGCTGGGATTACAAGTGTACACCACCATTCTCGGCAAACACACTCTTTGGAACAGACATTTTCACTGTGTACCTGGGCAGAAAATGATGGGGCAGGAGCCATTGTGCCCATAATTTTCTTCTCAAAGCTCAATTGTGATTGGCTCATGACTTTCTAGATCACTGGGCACCTGTCTTTACCTGGCTCCCTCCCTTCCTTCCTTCCTTCCTTCCTTCCTTCCTTCCTTCCTTCCTTCTTTCCTTCTTTCCTTCTTTCTTTCCCAGTACTAGAGATGAAACTCAGAGGCATTCTACCTTCAAAATACACCCCTAGCCCTATTTTTTATTTTTGAAACAGGGTCTCATTGAGTTGCAAAGGGCTTCACTAAGTAGCTGAGGCTGTCTGCAAACCGTGATCCTCTTGTCTCAGTCACCTGAATGCTGGGATGACAAGCATGTGCCACCACGCCCGGCATACTGACTCTTTGGTTTCTCAGCAGGATAGAGAAAGAAGGAGGGGCCACAGTGCTAGAGAGGTCATCCCAGGAGGATGTGGAATGGGTTTCTGAGCAGCAGTCTCTCAGTAAATCACCCTTTCCTGGGAGATCATTATTGATGATTTCATAATTCAGTAAGTAAGACTTGTTGCCTGTGTGACAGAGGGGCGTGGGGAGAGCCAGGTGAGGTCACTCACAGGGTGATGCTATGATAGTTCTGGAAAGATATGAGGGAGGCATCTGCATCAACTATTTGTGAGGCTAAAGAAACTTTCTGAGCTGAGATTGGTGACGTGTGAACCTGTCATCCCAGTACTGGGGAGACTGAGATAGGATAATTGCAGGTTTGAGGCCAGCCTTAGCAATTTAGGAAGACCCTGTTTAAAAAAAAAATGGGCTGGGGGTGTAAGCTTGGAGGTAAAATGCTCCTGGGTTCAAACCCCAGTAACACACACACACACACACACACACACACACACACACACACACACACACACTTCTGGAGCCTATGACTTTCCCAGAGGGTCAGTTTCCGGTACTTCTGTCTACAGCCTCAGCTTTGAATAGTAAGGACGGCTGAGGTGAGGGGAGTCAGAGGTGTCTGCTCCCAAGTTATCATGGGCGTCCTAAGGGTCTCTGCATCCCACCAGGGAAGTTCCCGAGGCTAGATCTCACCCAGACAACGGGCTCTCTGTTTCTCAGGGCCTTCACTTCAGAGCAGAACAAGAAGCTCCCCACCCTGAGCTCGGTCTCCAGTGTGCATTAGGGCTCCGCAGGACACTGACGTGGCTCACATACTCTGGAAAACAGAAACACACCTGCCGGCCACCGTATTCTGTTTTTCTGCATTCTCTCTCCCTGCTTCCCCGGGAGAGATTTAGAGTGGGCGATGGTAAAGAAAGTCACATCCATCTTCAAAAATGCCACTTTTCTCTCAGCTCCATGACTCTCTGCGCCACCGGAAGAGTTCCTAGAGCAAATTAAGCCATGGCAGCAACTCAGTCATCCTTGAACTGTATTAGCCTGACCATTACGATGCGGTCTGTTATGATGAGATTACGGACCTTCCGGCCTGGGCCAGGTCTTTCTCTTTTGTTTCTTGTAATATCAGAGAATAGGTCCTTGAGGAGGCACAAATAAAAATGAGTATGGTTTAATATAAGTGCCATTGCAACTATTATACTTCTATTAAGACAATAATGGGGAATTTAAGGAAAGTCCTAGTTAAATCAGTAAGTGAAACTAAGATTGGAATAGAAAATAAAATACCTATGGTATTAAATTTAAATACCTATGGTATTTAAATTCATGTAACATTAGAGTAGAGCATTGCTTAGCTCAGTGTAGAACACAGAAAAAGCTTCTAGAATTTGAACAAAACCTATTATTATATAGCATAAAAGGCAATCAGCAGCTTTCCACATTGTGCTATTGCTATATACTCCTTTCTGAAAGAATAATCACTGGGATGGTGGCGCCTCCCCAGTACCTGGGAGGCTGAGACAGAAAGATCATAGGTTAAGGGTCAGTTTCAGCAGTTTATTGAGACCCTCAGGAACTTAGACACTGTTTCAAAATAGGGCTGGGGTGTATCTTGTAAGGAAAATGCTTCTCTGTTCAATCCCCAGTATTGTCCCAGACAGCATTCTTGCAGCTATAATATAAACAACTGGCCACATAATTTAGAGGAAAGAAGATTTGTTTTTTTTAAAGTTTCCGTTTCAGTCCATGTGAGGCCGGGGACTGCGGATCTCAGAACATGGCAGCGGGAGGCAGAGAGAGGGAGAGTGCATGGGCTGTGCTTCTCGCATCATGGAGGCCAGAAGCCAGAGATGGAACAGGGGAGGAGGAACCAGTTATATAATCTCCAAGGCTGCACCTCCTCTACTACCTGGCAGGTGCAGAAATTCATAAAATACTGCTGATAACTTCACAATAATTTAAAATTTTCCTCATTATATTGAATAGAAGTTAGAACCGTTTATACCATTCATCCATTTATGCATGTCTTTGTGAAGCTGGTTTTATGTTTATAGCATTTGTAGTCTCAGGACTTTCAAAGGACCTGATATTTTTAATCACAGTAGTGGCTGAGGCAGGAAGATTGCAAGTTTGAAGCCAGCCTATGCAAACATGGTGGGATGCTGAGGGTGATGGGAGGAGGGGAGAGGGAAACTCCCTAATGCACATGATGTACATTCTCAAACACATCAAAGCCGATCACTAAGCTGAACCTGAAAGGGAAAGAGGAGAGAGGGAATGGGGTGGGAATTGGGGAAGGGCTAAATGAGTGATGTATCCATGTATGCTTCTACCATCTTGTACTCCATTAAGATGTATGATTACAACACACACCAATTAAAAAAAGAAATAGCAAAAAATTTAAATTAAAATTTAAAAAGGACCGAGGGCATGGCTCAGAGGTTGAGGGTTTCCTTAGCAGATGTAGGGCCCTGAGTTCAACTTTCAGTACCATCAAAAAAAAAAAAAAAAATTAGGCTGGGCGTGGTGGCGCACGCTTGTAATCCCTGCGCTTGAGAGGTGTAGACAGGAGGATTGCGTAGGTTTGAAGCCAGCCTCGCTGGTTTAAGAGACCCTGTTTCCAAATAAAAATATAAAAATAGGTCTAGGAGTGTAGCCCAGAAATAGAAGGGCTTCTAGGAACCCAAGTACCACCAATATATATAGATTTCCCTTTGGGAAGAAATGCCAGCCGCTGGCCAGGTATATAGAAAGCAAATGATTGAGTCACCTACAGAGTTTTAAGCATAACTAATATTTAAAGAAAAGACTTTTTTGGGGAGTGGGGACTCTTGATGTTCTGAATATGTTGAAGAAACACTGGCATGGTGAGAATATAGTATTAGAGCCCAGATGCCTGCTCTGTCTAAAGGAAGGGCCACAGATCAGAACAGACCAACGTGGTCCAGGCATCAGTGCCTATATTCCTCCTTTTTTCTTTCTATATAGCAAAGCATATATTCCCACTGTGCTATAGCCACGGACATTTCCAGGAGATTAGTGCATCTTTTATAGGTTTCCTGTCCTTCCTTCAGAAGAAGCTGAGTATATGAGAAATTCTAGGCAGGTCATTAAAATTGTAATAATCCCCAGTGTGGAAGATGAAAGGGAAGAACTCTGCCTCACGTGGGATTTATTTTTATCGCTCAGTAGTGTGTTTTTTGTGTGGTACATGGAATCTGGTCACCCCAGAAAGAAGGAATCACATTAGCCTCGGTGTCTGTGGTGAGATGTATTATTTAGTGGGACTGTAATCTTTGAAACATAGGTGAAAATAAGTGGAAATGACCCTGTATTAAATCTCAGATATCAAATCCAGGTACTTTGGTTAGCGAGGTGCCATAAAATTCAATGTAAGCTCATCTTATTATTTTATTTAGAAAATATTTTTTTTTTAGTACTGGGGCTGGAACCCAGGGGCTTTTCTTCCTCCGGGCTATACTCCCAGACCTATTTTATACGTTATTTGGAAACGGGTCTCACTAAGTTGCTGAGAGCCTCACTAAGTAGCTGAGGCTGTCCTCAAACTGCAATCCTCCTGTCTCAGCCTCCCAAAGGCTGGGATTACAAGTGTGTGCCACCATGCCTGGCTTGTCATTATTTATTTATTTATTTATTTATTTATTTATTTATTTATTTATTTATTGTGGTACTGAGGGTGGAAGCCAGGGGCTTTCTACCCCTGGACTATACTCCCAGACCTATTTATATTTTATTTGGAAGCAGCGTCTCACTAAGTTGCTGAGAGCCTCACTAAGCAGCTTAGGCTGGCTTTGAACCTGTGAGATCCTCCTGTCTAAGCCTCCCAAGCTCTGGGATTACAAGTGTGCGCCACCACGCCTGGCTTAGAAAATAATTTATCGCTCAATTTCAAATAGTATATATCACATGGAATGTGCTGGACCACCTGTAAGGGATTTGTGTCTTGCCTGCGAGTCTTTGAGTCACTGTTTATTTGTTTCCACATTGAAACAGCTTCCCTTTCTCCTCAGAATTTTCCAAAGTGCAAAGCCAAAGGAAACAGATGCCTTATCTGCCAACAAGAGGGAGGTCTGGTATTGATGGCTCTGGAATGCCCAGCACATTTCTGGAATTGCCACCGTGGCTTCTGCTTGACTTTTCCAGTTTTCCCGTCTCATTAGAATTCTCCTGTAGTGAAAGTAGGATTTGAAGGACACGTGGGTAGAAAAAAAATGTAGGGAAGATAATTTTTATTTATTTATTTTTGGTGGTACTGGGGTTCCTGGAAGCCCTTCTACGTCCGGGCTACACTCCCAGATCTATTTTATATTTTTATTTGGAAACAGGGTCTCTTGAGCCAGTGAGGCTGGCATCCAACCAGCGTGATCCTCCTGTCTCCGCCTCCCAAGCGTGGGGATGACAAGCGTGCGCCAGCACGCCTGGCTAGGGAAGATAATTCTAATACTTCTGGAACTTTGGGATGAAGGCTGGTGAGGAGAGAGTTTTGGAGATTGCTGTGATTTTATTATGTCCACCCAAGTGCAAGTGTTAGAAACTCAATCCCCAGGGCAACGGGGTCTAGAGGAGGGACTTTTACAAGTGATTAGGTCAGCAGGGTCCCATCCCATGAGTAGATTAGTGTCCTTATCATGAGAGTGGGTTTGCTATGGAGCCCCCCGGATCCCTGCTCCCACTGACCCTCTCTAAAGAGAGTGTCCTTGGAGAATGTACCTATTTCTACAAGACAAGCAATATTTCAAGCCTTATGTTGTTTCCAAACTTTAGTTGTTCTGTGTAGGGCATTTCCTTGAACCTTCTAATCAGGCGTGTTGTTGGAAGCAGAAATATGTTATTATATCACACACATACTCTCTCTTTCTGACACACACAAGTAACCTGAGCATGCAATGCCTTATTTTTGTGAGAATTTAGTAATTATTAGAGTAAACATATTTGAAAAAGAGGACATCTATCATCTATCTAATCTCATCATTTTATTCGCCTTTTAAATTATAATACTGCCTACTAAAAATGGAATGAAATCAGGTTTTAAAAGCAAACATTACTTACCATTTTGCTTCATAACACACAGGATTCTTTTGCATATTTCATTTTTTGTTTTCATTTAGCTAGATAAACGGATACACAGGATTAAAAAGTGTATCTTAAAGGAACCGATTGCCAGTAACAGCACAAAGAAATGGAACATGCAGATGTGTATTAGATAAAATGGTGAGCATGACACCTGGAAATAGGGAGATAAGGATGATTATGAGATTAGACAGAGGATCACATGAAGACTCAGAACTACTTTCATGAAAAAGAAGAAAAAAAAACCAGGTATATTTCCAAGATATCAGCTACCCAACAAACTGGAAAAGACAAGTTATAAAATCTGGATTAGCTCTGGGGCCAACCCCTGGAATGGTTCAGGGCTCACAGGCTCGATGACAGGGAGCTTCTTGCTGGGAATCGAGCCAGCTCATGTCAGATGGCAGATTGAGAACTTCAGAAAAGCTACGAACATATTTTATATTTGAAGGTTTTACAATTTCAGCAGTGCCTCTAGAAGAACTGTCTTCACAAACCTGAAATATGAAAATCTCTGGACTGAAATTAACTTTTCCACCATGCTCATCACTTCTGTGCTGTGGTTCAGGGTGGCACAAGCTTTATATTTTAAGATAAGTGCCTTTTAAGTTTAATTATGTAAAAATCCCAACTAGATAATTTATTGGTAGAATTCAGGAGTCTTTTTTTTTTTTTTTTGTGGTACTGGGAATTGAAGCCAGGGGAATTCTACCTCTGAGCTACATCTACAGCCCTATTTCATTTTTTATTTGGAAACAGAATCTCACTAAGTTGATAAGAGCCTTGCTAAGTTGCTGAGGCTGGCTACGAACTTGTCATTTTCCTATCTTAGCCTCCCAACTACTGGGATTATACACATTTGCCACTATGCCCAATTCTAAGAGTTTAAATTTTATAGTTATTGTTTTTCTTAAAACGTATCTTCAAAATAGAGCAAGGTCTTAGTTCATAGGTAGGATTATGGCACCGTTTGCAAGAAGATGCCTTTCCAAAGTGCTAGTCATGGTTCTGTAATTATTTTTTAAAAATTTAATTGTTCTAACTACTGTGTGCTATGTCCCAAGGAATTTTAAGGTAAATAAGACACAGGACGGCTTCCTGAAAAGTTAATCAAATCATAAAGAAACAAGTAAGCTGCAAATTTTAGAATATGTGAAGGGCAAAGAAGGAATATTTAATTTATATTTGTGCATTTGAAAAGATAAAACTTGGTAAATAAACTTTTACTAAGACATGCTTACAAGGCCTACGTATCAATAAAGTTCAAAAAGAACATAAATAAACATTAAAATTGAGTGGTTATTTGTGGGTGGTGGGATTATGTGTGAGTTTTATTTTCTCCTTTCTTGCCCTTTAAAACTTATTTTCTGTAATGAACACAAATTACCTGGTAATAATCCTTAAAATTGATTAACATTTAAGGATTTAACAGGGAAACAACAATAGGGCTTTTAAGCAAGGATTAAAGTATAGTCTTTAAAATTGTTGCTCTAAAACGTAGCACACACTCTTTTTTCCCCTGTGGATATAATGGCGACTAAGTTTTCATAGCTTCACCTTCATTAAGTGAACAATTATAACAAGGGTGGTAAGTCCTGCATTGTAGTAGGAAAAGTACAGATTTTTATGAGAGTATCAACAATAGCGGCTACCGCCAAGTATTTAAACAATGAAGTCTGCGCAGCAAGTCTATGAAGGATGCATGCTTATTGCCCACCTCCCTGGTTTTCACTGGAGAAAAACCAGACTTGGTGAGACCGAAGTCACGTGCTCAAGACGGCACATGTGTGTGCCTCTGTATCCTAAGGTCTCCAGCATCCTTTTCAGATAGTTTGACTAAAGGCCAGCGTGGGCACTTCTTATATATATCACAATAGAATATCAGGGGGCTTGCTCTGCTTTTCTTTCATACTTGCTGAGGAATTAAAAATATTTCAAAATTAAAAGACAGATCACACAGCTCATGAGAGCTGGGATTCGAATCCACACCTCCCAGACCTGTTACAGTGTTTTATTATATTCCATCTCCTCTTCCTTCACACAGCTCATGAGAGCTGGGATTCGAATCCACACCTCCCAGACCTGTTACGGTGTCTTGTTATATTCCATCTCCTCTTCCTTCAGGCATATGTATCGTTTTTATCTTATTTTTTAAATTTTAACAAATTTAAAATTTATTTTAAAATTGGTACTTGGAAATATAGTTACACATATACATGGGGTGCCAGGTAATGTTTCAACACATGTATACATAGGACAGTGTTTAAATAAGGTTAAATATATATCTTCACATATTTATACTTTCTTTTTTTTTCTCTCTCTCTCTCTTTTTTGGAGTGGTGGCACTAGAGATTGAACTCAGGGGCAATCTAGACTGAGCCAAATCTCCAGCCCTTTTTATTTTTGGAGACAGGGTCTTGCTAAGTTGCCTGGGTTAGCCTCAAACTCTCACTCCTCCTGCTGTGGCCTCCTGAGTATCTGGGATTACAGGCATGTGCCCCCATGCTCAGCCAAACGTGTATGATTTCTTTATCACAACTTGCAAAATTCTCGCTTCCAGCTTTTTGAAATGCAGACTACGTCACTCTCCTCTGTGGTTACCTTGCTGGTCATAGAACAACAACAACATTTTTGTTCTTTTCTAACCCAAACTTAGTTCCCATCAGTCAACCTATTCCACTCATTTCTTCACATTAATTTATATGAAGAAGTAGGAACAACATATGTGGTGAAATATTGTGTTTGTACAACTACTTAAGAGTCTTGATTTTCTTTTCTTTTTTTCTTTTTTTATGGTACTGGAGATGGAACCCAGGGGCATTCTACCTCTCAGCTACACCTCCAGCCATATTTTTATTCTTTATTATGAAACAGGGCCTCACTGAGTTGCAAAGGACCTCACTAAGTAGCTGAGTCTGTCTATTAACCATGATCCTCCTGTCTCACCCTCCCGAATGCTGGGATTACAAGCATGTCCCACCACACCTGGCTTCCCCCAGCCCTATTTTTTATTCTTTATTGTGAAACAGCATCTCACTGAGCTGCAAAGGGCCTAAGTAGCTGAGGCTGTCTACCAACTGTGATCCTCTTGTCTCCCGAATATTGGGATTACAAGCGCGCGCCACCATGCCTCTTGATTTTCTTATAGCCTCAGTTTACTATTTTGAAAGATTATATCTATCTTGGTCACCATTCTCATGGATAAAATCCAAAACAACTGACCACATGTTTAAGAGAAAGGAAGATTTCTTTGCTCAGTTTCTTGGAGATTCTGGGTGCAGTCCATGTGAGGCTGGGGTCTTGGATTTCAGGGCATGGTGGTGGTAACAGAGAGGGCAAGAGGGAAAGGGCTTTGCTTTCACATCTTGGATGCTGGAAACAAGAGAGAGAAAGCAGGGGGAGGAGGAAGTTTATATAATCCCCAAGGCTCCATCCCCAGCGACTCCTCCTTAGAAACTAGGCTCTACTTCCAACATTGATACCTTGCTGACCTGAGGGCTAGGGGGATATTCTAAATTCAAACCATCACAATTTTGATCTTTGGAGCATCTGATTTGCAAAATAAATTCTTAAAAAATTTCTTCTCTGATATCTGCTCAAATTGACTGGTTCGTTTGTCGTTTAATTATTTACTAATCACGTACCATCATGCAGTCCTGTGGCACAGATAGCTAACGTAGAGAAGTTTGAGTTCAAAATATTCTCTGGACTTTTTGAAGAGTCTAGTTAAGTGGACATGATATGTGTAAGGCAGGAGTAAACAAGACAGAAATATATGCATAGGGTTTTTGATACAGGAGTAAAGAGAAATTGCTAAGGTCTGAAGAAATTAGGGGATGCTTTATAAAGAAGGAGTGTCTGTATTTGTGATTTTAAAATTGGTTTCAAAGATGGCTGAGGTTTGAAAGTTGAGAAACAGTATTTCTAGATGGCATTAATATAACAATGCCACACAAGAACGCCGTCTTCATGAAATAATGATACAGCCAGTAGAAATGGTGCACACAGAAAGAATATATAATGTTGGGATGCATTGACTTTTTGTGGACTGAGATGAAATTTAAATCATATGATGTTTTGATAATATATTGGCAGGTTTGGGAGACTGGTGGCTGGATATATAAATGGAAGGAGAGAAGTTAATTAAAAGTGATTTTCGAGATCTCCTGTAAGTGACTATAAGAAGGTGCTATCACAGCGAGATGGAGAGGCAGATGGCAGGGGATGGTTTGTCAAGTGAGCGGGGAAAATGTGAGTGAGACACCAAGAAGATGAGGCTCTGAGAGGAGCTGGGGAAATGAATGGAGGAAGAAAACTACTGTAGAATGGATGGAGAGGAAGAGAGAGAAAGAGGGAAAGGCGAAAGAGAGAGCCGGGCGTGGTGGGCACGCTTGTCATCCCAGCATTCGGGAGGCTGAGACAGGAGGATCGCTGTTCGCGGACAGCCTCAGCTACTTAGTGAGGCCCTCTGCAACTCAGTGAGACCCTGTTTTAAAATAAAGAATAAAAAATAGGGCAGGGGGTGTGGCTCGGAGGTCAAATGCCTCTGAGTTCCATTCCCAGACCCACAAAAAAAAAAAAAAAGAGAGAGAGAAAGGGAGAAAGATGAGAGGGAGAAAGATGAGAGAGAGAGAGAGAGAGAGAGAGAGAGAGAGAGAGAGAGAGAGAGAGAGGAGAGAGGGAGAGAGGAGAGAGGGAGAGAAAGCAATCATATATTTAGCTTTAGAGAAATCTCCATAGTTGGTAAAAGAAAAAGAACCAGAGAAAATAAAAAAGAAGAGAAAGAGGAGAAAATTCCCCAAACCCTGGCAAGGAGCAGGTGGTAAGATGCAAATGGCACAGGCTTTGCTAAAGCAAGAGAAAGTTATTGGGAATGGTGACTAGAGGCCTTTCGCTAGCAACACATTCTCTGAAGTATTTAATAACTCTCTTTCACTACTTTGCTTACTCATTCCAGAAATATTTGCCAGCACTGAGTAGAATACCCTTAGAACTTGTGCTTTGCCCAGGATGAGCTCTACAGGATCTGACTGTTGCATCCGGGTCACTGGTGTGCTGTGCAGGGCTGTCTCCTTTCCTGAGTGCAAATAGGGCATGTGGGTGGCTGTGCCAACTCAGTGATGAGCTGGGTGTACAGCCGACCTCGCTCCTGTAAGTAATGGATTCTGTGTAATCCACATTCCTCTTGGGAGCCCTGCCCTCTACGGATGTATCACTTGGTTTGTTTAGGGAACATCTCTTTGATTTTCTTCTGGGGTAGTCTGCCCCAGCCGCAGTCCCTTTGCACGTGTGGGTGTGGGGGCACGGGGTGGGGGTGGGCTCCCCGGTCAGGCAGACCTGCGATGGGGCTCCTGACTTCTGCCCCTTCTCACTCTGGCTCCAAGTTTGCACGCAGCCTCTCTGGAGCTGCGCTGTCAAGAATGGCTTCTTCTCTCTCTGCAGCCTGTTCTTTACTTCCCACCCCACAGCCTTTCCTCTGCGCGTTATTTTTTTCCTCTGGTGCTGGTGATCGAACCCGTGGCCTGATACATGCTACAAAAACAAGTGCTCTACCTTGAAGCCGCTTGCCACCTAACTCTGTACATTCTTGACTACAGCTGTCCCCTCCGGAACCTTCCCACTTCCATCTGTACAGTTTCACCTTTTCCTCTTTTCTAGAAATTATGCAAATCCTTGATCTGTTCACAGCAACTCTCTTGTGTTGCTAAGCATTTATTTTTTTGTGTGCGGTAAATCATTGTGATTTTAATCAGACCTTTGGAAGACGGGGTGCACGTATACAGATATGATCTACTCTCTTGAGCTGGAACTCAGTTCTCCACTGAGGTTATAAAGCATCCCACTATGTTGCTATCTTTCTAGTGGAAATTTGAAAGATTTTTATTTCTCAGCCTGCATTTATGATAAATTATGAAGATAATGGATTTTCTCTTAAAAATCCTTATTTGTGAAAGCTAAATTGTTTCTGAACCGCAGGAAGGAATCTTCAATAGCAACCTTAATGGGTACAATTCCAGAAAGACAAGAATAAAATCTGATATTTTTCTTTTCTAATAGTGGTTGTACAGGAAATATAGTATTAATTTTAAGAACTGAATCAGAGTCCCCAAATATTTATTAAATATCAGTGTGCTAGGCTCTGGTGTCTTGGTGGAAAAAATAGATCCTTTTTCTCATGGCATCTGTAGACTAGTGGGAGAAAAAGGCATTTAAAACACAAGAATAAATAAAACGGTGTTAAGCCCTTTAAGGGAAAGTGTAGGTTACTATAAGGAAGAATAATAGGAGGACTTAATTTAGTTTGAAGCAACAGAAAGAATCCTCTTTTGAGAAGTGACATTTAAGCAGAAGGCTAAGAGAATACATAGGCAGAGTATCAGGGCAGGAACTGTAGAGAGAAGAATAGCTGGTCAGACGCCCAATGTGGAGGATTAGGCCAGGCGTAGCAGAGAGCGGTCCAAGTCAAGGCACGAGAGATGAGCAGAGAATAGACCAAAATGACGCAGATTCTTGGACTATATTCCAAGAGCTCTCAAAAGGTTTGACTCCTGACATTCACCTGAGCTTATCCGTACTTTGATTTATTTACTTTTTTGGTGATGTTGGGAATTGAATCAAGGGTCCTCAGACATGCTGAGGTAAGTTCTCTACTACTGTGCTATACCTCTAGCCCCGGCCTGTGCTTTGAAATGTTTCTTCGTTTTAGCTTTGTGGAGAGCAAACCTGTAGCTGGTAGTCTCACAGTAGTGGAGTGAGACGTGGTGGCAAGGCTGGGGAATGATAATGTACAGGAGAGAGGTAGTGAGCCTTAGGTACACACCGTACGCTGCATCTATGGCAGGACTTAGCGATGGTTGAAGTGCATGTACAGAGGAGAGGCGTCAGAGGTGACTTCTGAGTTTCTGATGTTGGCAACAGATGAGACCCAGGTGCCCTTTATTGAGGTGAAGATGATGCAATGACTTCTGGGTAGAATAGGAGTTTATATTCCAGTTTTGCTTGTGAAGGAGAACACATTCCAAGTGGAGAGGTCAAGTAGACAGGTGGGTGTGTGGGTCTGGATCTCTGTCAAGAGCCCTCAGACAGAGGTAGAAGACTTGCAAAGCATCACAGTGTAGATACAGCTTAGTGCCACAGGCATTGAAGACATCAGATGGAGAAGAGGAAAAGAGGAGTGCCCAAGACACAACTCCAAGGAATTGCCAAACTCAGATGTTGATCAGAGAAGGAGGAATTGGTCTGAGAATTTGGTTAAAGTCCAGAGAGGTAGAAGGAAAACCAGAAGGGTTGATGCTAAGGTTTCCAACCTAAGAGATTATTTCAAGAAGGCAAAATAAATGATAATTTCCTTAAGGTACTTCTGAGGGATCTCCTAAACTCAAGACTCCACATGTCCTATAACAGAGGTGAAACCACAATTTACCCTAGAGGGAGAGGTTCTGGGAGAGGAGCTGGGAAGAGGACAGTCAGTACTGTGTCGCTGTTTGACGGGAGAGCAAGTGAACACCATGCCCCCTGAGGGTCTGGCTTGTTCAGGGTCTTTCCTTGTAACCACCTGTGCACTATCATTTCAGTTACTATTGCTCCAGCCAGCATTCTTGCAGCTATAATGTAAAAGGTCGATTATGCAACTTAGAGGAAAGCAGATTTGTTTTCTTATGGTTTCAGGCACAGTCTCTGTGAGGTTGGGGGCCATGGATCTCAGGACATGGCGATGGAGGACAAAGAGAGGGAGAGCTCATGGGGGGTGCTCCTCAAATCATGGAGGCTATAGAACTATAGAAGTCCCAAGGCCGCACCCCTAGGGATCTATCTACTCCCTGTTCGCCTAGGCCCCCACACAGATAATTCAATTACAATGGATTTATCCACTTCTGGGATTATAACACCCAAGACAATTATTTCAACTCCAAACATCAATACATGAGTTCTTTATGGATACTCTATATCTAACTATAATAGCTATGCTAACATATTACATAAAATGGCTGTACAGGCCATACTGCAGAATTTCTCCAGGAGAGTAACTTTTTCTGCTAGTGTTGCTAAGTTAGCTGAGATGCTCTGGGCTGTGGAAACCAGATCAAGAACAACAGGGATTGTTCCTACAAGTAGCTTTGGGGAAATAGCTACTTTATTATATTGACAGATAAAACTGTATGTATTTACAACATAGAGGGTGATGTTTTGTAGTACATATACAGTAAGGAAAGATTAAATTTAGCTATTTAACAGTGCAACACCTCACAGAGTTGCCGTTTTGTGGGAGGGATAGTTTACGTTCATGCTCTTAGCATTCTGCAGGAAGACTATACGGTCATATACCACATAACAATGTTTTAGTCAATGTTGGCTTCATATTGGTGATGGCCCTATAAAATTAAAGGGTCTAGTGCCATCATACCCTTCTCATTTTGTGTAACTACACCCAACGGTGTTTGTACAACCACAAACACCTGACTGCATTATTTCTCAGAATGCATCCCCACCTTCAAGTGATACGTGGCTGTATGGTAATGATATTATGTTCATTAGTAGGTCTCTTAAACTTATTCCTCTTGTCTACCTGAATTTTTAAATATTGTGATCAATGTCTCTCCCATCCTACCTGCCCACTCAATCATCCCAGCTTCTGGCCATCATCTCTACTTCTATGAGATTAAATTTTTTCGATTCCACATAAGAGCAAGATCATGTATTATTTTTTTCTCTGTCTTATTTATTGCACTTATACGTCCTCCAGGTTCACCCATGGTGTCGCAGATGAAAGGATTTAATTCTTTTTAATGGCTGACTAGTATTCCACGGTGCATGCATATCCCATTTTCTTCGTTCATTTATCCTCTGGATTTTCCGGTTGATTCCGGATCTTACCTGTTAGGAATAATGGTAAAATAAGCACGAGGCTGCAGATATCTCTTTTCATTTCCTTTGGATATGTATTGAGAAGTGAGATTGCTAGATCATATGGTGGTTCTATTTTTAATCTCTTGAGAAATCTCCAAACTGTTCTTTTTTTTTTTTTTTTTTTTTTTTTTACTAAGAAATTCTTCTTAAGTGCAAGTTTTCTGATGAATTACTACTGCTATGTGAAACCCCCAGATAAAAATTCAGGTATTCTGGCCACATGGAACTGATCATTAGTGGAAAATTGAGTGTCAGTTTCTGTGAAGCCCGTCTTTCTTTCTCCAGCTTAGCATCTTATGAAGATGAGAAAAAAGTGCCATTTTTACAGTTTTTCAGATCAGTATTACTACTAAAGATTATATTTCTCTTTTTTTTTTTGCAGCAAAAATACCTAGGGGCATTCTAACTCCAAAGTACACCACCAGCCCTATTTTTTATTCTTTATATTGAGACAGGTTTGCACTGAGTTGCAAAGGGCCTCACTAAGTAACTGAGGCTGGCTGCCAACCCAGATCCTCCCGTCTCAACTTCCCAAATGCTACGATTACAAGCGTGCGCCACCACGTCTGACTATTTCTCATTGTTTTGAAGACGTGCAAACATGAGAAAAAAAAAAATCTTAGGTTGAAGCACATAAAACAGTCATTTGTTTTGTAAAAGATGATTGCATATGGGCTGTTTTACGTGATTTGGCTTAATGCTTAATATATGAGTAGTAGTTTATCCCAGATGTATCTCTTTGTTGCTGTCCAGTAGTCCCTCTTAGTTTCTGTGCGCTATGGTGAGTGAGCTGGCACTAAATTCAATTTTGCTATCTAGTACTGGACATGTGATTTTGAATTTTCCATCTCCTGCTTGCTTTATTTGTTCAATGGCTCCAGACAGGAAGGAACTTAATCTAGACTCCAGTGGAACGCTTTCTAATCTTACTTGTTCTCTTTAATAATTTCCTTATACTTAGGGTCTAAATGAATGGACTTTGATAGATAGATGCTCATCCCGTGCTTCAGAATTATTTTGCAGTGTAGTCTCAAGGAGCCAGAGAAGATGCTCTGAAACATTCTGTTCTCTGTGTTGAAAGATTGCAGCTATCCTTTTATTCATCTTCTTGGACCAGATGAACTTTAGCTGTTTTCTGAAGAATTTCCTAAGAGCAAATTTCCTGTGCTTACTGCTGGTCATGAAATGTCCTTCATTCTTGGACAAAATCAGCTGCTATATTAAATTTGTTTTTAAACTTAATTGAAAACAGAATTGTTTTTATGATCAGATTTTCCTGTGATATTTAATATTCATTAGATTAAAAATTTTTATGTGTGAGTACATATACATGAGAGAAAGTGTTCAGAGTTTCCTCATTTCTGTAAATAACCAAGTGGTATTTTAATTCACAGAATTTGAGTTGTTTTTACTTGTGTGCACATGTTTTAAATTTGAAAGTCTATCATGGGGAAATAAATCAAAATCAAAGTGGGCAAGGATTCAGTAATTCCTTGCTCCTATTACAGGCAAAACACACGAACAAACGTCAATTTAGATATGCTCTAAAATGATGTGCAGTTGGTCTAGGTAGGGTCTCTTAGAAGATTAGAAATGCAGAAAAAAGAAACCAAACACTTCTCTAATTTCACCACCAAGAAACAAATGATATTCATATTTTTATGTTGTCTTTTGACATATATAACAGTGTGAAAATCATTTTAAATTTTTATTTGCTGCTAATGAAAGAAAGTCTCTCTCTATATGTATTTCTTTTTATCTCCTGAAAGGGGGTAGAAATGAAACTTCCTCAGCTCATTAGAAAAGAGAAGCAATTAAAAAATCATTAAAGATATGAATTCTGACTGGGGTTAGGTAAAATCTCAGGATAGTTTTGATTTGTATCTCTCGATTGCTGTGATGTTGAACTTTTTTATGCATTCATTTGCCACTTGTATTTCTTCTTTTGCGAGGTGTCTGTTTAGCTCACTTGCCCATTTTTGATTGGCATGCACAGACACAAACTTGTCAAGGTCAATCACTGTGCTGAGCATGGGAAGGGGAAGGGACGGCAATAGGGCGGGACCTGGGGGAGTCCCAACGTGTTGTGCTGTGTGCACAGATACCCTGTCGCCCTCAGCTTCACCAAGATGCATGATCACAATGCACCAATAAAAATAAAGTATGGATTCTGGGTTTAATGGGGCTTCTGTGTCAATTATAAATGAATCAGAGGAAAGTAAATTTTAAGGAGAAATGAAGAATAGTGTGGTGCTGAGCACGTGACCAAGAGGGAAACGAGAGGAGAGTCTTAGAAGGAGACCTGCCAGGTGGGAACTAACTGAGAAAGCCTTCAGAGAAAGGCGAGGGCTCCATTCCAAGGTGGTGCCAGCTGAGCAGACCTGAGCGAGGGACCATGTTTGTAATCTGCTAGGATGTGACGAATTGAGCCTCTGCTCAGGGGCAGTGCCGCCTCCCTGTCCTGCAGTGAGGGCGCAGTCTCGAGCTCTTCTCAGTAGGACCAGACAAGGTGCTGTGTTCTGTTTGTATAAAGAATATCACTCATTGCATGGGCAACAGAAATAATCTAGTCCATGCCACAGGACCTTCCTGGTTTCCTGTTTGAGTGCCCCATATAGGAATCTCTCCAAAAACAGCCTGGGAATTTTTCTTAGTTTGGTCTCTCCTAGAAGTAAATTCTGGGCCAGAGATCAGAGTGTAGGTACTTTACTTGGGGCTAATCCTAGGACCTCTGGTGCGAGAGGGAAGTGTGGAAGGGGAGATGCCAGGCAATAAAGGTTCATAATTAAGCAAGTATCCCTTTAACTGGAGCTTCCGGAGAACTCTAGGGCATTGTGTCGAACATGAACTTCAGAGTTGACCTCAATGCCTTTCAGTCATTGTTGAATGTTGCACGTCTGAGCTGCTGTGTGCATGGGCAGAGGCCCGGCCACCAGAGAGAGGCACCAGGGTGTCACAGGTCAGCCTTATGTACTTTAATGGTAAAGTCTGAGCGTAGGGGGTGAGGCTCTGACGTCTGTTACAGTCGGTCCCAACACGGCTCAGTCAGATCCACTCCTACCCACAGGAAGTCCATTCCTTTCTCTTAGCAGTGCTTCAAGGTGGCGGTCACCACACACACACACCACACACACACACACACAGACACAGACACAGACATAGACACACCACACCACACAAACGCATACACAAGTTTTTTCAACAGATGTCCTACAAGTTCCTTGAGTTCCAGACATACTTACCCCTACTGGTTTTAATTTTTTTTTAATTTTTTTTTTTTTTGAGACCGGGTCTCACTAAGTTGCAGAGGGCCTCACTGAGTAGCTGAGGCTGGCCATGAACCCGGATCCTCCTGTCTCAGCCACCCAAGTACTGGGATTACAAGCGTGTGCAACCACACCCGGCCTACATTTACCCCTACTACATATAAGAAATCCTGTCTTAACTTGACCAAGGAGGTAAAAGATCTCTACAGAGAAAATTATAAAACACTGGAAAAAGAAATCGAAGAAGATCTTAGAAGATGGAAGGACCTTCCATGTTCATGGATTGGCAGAATAAATATCATTAAAATGGCCATCCTCCCAAAAGTGATCTACAGATTCAACGCAATGCCCATTAAACTACCAAGATCATTCCTCACAGACATAGAAAAATCAGTCCTTAAATTTATCTGGAATAACAAAAAGCCCAGAATAGCCAAGGTAGTTCTCAGCAACAAAAACCATGCAGGAGGAATCACAATACCTGACTTTAAACTATACTACAAAGCCATTGTAATAAAAACAGCATGGTACTGGCAAAAGAACAGATATATAGACCAATGGAGCAGAATAGAAGACCCAGAAACAAGTCCACACACTTTCAGCCAATTGATTTTTGACAAAGGGGCCAAAAACATACACTGGAAAAAAGATAGCCTCTTCAACAAATGGTGTTGGCAAAACTGGTTAACCATATGCAGAAAATTGGATGTTAATCCCACTTTTTCACCCTGTACAAAAGTCAACTCACGATGGATCAAAGACTTGGAAATTAAACCAGAGACTTTGAAGCTCCTTGAAGAGGGCATAGGTCCAACACTGCAACACATAGGCACAGACAAACATTTCCTCAACAAGACCCCAAAGGCACAACAAATTAAAAGGAGAATCAATACATGGGATTGCAAGAAACTGAAGAGCTTCTGTTCAGCAAAGGAAACTGTCAAGAACCTCAATCGAGAGCCAACAGAATGGGAGAAGATTTTTGCTACCTACACCTCCGATAGAGGACTAATATCTAGAATATACAAAGAACTCAAGAAACTCAACATTGAGAAAACAAAGCATCCAATAACAAAATGGGCAAATGAACTAAATAGACACTTCACAAAAGAAATTCAAATGGCCAATAAATGCATGAAAAAATGCTCAACATCACTGGCAATCAGAGAGATGCAAATCAAAACTACCCTGAGATTTCACCTAACTCCAACTAGAATGGCAATCGTTCAAAATACAAACAACAATAGATGCTGGCGAGGATGTGAAGAAGTGGAAACTCTAAGACATTGTTGGTGGGATTGCAAATTAGTGCAACCACTTTGGAAAACAGTATGGAGAATCCTCAGAAGAATGGGAACAAATCTACCATTTGATCCAGCAATACCACTTCTGGGTATCTACCCAAAGGAAAGGAAACCAAACTACCAAACTAATGCATGTGTATCTATGTTCACAGCTGCACAATTCACCATAGCCAAACTATGGAACCAGCCAAGATGTCCATCAACAGATGAATGGATTACAAAACTGTGGGATATGGACACCATGGAATTTTACTCAGCCATCAAAAAAAAAACTCAATTACATCATTTTCAGGGAAATGGATGGAACTGGAGGACATTATGCTAAGTGAGATTAGTCATTCACAAAAAATAAGAAATCAGATGCTTTCCCTAATATGTGAGAGTTAGGGAGAAATGGGTCATAGGAGGAGCTCTTGGAAAAGGAATCCTATAGAGGAGCAAACAAGACAACCTAAAGGAGGAGAAAGGAGGGGGGAAGAGGAAAATCTCTAAAACACATAAAGTACTTAAACATATCGAAGTCAATCACTAAGCCAAGCAAGAGAAGAGGGTTGGGGAGGGAATGGGGTGGGAATTGGGTAGGGGTTAAATCAGAGATGTGTACATGTTTGTACACACAAGTTTTTTATCCCAATATGATGTTTGAATATAATGTACCAATAAAAAAATTTTAAAGGAAAAAAAAAAGAAATCCTGTCTTGTCCTGAGGGTTAGTTATTCTTACCACCATCAAAATTCTTTTTTTTTTAACCATTGTAATAACTCTTTATGTCTGCTGGTATATTAACACAAAAAATAATAATGACCAGGAAGAAATTGTAGCTTTATGCGCAGTGGCTCTTATTCTGTTTCTTACAGGCTTTCCACCACTTAAGAAGTAGCTCTAAATTCAAATGACCCTGAATTTATAGGATCAAGAACAAACTCTTTAAATAACTTCCTGAGATTAACAACGAGGGGGCCTCTCATACTTTCCTCCTTTGGTTTCTAGACCGACCTCAATTCCGGGTATTGAAACAGAGCCCCAGATAGTATACTGCATTCAAACCTCATATGAAACCATCCCCTAACTAGCACCTCAGCTTGGCTCTAAAGGCTGCACACACTGTATTCAGGTGTGCGGCACACAGTAGGATCGGTGCCTCTCAAGGCCACATACTAACCGTCACAGCTCTTACACCATGAAGTGCCTACGGTGTTGTCCAGAATCTTGTGACAACAAGTCAATACCCTGCCAGCTCCTGGACAGTCCTGGCCAAGGTTCTCTAAGCAAGAGAGAGAGGCAAATCCATCCCTGAGGTAGTTACCAATCTCAGCAAGGAAAATGTAACCAAACTATGGTCATCAAGCAATAGCATCTCTCTACAAAGGATGGTACAATGTAGAGTGAGTTTCTGTTGTGGGAAGTAGTTTCTGCTGTGAGCAGAGTCATCATTTAACAGTGGCTACTACCAGATCAGGCTCCATGAGATGGAGCCTGTGTTGGGTCCACATGGAGCCTTCATTCTCTTTACTCATGTACCATTGTATAAACATCAAAGAGATATCTTGATGAAAAAATCCAAAGGATCTTCACTGGTTGAGTCTTCTCTATGGATGGCTGCTTAGGAATAGAAGGAACATATCTCAGCATCATAAAGGCAATATACAATAGGCCCACAGCCAACATCATATTAAATGGGGAAGAAGTGTGAGAATTCCCCCCAAAACAGAAACAAGCAAGGATGTTCATTATCAGCACTTTTTTTCAATATAATACTTGAGACTCTAGCCAGAGCAATAAGACAAGAAAAGGAAATCAAAGGACTAAAAATAGGAAAAAAAAAAAAAGAACTAAAACTATTACTATTTGCAGATGACGTGATGCTAAGAAGAACCAACAAACTCAACCAAAAAGCTTGTGGACTAATCAACAAATTCAGCAAAGCTTCTGGATACAAAATAAATCTTAAAAAAATCAGAAGCCTTCCTGAATGCCAACCATAAACTCACTAAAAAAGAAATCCAGAAAATACTTTCGCTCAGGATCCCACAAAAAATAAAATACTTAGGAATAAACGTAACCAAGGAGGTAAAAGACCTTTCAAATAAATTTATAAAACATCGAAAAAAAGAAATCTAAGAAGACTTTAGAAGACGGAAAGATCTTCCATGTTCTTGGATAGGTAGAATAAATATCATTAAAAGAATGGCCATTCTTCCAAAAGTGATCTACAGATTCAACACAATACCCATTAAATTACCAAGGTCATTCCTCAACGACCTAGAAAATTCAGTCCTTATATTCATTTGGAACAACAAAACCCCCCAGAATATCCAAAGTAGTGACGCCTCCTGCATGGTTCTCAGCAACAAGAACCATGCAGGAGGCATCACAATACCTGACTTCAAACTATACTACAAAGCCATAGTAATAAATACAACATGGCACTGGCACAAAACAGGTGCATAGCCTTATGGAGCAGAACAGAAGACTCAGAAGCAAATCTGCACACTTACAGCCAATTGATTTTTGACAAAGGAAAAAAGATGGTCCCTTCAACAAATGGTATTGGCAAAACTGGTTAACCCTGTGCTTAGAGACTCCTTTAAGAGGATACGTTCTCAATGGTAATTCTTTGCCAACCAGAACTGTACACTTTTTGTTGGTTCTCATAGGTCTAGCCTTACCCTCCCTCCCCAGACCTCTGCACCTTCAACCTTCCAATCTTGCTCTTCTCAGGCGCCTGGACAAGCACTGCCCTGGAAACCAAGCTTGTCCTACTTTAGGCCACTCTGTTTCCACACTAGCTGATAAGACTCTCTGTCACTACTGTTTCTTAAAATTATTCCTGAGTAGCGTTAAGGCTCAGCAACTGTCTATTTTCTGCTCCAACTAACAACTGTCCCATACATGAATCAACCCAAAGGTTCTTATTTCCTTATCAGCTCATCTTTGGGGAACTCTTTTCTTTATTTAATATTATGTAGTCAGTGTTGTCATAGTATATCAAATTTAAGAGAATGTGTTTCCAAGGTGCTATTTGAAGCTTCATCTTCAGGGCTGAGCACTTCCCCAGCATGCACAGGGCCCTGGGTTTGAGCACACACATACAAAGGCCCATGTATGACCTCCACCTTCAAATTAAAAGGCAAGTTATACTTCCATATTGACAGCTTTTAGAAATGAAAAAGCATTAAAAACCTTAATGCACATCCTCTGTAGCACATGGTTGTGGTCCTCATTCTCTGGAGAATGAGACAAGAGGATTGTAGCCTCAAGGTCAGCCTCATCACAAGACCTATTTTAAAAATAAAATAAGGCTAAGGCAGAGGTAGAATGTCCCAGGGCTTAATCACTAGTATCCCCCCAAAGTCTTGACTTTTTTTTTCCAGTCCTGGGAATGGAACTCAGGGACATTCCACCTCTCTGCCCCCAGCCCTAGTTTTTTATTCTTTATTTTGAAACAGCATTTCACTGAGTTGCAAAGGGCCTCACTAAGTAGCTGAGGCTGTTGATGAACCTCAATCCTCCTGTCTCGGCCTCCCAAATGCTGGGATTACAAGTGTGCGCCACCATGCCCGGCTAAGTCTTGACATTTTTTGTCCTGCATATAGATACAGTGTTGAATTTAAAAGTGCTGCTACTTGCAAGCCGGAGTCCAGAGTAGTGAGTTTGTGCATTCCTTGGCTCTTGGCTTCTGTTCTCAGCAGAGATACCAGCCGAGTGAGAACACTCTTGATACACAAATTCCTTCCTGCCATGTGCCTTGGTTGCTGCTTGTATGAAGTGGTGCTCAAGAAATAATTGCTCTGGGAGATCTCAAAGCACTCAGACCTGATAAATGCGTCTGGCATCTTCTGGAGTAGTCACAGGAATTGAGACAGGGGCCTCCTGAAAGATTGATTTGAAGCAGCAGAAGCAAAAATGGAAGACTAGGGCAGGATCAAGAAATGTAAAAGTTCTGTGATCCTAAACACAGTAATACCCCATGGCATCCTTAGCAGGTTAGGAGAGCTGGGTATTTCTAATTTTTCATATGAGGAGATGGGGCTGCGAGGTAGTTATTGATGAGGAACATAAGGATTATGGGATAATCTATAGCATTCATGACATTGCAGGCCCTTAAAAATGTAATTTTCTGAGAAGTTGGCTAATGAAGAGGGACTTCCATAATGCCCAAAAGGTAGCATTATAACCTAGCCTAGAAGGATGACTTCATTCAGTCTAGAAATGGCTGTCGCATAGTCTTGGTGACTCTTCCCTCTTCTTACTCTCTGCGTGATGCTCCACGCAAGCTTCACAGTTTCTTAGTTACTTTCAGGTAGATCAATAATCCCCTTGCTTTAGCATTAAAAATTCCAGCTGGGTCTGATAATTATACGACACCTCTCTGGACCTGCGCTATACCACGCCTCCTAATTTATTTCAGCTCCACCCCGCCTCAGGCTCGCAAGCCTGCAGAAGGAGAGGTGGCTGCAGTCAGCTTTCTGTTCTCCATGACAGACAACCTTCCCTCCTGCAAAGCAGCTGTCTCTGACCTCTCCCAAGCTGCCCCAGGCAAGAGCAAACCAGGAAGAAAGGGTCAGTTTTCTGCGGTCAGTGTGGCTGCAGTCTGGGGAGGTTCCCTCTGGATTTTGTGTTGTGGTGTTGCTGGCTCTTTTTCCTTCCAGCTGTGGATTGCTTCCCTGCAACTCCAGAATGTGGGCTTGCCTAGGAGTGACATCTCTCCACCTGCCCAGTGACCCTGCCCTCGACTCTGGGATGCTACCACGCACAGCATCTTTCTACTGTTGCGGCCTTTGTCCTTCCGGGTGGTCCAGAGGAAAATCCTTTTAAAATGAGCACACGTCTGTTCCCTGAAACAGCAGAGCCTGGAAACCTGTTTCTTTCCTTCGCTATTAATTTCCGTATACTATTAGTGTAGCTCAGCCCTGATGCGGCTCCCGCCATGGTTTGGACAGTATTTGCCACTAGAGGTTCATGTACTAGAGGTTTAGTCCCCGGAGTGGTTGTGTGGAGAGGAGGTAGAAACCTGGTCGGAGGTATTTGGGGCCTGACTGCACTTGCAAGAGAATAGTGCTGATCTCGTGGACTGGGGCTGGTCTCACAGGGGTGAATCAGTTCTCTTAAGAGCACATTGTACAAGGTGAGACCACCCCACATGCTCAGCCCCTTTTTGTTTCTCCGCTGAATTGTGACATACCCAGAGGTGTCACGGTTCAGCACCCTCACCACGCTGAATCAGGATGCTGATGCCACGCTGTTTGCATTCTCATCTACCAAAAATATAAGCCCAACAAACCTCTTAACTTTTTAAAGCCCCAAGCCTCCAGGATTTTGTTATAGCAATAGAAAACAGACTAATATACTTCTATCTTCAAACTCTCTCTTTCCTTTTGTCCTCTTTTCGTGTATGTGGGGGAAAAAACTACCAATCTTTGTTTTTCAAAGTTGAGGGGATATATTTCAGACTTTTCTAGCCTCCCTATGAAGTTTTTCTTTCTTGGCTGAAGGTAATGGGGGCTCCCTTGCTTTCTGGCTCCCAAGGAAAGGAGAAAAGAAACACCATAGTAGACCAACAGTTTTCTCTAAAAGAAATGTTTACTCTTTTCATTCATTATTTTGAAACAGAGGCTCATTAAGTTGTAGGAGGCCTCACTAAGTTGCTGAGGCTGGCCAAGAACCTGCAAGCCTCCCATCTCAGCCTCCCAAGTACCGGTATTACAACAATGCAACACCGTGCCCGGCTCTCTTCTCCCTTCGAATCCTAGAGTTGTGAGGTGGGCCGGCTCTGATGGAGCTGGTTTTGTACTTTCTGGACATGTTCGCATCAGGGCTCAAGGATTTCACCTTAGCTTTGAGGCCATACTGGCCCAGACATTGTTGATCTTTGGGCACTCAGCTTTGATGGAAGTGTGTCTCATTGTACCACTCTGTTTCCTGTGCTTTGGTCTCAGCTGGACAGAGGTTTCGATGTATGCTCTCATGCTTTTAACTGCGAAAACACAGGCAAGGGCCTTCATCTCCTCCAGCAGCAGTCTTCTGTAAAAGGGCAAAATAATATTCTCGGATGTGAGTCTGTCGCAGGAATGCCTAGTGTGCGGAGGAGCTCGGCGCGCAGGCTCAGGAGGCGAGGAGCTGGCCAGGCCGGAGGGCAGTGTGCTAGATTCCCGAGCATCCTCTCATCTCCACCTGTAACAAGAGAAAGCTGCAGTCACTGACTGGGTTTTCTGCCTGCAGTAGCTCCCTAGTCCCCAGCTTTCACAGGGCAGTGCCCAAACCTTCTCACCTCTCAATTCCTGAGACAGGTGAAAAGAAACAGGAGATGCCCACCATGTATTATTCACCTCTAGTTATTCCTGTCCTATGTCTGCTGAGACTCAAGTGTTGGGGGGGCACCAGCTCTCCTCTCCCCTCTCCCTGGCCATTCCTCTTCTCTCCAGCCCCTCTGACCAACCAGAACGGGGACTCCAGGAAACCTCTTCTAGCAGCAGAATGCAGGCAGTCTGAGCCGGCAGGAAAATTTGATGCCTAGCTCCTTATTGCCCTCGCCCTTTCCCTGTGCATGCTGGAGAAGAGAGCTCTGTAAATAAGTATGAGGAGCTGATCACAAAAATTTGAGACTGTTCTGCAGTGCTTCGAACCCCATTATTGAGCTCTGATTTAGGAGTGGCTTGCAAAAGCCAAGGCTACCTCGAGGACTGAATTAGCATGTCCCCAGAGCATTGTTTGGCATTCCACCCGGGCTGCGAACCAAGTCTTCCATGCTTCATTTATGGGATCTGACACTATCACAGACTCCAGCAGTATAGCTGTAGGCTCTAGTAAACTTCTAAATTAAAAGTCAACGCAGTCAAGGGTATTTGGATGTCCAGGGATTCATATGCAGCTCCCATTAGGATTCATACTCAAATAACTTCTGACTTCCCGAAACTAATGCAGAGCCTTCTAGCTTAGCTTTACGGGGCTTTTCTTTTTCTTTTCTTTTGCACAGAAAGTCTCTAAGCTGAGATGCGATTTTATGTAGGTCATTCGCTTTAAGAACGCTTTGTTTTTGTACAGGAAGCACATCACATATGTAAAGCACAGCATAAAAATACTATGCTGAAAATAAGCCATTCCTTTTGGTTCTTCACTTAAACTCCACATTCTCTCAGAGTCCAGCTCACAGGCAGCCATGGAGGAAAGGCAGAGGTGAAATCTGTCCAGGAAGCAGTCGTAAATGCCACCGAGGTTGCCGGGAAGGGGTTTGGTCATCTTCTGAGTGCAAGGATTCCAGATGGTTGATCAGAAGCCGCCAAACATTTCATCGCCGTAGTCATCGGGTGGCACAAGTTGATAAATGGCGTGGCAACCCGTGGTGGGATTTCTTTTTAACGGTGTCCTTTCCAGAGCCGTGCGATGCGCTCACGTTTTGATGGGCTCAGTTTTTCACTCCTGTCCGTGACACGCAGTTTTGAGTGGAGTTTGTCCCAGTTGCTCGGCAATCAGTGTGCTCAGCAGCCACTCGGGCATGGGTGAGAAAGCTGCAGGGACACGCTTTGATCTTACCACGTCTGGAGGGCTAGCAATGTACAGAGATGGTAAGAAGAAAACGAGCGGAAAACAAGCGGAAGCAGGCCTTCTGACACTCTTTTGGCACTTCCCGTAGGAAAGACTCTTTGCTCGAGCTGTGCAGCTATGAGTAAAAGGCAAAGAGTTTGAAGACAGGACGTGAGCGGACATTGAATCGCTGAATACCCCTTCTGCGGGGGAAGCAAAGCCAGGTCTCCTCAGCATCTTCAGTGGCTCCAAACTGTGGCAGCGATGGAAGAGACTCCAGTTCTGTGTGTTGGGAAGTCACAGCGCAAGCGTCTCCTGAGAAATGGGCACGTGGCCAATGAAGGTGCCAACGTGATGTTTAAAGCGGAACTAGAAAACCTGAGGTCTGGAAGGAGTCTTCAAGAATGTGAAGGACAGCTTCTCTCTCTCTCTCTCTCTCTCTCTCTCTCTCTCTCTCTCTCTCTCTCTCTCCTTTCTCTCTTCTCCTCCTCCTCCTCCTCCTCCTCCTCCTCCTCCTCCTTCTCCTCCTCCTCCTCCCCTCCTCCTTCTCCTCCTCCTCCTCCTCCTCCCCCTCCCCCTCTTCCTCCTCCTCCTCTTCCTTTTTCTTCCCCTTCTTCTCATCCTCCTCCTCCTCCTCCCCCTCTTCCTCCTCCTCCTCCTCTTCCTTTTTCTTCCCCTTCTTCTTCTCCTCCTCCTCCTCCTCTTCCTTCTCCTCCTCCTCCTCCCCTCCCCCTCTTCCTCCTCCTCCTTCTTCCTCCTCCTCCTTTTTCTTCTTCTTCCTCCTCCTCCCCTCTCTCTCTCTCTCTCCATTCCTGTTCTGTCAGGGAGAAACTGTGTACCTATTCACAGCATGAGGTGATAGTGTGGTCTGACACCAAGGCTCTCTGATTCATTTTACCTAATGGCAGAATTCTAGGACGGTGACAAGCCAGGTCAGGAGGGACACGTTCTAATGGAGCGGGGTGAGATAGATACAGAGAGATACACTCTTAAGTACTTATGCAGAACTAAATAACCACAAAAAACCTGGAAAAGCAGAGCAGCTTTGAGGTTATGAGAAAATGGAGAAGAATTAACCCTACCAGGTGTTAAAATAGATTATAAAGCTTTACTGATTAAAACGTGGTTCATAGACACATAGAACAATGGAATGCATTGATCCCAATGCACACAGAAACTTAGGAATCTAAAGTAAGTGAAGTAGCCCATTTCACAAGCTATATTGGCATAACTGGATCTACAGAGTAAGAAGGAATCGAATGCAAAAAGAAAGCCCTTAAATATGTTAGAAGGAAGACTTAAGCCAGTGCTTCCAGTACCTCAGTATGGAGAAGGGCTTTCTAACTATGACACAAAATCTGGAGGCCAGAATGGAAAAGGTTGAGAAATCTCAATACATAAAATTATATAAAAATTTTATGGAGGTGGAGCCAGAGGACCAAAGAACAAAAATTTTGGGAAATATTAGCATCACACATCACAGACAAAAGATAAATCTCCCTAATATATAAGAAGTCCTGGATCGAGTTGCTATAAAAAGTTTAATCAAAAGGTATCAAAAGATGTGAACAGATTGTGCAGTAAAGGAAATAAAAAATGACTCACACATACTAAAAAGATGTTCTGAGCCAAATACAGAGGCACAGATTTTAATCCCAGCTACTGGGGAGGCCGAGGCAGGAGAATCCCAAGTTCCAGGCCAGCCTGGGCAATTTAGCGAGACCCTGTCTCAAAACAAAAACAAAGCCAAAAAACTGGGGGAGTGTATTTCAGGGGTCAAAAACACTTGGTTTCAAACCCCCAAAACTGCAAAACAAATGAACAAATAAACAAAAATGAAATGAAATTACTGAGGATAGAGGGTGAAGAAGTTCTTATATACTGAAATGGAGAAATCCTTTAGAACTCCTATCAAGGGAAAAAGACGCAGAGCAGTACACATAGGAGGCTGTTTTTCTTTTCATAAATGAGAGGGGAAAAGAGTGTATACCTGCATTGATTTGCATGTATATAAAGAAACTGGGCTCACGTACAAGGAGGTAGTTAGTTATAGTGGTGACCTGTGACAGGCAGGGTGTGTTAGGGGAGGATGGGGAGGGGGAGAGGAATAAAGCGTTCCACTGCGGATCATTATAAACATATAAGCAGTGCAGGGATGTGTTTACTTTTCCAATAATTTGATATCAAAAAGAGAAAATACTATAAGAAAAAAATACCTTTGACCATCTGTATCAATCAGGGTTCTAAAAAAGAGAGAACTGTAGAACTGTAGAGAAGAGAGGAGAGAGGGGAGAGGACTGTTGTAAAAGAGAGAGGAAGTTTTATTGTTAAAAAAATGGGTTTATTCAACTGTGAAGGATGCCTTAGGAAAATCCGAAACCTTTCAAGCAAGTGGTTGGGAAGGGCTGGCCAGAAGCTCTCGGGCCAGAGACAGTGACACGGGATTTCTTATTTTTCAGCAAAACTTCAGCTCTGCTCTTTCCACTAGATGGATCTGGCCGCTTGGATTGTGGAAGATAATCTTAGCTAAAGCCAACTGATTACAGATGTTAACCTTACCTACTAAATCCCCCCAGAGCAATGCTTATGTTAGTGTTTGATT
Source organism: Muscardinus avellanarius (assembly GCF_963383645.1). Lineage (NCBI taxonomy): Eukaryota > Metazoa > Chordata > Mammalia > Rodentia > Gliridae > Muscardinus > Muscardinus avellanarius. The sequence continues at coordinate 108,413,553 of NC_137797.1, read as the reverse complement.
AAATAACCAGAGACTAGAGCCTGGGTATGTTGATACATAAAACCGACCATCTTAGCCTCCCTGTGACATCTAGTTTGGGATAAGAAAAAACTGCAAAGTTTGAGAATAAAGTGTGAGATAAAAAACCATGATGGCAAAACAGATCACGCTCCATGGATTTTCCCAGATAATCTTGGGGCCACATATGTTTTGGCAAGTGCAAGAGACATTGATTGTAAGACACCATCGTTTTTTTTGTGCTACTAATAAGAAAACATAACCCACCAGTTAAATTGATGTGCTATTGATTATGAGACATTGTCTTATTTCAGTGATGTTAAAATGATTGTGTATATTAGTTGAGGTTCTTTAGAGAGATAGAATTTATAGGAATTATATACAGATATATGTAGACATTATATCCATGAATAGGAAGAGGTTTATTTATTTATTTATTTATTTTTATTTATTTCGTGGTACTGGGGTTCCTGGAAACCCTTCTATCTCTGGTCTACACTCTCAGACACCTATTCTTTATATTTTTATTTGGAAACGGGGTCTCTTAAGCCAGCGAGGCTGGCTTTGAACCTGTGCGAGCCTCCTGTCTCTGCCTCCCAAGCATGGGGATTACAAGCATGTGCCACCATGCCTGGCTTTCATTTATTTTTAACGGTGTTAAAATTGAATCCACCAGGATTTCTACCTCTGAGTTACACCTGCAGCCCTATTTTTTTTTCTTTTTTGAAATAGGGTCTTGCTAAGTCGTAGAGGGTCCCGGGAAGTTGCTGAGGCTGGCCTTGAACATGTGATCCTCCTGTCTCAGACTCTGAGGTACTGAGATTACTGGTGTGTACCACCACACTATCTAAAAAGAGGTACATTATGCAGAATTAAACTCAGATGATGATGGAGAAACCCCACAATCTGCCATCTGAAGCCTGAGTGCCCAGGAAAGCCACAGATGTTGTTCTAATTCGTGAATGCAGTCCTGGAGGCCAGTGGTCTAAGTCCAGATTGGAAACTGGAGGTAGGGGAACCAGGACACTGGCCGAGAGCAGGAGAAGACGGCTGTCTCTGCCCAATGGGAGACATCAGATTCACACTTCCTCAGCCTTTCTGTTTGGTCCACATCCTCAGTGGATGTGATGGAGCTCATATATATTGTCAAGGCTCGTGTTCTTTACCAATCCGAATTCTGATCCCTTTCAGATATCACACCCGTGTATCTTAAAATCAATGAGCATACTCTGTTCTCTATTCTCCTTAGGTGGGAGTAGCTACACCCACGTGTCAGGCCTGGGAGTCTCAATTTCATCTCAGGAAAGAGAACCATATTCCATGTAGCACATGCTTTTCAACGGTTGGCCCCACTGTCTAGCTCAAGAGCTGAAAATGAGCTGTTTAGGCTCTAAAAAAGCATCCTGAAGGTCCGAGCAAAAGATACATCTAGTCTCACCTGGAGTGGGGTGGGGCGGGAAGACTTTTTGGACAGAGAGTGGAGGCTGAGAGGAGAGTCAGTTTCCAGGACTTGCTTCTGCTTGCTGCTCCCACCCCCTCCCCAAGGCGGCAGGATCACAACAGCACTTTTGCTTTGTTTGTTATGCCGTAGAGAACTCTAGAAGGTCACTGGTACACTGGACTTTCCTCCTCTTTCATACTCAGAGAAAGCAGGAAGAGGCCAACCTGATGCACACGCATCTTTTAAATATTAAAAGATGGCTTTCATATCACAATAACTACAGGCATCAGGATGCGTCATCCGAGGGCTTTTGAAGTGTACTAGCTCCTGATTGAATTAAATTTTGGGATAACGGGTGACAAAACCTCTCTGCTGCTGTCCAATTTAGAGTTAGAGACAAAAAAAAAAAAAAAAAAAAAAGGTGGGTGCCATAATTCTAGCCAGGGAGAGGAGAAATGCCCTCTGGAGCCCAGCTGTGTAGTTATATGAGTTTCGGCAACCTAAATCTCCAGGGAGTGGGTGGCCAGCCCTGCCATTGGTGAGGACCAGCTTTGCAGTGGCCATTGTGAATTGGAGAGCTCACCGCAGCAAGTGTTTGAACATCTTCTCATTGGGTGCGGCCCACTGTTGGTCAGAAACTGGTTCTCATTCCTGACTTCAAAGAGGCCCAAAGCAGGCTTTGTTCAGTGTCGCTCAGGAATCGGTCGGCACTCTGTTTTATTGTATTTAATGGAGTCCACAAAAGAACCTTGTTGACACAATGGGTTCCGCCAATTCAGATATGGTGCAGGTTGCCTTGAACACTGAGCGGTGGGCGTAGAGTGCTCAAAAGCCATCAGTCTACATTTATTCAAACTGATAATAAAAAGAATATATAGATAGCAACATAGAAAAATGTAAATTGAACCACAGATTCTCATTTCTAAAGGTCTAAGTAATAATTTAGGATATACTCATGATGTTTAAAGAGAAGACATCGCAAACTCGGTGTTATGAAATTTTATCGATTTTTGTTTCCTGAAAAACAAACTACGACCAATTCCAATCCTAAATCTCTTCCCTGGTTTGTCAAACATGGCGGTTACTATTGTAGATAAATGTCAAAAGAAGAAAACAAAATCTTATAAAGATCAGAAAAAAGCACATAACAAACACTGCTTCTGAGAACAGCTGTGGATATCTATTGTGTTGAAAATCTGCTTAAAATGTGCAGGTACGTACAGAAGTCCCAGAGCAGCCCAAGGAGCATTTTTATATCTAACATGCAAGTCATCTGAATGCATAAAAAACAGTATTGAACCTCAAAAATATTTTTTCATGTTAAAGGTATTTGAGGTACAAATGAACAAAGTAATAGCGAAGGGTCCAACTTTCTCTCTTGTATAAAGGGTCAAAGCCATTCAGACGGGAACCCCAGGAGCTGAAGAACTCTGACACGTTATTATTATTATTTGTGAAACCCTCCCATTATGCCTCTGATTCTATTGTATCACCTTATTTTCGCCCTCAGCTTCGAAACCACAGCTCTGAAATGTGCACAGCATAGGACTCAAATGTAAAGGTGGGCTCTTTAAAAAATAGGTCACTGGAAAAGGCGGATGCGTATGCAGTTAAAACATTTATTGAGTGCCTTCTGCGTGTAAGACATTGGTTCTTTGCTAAGGAAAATGGAAAGATGAATAAGGCACAGCTGTTTCCCCCGCAAAGCTGAGAGAAGACGGAAGAGAGAAAACTAGAATAATTACTCAACCTCGTGCAAGTCGGACAGATGGACGCAAGGAATGGAGTCCTTCCTTTGGAATTCAGCGCCTTTCTTCTTTCTGACTGGAAAGCTGGCCACCAATCTCACGTCTTTCTCACACACACCCAAGCCATAATGTTCTTTGTTTCGGGGACCTCCGTTTCATACTGTGTATTCTAAGTGGTGCCTGCTCACCTTCTCCACTTCCCAGTAGGGCTTTGAGCACAGACGAGTGAACCTCTAATTGAATGAACGTGTGAGGAGCCATCTCTTTACCTTTTCAACAAAAGCTGCCTGTCTTGATTTCCTCTGCTCTGATCAGAACGGAGGCCAGTACGTCGCGTCAGTTGCAACTCGCTATTTCCGCAGATGGAGAGACCCCATTGGGTTCTCTCTAATCTGCCCAAACTAGGGAGTATTGGGGACACCAGAGGGGCTCCAGATAATGGAGGGGAAACCTCAGCAAACCTAGAATGGAAGGGTAGGAGAGGAAGAAAGCTGAGGTTGATTCCTGGAGGAGCCACATCTGAATATGTGTAAAAGTATGAATGTAGCATGGTTAACCTGGACACTCATTGTTGGGAATGGGGAGGGCAAGAGGGCACCAAACACAGTCTGAATAGATGCCATTTATAATATGTTGAACATAAAAATAAAAAATAAAACAAAATGGAGGAAAAGATGGACAATTAATTTCTCTAATTGTTTACATATCCATCAACCATTTTCCGTTGGCAGTTAATGGCAACTGGCAGCTGAGCTCTGATCTGAAAGCCAGAGGGGTCTTGCTGTAGCAAGGACAGGAGAGAGTGGAGAGCTCAGGTGTTGGGCTCTTGCAAGACGCATCCTGGAACCCCAGGGCCAGGAAGGGGCCATACCCTCCGTGTTCAGCAGTGGTACTTGGAACAGATCATTTCTGTAAGCCTCGCTTTCTGAATATGTGAAAATCGTTGAATAATTCATAGCTGTTGAAAGTGGTGTATGAGTGCACACACTATTTAGGACAGGTCCCTTGTGTATTTCCTGGAGTCTGGTGAGGCACTTGGTAAACGTTAATTCCTCTCCCAGGGCTGAGAAGGTATACTAGAAAGAAGAAGGGTGATGAATACAGCTGAGAGGAATAGAGAAAGAAAGAAAAGAATAAATGATGGCGTCTATAATGAAACTGGATCCACTGACCACAGAAGCCTGGCTTTGCGTAGGGGAAGAATTCTGCCTTTTCTGCACTCAAAGGTACATACGATGGAATGACCTTTGAATTGGGGTTTAGAAAGCTAAGTTTTTAGGGTCATCTTTCCTACTAAACAGCATAAGTGTGAAATCAGTAATTTCTCAGGCCCCCATTGCACCATTTGTTAAATGGAGATCTCAGCAGGGCGTGGTCATGCACATTTGTAATCCTAGGACTTGGGAGGCTGGGACAGGAGGATCGCAGGTTCAAAGACAGCCTCAGCAAGTATTGAAACTCACATCAACCCAGTGAGAACCTGTTTCAAAATAAGAATAAAAAGACTGAGAGTGTAGCTTTGAGGTCGAATGATAGAGTGACCTTGGGTTCCATCCCCAACACCAAAAAAAAAAAAAAGGAGATCTTATTCAGATAATCTCTTTCAGTCTGCAATTCTTGATGAAGCATTTAAGATGAATTGATTACAAAACTACGGGATATGTGCACAGTGGAATTTTACTCAGCCATTAAAAAAAACAATTATATCATTTGCAGGGAAATGGATGGAGCTGGAGAACATTATGCTAAGTGAGATTAGTCAGTCACAAAGTGTAAAAAATCAGATGCTCTCCCTAACGTGGGGAAGCTAGGGAGAAAACGGGTCATAGGAGGAACTCTAGATGAAGAAGGAGAAACCATAGACGGGAAAAAATGTGACCTAACTGAGGGATGGGAGGAGGGAAGAGGGAAATTTCCTAATGTACATGATGTACATTAACAAACACGTCAAAGTCAACCACTAAACCACACATGAGACGAAGGGAGGGGGAGGGAATGGCATGAGAACTGGGGAAGGGCTAAACGAGTGATGTGAGCATGTGTGCCTCCACCGTCTTGTATCCCGTTAAGATGTATGACTGAAATGCACCAATCCATCATCAATCAATAAAAGAATGATAAGATAACTAAGGAAGTATTAGCGTATTCCACCCAAGTCAAAGATGTGATCTTGTAGCAGGTGGGAATGAGACTGAGCAATTTACTAAGGCCATATTTATAAGGGCAGTGCTGAGAGTAGAGGCCAGTGGGATAGGCACCACCCGGAGCCTGGAATCAGGAGAGAGGACAGCGAGTGTCTTGTGGAAGCCTCTGAGAGGACAGTGACCTTTGATCAAGGACACAGCCAGTCATAGGAGACACCACAGGGAAGGGGCCAGGAGAACAGCTCACCATCTCATCCTCTTTCTGAACCTCTGCTGCGACTTCCAACTGTTGCTCTTGCATTTAATTGGAAGCCTTGGGACCAAAGAGCTTAATGATGGCACATCTACCTGCTAGGTCCTAGGGCAAAAGGCTTGGTAGTAAAGTTAAAAAAAGATACAGAGGGAATGGAAGACACAGGATAGGTCTAGGTTTAGATTAGATTAGAAATGCCCCCTGCCGCTGCTGCTCTAAGTGACCCACGGTGTGTGCCAAGTCTAATCTCTTCCTACTCTGAACACATTCCTGGAATGTTCGGACTACTGGAGACTCCGGTGTCATTGTTACCCCGATCCATTGTGCAGCAATGTATAAGGTATACCTATGTGTCATCTGAGGATTGCAGAGATTGTCAAACCGCATGGAGACTTTTGCTCAGATTGTGCTATACACGAAAACAGGCAGATATTTTGCCTCCAGCAACCTGAGTTTTATTTTGAGGCTATGTATCCTCGGGGCACTTTTAGTTACTTTCTAGGATAACAAATAATTACCAGTAACCAAAGGCTTTCTTTGTGTTATGCATTGCACATACTTTATGTATGAAATGAGATAAAAATTATGCTGGTTTCTTCTAAATTCTAGGAGTGCAGCTAGCGAGATTTTGTGGGCAGATTTTTCTTATTAAATAAAACCTTTGGAACTATAAGGAAACCTGCTTGTCATCCCTTGTTCTGAGAGAGACTGTAAAAGGAAAATCTGCATAGCCAGCCCAATGATTTTTTGGGGAAGGGGTATGCAAACTTCCCTTTCTGGAGATTTGAAATGATGGGAATAGGTCCTTATGCCCTGTTACCCAGAGAAGGCACTGCTGGGGTTGAATAGAATTTCTAGCATCCATATCCACCCAGAACCTCAGAATATGACCATTGTTGGGATAAGAGATATGCAAATGTAATTATAATAAGAGACGCGCAAATGTAATTAGTTAAGATGCAGCCAGACTCATGTTGTGAGCGGCCCTCCGTCCAGTGGTCTGGCTAGAGTGCCATGCCATTATACTGGTGAATTCATCAAACGTTATGTCTTGGAACTGAAGTTTGGGGAGACAAGGTACCCTGCTTACTGTCGCACAGCCTGCATCAAAGCCTGTGCCTTGAACGGCTTCATCTTGCTGCCTGTGAGACCCAATGGGAAGCATCTGGATTGTCATCACCTCACAGAGACCACACATTCAGCACACCAAGGCGGGCATCATCTTGCCGGGAGCAGGGGCTTCATGTGAGCCTCGGCGGGGTGGAAGCAGGGAATGGCCAGGTGCAGCTGGGCACCAGATGTGGGGCAGTCAGACAGCTGTGATGAGTTGGGACCGCAGGTGCCCTGGGCGAATTCAGATGCGGCAGCTGGGAACCAAGCCTGGCCTGAGTTGTCATGGAAACAGAGATGATCCAAAGGCCAGAACCTGGAATCCAAAGCAGGTCAGAACCAGACCGTGTCAGACACCACAGTTGGAGCGAAGGGGTGTGCCCGGGTTCCTGCTCACTGGCACCCCTGAGCTCTGCCCTCAAGGCTCCCTCATTCTTCTCACAGACAAAGCACCCGTTTATGTCACCCTTTCATCTCATTTGCTGCTTCTGTTTCATTACATTCAGAGAGAAGGTAGCGGTTCTCTCTTTAAACAGGATAATTGTGGTTTAACCTGGGCAACGGTTACCTGTGACATAGGTTTTCTTCAACAAGACTGAACTCCATCAGGAATCAACAGAGTTTCCTCATTCTCTTGGCATCAGCTCACCATTAGTCACTGGCTAGAAGGGATCTTCAAATTCCCAGGACCTAAACAGCAAACGAAGTTCAGATTCACTGTGTCTGAGCCAGAGCCAGAGCCAGAGAGGCTCCTAGAAAAACGCTCCTGTTGACTCTGATGTTTAGCGAGGGGTTGGAAACCCCTCATTTAGCTTCCTCTTGACGTGGGCTGAAATCCTGTGGATTTTCCCTGCCGAGTATTTCCATAACCAGCAGGAGGCCGCCCGCCCCCCAGGCCCATCCTCAGCAATTCTTCTTGCTGTTAATCTGCAGCCCTTTGCTTTTTCATCCATCCTCTGCAGGGTTGCCAAAGCCATCTTTTCTTTTTTTGTGTGTGGTACTGGGGATGGAACCCAGGGGCCTTCTACCTCTGAGCTACACCCCCAGCCCTATTTTTAATTCTTTATTTTGAAACAGGGTCTCACTGAGTTGCAAAGGGCCTCACTAAGTAGCTGAGGCTGTCCAAGAACCGTGATCCTTCTGTCTCTGCCTCCTGCATGCTGGGATTACAAGAGTGCACTACCACGCCCAACTCAAAGCCATTTTTGAACGTGCACATAAGAGCACGTCCTCCTAGCTTGCCCTCCATAGCACAGGAAGAAGAAGTAGACAATCTATGGTATTCTAAACTTGACACCAAAGCCTGTCCTCCACTAGCAGAAAGTAGGAGAGAGGCATGGCCGGTTCTCCATCACCTTGAAACAGTGTCCTCTTTTGAGGCTGGTTCCTATCCTCTCAACTCATAGAATACCCTTACTCTATTAGTGGTCTGAAACTTATCTGTCTTGGCCATAGACTCCATCTTCTCTCAGGTCTAAAACTTTGCTCTTTATCTCTGTGTTCTCAGTATCCAGCGTAGGGAGTCTAGATAACTTAGGAATAAACAGTCCATATAGGCTGAGGGTGCTGAGGATTTGACAGGGTAAGTGTGGCTCCAGGCTACGACAGTGGGGAGTAGACCCTGCTCTGGTCCCCAGGCTCAGCACAGCTTCTATGACACTGTGAAGCTCTCTAGCAAGTTTCTTCCTCTTCAAGCTAAATCTCCTCTGTTTTTATTCATCCCTTCGGCACACAGATTCCCAAGGGGCTGCCTGTAGTGGTCACCGTCCCCTGGATAGACTTTTTCTTACAAAGTAACATACACACTGGGCACAATCTTCTATTCCCATCACTGTCCTTGATACAGACCCGAGGCTGGCATTAATGTTGCTTCAACCTGCTGGCAAAGGCTGCATTATTATGGATTGCATTCTGCCTCCTGTGCGATGATTTTTTAATGCAGAAAGCTCCTCCAACTCCCGCTCACTCTGTTCAGTCTCTCCAAGCTTTGAATTAAAATCCATAGCTTTATCTTGGTTCAATTTAACTTAGTTTTCCTCCTAGTTTTCTGGTTTATTGAGATGCTTGTGTATCTCAGTGTATTGACGATTGCTGAGAAATGTGAAGAGATCAGATGTTTACCCAGCACAGAATAGCCGCGTAATCAACCATCCATCCTCCATTTTATCTCTTTTATCCTGTGTAGCTTTAGTCTAAATCAACACAAAGCTGCAGAGCAGGGCACAGTCTCTTCAATATGATGCCAGGCTAGCAGGTATTTGCCTGCACTTGGGTTGGTTGATCCTGAGCTCTGTGGGCACGCAGCTGTTCCATGGTCTTGTCGGGCTTTGTCTGGCTATAGCAGTCTGCCATGCGTCTCCTCACCTAGCTGTGGTAATGGAACCCGGCAGAGTGGCATGTATTGGTTTTCAGATTTCCCAGTTGCAGAAAAATCTGGCTGAATTGCCCATTTGTTTTTCCTTACCTCCTTTCAACATCATATTGATGAGTATTTAAAATAGCAAGGTGGCCAGCTTTTCCCAAATGCTGCTACTATCTTCGGTGTCAACTAATTATTGGGGTGTACGGTTAACATGCAAGATAATATAGTAGTTAAGGGGAAGACCTGTACAATTTGTCTTGGGTCTAATATCAACTTTATCTCTTGATTACATGGCCCTCACCAAGTTACTTCTCCATTTCCCTGTGCTCCAGTTTTCTGTTGAGAGGATATTAATACCTGTTATTGCTGGCAAGTTTTATTTTATTCTATTTTATTTTCTGGCAGTTCTGGGGGTGGAAGCCAGGGGCATTCTATCTCTGAGCTGAGCTACATCCCCAGCCCTATTTTTTATTCTGTATTTTGTAACAAGGTCTCACCGAGTTCCAGAGGGCTTCACTAAGTAGCTGGGGCTGTCTGTGAACCCTGATCCTCTTGTCTCAGCCTCCCAAATGCTGGGATTACAAGTGTGCGCCACTATGACTGGCTCACTGACCAGTTATGTTTTATTTATTTATTTATTTATTTATTTATTTATTTATTTATTGGTGTATTATACTCATACATCTTAATGGGATAAAAGACATGTGGAGACATACATCTACCCATCACCCAATTAGCCCTTACCCAATGACCACCCCATTCCTTTCCCTCCCTCCTTCCCCTGCTTGGTTTAGGGATTGACTTTGATATGTTTGTTTAAGTACATCCTGTGCTTTAGAGAGTTTCCCTCTTCCCCTCCCATCCCCTCAGGTCGCCTTATTTGCTTCTCTATGGGATCTCCTTCTTTATCTAGAGTTCCTCTTGTTACCCATTTCTCCCTAGCTTTTGCATATTAGGAAAAGAATCCAGTTTCTTATTTTTTGTGACTGACTAATCTCACTTAGCAAAATGTCCTCCAGTTCCATTTATTTCCCTGTAAATGATGTGTGTTTTTCTTTATGGATGGGAGATTTTTGCAACCCACTTCTCCAATAGAGGGCTAATATCTAGAATATACAGAGAACTCAAGAAACTCAGCACTAACAAAACAAATAACCCAATCAAAAAGTGGGCAAGTAAATTAAATAGAATCTTCATTAAACAAGAAATTAAAATGGCCAATAAATGCATGAAAAAATGCTCAACATCATTGGCAATCAGAGAGATGCAAATCAAAACTACCCTGAGATTTCACCTAACTCCAACTAGAATGGCAATCATTCAAAACACAAACAACAACAGATGCTGGCGAGGATGTGGAGAAGTGGGAACTCTAAAACATTGCGAATTAGTGCAACCACTTTGTAAAACAGTACGGAGGATCCTCAGAAGAATGGGAATGAACTTACCATTTGATCCAACAATGCTACTTCTGGGTATCTACCTAAAAGAAAGGAAAACAAACTATCAGACTAATGCATGTGTATCTATGTTCATAGCTGCACAATTCACCATAGCCAAACTATGGAACCAGCCAAGATGTCCATCAACAGATGAATGGATTACAAAACTGTGGGATGAGGACACAATGGGATTTTATTGACCAGTTTTAAACTGCATCAATCTGTGGTTAGTACTATCACTAGTTGTGTTAGTCAGCTTTCCATGACTGTAACAGAACTCCTGAGATAAGCAACATATAAGAAGGAAAGATTGATTTTGGCTCTTGGTTTCAAGACCATGGTTGGCTGGCTCTGCTGCTTTTGGGAATGTGTGGAAGGGGTGGAGGAGGAAGCTTTCACCTCGTGGTGTCTGGAAAAGACAGAGAGAGGAGGAGAAAGTCCTTGGGTTCCTAATATCCCCTCTAAGGGCTTGCCCCCAATGATCTAACTTTCCTTCACTCGTCCTAAGGGTTCAATCATGTCCCAACGGGCACACAGGCTGGTGACCACACATTTAGCAAATGGGCCTTTGGGGAACTTTTCATATCTAAACCATAATACTCGTACATAGCTGGCATTTGAGAAACATCATCATCATCATCATCATCATCACTTAAATAAAAAGCATTTACATTTTTTAAAATCACAAAGACTAAGGTGACTATACATAAAATACTTCAACTGTACTTAACTCTGCTGACATAATAGCTTAATGCCCCTATCAATCTTGCATGAACAGCTTTATTGAAATTATTTCACGCATCTGAGAACTGTCTCCAAATAAATCGCATAGTTGGTCTGATTACCCAAGCCCTTTCACTAGGAGCAGAATTTATCCCTTCTTCCAGCATGCCCCGGAGAGAGGTGAAATTCAAAAGAGGAGGCATTTTTGATAGAAAGCAGTCCAAACATCCCTAGAACTGATGCTGAAAAAAACCTACAAGGTCTTCAAAAGATTGAGGACTAATTGTGATGAGGTCTAAGACGCACTGGGAGCTAAGTAGGGGCGCGTCTTTAAGATCTGCACATTTGACCATCACACTCATTTAAGAGAGTGAGGAAATTGTCCTTCCATTGAATCGGCTTTTACAGTTTTTATTGCCTCATTCTGTGTACTTGCTTTTTTTTTTTTTACTCCTTTTATATACTTTTCTTGAAAAGCTGTTTTTTTTTTTTGATTATGAAAGGGTAGCAGGGTTGGTTGGTAACACTTATGCACCCTGTGATAGGAGGATTGCTATAAAAATGACTAGAGTCAATAATAAAAATTCAGTTCAAAGGGTTAGCATTTATTGTATACTTTATTGAACTGATATAACCCCCCCCATGGAACTTGTATATATTAATGAGGTGCCATGTATCATTTGATAAATGTTGTGTGATATTTCTATCAGATTAAATGTATTTATCTATGCAAATATTTATCAGTTCTTTGTGGTGACAACTTTCAGAATCCTTTCTTCTAGCTTTTTGAAATGTATAATACACAATTTTTATCTGCTGCCACCATACTGGACAACAGTACTTCAGAGTTTCATGTTCATAACTGTAACTTAGTACATTGATTGGCCTTCTCGAGCCCTTTCCCATGAGATGGAACACTTTTATTTTTTTGAGGTACTGGGGATGGAACCCAGGGGCATTCTACTTCCAAGCTATACCCTCAGCCCTAATTTTTATTCTTTATTTTGAAAGAGTGTCTCACTAAGTTGCATGGGCCTCACTAAGTAGCTAAGGCTGGCCATAAACCTGTGATCCTCCCTTCTCAGTCTCTCAAGTATTAGAATTAAAAGTATGTGCCACCATGCCCAGCTTGCACACATTTTTTTTTTTAATGGGCAAGTACCATACCTGAATCTGTAGTTGATACAAGGATTGCTATGTCTTGATTTTTGTTCTCAGAATAGTTAAAAGTCAAGAGGAACAATTCCAGGGAAAAAGTCTTGTGAGCCAAGGGAGGAAGAAAGCCACCATAAAGATTTACAAGACACTCAGATAACAGTGTCTGAAAGAGATGATTTACTTTGAGAAGAGAATAATTGGAAAAGGAAGGCAGGGGCCTGACAATGGGGGCTTGATTGTAATCATTTTACATGCTATTTTCTATTTCATAATTGATCTAATATACCGAATGTCAGTTTTCATTGCACAAGACACTGAATAATGGCACTGGGATGAGATGAAGTTAGTGTGAAATAGCTTCTGAAATGTGTACCTGTTAGTTCTGTCAGTATTATATTTGCTTGTCCAACATGTCGTTACATATTAATTAGTGATGAAACTACTCTAAAACGCCTCATGAAAAGCTGCACAAATTGACAGCTCGGAACCGGGCCTCCATTTGTTTCTAAGCTCTCAGGATTTTCCCCTCTTTCAGTACCATTTGATTCACATCTGCAAATCTTCAACAAACTTAAATTGTTGTAGCTCACTTCGTTTCGACCATTTCTAGAAGAAGTGGTTGTGACCTCAGGAAATAGGTAAGGATAACAACAAGCCCAGATATTTTAGGAATACTATTCAGATTTTGGTTGAGAGACGGCTGACCCTTAGGCAAAATAAAATCTGTATTAGAAAGACTACCTAAATGCTAATGGTTTCTTAGAAAAACCATGGGAGGTGCCAAACTGATTTCAAAGTCCAGCCCGGGGTGTTTTTTTTTTTTTTTTTATGATTCATTTGGTGTTCATTTTCCAAGTCTTCCTCCTGGAGACAATCCCTGGCACCCTGGGTCTCTGGCAAATCTTGGGGTAGGTGGCCTTGAAGCAGCAAATTTATTAATAAATGAGGTGCCATGTATCATTTGATAAATGTATACCTTGTGTGATATTTCTATCAGATTAAATGTATTTATCTATGCAAATATTTATCAGTTCTTTGTGGTGACAACTTTCAGAATCCTTTCTTCTAGCTTTTTGAAATGTACAATACACAATTTTTATCTGCTGCCACCATACTGGACAACAGTACTTCAGAGTTTCATGTTCATAACTGTAACTTAGTACATTGATTGGCCTTAGTCATTTATCCCAAGACTAAATGTTACATTGGTTGTATGTTCATTATATCTGTTGTGTTTCCCTGGGGGGAATCTATTTTTCCATTTTACCTCAAGAAACAAAATATATAGTGAGTAGTAGAAGACACTGCCCTTTTCCAATGGTCTTCATAAATTTGATCCAAGTCTATTGTCTTTTCTTTTTCTGGTGTGTGTACTAAGGGCTTTACAGGGCTTTATAGGTGATGTCAGTTTGGCTATTATTTTAAAAGCTTTGGAATCTATCAAAAGATGGATACAAGCCAGGCCTGGTGGCGCACACTTGTAATCCCAGCATTCGGGAGGCTGAGACAGGAGGATCACAGTTCACAGACAGCCTCAACGACTTAGGCCCTCTGCGACTTAGTGAGACCCTGTTTCAAAATAAAGAATAAAAAATAGGGCAGGGGGAGTAGCTCTGAGGTTGAATGCCCCTGAGTTACATCCCGAGACCCACAAAACAAAAAACAAAAAACAAAAAACAAAAGATGGATATTGTGGGCTGGATATTGACCCTACAAGATTTGAGTTCAAGACTCGATTTAGGTTGTTCATTCTTTCATTCAGCTCTCACTAGGGAACTGCATAATTGGGTATTGCATTAGCTAGAAATTTTACTGAAGCCACAGAAAAGGCCAAAGGGATTACCTACAAGTTTAGTCAGTTGTTGATTATTTGATATGTTAGCCAACGTGTAGGGGATACGGTTATCTGAATATTTTGAAATAGGGCTAGAATGTTGCAAGACTGGGTTTTTTATTTTAATATATTCCCTTAGGGATAGGCTATAGCATAAAATACAGATTTAATAAGCCAAAATGAGATGAATTATATATGTATATTTCAAATTTTTATTAGCCTAAAGCCAATTACAAGCAGAAAATGTGTTTACGTGCGGATATGCTGTACAATTTATAGAAGGTCCCCAATTTATGTTGAATTATACTGTCCAGGACTCAAACTCGTTCTCCTTGATCTTGGGTAACAGCTCAGTCATATTTTAAAGCAGTCTGAACTCATCCTCTAAAGTTTTATGATGGGAAACAATTCCGCATTGGCAGGAAGCTGAATTGAATGCCCTGTGGATCATTTCTACATATGAGTTTCCGTTGCACAAAACAAATCCATATTCATTCCAATGATTTCCCCTTTATTCTTTTCAAGCTCCCCAATGGAAAAAGATTAGATTCAAGTTTCCTCTCATAAATTACACAGTTTTAATTCAATAAATTTGCATAAGCCCCAAACACCAAGTTTCCTACAAATAGTTGAAATAAATATAGCCTTTATGTATCACATTATCTATTCATAGGTTTTCAGATTGTAAATTGTCTAGCTTTCGTAGACGATGACAACAAGAAAGGTCAGATTCAATCCCTACTGTAAAGATGAAGAGGGAGGTGCTGGGCTACTTCTCAAGACCTATGCATCAGAGCCTGAGAAAAGAGTAGAAGAGTCAAGGAGTAAAACAGAGTCCTAGAACAGCCAATTTAAAATGAGGTGAACCCTCGGAGCAGTGTCTTGACATGAAGACCTATGTTGAGCCCAGATAGAAGCCACTGGTCAATGTTCACCCCATACTAAGCCTGGTATCTCAAATTCCGAATCCATGATCACTTCCCCTCAGGGACTGTGAGGAGTCTTGCTGGAGACAGAAAAGCTCAGATGTGTTCAGGTGCTTATTTCTTGTAGAGTGAAGCCCTTCATGATTTCTATTCTCTTACTTTCCAAAAATTTCAATGAGGCTTGTTGCATCTCTGACATAGATATAAAATGTTCCTTAAAGAGCTCATTTATTAGATGGGCGTGGTGGCGCATGCTTGCAATCCTCAAACTTGGGAGGCTGAGACAGGAGGATCGCAGATTTGCAGCCAGCCTTAGCAACTTGTGAGGCCCTCTGCAACTTAGTGAGTCCTGTTTCAAAATAAATAATAAAAAAATAGGGCTGGGGATAGAGCTCAGAGGTAGAATGCTCCTGGGTTTGATCCTCATTTCCACAAAAAAGAGCTCACTGATTAATGTTTGCAGCTGATGCAATGAGGGTTGTAATCCCCAAAGTGGATAAATCCATTCTAATAGATTTACCTGGGTGGTAGCCCTAGGCTGGTAGGGTGTGGCTGGAGGTGGGTCCCTGGAGCTGTAGCCTTGGAGATTATATTAGGCTCTTCCTCCCTCCTGCGCACTGGCTGCCATGATGTGAGGTACGCAGACTGTGTGCTCTCCCTCTCTTTACCTCCCGCCGCCAACATGTCCTGAGACCTGTGATCCCTGGCCTCACATTGAACCAGAAACGTAAGAAAATAAATCTTCTTTCCTCTAAATTATGCAATCTTTAGATATGTCTGCAAGAATGCTGATGGATTCAATCTTTTTTGTTTGTTTGTTTTTGTTTTTTGGTGGTACTGGGGGTGGAACCCAGAGGCTTTCTACCTCCGGGCTATACTCCCAGACCTCTTTTATACTTTATTTGGAAACAGGGTCTCACTAAGTTGCTGAGAGCCTCAGTAAGTAGCTGAGGCCGGCTTTGAACCTGTGTGATCCTCCTGTCTCAGCCTCCCAAGCGCTGTGATTACAAGCGTGGGCCACCACGCCAAGCATATAATCTTTTTAATAAACAATAATCTTTACAGCAAGGGCATATCTTAGACTTTAACTTCTTCAACAGAATTCAGAGGGCAAGAGGGCAGAGGGCAAGTACTGAAGACCTGTTGGCTCTGTGGCTTCCCCTTCTCCGCATGCTGAGGTTCTGCTGCATTATCTGAGGCATTCAGTTCAGCTGCTTTTGGAATACTTAATTGCAACAGCATAGATCTTGCAAAATACATTAAAATACAACATTGTGCAAAAATATGTCTTTTAGGATTATGGCAAACAAATTCTAAATATTATGGATTATCAGCCTTCCGAGTATTCTTTGTATTTATGTAAAATTACACCAGTTACGATAACAATAACAATGATAATAATAATAATAATAAATAGGGTATTTGTATTTTTTATGTCTATCTTAAAAGTTCATTTTAAGAACACTCCTATAACCTATTATAAATGAAGAAGTACTTGATATTTACAAACAATATGGCTCTAAAAATAGATGTCTAAGCCGGGTGTGGTGGCGCACACTTGTAATCCCAGCATTTGGGAGGCTGAGACAAGAGGATCCTGGTTCTCAGCCAGCCTCAGCTACTTAGTGAGGCCCTTTGCAGCTCAGTGAGACCCTGTTTCAGAAAAGTAAAGAATAAAAAATAGGGCTGAGGGTATAGCTCAGAGGTAGAATGCCCTTGGGTTCCATTCCCAGTGCTGCAAGGAAAAAAAAGTCTAAACAATACAAATCTTTAATTCTATAAACTGCCTAGGTTTTAACGTATTATGATGTAATGATTACTGAATTATTAAATCTTAATGTTTATTCTTCAGTTCTTAAATAATGTTCATGTATATTCATTTGCATGTTTATTTCAATGTTTAATTCTTTCAGATTATATCAGTGTGGTTCATGAAATTATTTTATATTGCTCAGCAAAATATCAGTTTTTTTAAATCATGGCCAGGAAAACTGGATTTTTTTTAAAGTTCTTAATGATTTAGATTGGGGAAGTGGGTAATATCAAATTAATTTAATCTTTTTAAGTAAGAAGGTAGATGTTTGGTTACTGAGAATGCTCTAACATATATTTTCTTTTTTTTGTGTGTGTGGGTCTGGGGATGGAACCCATGGGCATTCGACCTCCGAGCTACACCCCCTGCTCTCTATTTTTTTTTATTCTTTATTTTGAAACAGGGTCTCACTGAGTTGCAGAGGGCTTCACTAAGTAGCTGAGGCTGTCCACGAACTGCGATCCTCTGGTCTCAGCCTCCCAAATGCTGGAATTACAAGCATGCGCCACCACACCCGGCTTCTAACATATTTTCAAAGCAATATGTTCATTGTAAAAAAAAAAAAAAAAACCATAAAGTGGAACATAAAAATTATCAATGACGCTAATATCTGAGACAGCTACTATTAGTGTTTTGGTATTCCGTTTTTTTTTAAACTCAGTATTTGACCATAGACACAAAATATATTTGGTATTTCATCCTTAGCTATGTGAAAAATAATAATAAATGCTAATACTGAGTTTTTTAAAGCTATGAAAATATGAATACATTTTATTACCTTTAAATATAAATTTCTGCTCTGATGAATATAATAAAAAGCTTAGCTTCTAGCTTGACTTGCAGAGTTTTAGCTTTTTTTTTTTTGGCTTAGTATTTTTTTTTTTTAATTTTATTTTATTGGTGCACTGTATTCATACATCATAGTGGGATACAAACTTTTGTAGACATACATGCACACATCGCCCAGTCAGTCCCCACCCGATCCCCACCCCATTCTCTCCCCATCCCTCCCTCCCATGCTTGGCTTAGTGGTTGACATCTAGTATTATAGCAATTTATCCAAAATTAAAAATGATAATCTCACATAACAGTTTCATTTGTCTGATACCAAGCTTTTGATGTCTTAAAGATAACATTTCAATATTTCTTTTTGCTTTCTTTCTTACCAGAGAATATTTTTTTCTTTTTTTTTAGGTGAAACTATCATATATTTATTTTTCAGAAAAAAATCTATCCTGATATGGAATATGGACTCTAGTTACTCAAAACAATCTCGAAGCAAAAACAAAGCTAGAAGATGTATATTTTCTGATTTCATACCATATAAAGCTACAATAATTGAAACAGTGTAGTACTGTTCTAAAGGCAGATATATAGACCATTGGAGTTAAATACAAGCCTAGAGCTAAATTCTTCCCTATATTGTCAAGTTATTTTTGACAAGGTTTCCACGAAGATTTGGTGGTGGAAATAATAATCTTTTAACTAAATATTGTTGAAAAATAATAATTACATGGAAAATAATAAAATTGGAACCTTACCTAATCCCACATACAAGTATTAACTCAAACTAGATAAAAGACCTAAATATAAATCTTAAGACTATAAACTTTTAGGAGAAAATCTGGGTCATAAAACCTCACAACATTGAAATTGGCAGTGATTTCTTGGATATGATTTCAATGGCACAGGCAACAGAAGAATATACAAACTCCCTAAAAAATAAAAGAAAATATTGTATATCCAAAGACAATGTAAACAGAGTTAAAAGTTACTAATAGAATTGGATAAAATATTTCCAAATGCTATATCTGAAGGTATATTAATATTCCAACTAGAAATCCTAAAAATTAACAACAATAAAGGCAAACAATACAATTTAGAGATAGGTAAAAGACTAACATAAATAATGAATCTCCACAGATAACAAATCTTAGTTGTCTGTTGGATGGAAACTCTTGTTTCTCTGGTTCTGGTGAGTGTTACCTATTTCTTCTTTGTAGTTAATCTCTTTGAGTATTTTCTCTAGCGCTGGTTTTGAAGACATAAATTCCTTCAGTTTCTGTTTGTCATGGAAGCTTCTTATTTCTCCATCTAATTTGATAGAAAGTTTTGCTGGATAGGACATTTTTGGCTGGAAGTTGTTTTCTTTCAGAGTTTGGAATATGTTACTCCAAGCCCTTCTGGCTCTCATGACTTGGTTTGGGAAGTCTGGAGTGATTCTAATTGGTTTGCCTCTGAATGTCACTTGGCCCTTTGTTTTTGTTGCCTTTAAGATTCTCTGTTTGGCTTCCACATTGGTCATTTTGACAATTATATGGCGTGGGGATCCTCTTCTCGGATCCTGTCTAAAGGGAGTTCTATAAGTTTCCTGGATCTGTGTATCAACCTCTTGCTCTATATTTGGAAAATTTTCTGCTATTACTTCCTTGAAGAGATTGTTGATCCCTTTGGTATCACTTTCTTTTCCCTCCTCTATTCCAATTATTCTTAGGTTAGCTCTCTTAAGATGGGCCCATATTTCTTCAATGTCAGATTCCTGCTGTTGGATATCTTTTTCTAGATTAGAAACTATGCATTCATTTTTGGATTGCTCATCTTCTAAGAGCGAGATTCTGTTCTCCATGTGGTCTAATCGGTTGTTTGTGCTTTGAATTGAGGCCTTTACTTCATTAATTGCATCCTTTATCTCTTTTTGGCTCTCTCTGAGTTCTTTTCGAAGCACCTCTATTATTTCTACAGTTATTTTCCTGATTTGATCTTCTAGAAATCTCTGATTTTCTGTTTTATCAGGTTCTGATGTTGTGGGGTTGTGCACATTCATTACTTCAGTGTTATTCCTCTTTCCCATGATTTCGGAGGTTTGTGCCTTCTCTGGGTTCTTCCCTTGGGTCACTATGGCTTCACTTAAGGTGCTCTGGATCTCGAGTCTGTATTATCTCAGACCCTAGTACTCCTTTACTGGGTTGTATCACAGAGTCTCCGACCCAGGGAGTCGATAGAGGCTGCTTTAAACTATGGGGGGTGCCAGGTTGCACGCTCTCCTATGGTGTGATATCTCTGCCACCACCACTCCCTCACTGGGTCAAGTCCCAGGAGGCACAATACTGGAATTTCTCCTCTGTGGCCCGCAATTTGACTCACTGTTCTTGAGTACGTAGATGTAGCTGTACTGGACTCGGTGAATTCACTGCTGCTGCCGCTGCCGGTGGCAATATGGCGCCTCTGCCACGCCCTCGGCCATGAGGCTGGCGTATTTTTTCTTCTCTGGTTTTGATTTCCACTCTGAATCCCTGCAGTGTGTGCTGAGCTCAGCCACTGGGAGCTTTAAATGCTGTCTGCGCCGAAAGATCCCGCCTGGCTGTTCCGCATCGGCTCACCTCGGCTTGCTGTAGCCGTCCGCTGAGTTTGCCGCTGCCGCCAGCAGTATGGCGCTGCTGCCGCGTCCTCGGGCGCGTGTGTCTCCTCTGTGGCCCTGAGCTCTGTTCTCAGTCCGCTTTCTCTCTGGAGCCTGGTGGTTTTTTTGTTTTTCTGGTGATGGTGTTTTCTGGCTATGAAAGGCGCTCTTTTTGTGGTAATGGAGATTGGTTGTTAGCGGGACTCTTAAGCCCCGCTTTTCTCGGTCGCCATCTTCCCGGAAGTCGAGTTTTAGCTTTTTACCATTATCTCTAGATGCAAAGTTGTTGATTTTAATCCTTGAGGTGGATTGATTTTATTTAAAACAGTTTGAAGCCTTCTGGATAAATTGTTTTGCAAAGGCTAGAACATATGCTTTAGCCAGATTTATGGGCCTATTAATAATTCCCTCAAAAATTTTCCAAATTTTAGGTGTTGCAGAAACATTACAGATTGACAATTGATGTTAACCTAGAAGGTATCATAAACACTGATAGGTATACAGAGAAACCTATCTGCTGTGAGCACATCAGGACCAGCAGGCAACTAAATTTTAAAGCTCAAAATGTATTAGGAGTCAAGCATGGTAGCACACGACTGTAATCCCAGTTCTTGGGCGGTTGAGACAGGAAGATCACAGTTCAAGGCCAGCCTCAGCAACTTAGCAAGGCCCTCTGCAACTTAGTGAGATCCTGTTTCAAAATAAGAAATAACATAGGGCTCAGAGGTAGAACACCCCTGGGTTCAATCTGCAGCATCACACACACACACACACACACACACACACACACACACACCATAGATGCGGGAAATATGTCAGGAAAAGAAGCTCAGTAAACAGCAGAGATTGAGGATCACACATTTTATAAAAATTGGGCTGTAGTGGGCTGGCACTCATAGATGTACTGGCAATAGCAACAGAGGTTTGTGACTTTGTAATTTTGGGCTTATTACTTGTATACTGTGACTCTTGTTTTTTGAAATATATATATGCACACTGGGGATGGTTTAGGGGAAGAAAAAGACAAAGTCTACTACTACTGGGATAATTAGACATTAAGACCCAAGTAAAAATTTACTTAGGGGGTGTAGACACATGTATCCAGCATTTTGTTATTTAAAATAACACACAGTTCAGGATCAGAACATAAATTAAAGGTGACTAAAAATATAGACTATGCTGATGTTATAAAATAAGTCTCCATGGTCATACTTGTTGAATAACTCCTGTTTTTCATTTGTTTATTTTGCTATAACAATACTTGCGACTGGATAATTTATTTTATTCATTTATTTATTTTTGTGTACTGAGGATGGAACCCAGGGGGCATTCTGCCTTTGAGCTACACCTTCAGCCTGATGTTTTATTCTTTATTTTGAAATAGGGTCTCACTGAGTTGCAAATGGCCTCACCAAGTAGCTGAGGCTATCTACAAACCGTGATCCTCCTGTCTCAGCCTCCCAAATGCTGGGATTAAAAGTGTGCACCACCACTTGCTCTGGGTAATTTAGAAAGAACAGAAATTTCCTTCTGGCATTCCTGGAGGCTGAGAGTCCTCACATAAAGATGGAGTCCAAGCCTATAACAGGGGTGCCCGATCCCATCCCTGAGGTGAGAGCCCACACTGCCCGGGCACCTTCCATAGTCCACACCTTCACAGCACCACGTGGACAACACCAGCATCTTTGAGGCCACCCATTCTCGCCATGGCAAGCCCTTCAACTCTGGCGGATTAACATTTTAGGGTAAAGAGTCATGCAGACATAGTTTCCCAAATTTTTTTCTTTCCTTAATACAGGCCCTCCCTGCCTTAGCATCTCTGTTGGTTCTAGGTCTCAGAGCAGAGAGTCACTCTCACCCTTACTCAACACACATTCATGGGTTAATTTGTTCCAGAGCCATGGCAGGATGAACGCAGTCAGTGAGTCTTGTAGATTAGGCGGAGCCTGGCAATGATGGGACGTTCTGCGGACAGGCAGAAGGGAGGCTTCCGTTGTGAGGGACGCACATCTCTTCCAGATGTAAAAGAGAAATGGTACTTGAAGAATTTCAAAAGGTGATGGGATAAATTAGCCAGAAACAGAACGTAGAGCTCAGTTGGGTATAGGGAAGTGGGCAGTGTAATTTGATAAGCTTTAATTACACCCCAGCCCCAAAGCAAAGGTCTTCTGGAATGGCGACCTCCAGGAAGAGCAGAGGCACAGGGCCCAGGCTGCCTGGTGCAGTCCTACGGCGAGGTGATTCGCCCTCCATCTGGATGGAGAGCAGCTTGGCCTCCGCACGCAGCCCAGCTGTGTCTCCACCCACTGGGGGAAGAAGAGAGTCAAAGCAATTATCCTCCTAATTTGTCTAAAAAAATGGCAAAATTGCAGAAACCGTTTTCTCATTTCCCCCTTAATTATCCATGTAGGGGTCCAGCATGATTACGCTTCAGAGGGAGTTTTCCCTCCTTTTTGTTTGCGTGTGAACAGTCTCCCCTATCTTTGCAGCTGAAATTTGCCTACTGTTATAGACCTTTGTAATTTATGTGTCTTTATAATTTGGCCATGGGGTCATTACACTATATATGGATCTTAGACGTTTAATATCTCTCTCTCTCTCTCTCTCTCTCTCTCTCTCTCTCTCTCTCTCTCTCTCTCTCTTATACTACACACACGTGTTCCCTTTCTGTACTTCTTCTTTGACATGTTCCATATTTCATAAGTGCCAATTCAAGAACAGAGTCACCTACAGCATGGACCCACACTAGGTGCAGGCTTCATTTACTCTTGTTTTTCCCAGTAGATTTGACATTCTTGGATGGGAAGGACCGTGTTGTTCCTTTCTCATTTTAACCTCCACTGCACTTAAAAACGGGGCTGGTCTCAGCTTCTGAACTTGAGCTCCCAGGGCGGCACTAATTCTTCTAGGCAGGTCTGCCAGCTTCACATGTGTGGAAATACTGGGATGCTGGTTTGCTTCACTGGGAGCACCTCGTGTATTTTGACTTCTCAAAGCAGTGGTAAGGTGGAGAGTCAAAGTCAGGTCAAGATATAGGGCTTCATGGGGGGTTCTAATAATGGAGTAATTCTTCAAATCATTACTCTTATTTTGTTTTTTAGTGTTAGGAATTATCTGTGGGGGAAGGAGCTTGGGCTTGCTAGGCAAGTGTTCTTTACCACCGAGCTATACCACCAGCCCAAACGCTATTCTTTGAATATCCTTTCAAAATGTAGTTTGAGCATATTAGAGAAAACATATGTCCCTTCTCTTTCTGTGCTTGGCTGATCTCACTAAACATAATGTTCTCCAGATCTTTCCATCTTCTTGCAAATGCCATGATTGTGTTCTTCTTTATAGCTGAGTAGAATTCCATTGTGTGTATCCCCATAATTTCACAATCCATTAATCTGTTGATGGAGACCTAGGTTGGTTCCATATTTTGGCTATTACGAATTGTGCTGCTATGAACATAGGTATGCATATGTTACTGTAGTTGATTTCAATCCCGTTGGAAAGATACCCAGGAGTGGTATAGCTGGATCATATGGTGGATCTGTTCCCAGCTTTCTTAGGAATCTCCACACAGATCTCCATAGTGGTTGAACTAGTTTGCATTCCCACCAACAGTGTAAAAGAGTTCCTCTTTCCCCACATCCTCACCAGCATTTGTTGTTATTTGACTTCTTTATGCTTCCCACTCTGATTGGGGTTAGACGGAATCTCAGTGTAGTTTTGATTTGCATCTCCCTGATGGCTAATGATGTTGAACATCTTTTCATGTGTTTATTGGCCATTTGTATCATTTTTTGGAAGGGTAGGAGACGAGGAAGGCTGATGTTGATTAATGGAGGACCTACATCTGAATATGGGTAAAAGTATGAATGTAGCATGGTCTACCTGGACACTCAGTGTTGGTATGGGGGAGGGATAAGTGCAGGGGGAGAGGGCACCAAGCTCAGTCTGAATGTACGCCATTTTCAAATGATCCACATAAAAAAATTTAGTTTGAAAAAGCTACTGAATAAGGAATGAGAGGATAAAGAACCTATTGTGGCAACTTTTAGTTCCTTTGCAATAATCGTCAGAAAGTCAGTTTTGCCTTGAAATTTGCCTCCACCCCCCTTAGCAAAGGAATAAACAAAACCAAAAGCCTGTGATCAGCTTGTGCAGCCTCCTTGGCAGCAGAGCAGGGCCTGCGAGGCCCCTGGATGTCTAATTTCCCTCACTCCTCTGCAGAGGAGCTGATTCCTTTCATCTATAAGCAATTTTTTTTTTCTGAAGAGCGTACAAGTAAAAACAAATTTCCTCATCTCATTCCTGCCCAGTGATACACAGTGGCGTTAGAAATAATCACTTCATGCAGCTGCCAAGCCTCATGTGGCCTGGCTCATGGCACTCTGTGATACCAAAAGTTGGGACCAGCCGTTTGCTTCGGGACACAGCTGACCCACTTGCTCCAATGTAACTGAAATGTCCTGGGCTCGATTGAAATTCTCCTCTCATCTTTGGAGAGGTGCGATGCAGAGATGAAAAATAGGAACCGCTTAGATTGTAACTATCCCCCCCCCCCCTTCTTCCTGGGCTCTGTCTGGAAAAATGATTATAGAAGAGTTTTTATTCAAGCCCATGCTCCAGGAAGACCATGGTTGCTGTGTTGGGGTGCTGAGTTGATTCCTCAACCAGGAACTCAGAATTTGTGGCATCCCTGGGTGACATGATGGAAAAGAATATCAGCATGTGCTAGTCAGATACATGGACAGAGGCTAATTTGGGGAAAAGGGGAGAAATACACATTCAAGAGAGCATCCTGGCCACTTTAAGATGACGGAGGCCTTTTGGGGAGTGCAGGGCTCTTTGCTTATAGGGTACTTTCGTGAGGGTGGGCTAGAGGAGGCGTGCGAGGATGATCTCAGTCCAGTAGTCTTGAGATGGTTTCTGATGGTCTGGTCAACTTTAGGATCCTCAGGGTGATTGAGGTCTTCATTATTTCACTGATGAATAAACTGGAGCGTGTCCTAAGTTATAGGTTTCTCAAAATATTGTATCTGTCTTGTTAACAATACGCAGGACAAATACAGTTTCTTTCAGTTAACTCTAGCATCTACAGATTTCCCAGAAATGGGGGAGACTCGGGCCTGAGAAAGAAAACCAGTTTGTGGACAAGAGCCTGAAGCGCGTCAGTTCCAGGTTCTTAGATTAAAGTTATATTTTACTTTTCCTTCCTGTCTGTCTCCTTTCTTGCAGCTACCTTGATGTATTTCTTGAATCCTACATCACGGGGAGCTGGTATGAGTCCTAGGGCTTCTGGAGGTTTGGTTCTCAGCAACATGGCATCAGAAATCACCAACAGGAGGGCCGCAGAGAGAGTCACATTTACCTTTCTTTATAAAAATTTACGTTGTTAATCCCTAGTCATAATTCTTGGTATTGAAATGTATTGGTCTGAATCTACATTAGCACCCTCTGGGATCTAGAAGCAATTACATTTAAAAAATGAAACTGTGGTCCACACATAAACAGGAGTGATCTTTAAAGCAAATTAAACAGAGGCTCTAATTACAAATCCATTTAATTTTCAGACAGAGAGAATTAACCTTTGGTTCACCGATAAATAAATATGCAGCGAAACAATAATCCACAATTTAATAATATGAACAAAGTATTTCATATAAGCTTCAGGGCTGTTTGATTATAGTTTTCATATCACTGCACCTTTTGAATTTTAAAAGGTTGAAGAAGAAATTAGTGTATGGAGAGAAGAGGGTAAATTCTAAGTTAGATTCTGGTTCTTCTTCCTCATTAATTATGTCTGGAGATTATTATCTTATAGGGGGATTAATGCTATGAAAAATGGATTTTAAAATGTTACTTTACATTGCTTTATTAAATGTTCTCATCATAGGCAGTATCTTGAAATTTAAATCAACTGAATCTGGACCTTCCACCGATCTTCCCAACTCCACTCGAAAAGCTGCCTTGAGTTATAAATCTCTAAGGATAATGCACACCAGTAATTTGATTTCGCCCACTGTTATAGTTAAATAAAACTTTCCCCTTCAGCAGCGATTTGTGGAAAATCGGGATGCACCAAATGAGTGTGCATTCAGGCCTGGAGATCAGGATTCAGTGTACTATAACATGTGGCTTCTCTTCTCTACCAACATCATCTCTGTTCCTGAATTATTATACTGTAATTTGAATAAGTCAAATAAGCGTATATCAAAGGCAAGTCATGACCCTTTTGCTAGCTAATAACCCATTAAATATCAGAAATGCATTTTTGGTCAAATATAACTAAAAGAATGATTCCTCTTTCATATCACGGAATGTTCTGAATGCAGCGGGAACGGCACCAGGGTAAAGTCAAGCTGCTTTCTAGAATATTTTCTCCATGTCTGTCTGGATGGAATGCACACCAGCAGCCTTGTGTCTTGATTGAATTTGTTTAAATCTGTCCACAAAATGCCTTCTGCCTTTAGTTTGTCAGTGGGATAGAAATGCTATTAGATGTTCTTAGTGAGTATTTGAGGCTCCCCTTTGCAGGTGATTCCTGAAGGAGTCCAATATTGCTTTGTTTTATTCATTGCAGCATAACAGCCATTTTATTGTCTCTGTCCATTCGAGGGTTTAGCTGGGTGTTCCGCCTGCCCTACCTGAGCTCTGCTGTGGCTGCCACCAGCTGGAACCTGATTGAACTGGATGTCCAATGTGGCTCACTGCCAGCCAGACACATCATGATGCTGATGGCTGGAAGGCTGGGGTCAGCTGGGATGATGGGACGAGTGGACGCTCTTCCTCCAGGAAGTCTCTCCTTCTCCGGGTGGGCTCTCTGGCAGGATAGCTGGGCTTAACATGATGACTCAGCTCCCAAGGGTACAAAAGCAGACATCACCTAGTCTTCTCAAGACTTGAGCCTGAAACCAATACAGGACTGTTTTGCTGCAGTTATTGGTTAAAATGAGTCTCAAAATCAGCCCATTTTCCATGCGAGTACGAGAGTATCCAAAGGTAGAAATATTAAAAAAAATTCATAAGGGGTTATTTTTAGATACGAGTTATGACATGTATATCTACTAGTTACACACACACTGTTACATATGAAAAAATGTTTATAATAATAATATTCTTGCCGGGCGTGGTGGCGCACGCTTGTAATCCCCGCGCTTGGGAGGCAGAGACAGGAGGATCGCGCAGGTTCGAAGCCAGCCGCGCGCTGGCTTAGGAGACCCTGTTTCCAAAATGAAAATGTAAAAAATAGGTCTGGGAGTGTAGCCCGGAGGTAGAAGGGCTTCCAGGAACCCCAGTACCACCAAAAAAAAAATAAATAATATTCTTATTATAAGCCACCAATATTGACTTGTAACATTAATTTTTTCTAGCTAAGTGGTAAAGTTGTGCATTTGAATTTTTTTTTTTTTTTGGTGGTTATGGTAACTGAGTATTGAACCCAGAGACATTGTACCTCTGAGCCACACCCCCAGCCCTTTTTATTTTTATTTTTTGGAAACAGAGTCTTGCTAGGTTGCTGGGGCTGTCTTTGAATTTGTAATTCTCCTGTCTCAGCCTCCCAAGTACTGGGAAAACAGGCATGACCCACCATGCTCAACTGCATTTGAAAATTTTAAATATGGTGTCATAGGAAAACAGTATCCAAATAGAGTCTGGACTTAATCTGTTCCCCCAAAGTTCCTCTGTTGCAGTTCTAACCCCCAATACTTCAGGATGTGAGTGCATTTGCAAATGGGGCTTATAAACAGGTTATGAAGTTTAAACAAGGCA
This sequence comes from Muscardinus avellanarius, assembly GCF_963383645.1. Classification (NCBI taxonomy): domain Eukaryota; kingdom Metazoa; phylum Chordata; class Mammalia; order Rodentia; family Gliridae; genus Muscardinus; species Muscardinus avellanarius. Next base: position 108,385,444 of record NC_137797.1, on the reverse strand, counting down.
GTTAGAGTGAGCCCTTGTCTTAGTTCATTTCAGCTGCTATAACAAAATATCTGAGAGTAGATAGCTATGAAGAAGAGATCATTCTTTTCTTCACAGTTCTGGAGGCTAGATTTTCTAAGGTCAAGGCACCAGCATTTGGTTTCTGGTAAAGGTCTGGTCTTTGCTTCCAAGACAGCACTTGAAACGCTGCATGTCTTAGAGGAGAGAAATACTGTCTTCTCATATGGCAGAGTGCAAAAGAGTAAAAAGGAAAAACTTCCTCCATTAAACCCTTTATAAAGGCATATAATCCCATTTAATGATTAATTATCTCCCAAGGTTTATACATCCCAATATTGTTGCATGAGGGCTTAAGTTTTGGCATGAATTTTAGAAGAGACACAAACCTCAAACCATAACAGCCCTAATCCCATACTACTGATGCCCTTATGAAAATAGAAAAAATTTGGACATAGAGAAGGTAAGATGCTACATGGTACTGCATTGAAGTTTCTTGGCATCCTCCTTCTTGCTCACAAAGTAGCAGTACAACCCCGACTTTCCCTTCATAGTCAGAATCAATCGCCGTACCCAGTGTAGTAACCCCATTCTTTGCTTCCCATTCCAACCCCAAATGTCTGGGTAGCAATATCAGCTTCCAGTTCAACAGAAATATTGTTGTGTTCTTTGGTAGAAGCCATCCTTTGCTAATGGAAGCTTCTAAACCAGCATGGCCCAAAGCTGTGGAGATGCAGGAATGAACATTTTGCTAGTGGATCATTGGGGTGTAAGGGTGAGAGTTATTATCAACATTTGACTTTTCAATTTCCAGGCTATGGATCCTGGTTAGGGCAGAAAGACTATCACACTTTGATCATTGAATCAGAGATTACATTGACTCCCAGAAACAAGACCTGGGTACTTAAAAGTATGGCTTCACAGCTGGCATAGACATCCAGTCTTATGCCAGTTCACTAGCTCAACCCAGCTGCTTCAGAGTGGTGGAAAACCTAAGAACCAAAGGATTCCTTGACCATGGGCCCACTGTTGCATTTAATTTACTCTAAAATAAGTACTTTGGTCAGAAATAATTCTGATTGGAATACCATAAAGCTTTCTGTAAGTCCATGAATAGTGTTTTTTTTTTTCCCCAGAAGTATTGAAGACAGGGTGAATATACATCACAATAAATTGCTTCTTCCTGAATGGAAAGCATTCAATGAATCAACGCACCTTAGTTGCCAGATTTGGGCTCAGTGTTCATGCCTTCCCTTGGCAGGCTTGGTCTCAGCAGTGGCTGTACTCAAATTGTTTTACAGAGTGGAGGCCCACATGGCTGGACCTCACAAGTCTCTATCCCTTTTGCCATTTTCATTTAGTGCAAGATCCTGTTGGATGACACAGGTGGCGAAGAGTAAATGGCTGATCTCCGCAATGGGATTGTGTTTTCTACTTGATTATTAGGAGCCTCTTCTGCGGCTCTTACTTTGCAGTGAACTTTTGCACAGCGCACACATATCCTCATATGATTCGCTAATTCTGAGAGCTCTGTCCAAATGACTCTTTCCCCCCGACACCCTTGTCATAAATATTCCAGTTGTGTTTCATCCAGATCCCTGGCCAGCTGGAGAAGTGTTCTGAATCAACGCGGATCCTCACCCCTGGACGTCTTTCTTTCCAGGAAAAAGGAATTTCCAGCCCAATGACTGAAGATTTGCCCACTGAAAAGATTTCCCCACCACCCTTCACCAACACCCCTGAGTAGGACTGCAGAGACACCACCTGTCTCTTTCAGGTGGTACCAGTGTGTTGTATAGGGCTAGCTGTAGGATTCTCCTTTATTAGCTTCCCGGTCACTTATGTCAGCAAGATTGGTGGTTTAGAGATAAGACTCAATTCGGATGGCTAGCTGACTTTAAATAACAAATTGATGGTTCAGGTTCGAGCACTAGCTTCTCCTCAGTCCAGAGGCCAACCGGATGAAAAGGGGAAACAGGTGAGGAAATTGGTATAATTCTGTTACAAAACACAAAATGCCTACATTGTGATTCACCTACAGTTGGCAGCCACAGGCTTTTTACTGTTTCTTTCAGCATGATTTGATCTGCAGGACCATGTGGTCCAAACAGTAGAGCAGCTAGCATAATAACCTGAACCGGGAGCAGAGCCTTCCCTTCCTCTCACCTCTGCTCAAAATGGATAGCTTCATAGATTCCTTGGTAGGTAGGTCAAAGCAGCTTGTTCAAATGATGTATATTCTGACTCCCAAATACAAAGAGGCTCATTTGTATGAGAGAGAGAGAGAGAGAGAGAGAGAGAGAGTGTGTGTGTGTGTGTGTGTGTGTGTGTGTGTGTGTGTGTGTGTTAATGATAGGAGGTACAATGTCGTGCGCAGTGACGACTCTTACACGATCTTCCTCAAGCAGTTTTATTACCCCAGGTTCTTATACAGTTCCTCTTTAATGCTCTCTCAACGCCCTCTCAGGTAAAAACAACATCAGTCTTCTATCTCCTCCCTCATCACTCCACCAACCCTCCTTCTGGCACTCTATGTCTCTGCTGCAGCACACACCGGTCACAGTGGTGGCTTTGTGAACATGTCCGTCCCAGCTCGGAGCCCAGAGCAGTCCGCCAAGAAACTGCTCTTCCTGTCCACCAACCCTCTTAGCTCCTTCTCCTCCCTCCCCGCTAGGGCATGCGCGCTTCTTAACCTTCTCCTGGGCGGGCAGGTGGTAGCACGAGGCGTTGCGTCACTAATTATCCGTAAGGCGCCTGATAGGGCTCACTGCGCAGGCTCAGGGCACCGCCAGCCTCGTGAGCCTCGTGACTTGGCTGCAAGCCCAGGCGCCATCTTGAGTCCACGCTGGCAACAAGCCTGGGTGCCACCTCGGTCCTGCCGAGTGGGCCCCAACATATCTCCCTTTTTGTTTTATTAAAATAAGGCTCGGGATCGTGCCTGTCTTAGGTTGCCGACCCTCAAGGACCATTCTTACCCGTCATTGGGAGAACAATAGCATGATTGTTTCCCTGTCTTAGGTTGAAAGGTCCCGGGGACGATCTTACCCGTCACTGACTACCGATCCAGCATACTGAGCCATACATGGGGAGATAAGCCAGCTTCTAGGGCTGCCAGAGCTTGCACCAATATGCACTGTTGTTGCAGTGCGCGTTGTCGAGTTCGCCTGATATATCCAACCATGAAACATCATGCTACCACCAGCAAGAATGCCCAGAACGCCATGCCACCCCAGTCTTTTAAAAAACCCAATGTTCCGTGTATTAAGTCCATTCATTGTTGTATTGCGGCGACTTCTACGCGGGTAGAATTAATTGCAGCGATGGATGCTCATAGCTCAATCATGGTGTGTTCAAATTCACGGCTCCAAGTTCCTAGAAGCGTCTTGCTTAATTGACGAAACAAATTGCCTGCATGGGAGAAATTCTGATACTGCACATACGTTATACATATAGTCCAGATAATTGAGCTTGCTGAGCCATGCCAGCAGCCACATGTGAGGATAGAGCATTCATAGTGGCTGCAATAACTGCCACGGCCACAGAGGCCACAATTACAGCAATAAGAGCAGAAATTCCAAAGTCTCCAAGGGTGCATAGAAGCATAGCAGAAAGTCAGAAAACAGGTATCAATAAAACAACCTAAACTATCATTAACCAAGGTAAAGGAAGAGGGAAAGTAGAAATAATTCCCCAAAAATCTTAAAGAAAACAACTCATCTCTACGGTACCGAGCAGTAGTTTCTTCCTTAGGAAACTTAACACAGAGCATATCTTCTAACATATATGCAAAAAACAAAAAACTTATTTTTTGACCCATTGTATATTTTTACAACTCTTACGTTAGGAACTAATCTTCTGACCTATCCTTTATTACTATTTACACATTAGGCGCCTTCATTTTCTATCTTAGTTTCTTTCTTCATTTTCTAAGTTTTTTTCCAGCTAACCTCAGGTGTCTTCCATCTATGGTGGCGGATTAGGAGAGGGAGTCAAATCAGGACCAGCCCGATTCTCTAACTTGCTTACACTAAAAAATATCCTCCTTAATGGAGCCCCCTTTGATCGGGGAAAATACAGCGCTGTCCCTCGCTTTTCCGCGAGCCTCGCTTATCCGCGAGCCTTATTTACTCCTATCTTGTCGAATCAGGACCAGCCCGATTCTCTAACCTACCTACACTAAAAAATATCCTCCTTAATGGAGCCCCCTTTGATCGGGGAAAATACAGCGCTGTCCCTCGCTTTTCCGCGAGCCTCGCTTATCCGCGAGCCTTATTTACCTCCTTAATGGAGCCCCCTTTGATCGGGGAAAATAACCCTCCGTAAACGGAGCCTCCTCCTCCCTTTTCGGAGTCAAGGAGTACTTACCAGCCAGCTGCCTGGGACTGCCGAGGTTCTGATCAAAGCGAAGGTCCCCGTACGGGCCACCATTTGTCGTGCGCAGTGACGACTCTTACACGATCTTCCTCAAGCAGTTTTATTACCCCAGGTTCTTGTACAGTTACCGTTCCTCTTTAATGCTCTCTCAACGCCCTCTCAGGTAAAAACAACATCAGTCTTCTATCTTCTACCTCATCACTCCACCAACCCTCCTCCGTGGCACTCTACGTCTCTGCTGCAGCACACACCGGTCACAGTGGTGGCTTTGTGAACATGTCCGTCCCAGCTCGGAGCCCAGAGCAGTCCGCCAAGAAACTGCTCTTCCTGTCCACCAACCCTCTTAGCTCCTTCTCCTCCCTCCCCGCTAGGGCATGCGCGCTTCTTAACCTTCTCCTGGGCGGGCAGGTGGTAGCACGAGGCGTTGCGTCACTAATTATCCGTAAGGCGCCTGATAGGGCTCACTGCGCAGGCTCAGGGCACCGCCAGCCTCGTGAGCCTCGTGACTTGGCTGCAAGCCCAGGCGCCATCTTGAGTCCACGCTGGCAACAAGCCTGGGTGCCACCTCGGTCCTGCCGAGTGGGCCCCAACAGTACAAGAGCAGTAAAAGGACCATTTTGAAGAGGGCTTCTTAACATACCCCAGATCATTAAACTTTTAGAAACTTCAGGCAACTCCTAAAATTTTCTAGTATTTATTACATACCCTCAGACAGCCATGTACTCTACCAAAGTTTCTAGGGTCTTTACTACTTCCAGATGTAATCAGCATGATATAGTAATACAGTACATTGATATAATGTCCTAGGTAAGCCAGGTGGTAAAGGTTGCTGGGACAAGATACTGACCGGAGGCTGGAAAGTTGATATAAACTTGAGTTAAGATAGAAAGGTCCACTGCTGACCTTTCAGGCTGAAAGGAAACTGCTTTTTTTTTTTTTCCTGATATTTGGCTGTAAAGAAAAAAATGTTTTTCAAATCGGTAGCTATCATACTAAGAATTCTGGGCTGTGTTAATTTGCTCCAGTTCTTTTTTTCCCCAAAGTATGCTTCTGGAACAGCAACCATAATTGAAGCCAACACCTGATTAAGTTTACAATAATCCATTGTTATTCCCTAAGACCTCATATATCTTCTGTGCATTCCAAATAGGTGAGTTAAATGGGAATTTGGTAGGAATAATCACCTCTTCATTCTTCGAATCCTTGATGATGGTATGAATCTTAGTATTCCTTCAAGGAATGTTGATGCTTTTTATAGGTAGAATCAGGTACAGAAATTCTCACTTGCCTTTTCTCTTTAGTGCTCTTCAGGGAATAAAGTAGGGTTATTGTATTAGTTTGCCAGGGATGCCAGAACAGATTACCTCAGCCTGCGTGGGTAAACAATAGAAATAAATTTCTTCCCAGTTTTGCGGGCTACAAGTCCAAGGCTGAGGTTCCTGCAAGCGTACTTCCTCTGGGAGCTCTGCTCGGTGTGCAGATGGCCGCATGGTCATTGTGACCCCTCCAGGCCTTTCCTCTGGGTGACGGACCCTGATGTCTGTGCATTCTAATTTCCTCTCCTTAAAATCCCACCAGTCAGACCAGATTAGGGCCTATTCTAATTGGTTCTAATTGGTTTAATTTTAACTTAATTATCTCTTTAAAGGTCATGTCTCCAAATACAGTCATTCTGAGGTCCATGGGTGAGGGCCTTGGCGTATGAGTTTAGGAAACAAATCAAGGCCATAGCAGATATTCTGTCAGTTCCGCTGTGCATCTGGAGAAATAACTATGGCAAATCACTGCGTCCCCTCTGGGAGGGAGGGAAGCCCATGATGTGTGAATCCACTGAGGTTCCTAGGAATTCACATTGGCTCAGAGCTATTGAACAGACCTATAAAAAACTTGAGACATTTTCTTTCTCCAAAGAACAGATTACTCAGGTCGATGGCACTATGGCCGTCAGTCCTTTTAAAAAAGCGTTAGAGAGGCATTTACATCTTCAAAGGGACCTAATATTTCCTCCATTTGCTGGGGCTGGAGATGAAGTAAAGTCTGGAAATTGGTTGAGAAGTTTCGTCTTTATAGGGTGATTTAAGATAAACACATAAAATTCCTCACTTGCCCCTTCCCCGATTCCTGCCCCATTCCCTCCCTCCCTCCCTCCTCATGTTTGGCTTAGTGACTGAGATGTTTGTGAATGTACATCATGCACATTAGAGAATTTCCCACTTCCCCCCTCACCGTCTCCCCCAGTTAGGCCTCCTTATTTGCTCATGTATGGCTTCTTCTCCTTCATCTAGAGTTCTTCCTACAACCCTTTCCCCCTAGCTTTCACATATTAGGGAGAGCATCCGATTTCTTACTTTTTGTGACTGACTAATCTCGCTCAGCATAATGTTCTCCAGTTCCGTCCATTTCCCTGAAAATGACGTAATTTTGTTCTTCATTGTGGCTGAGTAAGATTCCATTGTGTACATATCCCCTAGTTTTGTAATCCATTCATCTGTTGATGGACAACTTTCTGATTACTTAACTTTTCTGTCCATTACCATAGCTACAAACCCCTGCCTCTGGAGATAAAGTGCTCCCACTTATTTCTAACCCCTCTGGGATCCCAACATTCCTACTGGGTTTAAGGAGCCTAGTTCAGTGCAGTATCTTCTGTCAATTGCAGTCAAAGAGGGTTTCAAGGTGCCCCTTTTGCCAATCTCTGAACTGTGGTGAAGGAGACTCTTCCCTGGAAGCTTCCAGTATTCAAAGGGAATCAGTACAGAGAAAAAAATTTCAGATTTTCTTCCCTGTGATTCTGTTCTTCTGTAACTAGTACCAAACTTGAACTCAAGAAAACAACCAATAAGATATTATGGGATGCACTTTAGAAATCAGAATTTATACATGTGTGGAGGATCCAGAAAGGCAAAGCTCTAGAAGAGGAATAAGGACCAGAAAAAACCCACTAATGCCACACACTGCCTGAAATGATTAATAAAATGTCTGTTTTAAGCAGAATTTGCAAAAACAGGTCACACTGAGGCGGAAAGGAGAGAACTGTGGGAACTCCACTACCATGGGAAATATAGTCACGTATTTGGTGTCATGGCCAGAAGTAGAGAAAATAAGGTAAAAACTGGAGAATTTTAGGTACATATCCAGCTTTTTACCGTGTCTTATAGCCATGGTCTTTCCAAACTAAAGGCATGTGGAGCACTTTCACTTTCCAAATTTCACACAAAGACCCCGCTTGTTAGTTTTATCCTAGAATATTATGAGAATAGTATTCTGGAAGATTCCACTCCCAGCCTGAGACTAGAGTGGTGAGGTCATGTTGACAAAACACAGCCCACCATAAACACAGTGGAGTGCCTGCTCTATGACATTGTCTTACAAATTAATGAGCAATGGAGTGATAGTTCTTCTTTTGGTTGTCATTTATCAAGGTTGCCAAGAAGGGGAGTACGGGTAATAACTTAGGCTCTCCTCACTGCCAACTGTGGTCCCAGACTTGTGAGACTTATTTAGTTTGAGAAAAAGCAGAAATCCATTGATTTCAGCCCAAGGTCTAGAGCAGCTCTAAGTCTAAGCTTGACCTGGTGACATTTCTACTGAAGAGGCCATTGTAAGGCATCTGTACACCTTTTTATTTGTATTAAATTTTTTTAATTGGTGAATTGCATTTTCACATCATAATGGGATAAAAAAATTTGCAGACATACATGCACACACGGCCCAGTTATCCCCTACCAAAACCCCACCCCTCCCCCCATCCCTCTTTCCCATGCTTGGCTTAGTGGTTGACATTGATATGTTTAAGTACATCATGTGCTTTAGAGAGTTTCCTTCTTCCCCACTCCCATCTTCTAAGTTAGGTTGACTTATTTGTTCCTCTATGGGATCTCCTTTTTCACCTATAGTTCCTCCTATGACCCATTTCTCCTTAGCTCTCATATATTAGGGAAAGCATCTGATTTCTTATTTTGTTGACTGACTAATCTCGCTTAACATAATGTCCTCCAGTTCCATCCATTTCCCTGCAAATAATGTAATTGTGTTTTTTTTTATAGCTGAGTACAATTTTATTGTGTACATTCCATTGTGTAACTTTCAGCCAACTGACTTTTGACAAAGGAGCCAAAAACATACACTGGAAGAAAGACAGTCTGCTCAACAATGGTGTTGGCAAAACTGGTTAACCATATGCAGAAAAATGGAAATTAATCCCACTTTCTTACCCTGCACAAGAGTCAATTCAAGATGGATAAAAGACTTGGAAATTAGACCAGAGACCTTGAGGCTTCTTGAAGAGGGCATAGGTCCAACACTGTAACATATAGACACAAATAAAAACTTTCTCAACAAGACCCCAAAGGCACAAGAAACTAAAAAATGAATCAATATGTGGGATTGCCTGAAACTGAAGAGCTTCTGTTCAGCAAAGGAAATTGTCAAGAACCTCAACCGAGAGCCAACAGAATGGGAGACGATTTTTGCCACCTACTCCTCAGAGGACTAATATCTAGAATATACAAAGAACTCAAGAAATTCAACACGAAAAAACCAAATAATCCCATCAAAAATTGGGCAAGTGAACTAAATAGACAGTTCATGAAAGAAGAAATTCAAATGGCCAATAAATGCATGAAAAAATGCTCAACATCATTGGCATTCAGAGAGATGCAAATCAAAACTACCCTGAGATTTCACCTAACTCCAACTAGAACGGCAATCATTCAAAACACAAACAACAACAGATGCTGGCAAGGATGTGGAGAAGTGGGAACTCTAAGACATTGTTGGTGGGATTGCAAATTAGTGCAACCACTTTGGAAAACAGTATGGAGAATCCTCAGAAGAATGGAAACAAATCTACCATTTGATCCTGCAATACCACTTCTGGGTATCTACCCAAAGGATAGGAAACCAAACTACCAAACTAATGCATGTGTATCTATGTTCATAGCTGCACAATTCACCACAGCCAAACTATGGAATCAGCCAAGATGTCCGTCAACAGATGAATGGATTACAAAACTATCCACCTTTTTAAATGAGTTGCTATTGAACTCTGGTGCAGTGCTTTGAAGGAGCAACGATCTTTGTGTTTCAGGATATCTGCAACTTACTTCTTAGTCCTCAGAATCATTTATGTCAAGAAAATTCTTTCTTTTACCCTGTGCTCTTGTGGACTACAAAATGTCTTTTTAAAAAATTTAACCTTATTTGTTTGAGGATATTGACCATCCAAAAGAAGAGTGTATGTGGAATTTCATTTGACTAATTCCATCCTTGCTTGAAGCAGTCTCTTTGATTATCCCAGATTGGGAAGCTATTTTTCTTATCCTTCATTTTCTTTTGGAAATCAAACATAAGTAAATTTCTTAATAACTATCCTTTAGTAAACAGTACTATCTTATCAGCTGATCTAGTCAAGCAGGTTATTGTTTCAGCTAGTTGTATTATAAATTTCATATTATTTCCATTCTACTACAATATACCACACTTCACATTACGTTAGCATGTTCCATACCAACTTCAGAAAAAAATCTGATGGGCTTTGATGAGATTTGGTACACTTTGGAAGGCTTTAGGACAAAATTTTAAGTTAGATATATGATTTGGTCTTAGATGCATTTTAAAATGAGTTAATGCTTGTAATTGGCAATAAAATTAAAAGATATTTGATATAAAGGTAGATTTTACAGAATTAAGTTGCTATATTGTGAGAAGCTTGGGATGCAGAACCACTTTTTGGTGCATTAAAATCTTGGTGGATTTATTTTGGTATGGGAGGTGGTGTGTGTGTGTGTGTGTGTGTGTGTGTGTGTGTGTGTGTGTGTATGCGTCTTGTACATGAGCAACTGTGTATGAGTGCCTGTGTGCTTATCCCTGTGTTTACTCATACTAATGTCTGAGAAATTTCCTGGTACAGAACGGCATTAATTCTACTCTTTTGGCTTTCACTCACCACAGAGCAATTTCATATTTTGTCATCCTCGCAACAAGATCTCTGGATTTGATTTCACCAATGGGGAGTTTTGTATCCTTAGGCTCTGAACAAAATGATAAACCAAAGAGTGACAGATGGAGGACGAAATATTACTCTCAATATTGACAGTTGTTTGGGGGAGGTGGCTTTACATGTGTTAGCAAAGTGATCTTCCCGATACCGAAACCCTCAGTTAGACAGGCTCATCCAAATAGATGCAGACAGTGTTGGGCCACGGCGGGCGCAACACCTCTCTCTCCACTCTAGGGGAGGGCTGGTCCTGAGGTTAACCGACATGGTCTCTGGGCAAGCTGCATCCTAGGAAGGAAGCCGATCAGAACCGAATGAAGCAGCCCAGTGAGATGGACTGTTTGTGTCCCTACAAAATTCATGTGCTAAAATTCTGACCCCTAGTGCAATGGTATTAGGAAGGGATTGGCTCATAAGAGAGGAGTCCTCATAAGTGGGGTTCGTGTCTTTATTGAAAGGACCCCAGAGGGAGCTCTCTTCACTCTTTCCACTGCTGGGAGACTTAGTGACAAGAGGGTGGTCTGTCATGTATGGCGTCCTCACCAGGCAATGAATCTTCCTGCCTATTTATCTTGGACTCCTAGACTTCAAAAATGCAGAAATAAGTGGTTTCCTGTTTACTTAAGCCACCCAATCCATGGTATTATAGCAACTCAAACTGATGGAGACACTAGCTTATGATTCCTAGATTTATCAATAAGATAAATCTTTCCAAGTCTCCCTGAGATGTAGTGATTAAAAGTGGATAGATTAAAGGTTACATGAACAAGTTTTCTTTAAGAAAGAAAACATAAGGCAAGGGGGATAAGTTTTATCTCTTAATATTATCAGACTAAAAGGATTATTAAAGCAGTCGAGACCAAATGAACAAATTACTTCCATCTGTACTCTGTGTTGATTCTGTTATTCCCTGAAACCCTGCTGGCTGTGGTCTTATTCTATTTTCTGTTGTTATCATGGAATACCACAGATTGGGTAAATTATAAAGAAAAAAAAAGAGATTAACTTCTCACAGTTCTGAGGGCCGGCAAGTCCAATATTGAGGTGCTGATGTAAGTAGGGCATTAAAAGGTATGACAGCAGGTGCCACCTCGTGGATCTCTTCCTTTTATAAACCCACCAGTTCCATCATGAGAGACCCATGCCGATGACTTTATCTAACACCAGTGACCTCCAAATACTATGAATATGTGGATTTGGGTATTAAGTTTCAACATGAGTTTCGATGGGATATTCAAACCGTGGCAGCTTCAAATCTGAGGCCTGTAGTACAAATTCAGTAGGGTTGTGGGTAGCAGGTATCTTGCGAAGGGTTTCCAAGGAAGTCTAAAATGCTCTTTCCTCCACTCACTCCATTAGGAACCCCGGGCTTTAGATTCTGAAAGTGCCCCCTACCCTCCCTTTGGTATTCACGAGTCCTTGGCTTCGGTGGCCCCTCTGGCTCTGACTTCTGTTGTATCCAAGACCCTGGAGATTTATTTACTCATGCTCTTGGTTTCAGCTCCTGCAATTTTACTCAGGTACTAAACACGCTGCTGTCCGTATAACGACCAAGCCCAAGGAGCATGGCAATGGGTCAAGAAGATGCTTAAAAGAGAGAGAGTCATTGTCCTCAAGGTTGGCCCTGGCTGGGCACAGGGCCGTTGGCAGCTGTGATATCCCATCCATGGGTCAGCAGCTTGAAGCCTTGGGCTGCCACCAAGCAGCTTTTATCTGAACAACATTGAAGAAGAGCAAGGAGAAGATGGGAAACGCCCAGAGACACTGACAAGACACTTGCTGAGCAGAGGTTCTTTGGTGTAGAGGGCAGGGCATGCGTATTGGCCGATGTGTTTTAAAAAAATTGAGTCTGGTCACCTGGAGACCACACACTCTCCAAACCACTCCCACACTTCTCCTCTATTGGTCCCCTCCTCACCCCAGTTTTCTCCTTTTACACTAGACTGCAGCTCATACTGATGATGTCTGCTTTAACCAGAAAGCATTGGAGTTTCTTTTCCTGAGTTTAATTGGAGCTGGAGACAGGTGTGTGTGTGTCTTCAGAGCTTTCCATCCTTCGCCTATAATTTTATCTGGTTTCTTTGGGGACAGATCCTTCACTTTCTTACTTGTTAAGCTTACTTCTTCTCTTCCCTTCTCCATATGCTGAAGTGTCTCTGTAGTGGCAAATCAGGCCAATACTGATTAGGTCAGCGCCACAGCCTTGGCATTTAAAGAGTACAGCATGGACCTACCGAGCTGCCCTTAAAATTTTATATTGAAGCTGTAACCCCCAATACCTCAGAAGGTGACTGTGTTTGGAGACAGGGACTTGACTACTAAAATTAAGTTAAAATGAAGACATTAGGGCAGGCCCTAATTCAATATAACTGGTGGGCTTGTAGGAAGAGGAAAATTTGCCATTTGTTTTACATTTCTAACAGTTCATTTATCTGTTTATTTATTTATTGCAGGTTTGGGGGTGAAACCCAAGGGCATCTGACCTCCAAGCTACATCCCCTGTCCTATTTTTTATTCTTTAATTTTGAAACAGGGTGTCGCTAAGTTGCAGAGGGCCTCACTAAGTAGCTGAGGCTGTCCGCGAACCGTGATCCTCTGGTCTCAGCCTCCCGAATGCTGGGATGACAAGCGTGCACCACCGCGCCCGGCTCTCATTTATTTTTATTTTATGTTTTTATTGATGCATTATAGTCTGACATCATAATGCGAATCATGTCGACAGTGACGTACACGCACACAGCATTCGGTGACCTCCTCCACTGCCTCCCCATCTCCCCTTTCTTCATGCAGGGTGCACATGGCTGATGGCAGTAATTCCTCCAATGAACCTCAGTCTTCCCCCTCTCCTTCTTCTAGACAACCTCCCTGGCTTCCTGAGGTTTCTCCTCCATTATCTGGAGCCTCTCTGGTATCCTAATTACTCCTTATCTTTCTCATATTAGAGAAAATAATAAATGGGATGGCGTTGAATTACAAAGCTTCTGTTCATCAAAGGAAACCATCAAGAGGTCCAAGGAGAAAGCCTACAGAATGGGAGAAGATTTTTGCCCATTATTCCTTGGATAGAAGCTATACAAAGACCTTAAAAGACTTACACTAAAGAAAACAAATAGCCCAATCAAGAAATGGCCAATTGAACTGGAAGAGGAAAATTTGAGCATCTAAGAGAGATACCAGCAGCACGCTCACACGGAGGAAAGGCTGTATGTGTGCGGGCTGGAGCAGGTGACCAGCGCAAGTGGAGACGGAGCCTCGGTGGAACCCAGCCTGCCCGTGCGTTCATCTTCCTACCCAGGGTGTGAAAGGTGTGAAGCTAACTCCTGTGGTGTAAGCCCCTACTCTAGCATTGTGCACAACAGGTCCGGCAGCCTCGTGCACACCATTTACTCAGGACACTGCCTCTGCGTGCGCAGTGGTGGAGAGGGAACTAGGAGATTCTACCTTATTTGATACTCTTTGGCCCACAGAATCTCTCAGCTAACAGTGTGTCCAGGTATGCTGAACATCCTGTCTTCTTCTAGCACATGTAGACCAGATTCCAAGCTTTACTTGTCCAGAGCCCCTTTAGGTAGATCCCCAGAAGTGGTATTGCTGGATCATATAGTAAGTTTGTTCCCATTCTTCTGAGGATCCTCCATACTGTTTTCCAAAGTGGTTGCCCTAATTTGCAATCCCACCAACAATGTAGTAGCATTTCCACTTCTCCACATCCTCGCCAGCATTTGTTGTTGTTTGTGTTTTAAATGATAACCATTCTAGTTGGAGTTGGATAGTTTTGATTTGCATCTCTCTGATTGCTAATGATGTTGAGCACTTTTCATGCATTTATTGGCCATTTGAATTTCTTCCTTCACGACAGAGCCCCTTTTAGAAAAAAAAGAGACGAATTTCTTATGACATACAGGCACACGTTAAAGACAGTCTAGTATCATTCATTGGTCTGCTTGTCAATCAAACTGCATGGCCTACATAGAGCGTTGGCCCAAGGGGCCCCAAGAGGTAATCTAGGTAGAAAGTAATCTAGGTCACCTTGCTTTATGGATTCATTTCCTTTTTCCCTGTAGGCTTCTGGGCCCATATTGTGTCCAAAATGAAGTGCAGGGATAAATATAGCCACATTGAAAGCGTGGCAGCTGAGTTCAGAGAGGGGAATTGCAGGGGGAGCTGAGCTTATAATAACTGGAATCCACAGAGAGTGCCCTCCGGGTTTCCTGGGTAAACGGCTCCTGTCTGCTGTTTCCTGCTCCATGGCGGATTCCCAGGAGTAAAGAATATAGTCATTGATTAAGAAAACAAAAACATCTGGGCGTGGTGGCATACATCTGTAATCCCAGGACTTGAGAGACCAAGACAGGAGGGTCAGAGGTTCGTGGCCACCCTTGGCAACTTAGCGAGTCCCTCCACAACTTAGTGAGACCGTGTTTCAAAATAAGCAATAAATAGGGCTGAAGCTGTAGCTCTTAGGCAGACTGCCCCTCGGTTCAATCTCCAGTATCATATACACATGAAACAAAACAAAACCACACTATTTTCTATTTCAACACAGCATTTCAATCCCTTTATTTTTTAACATCTGTAGTCTTGTGATTATTTCCTTTTTATTAGCTTAGGCAAACACTTAAAAAGCCCGGTATTAGGCTTCCCATTGGAGATAGAAATGTATGTTATGTAACCCGCCTTCAAGAAATCACATTCTGGGTAGAGAAGACACATGTGTAAATGTCGTCCCTAGAGCGTATCACTGAGCTTACCCGGGCGCCGTCCCTCAGGAGCTGCCTGCCGACATGACATGCTCCACCCCCGAAGGCCATTCTCAAGTCCTGGAAGAATCTTCTTTTGAGGGTCAGTGATGATTTTGCCCCGCACCCCACTTTCTTTCTTCTTTGATTGATAGGATTCCCATGACACAATTGATAGCACAATACAATTTCAGTGAAGGTGATACTGTGCGCTGGTATTTGAGAATTCCTCCGCAGTGTTTGGGGGGGGGGGTCGGTATCTGAGAATTCTTCCCACCACAGGAACCCCGGCCAGCCTCCCAAACACACACACACACACACACACACACACACACACGCATGCAGAAGCTCGATGAGAAGGCAGGGTGGGAGGTGGGAGTATGTTGCTAGAGTTTAGAAGCCGGCGCTTGGCAGGACTGCTTCCTCTTGTAGGATGATGAAGATGGTTATGTCCAAGTGTGATTACTCACCAGAGTTCTTCCTCCTAGGCCCCTGCCCTGGTCCAGACACACTCTGGAAAGCTTTGGAATCTCCTAGAAATGCCTTTAATGAAGAATTGTTTTAATAGTTGAGGCCAGTGTATATTTTTCCTAGGAGATACAAGTGTGGGGGTGTTCCCCATAGATGGAGAGGGGTGTTTGTGGGTGGAGGGCCTTTCTCCAGGGGTTACCAGGCAACCAGGAGCCTCATTCAGCAACCCCTACACAGCTGAAGAAAGAGTGGGCTATGCGCTTAGACACAGTCATGGTAAACCTTGTGGGTGGTGGTGGTGGGGCGGGTGGAATCCCAGGGCCAGGATCGTACAGCTTGAATGGGAACTGCAAGTCTCCCCTTGGTATGTGCAAACCTTCCACACGGGGACCAACTTCATATTCTTGCCCCTTGCATTTAACATGTAGAGCATCAATGACTTATACGTTTCTGTGAACAAACCCATTTGGAAACTCTAAAAAGTTCAACTTCTTTAGAACAAATGTAGTATTTGTGAAATTGTAGGTTTCACGTACAGGATGTATTTTTTAAAAAAAAGACAGGCATAAAACAAAGTTTTAAAGGCATTCATTTTGCATACTATTCAAAATCTTTTCTTGTACCAATTTAGGTAACAATATCATAACGTATTTATTCAAAATTTTGTTTCTAGCCAGAAGCGGTGGTCCAGGCCTGTAATCCCAGCTACTTGGAAGGGTGAGACAGGAGGAGCATGGGTTTAAGGACAGCCTGGGCAATTTAGTAAGACTCTGTCTTGAGATGGAGTAAAATGAAATGGAGGGGGATGTTGGGATTTAGCATAGTGGTAAGGTGCCTGGTTAGCATTTATAAGGCCCTGAGTTCAACCCCGAGTAACACACACACACACACACACACACACACACACACACACCTTGTTTATAGATTTAAGAAATGTGTATGTGTTTTTGTAAACTGCCATAATTCCTTTGTGATGTGGGGTAGAGCACACAGGAGAGGGCAACAAGGGTGTGGTGAGGGGTAAAGCCCTTGCCTAGGGGGCAGGACGCCCTGGGTTCTGTCCCCAGCACTGCTGAGCAAAGAAACCAGCCAGTCAGCAAGAAAACGAGGGAGGGAGAGAGGGAGAGGGGGGAGAGAAAAAGAGAGAGAGAAGAGAAATGGAGAGAAGAGAGAGAGGGGCAGAGAGGAGAGAGAGGGAGAGAGAGGAGTGAGAAGAAAGAGGTAGAGGAGAGGGAGAAAAAGAGAGGAAGGGAGGAGAGAAAAAAGAGAGAGAGGGAGAGAAGAGAGAGGAAGAAAGAGGGAGAGAGAGAAGAGAGAAGAGAGAGGGAGAGAAGAAAGAGAAGTATAGGAGAGGGAGAAAAAGAGGAAGGGAGGAGAGAGAAGAGAGAGAAAAGAGATGGGGGAGAGGGAGAGAAGGGAGAGAGGGAAAGAAGAGAGAGAGAAGGGAGAGAGAGAAAAGAGAGAGGGAAAGAAGGGAAGGGAGGAGAAAGAGGACATAGAGAAGGGAGAGAGAAAAGGAGAGAGAGACAGAGGGAGAGAAAAGAGGGAGGGAAAGGGGAAGGGAGGAGAGAGGGGAGAGAGAGCAGAGGAGAGAGGATTATGGCGGGGGCCTAGGTAGAGCTGGCTGCCTCCAGAAGCAAGCCTTTGGCCTCATCAGGAGCGTGGAGGAAGCCAGGCTTTCCTTCATGCAGTGGCACCTCCTGGTCCTCGTGGCCACCCCTGGTTTGCTCCTGTAACTGGGGGCGTCGCTGCTGCAGCAGCCCTTGCCCCAGGAGACCATCCTCTGCCTGTTATTTGTAAAATCCAAGTGAAAAGCCACATTTTTGTCACAGGACCCAGAAGCACAGACAACGTGTGTATCTCTAGGTGCCAGAGCTGCCAAATGGCCAGTTTTACCATCTCCCTGTATCTGGGGGGAGTTTGGGCATATTTTTGGCTGTGTGACTTTAGCAGAAGTCATGCCTAAATACACAGCCCGGCCTGTTTGGGCCCGAATCTCTACAGAGATGTCAAAGCCCTTCCCAGCATTGGCTGGAGAAAGTCCAGCATGGAGGGTGGCTGGGGCGGTCCCAGGATATCTGCGAGCCTCTCTGGATCCCTCCTGCCACCTGCAGCCGGAGCTCACCTTCAGCTGCCTCCTGCCAACCTGCTGGCAGAGCTACAGAACAGCTTCAAGGAGTGAGGTCATTGTTTTTTTTTTTTTTTTTTTTTTCCCCTGAAACCTTTTTTGAAGCAAAAATAGCTCATTTCTTTCCTAGGTGGACCCAGATTAATAGCTGATCTGTCTCTTGTTTCCTCCCTGGGCAGAGTTCAATGGCACCTTTTCCAACAAATGTGGTCTGAACAAGCCCAGTGTGTGGCGGCCTAGAACGGTGCCATTAGGGGAAATCGACTGGGAAGGAAGTTTGCTTTAGGAGATGGAGAGGGAATAGCCACAAGCTGTTCGTCTTAGGACCGTAATTGGCCCCCACACACCTCCTGGTCTACAGCAGCAAGTCTCACTGTTGGGCTGCAAAACCCACTGATACATTTCTCAGGGGATTTCATAGAAATATTCTGTGACTCCCTTGCCAAGTGCCATGCGCACTGACAGCTGTCTAGGAAAGCCACCGATTTTGCATAGATAAGATTAAGTCAAGAACTGTGACATTTTTCTGCAAGCCGGATCACAGTAGAATTTCCTTGGAAGGAAGCACTTTAAACAATTTTTTTTGGTTGCAGTATAATGAATACTGGGATTTGTAGCTACATATTTGCTCATGCACACAGCATCAATTGGTCAATCTTGGTCCCCAGTGAGGAGGAAGCAGGTCTTAAGGGCAAAAGAGAAAGAATGACTTTGTTCCCCCCCCCCCCCTCAGTAATCTTGAAAAGATTCAAATCACCTCAAGATGTGTTTGCCTTTATAATGCTGCTCTGTGAAAGGTCCATAGATCCCGTATCACTTTCTTAAATCAGGCCGATATCCTGATGTTCTGGGATAACCCATGCTATCAGAAAACTATCAACATGGGGCTTTCGACTCTGCACAATCGCAGCCCCACTTATAAGGGAAAGGAAGCTGTCTTTCCCTATTCTGGCCTGATCACCACCTCTGGAAAGACATTCTGTGCCTTCTGAGTCAGAGTCCTAACCTGCCGTGTGCCGGTACACTGCTGGTTCAGTGGGCTCAGAGTCATCGTGCCATTAATATAATCCTTAGAACAACAGCGAGTTTAATTTTATTTTTTGTTCTAACAAAGAAACTGGAGTTCAGAGATGACTAACATTGCTCGAAGGATCTCAGCTTGGAAGTAGCTACCTATAAACCCAGGCCTCGTTCCATACTGTGCTCAGTACTGGTGGAAGTAACTGGCAATTCCAGACATGGAGTTAAAATATCAGCAGTCCCAAAATATCTCTTCAAGGGATAGTTGACAATAAGTTCCCACTTAATCAATAGAAAGGCTTTTATTTTTTGGTACTGGAGATTGAACCCAGGGGGATCCTACCTTTGAGCTATACTCCAAGAACTTTTTATTTTTTTATTTGGAAACAGTGTCTTGCTGAGTTTCTGAGGCTGGTCACAAATCCGAAATCCTCCTGTCTCAGCCTCCTGAGTACTAGGATTGTAGGTGTGCACCATCGGGCCCAGCAAGTTCTATCTTTAGAAGGTTCTTAGATGCGCTGGGAGCTCTCATCCATGGGCATCATCAGAGGTTAGAGTTTCGGTGGTGGTTCTCAACTTGTTCTGGACACAGATGTCTATAGACAAGGTACTTTTATTGTATAATACAACAAAACATGGATATATGGGCCTTCTAATAATTAAATATATAATTTTATGCCCTGTTGCTGGCCATTTCATGAGACCCTCATTCTGATACAGATGGGCTGGGGGGGGATCACATATTTTAAGAAAAAAGTATAGTAAATAACGTTACATTAATAATACTGTGCTCACATTTATTATTGCAAATTGGGGGAAAATAGTCTTTAATTTAGCAAGGGAACATCTGGGTTTTGCAGTTTCTTCCGAGTGTCCAATTGACAGGACAATCACGGTGCTCAGACAGTCTCAGCTACTTAATGAGGCCTTCTACAACTTAGTGAGATCCTGTTTCAAAATAAAGAATAAAAAATCAGGCTCTGAGGTAAAATGCCCTTGGGTTCCATCCTCACTCAGTACAAAAAAAAAAAAAAAAAAAAAAAAAAAAAAAAAGGTTAAGGGCAGGTCTCAGGAGATTAAATAATGACATGAAAGGCGACTCTTCTCTCCATCACAATTATTTTTCCAGTTGCCTCTGAGCATTCTGTCCCCTTCCCTGACCCATGTCCCTGGGGTCCACCTTGCCATTTCAGCAGCTCAAACCGTGAATATAAGTCTATTGTGAGAGAAGACAGTTGATACAATGCTTGTGGGGTTGATGTGTCCTCGAGTGAGGTGACAGCACCGCAGGCAGGGCCGTCACCCAGGAATCATGGTGGCACTCCGTCTAGAAAAGGGCAAGGCCAAGCAAGATCTCCACAGGCGGAGGGACTTCCACCCCACCCCATCTCCAAGGATTGTTCGTAGTTTTAGGAGACATTGTTACAGCTATGCTCAGAAAACTGGCTCTTGGATTTTCGATTTGAATTTTCTACTATTTATGGACCAGTTCAAATCCCTTTTCTATCTGTTGGGAGCAATGGGATGCAAGGTCCTAAGACCAGAAAAGTCACATCACACATGGCTTGTGTCTTTCCACAATGTCATGAGGTTTACTCAACACTCAAAGGTTATATCACGTGGGAAAATTAGTAAATTCTATAAGTAAATTTTGTAAGTATATTAGTAAATTCTATAAGTAGGGTCGAGCTAGTTTTGAATGCTGGGCAGCTGCTTTGCTAAAAACCAATGATCTTCAAATGAGCATCAGACAACATACTTCACACTAGAAAATCTTACAGTTTAGGTCAAACAAGTATAGTAAAACAATATATTAGTCCTAAAATTTAGAGCACTTCAAATACTGTCGTACACAGGTAAACTCATCATGGTGTAAGCAATGGCTCGGTGTGCTGTGTGTCAAAACAGCTGCTCTTTTAGAGGGTTCTTATAGGTTTCTGTAAGTGCTGTCAATTGTCTTTGGCAGGCTTATCAAACTTTACCCAATCCCTGTCATTTCCACAAATGTATCGATGACGTGAGCCCATCAGATTCAGGAAACAGATTTATGATCTGGGAGTCTGTTGTCAATTGCAGCACGTGTATGTTGATCTGAGCCATATGTCAACATGCGAAACCAAGTTGCTTTATGGGTTCCTGAGGTGCTTTATGTCCCATGCTCTATACAACTGGCAAGTCTGAGCAAGTTACTGATGAGCCCCTGCAGTTGTTTTGTGTCCCATGATCTGCACACCGCTCTACCTCTCTTTTTAGGTTCTCTTTCATCCTCAAGGGAAGTCCAAACCAGCTAAGTCATCAAAAGTCACAACTTCTCACTTCTGATTTCTCTCTGTCTTCCCAAACCCTTTAAGCTAGATCTTTTGAGACTTTGGGTTTATCATCTGTCTTCTGTAGGTTTACTTTCACATCTCGCATCATGAGAAATCATCCCAGGAGGACATGGTTTTCTCCAGTAGACGTTTCCATGGACCATCCTCCTGCCCTCGCGTGTCTCAGGGCTTCGTCGTGACCAGGAGCTCTCCTGGCTGCCCGTTGCCTCTTCCTGATGATTTCCCTTCCTCCTCTGCAGTGGGCGGCTGCTCTGGAACATGCCTCCACCCTTCCCGCAACCTCATCCTGTCCTTGTTGCTATGGCTACCACCTTAGTTCACGGGTGACTTCACAGGGCTCAACCCGCTCTTCACAGCCCCTGACATGGTTCTTTGTCATTTCAATATCTACACACATACATTTCTCAACACGATCTCCTCTTGAGCTCAGAGAGACTCTTCCTCCATCTCCTCCCAGCTATATTCTCAGGGTCCTTGTGAGACTCGTGGCTTCCAATAACTGGACCACCTCTGAAATGTCAATCTACTCGGCTCACTGATCACCACCTTCTCTATCCACTTGGATTTCCTGGTGCTTTCAATTTCAGCAAATTCCATATTCCCATGAGGTACCCGCTCAGCTGACCCTGCTTCCTTCTCTTCTGTTCTCACTTTTTGACTGCTCTGCTGAGAGGCAAATACCCCGAACCCTAACCTTTCTCCAATAAACATTCTTTGAGCACTTTGGCCTTTTGTCTTTATTTGAATTTACTTTCATTTCTATGTACACATGTTTATAAATGTGTTATATATACATGCACATATATGTATATGCACACATTCCATACTTTTACAGCTATAGAAAAAATATACTTGGGTTTAATAAGAATCAAGATTATTTGAGATATCAAGCAGAGATGATAGAAATATAAGTCAAATATTAGTGATTAGTGAGTGCAAAAAGGCGATAATGTTTAGGAGACAGGAATGAAAGCAAGACTTCTTTGAACTTGTTTTATGAATTGGTATTTGTAAACAATTTGTAATGGAATGATTGTGTGAGTCAGCTCCTTGCTACTGTGATAAAATACCTGACTTAATCAACTTAGAAGAAGGATGGGTTTATTTGGGCTCAAAGTTTCACAGGTTTCAATTCAGGGTCATTTGGCTCTATTGTTTTTGAGCCTGTGAGGTTGAAGCTCAAGAGGGCGTGATGTATCAAAGCTGCCTAATTCACAGAAGCTAGAAGCACAGAGAGATAAAGAAAAGGGCCAGGGATAAAATATCCTCTCCAAGAACACACCCCTAAAGAGCTGCATTCTCCTCTGAGGCCACATCTACTACTAGCTCATTGAGCTATAGGCTTACCAATGAATTAATCCACTGATGAGTCCAAAGTCCCCATAATGCAGACGACTTCCCACGGCCCCATCTCTGAAACACGCATTATTGGGACCAAGCCTTCAACACACGATCCTTTGGGAAACATTTCATATCCAAACCATCGCAGTGCTTAAGAAACTCTTTTAGTATGTGGTTTTCAAAGTGGTTTTCACAGTACATTGATTACAATAAGAAACTCACAAACTTTTACTAAAAATGGTTGATTTACAGGCAGCTCTGGCATATTTCCACTATCGAGTTGAGATATATGTTATTGCAAGTTGGACAGTCTTTTTTAAAGATGCATTAAACCTCAAGAAGATTAAGAGTTTTGAAAAGTTCTGTTACTCACGGTGCCAAGTTCTTAAGACTATAGTTTCTATCGCAAAGGACACACTTTGTCCCTTATGACTTAAAAACTAGCCTTATTGAGTTATAATTCATGTACTATATAATTTACCCATTTAAAGGGTACAATTTAATAGTCTTTAATATGTCTGCAGGTCTTTGAAATCTTTACCACAATAGCCTGTGTTATTTATGTGGGACATTTATAGGATCATTTTTCTTGTTCATGAAATACCTAGTGTAAAGTTCCTTTAGTGGATGTCTGTGGGTAGTAAACTCCCTCTATTTTGGTCATCTGAAAATATCTTCACTTTACCTTAATTTCGAAATGATAGCTTTGTTGCACTTCCATGTCTAGATTGATAGATATATTCTCTCAGCACTTTGAAGATGATCAAGTTTTTGGCCTCCGTTTTAGCTGTTGAAAGGAGAGGTTGGTTATCTGTGTAATTTTCATTCCTGAAAAATGATCTGTCTTTTCGCCCTATTTTCTTCATTTCTTTCTTGCCTTTGGCACTTTCTCTAGCCTTAAAAAGGATGCTTGTAGTTGGGCGTGGTGGCGCACGCTTGTCATCCCAGTACTTGGGAGGCTGAGACAGGAGGATTGTGGTTTGCTGACAGCCTCAGCTACTTAGTGAGGCCCTCTGCAACTTAGTGAGAACTTGTTTTAAAATAAAGAATAAAAAAATAGGGCTGGGAGTGTAGTTCGGAGGTAGAATGCTCCTGGGTTCCATCCCCAGTACTCCAAAAAAAAAAAAAAAAAAAAGATGTTTGCATGTGTACTTTGCTTATTTAACCTGCTGGGCATATGTGGAACTCTATTTCAATTCATGCATGTTTTATCAATTCTGAAAAATTTTAGTGACTCTTCAAACTTATACTGTAACAGAGATTCATTTCATGCTTTGAGTATGAACCTCATTGCTTAACCACAGATGACTTATTTTTGAAACTGACAGTTTCTATTTTTCTTCTTCCTCTTCTTCCCCCCTCTTTAACCATGGGGAAATCAAGATTAGCATTCCTTTTTACATACACTTTTATTGGTACATTATATTCTCACATCATTCTGTAGTTCACAGGGATAGTGACATAGATGCACACAGCACTTGGTGGGCTTTTCTCCCGGCTCCCTCCCCACTCCGCCCTTCCCCATACTGGGTATTGAGATTGGCATCAGTATTCTCTCGGATCTGTACCTATTGTCAATGGAAGTGATTCCTTCATCGATCCTTCCTCTCTCCTCCTCTTTCCCTGGACCATCTCCCTGTCTCCAGTGGGGTTTCTTCTGCATTATCTGAAGTCCCTCTGGTATCCAGATGACTCCCTAGCTTATGCATATTAGAAAAAACACATGACCCTTCACTTGCTGTGACTGGATAATCTCATTAGCATAATGTTTTCCAGGTCCATTCATTTTCCTGCAAATAACATATTTTTTTCCTTATTGCTGAATACAATTCCATTGAATATATGTCCCATAATTTTGTAATCCATTCGTCTGCTGATGGACACCTAGGTTAGTTTCATAATTCGACTATAAGATGAACATTCATATCCTGCGCTTCAGTTCACGGACAGAGGGATGGAGACCTGGTGCCGGTGGGTTAGAGGAAGTCTGTCTTAAGGATACCGTTTGAAAATGAATTTTGTCTCCTTAGAAGCTCACCTTCTGGACTTTGCCCTTGGGTAGGTCCTTTAAAAAGCCCATGTTCTTCTCCTTATGGTTGGGAGAGAAGCTATTTCTGAATGTATTCCTGTCTACCGTGTTCCTCGTTTTCTAGCAAATCAGTAAAACCTTTTCCCTCTCTCTTCTCAAAAACCTGTTCATGGTTATTTGAATTGGCCTTGTGTACAAAAATCGAGCTTTTGGCATCACTCCACTCTGCATTCTGGAACGTTCTCTCTCTCCTGGAACTCAACGGGATACATGTGAGGACCTCGCCTTTCTCTTTTTTCAGTATTTGTTCTCCCTCTGTTCTGGGCTCTAGCTGATGTCTGCAGACCCAGCTTCTAGTTCACATACCCTGTTCATGTGACCCACTCATTCACTGGGACTCCATCTTCAGCCAATTTTTCTTTTATTTGAAAATCCTGCTTCTCCCATAATTCCTTTTGGCTGTTTTTATTGCTCCTTTCCTGATCATTTTTGATCGCCTATTAAAAACAACAACGACAACATTGGAACGTTTGAGGCATCTTCTATTGTGTGTTAAATCTAATCATTCAAAAAGCTGAATTTTTGTTTGTCTCAAATCTATTGTTGGTCTGCGTGTCCTAATTTTGGCCATTTCTGCTTTTGAAGTCTTACAATTCTGACCTTATGTATATGTTAGGAGTCCTAACATATACGTCCTGGATGCATTTCTGAAATTTATTTATTTTTTTACACTTTTTATTGCCTATATTCCCGACAAAGTATAAACTACCTAATTCAGGAACTCTGTCTTGCTAACACTGTATTTCCTGTGTCTTGAATGGAACCTGAAGTATAGACATTACTCAATATGTCTGATTTTTTTGTAAACCTCCTTGTCCTTTATACAATACACTCACACTCTGGCGTACAGTTTCAGAGCTTCCATTAATTATAATTTAACACCCATTGTTCTAAATTTATTTTTTTAGGGTGGTCTCGCTCAACAAAATGCACTCAGCTTTCAGAGAAGGGAAAAAATTGTGCCAAGCATCATCAACTCGTATTGCTTTATGCTTTTTAATTCATGCCTGTGAGATTAATACATTTAAACAAAATACTATTGATTTTGCATCAATAAGGGTTAAAAACAGTAAGCTAAGCAATTTTATCATCCTGGTTCTGAGGAATAATATAGTGAGTTCCTATTTAATCTTAAAACTAATTTGATGTGTCTTTTGAAGTAAAAATCTTCAGTATAAACGGGGTAAATGCACAAACATTAGCTCTGTTAAACTCGACATTATTTAAATATGAAAGTGAATTCTACATTCTTATAAAAAGCAAAATATTGAGACCAGAGGATCGTGGTTTGCGGACAGCCTCAGCTACTTAGTGAGGCCCTCTGCAACTCAGTGAGACCTGGTTTCAAAATAAAGAATAAAAACAAAAATAGGGCAGGGGGTGTATCTCGGAGGTCAAATGCCCCTAGGTTCCATCCCCAAACCCGGAAAACAAAACAAAACAAAACAAAAACAAAATATGTTTTATGATTAGGCAGAATATTTCAGGAGCACAAAGAAAATATAACCAAACTACTAATGCGTTTACAAAAGCCGATAATCCTTAGAAATTTTGTCTTTTACCTCCAAGATAAAAGATTCAATATTATGAAGCAATAGTCTTATCAGTATTATGCTTAACTTGAAATGAACTGTTGTAAAGTGTTTCAAATGCTCAAAGTCTGCAGTCTTGATCTTCTACAAGCTTTAAATACCTAGGGCAGCAAGTAGGGTGTCAAAGATTAAGCATTTCTCTCCGGCCAGTTGCTACCATATCGAGGGCCACTTACAGCAATAGCCATATTATAACTAGGCATCAGTGTTCATTTAAATCATATTTGAAGATAACGATAATGAGGACCATGGAATTCGTAATAAAGGAACCTTATGCTGCTAAGGAAATGGTGTTAGGGACTGATGCTGTGTGCATTATCAAGGAGTGCTCCGGTTCACCTCAGAGTATCACCCACAGACTTTGAATCTGCCATGGAATCCAGCATCTACTTGTAACGGAAGTAGTTTTATAAAACATTTTGATGACCCTCAAATGATCCCTTTTTCTTCCGCACGGTATGTTAAAGCATCAGAAATTCCACTTTCTCACCGGAAACTCTGTGCTCTCTGCTGTTTGTCCAGTGGCCATGATGTCACCAGGCAATTTATTTTTTCATTTTTTTATTTTTTTGCAGTACTGGGGATGGAACTTAGGGGAGTTCTACCTCTGAGCGACACCCCCAGCCTATTTTTTATTCTTTACTTTGAAACAGGGTCTCGCTGAGTTGCAAAGGGCCACACTCAGTAGCTGAGGCTGTCTGAGAACCGCGATCTTCCTGTCGCAGCCTCCCGAATGCTGGGATGACAAGCGTGCGCCACCACGCCCGGCTCACCAGGCCATTTTTAAGAGGCAGATTTCCGAGACTTGGCTGAGCTCCCACATCCCACGGGTGGGTCTCCAGGGAGGGGTCAGTGACAGAACAGTCTGTGTCAGGGCTTCAAGTCTCTCCTCCTCATTTTTCAGGAGAGACCAGCTTCTAAAACCCTCGCTGGCATCTCCACCCTGTATTTTATTCACTTTGACAGCTGGGTCAGAGTGATGGAGACTGATTGAAAGTTGCTCCAGCTCACACCAGATGAACGTATTTGAAGTCGGTGGAAGAAGACAAATGAAAATATGAAAGACTTGGGAGCATAAGGGAAGGATCGGATTGTGCTGGGTTTATGTAGAGCAAGAGGCGTAAGATAGTCGGGGGCATCCTGAAGGGAGTGCTGAATGGGAGACTTAATGAATCAAGTTGTTACACACCGGAAACAGGACACTCTTTTTTGGTACTTTGATGCCAGATAAAACTAAAGCTTTTTTCTTTTCTTCTTCTTTTTTTTTTTAACCCCCTGTTAAAGCATCTGTCCAGTCTTCAAGAATTTTATGCAGAGACTCAATCTTCAAACCCAAAATTTAAAACTTGCTAAACACATTTGCAACGTGAACGCAGAAGCTAGTGTAGGCTGGCTTAAAAATAAATGGACACAGAGCGAGTGTCTGCTTCGTAGCTGTACAGATGACTAATGAGGTTGGAGAACAGAACCCAGTTCCAAGCCTGGGCCTGGAACGTATCCAGGAAGGCTTGAGTACATTACATCGCCGTTATGTCCTTCTCTACAGCCTACAGGTTTTATATTCCTTTATTTCCCTCTGGATGAGACTCGGTTGTGTTTTTTGACTTGTCCTCAGATTGCCTTTTCAAGTTTCTTCGAGGGCCAATTTCTCTTTCCTCAACACATTCAGGCGAATGCATCTTTTGGTAGATTTTTGGCTGCTAAGAAAATCTCATTTACGCCTCTCTCCTTTGGATTGCAAGTATATCTGCCTGTAAGTCCCTGCCTTCCCCTCGAGGGCACATATATAGACGTACACAGGACGATCGCCTTTCAGCCAAACGTACAGGAAGAAATTGTTCCAAACAAAAGGTGCGTGAAAAGAAGATGACGGCACTGACATCTAAAGACAGTGCTTCCTGGTGAACAAAGAAATTGAATTCAGAAGCAAAAGGAAAAATGTTTTTTGATGTGGCATTTGGGTGAAAGCTTTGCTTGTAATTATGGGACATGAAAGGGTTTAGTAATTATTACCATTGTTAATAACAATGCCACCCGAACAGCCAATCCTCTCACCTAGTCAACTGGAAAATCACGGCAGCCTCTTATCTAATTAGTACTTTGAGCTTTTATCCAGATTACACATTATTGTGAGTTTATCAATTTCTTAGATTTTAGGACATGTTGGATGGCACCAGCGACCTCAGACATTCTGTTATGATTAAAAGTGTAAAGCTTCTACTAACCAAAATAAACTTACTTTGGGACTAGTATTAAACCTTCTCGATCTCCATCTTTCTTTTTTCTTTCTTTCTTTTTTTTTTTTTTGTGGTACTGGGGATGGAACCCAGGGCCATTATTCCTTCGAGCTACACCCCAGAATTTCAAAATTCTTTCTTTTGAAACAGGTTCTCACTGAGTTTCAGAGGGCCTCACTAAATAGCTGAGGCTGGCCTCAAACCACGATCCTCCTGTTTCAGCTTCCAAGATGCTGGGATTACAAGTGTGTGCCACCACGCCCCGATTAATTCTCCTTACTAAAAAAAATCTCTCAGAAGAATAGTAGCCATAGCAACCTCTTTGTAATGAATGCTGTATGTGTGAGACACTTAGGATATCTACCTGTGTTGTCTCATTTGTTTTTCTAATACCAG
The DNA here is from genome assembly GCF_963383645.1 of Muscardinus avellanarius. Lineage (NCBI taxonomy): Eukaryota > Metazoa > Chordata > Mammalia > Rodentia > Gliridae > Muscardinus > Muscardinus avellanarius. The sequence continues at coordinate 108,356,732 of NC_137797.1, read as the reverse complement.
TCTTCAAAGTAGGTGGTATCCCTGTTTGACAAGGGAACACGGAGGCTCAGAGAGTTTAACTTTTCTGAAGGTCCTTAGCTAGTAAGTAGAAACAATGGCCCAGCAGTGTCCCTATTCTGGTGTAAGAATGTGTGTGTGTGTGTGTGTGTGTGTGTGTGTGTGTGTGTGTGTAAGAGCTATTCATATATACGAGTCAATTGATTATAAGATAAGAAGACATGACCTCCTAATATTAGGACATTTTCCATGGTTGGAACAGGCTTGGATTTATTTTTTTTATTTATTTATTTTTGTGGTACTGGGGTTCCTGGAAACCCTTCTACCTCCAGGCTACACTCCCAGACACCTATTTTTTTTTTTTATATTTTTATTTGGAAACAGGGTCTCTTAAGTCAGAAAGGCTGGCTTTGGACCTGGGCGATCCTCCTGTCTCCACCTCCCAAGCGCAGGGATTACAAGCGTGCGCCACCACGCCCAGCTATAGGGTTGGATTTAAACATCACAGCTCTTGACACCGGTTAGCTTCTTGTTGGCGCTATTTCTGTGCCTGGGAAGTCGTCATCAACCAGTTGATAATGCCAGCCAGGCTGACTCATAGTCACCTATAAGACTCTTTCCCCAGGCCTCCACATATGAGAGTTCCAGAGATCTGCACGTATAACTCAGCTACGAGGTAATGCAACTACATAGAAATTTAATTATTCTGTTGGTATGCTACAACTTATTGGATGTTTTCTGGAAGCCTGGCATTTTTTTTAGCTAAAAGTACCCATACCTTTTCTGCTATTAGTGAAGAACTTGGCACTCAGAATTGTAGCAGATGGATCTGCAGGGTATTGTGATATACGGCAGTGCTGGAGTTGTGATCGGACCATCTGAGCACAGAGCTCAGGGTCTGTCCAAGCAGGGTTATTGCTAGAATCTGGGAACTGGTGAAAAAAGACTTTAACCTTCCAGAATGTAGTGGAAAGACACAAAAGTTAGAAGTTATTTTCTTGAACTCATGAATACCAGTGAACTATTCAGACCAGATCCTCCGTGCACAGTAGAAAATGAGTAGATTGTAGAAAAACTTCTTCCTTGTGATTAATTTGATTATTATTTGGGCTTCAAACTAATAGAGGCCACAGTGACAATAAGTACTTGGTTTATTAGGTATTTAAACTTAACTTGGTTTGAAATATTATGCCTGGCAAATTCATGTAGAACAAGTTTGTTTGTTTATTTATTTATTTATTTATTTATTTATTCATTGCGGGTCTGGGGATGGAACCCAGGGGCATTTGACCTCTGAGCTGCACCCCCTGCACTATTTTTTATTATTTATTTTGAAACAGGGTCTCACTAAGTTCCGGAGAGCCTCACTAAGTAGCTGAGGCTGTCCGTGAACCTCTATCCTCCGGTCTCCGCCTCCCAAATGCTGGGATTACGAGCGTGCACCACCACACCTGGCCCAGAACAAGTATTTTTAAGTCAGAATATTCAGTTTAGAATAGTGGCCAAAAAACTCTCTACTTTGCTGGGCGTGGTGGTGCACTCTTGTCATCCCCGGGCTTGGGAGGTGGAGACAGGAGGATTACGCAGGTTCGAAGCCAGCCGCGTTGGCTTAAGAGACCCTGTTTCTAAAATAGGTCTGGGAGTGTAGCCCGGAGGTAGAAGGGTTTCCAGGAACCCCAGTACCACCAAACAAACAAACAAACAAACAAAAAACTTCTCTACTTTGTGTTGGTATTTTTCCCAATCTAATGTAGATTAAGAATTAGAATCTTAATTTAGATTAAGAAGACTTGAATAGCCATGATAAAATGAAGCTTGTAATGATATGTTTTCATAAAAATACTCCTATGAGGTCAAATTATACATGATTGGTAAAATGAAAAAAAATCTATAGATGGAGACACTGGTATATGAATAAAGACATGGATTATGGCCTCATTTGTTTTATAAACTCATTTCACAAAGAACTTGGGATAACTTAGAACAAAAACACATATACAACAAAGCAGATATATAAGAGCATTAAAAAACTTTTCAATACAAATATTGAATAAAAATAAATTGGAAGAATAAGGCAAAAATCATAGGCAGAGTCAAGAGTTGGAGGCAATTATGCCTCTGAGTCACATTTTCAAAATGCTATATATGAAGAGGTAAGGTTTTTTTACTCCTAAATTACCCGCACTGGGTATCTCCACCAGATAATTTGGTAAACGCAGGTTTCAGTGGGCATTTTCGTATCATTTTTAGCGTGTGTGCATTACGACATTACTCTAAACAGCACAAGCCTCTGCTCTTTAAAGGAAAAGCTGGGCAGACATAAAACCGAGAGCTGATGATGTTACCGTCTCAGAGAAAACCACAAAGTGGGTTCCTTTATTTATTTATTTTGTTTTATTTAATTTTTTTCTCCAAATTTGAAAACTTTCTATTGGGAACTGTACTGTGTTTGGCTGAGAGCACGCTGGCAGCGCACACATCACGAGCTGTAACACATTTCGCTGTGATCGAAATTTCTTTGTAGAAAGGACTGGCAGAGGATGATTTAAGTGGGTGCCTTCCTGGGTACCACCCACCTCTCCCACCTGCCTCAGTGGAGTCTGACGATCGTCACCGGGCTGGCGGGGCTGGGCAAGGCACCGGCGTGCCCCCCAGGGAACCTTCTCCTGGTGCCTGCGGTATAGTCAGCGGGCAGCTGCTCTTTACTGAGGCTGAGCTCATCCTCATTATGTCTGAATAGACCGAGAGGGTGGAGATGGTTCATGTCACAGGGGAGGACAGAGATGCAGGAATTTCCCAGCTAAGGGAGGAATCATTGAAAAAAGAACTGCAAGTGGCGTGGTGGCGCACACTTGTCATCCCAGCGTTTGGGAGGCCTAGACAGGAGGATCTGGGTTCCCAGCCAGCCTCAGTTAGTGAGGCCCCTTGCAACTCAGTGAGACCCTGTTTAAAAATAAAGAATAAAAAATAGGGCTGGGGTTGTGGCTTGGAGGTAGAAGGCCCATGGGTTCCATCCCCAGTACTGCAAAACAGAGAGAGAGAGAGAGAGAGAGAAAGAGAGAGAGACAGACAGACAAGAAGAAGAAGAAGAAGGAGGAGGAGGAGGAGGAGGAGGAGGAGGAGGAGGAGGAGGAGGAGGAGGAGGAGGAGGAGGAAGAGAAAAGAAAGAGAGAGAAATCTGTAAAAAAAGAAACAGAGCCGGGTAGCAGAATCAGAGAAAGAAATCAGTGTGACATCTTTCCTTGCCCTGATGTGACCTGAAGAATTCCCTGTGGGTGCCGACTCGCTCATTTCTGAGATGCTGGCCGAGCACACACAATTCGATGTCAGGGGTCGGTGTGTTGGCCACTCTTCAGTGATCCCAGCCTTTAAGAACCTGGAGGCAGCTGAGCCCCGGAGGAGCGCGGCCTGGGGGAGTTGGAAGAGCAACTTAGTGTGCGGTGACTCATTCTGGCACTGACTCGGCCTTATGAAAGTAATTTAGCTTCACTGCGCTGAGCTCAGTCATAATTAATAACAGGATACCTGTTTATATAGCAGGTCCAGCCTGACCAACAAAGTGTTGCCTGAGGCAGAGGCGGGAGACAGGAAACAAAGGAAAAGAAAGAGAAAAGGGAAGCAGGAGAAAACCAGGAGGGAAGATGTGGCTTCCAGTATTTTCAGGTTGTTGAGGTTGAAAGGAACTAATATTTCAGAGGCCATTATGCACCAGAGAGAGTGCTGGGTGCCTTTTCAATGTAACACATGTGACCTTCCTGAAAGTCCTGTGCAGCAGCTGTTATTATCCCCCGCTTACTGAGGCCAGGAAATGGCTTGCTTGTTGTAAGCAGGCTTAAACTGGATCTATGTGACTTGAATCCTAGAACATGTTTTTAACCTCAGAATAATCATAAATTCTAGGTTCTACTTAATGAGATATAGCTTGCCTGTGTATTTAAAAGCAGTCATGACCTTCTACCAAAGATGTTACCTCTCTTTTCCAGAGTCTCACTTTGTCTTAAAGTCCCAGTGTGTCAGTTTACTCTCTGGCATTATAAACTACTGAATGATTTTGTGGTGGGAAGGAAATGGACTTGGAAGTTGGAAAAACCTGGTCTTGAATTCTGCCTTTATTGTTCATTAGCTATGTACAGTCTTTGAAATCTATACAATAAAATTAATAACAGTAGTTTTAATTAATCAATCAACTTTATTATTTATTTATTTATTTATTTATTTATTTATTTATTGCAGCACTGAGAATCCAATTTAGGGCCTCACCTATGCTAGGCAAGTGCTCTAACACTGAGCTACAACCTGAACCCTTTTTACTTTTTTCATTTTGAAACAGGGTCATGCTAAATTGCCCAGGCTAACCTCATACTGGCAATATTTTTCCGTCAGCCCCTCAAATAGCTGGCATTGCAGGCATAGGCCATCATACCCACAGCTCAACAAATACTGGCTTCTTAAAAAGATTTTTGAAGATGAAATAAATTATGAGAACAAACATAGTATAATGTTTTCCATTTAGGGGCACTCAATTATTGTTTTTGTTCTTTTCTCTTAAAATTTTAGGTAGAATTTACCGGTTCCCGAATTTCCCAAACTATGCTCTGCAGACTATGAGTGGCTCTGAGAGCTATAATTAAAACCATTTTTCATGGTGAGATGTGTTCTGACCATGAAAAATCCTGACCTCATAGATCAACCCAGGAAGAGCAGGAGCTAAATGTTAAAAGTAAAATTTAAAACCATTTAAAATATGAAAAATATTTATTTTATTTTTTGAGAGCGAGGAATTCTTTTTTGATGTATACTTTTATTGGTGCATTAGAGTCTTAGGTCATGATATAGTTCTTGGTGGAGGTTAAGCCTATGCATATAGCACTTGGTGGGTTTCCTCCGTCCCGCCCCACTCTTCCTGCCTGTCCCCATATAGGGCAATGAGATGGACACTGGTATTGTCACACAGGTATATCATGTCCCTGGAAGAGATTCCTTTACTGATTCTTTTTCACCACCCTCTTTCCCTAGACCACCTCCCTGGCTCCCCTGAAGCATCTCTTCCATTATCTGACGTCCCAATGAGGAATTCTTTCCAGACTTAAAAACCAAAACATAAAGGAAGGAATTCGGACTAGTTTATAATTTAAAACTTTTCTATGACAAAAGACACACTTTATAAAATTAGGCTGGCACAATAGCACACCTCTGTAATTCCAGGACGTGGGAGGCTAAGACAGGAAAATCATTGGTTCAAGGCCAAATGCACTGTAATTTAGTGAGACCCTGTTTCAGAAGGAAAATAAAAAACGAGTTAAGGTATAGCTCAGAGGCAGAATGCCTCTGTGTTCAATCCCCAGTACCATAAATAAATAAATAAATAAATAAATAAATAAAATAAAAATATATAGTAGACTCTAAGAATGTATTTTAATGCATTTACCAACAAAGGAATATCACCTATATATTATATGTAATATATATTAATACATGACATAGTTATCTAAAATATAAATATAATACTATATATGACATATATACCATTCTTAAAAACTGGCCAAGGAGGCAAAAACCTTTGTAAAATAAGCAAAGGTTTTAAATTAACAATTTTCAAAAGGGAAAGTTGCAAGATCATGAACATCTTAAGAAAACAACAACAAAAACCTCAACTTAGAATGCAAACTAATATAAAGATGAGACAGTTCACCCTGATTAAATTCATGAAAATTGAAATAGCTGACCACACATACCTTTAAATGAGCAGTTATAATTTGCATGTTGTAAGTTCTGTTCAGCACAGCAGTGCACCTTAACACACAAACATAAAATAAACAGTCGCGGGTTTGGGAAGAAAGACACAGGTCTATCATCATTATGAAGAGTGGCAGCATATTTACCAAGGATATTTAAAATAAACTGTGAGACTAATAAGGCAGATAGCAAGGTGATTGTCTCTATGATTTAAATTTTAAGAATTCAAGTTTTAATACCATATCAAACAAAATATAAAATCTATGATAGTCATTAATGCTGTGCTTTCAATATTTTTTCTTTTTTCTTTTTTTGTGGTACTGGGGATGGAACCCAGGGGCTTTCTACCTCCGGGATATACTCTCAGACCTATTTTATATTTTATTTGGAAATAGAGTCTCACTAAGATGCTGAGAGCCTCACTAAGTAGCTGAGGCTGGCTTTGAACCTGCACAATCCTCCTGTCTCAGCCTCCCAAGTACTGGGATTACAGGTGTGTGCCACCACGCCTGGCTGATTTATTTTTCTAAATGGTTGGATTTTTACACTTATTTATTTATTTACTTACTTACTTACTTATTTACTTTTCTTTGGTACTGGGGATTGTACCCAGGGGTATTCTATCTCTGAGCTCTATCTCCAGCCCATTTTACTTTTTACTTTAAACAGTATCTTGCTAAATTGGTGAGACTGGCCTTGGGCCTGTGATCCTCCTGTCTCAGCCTTCCACATACTTTAATTATAGGCATTTGCCACCATGCCTGACTGAATCTTTCTTTTTCGTTCCCATGAAGTCAGTCTTAAACAGGTGACTTCATAGGTTGAACATCTCTAATCTGAAAACCTAAAACCTGAAATGTGCCCAAATCTGACATTTTTGAGCACCAACATGATGCCACGCTGGAAATAATTTCATACTATGAAATTTGTTTCATGCACAAAACTATTAAAAATACCATATAAAACTCCCTTTAGAATCTATATAAGGTATATATAGGACATAAGTAAATTTTGTGTTTAGACTTGAGTTCCATCCCCAACACATCTCATTGCATATATATGTAAATATTCAAAACTAAAAAAAAAAAAAACATAAAAGGGAAACATCTCAAATTTGGAACACTCGGAGTCCTGGCCCTGCAGGTAAAGGAGACACAGCAGTGTGAACAGTGACATCTAAACAGATGTGAGACCCGTCACTTCCAGGTGGGAGCTTCAGGAGAAGCATAGATGTGCTACATGTTTTATTTTTCCCGTAAGAAAGACATGGTGGTTTCTCATGGATCACACGGATGAAGCCACTGTCGTCTGGAGGTGCGGTCTTCCAGGTCATGACAAAGCAGAGGCAGTCCCTGCCTGGTACCCGAGGAGCTTGCAGAAAACATAAGAAATGAGCTTTGCTGTTTGAGTGACTGAAGTTTTTAGGGGTTTACTTGTTAATGGAGCATCTGTTAGCTTATCCTTCTTGATACAACTGCTTCACATCTACTAATTATTTACCGTGTGCCAGACACTAAGTTTTCTGTCTGTTTTCTCATTTTGATGCAGTCGCCACAGGAATCTTAGGAGGACATGGGTCTTATTTAAAATCCTTGACTTGATAGATGAGTGGATTCTTCCCCAGAGTGCAGAGAGGTTAAATAACTTGCTGTTCATGATACATCCTTCAAAGGGCAAAGCCAGGGTTCAAGCAAACATCTCCACTCCAGTACCCGAACCTGTATGCATCTTTCTTAGAAAATGTACTACAAAATTTGTATATATCAGTTGTAGTGGCAAACAAAACTATAAGATACACAAGGAAAAAACTTACAGGGAAAAAAAATTCTTATAAAAGATTAGCAAGTCTTTTACTGAGAAAACTTAGAAATCGAATTAAAGGTGATCCTAAATGGTTGAAAAGATGTAGTAAAAAGACTCAAAGTTTAATGTTAGAAACATCCAGATTAATCCATACATTCAATGCACTTTTAATAAAATCGTGTTTCCTTAAATGAGTTTTGATGAACTAATCCCAGCATTATATGAAAACATAAAGTCCCAAGAATAGTAAATATAATCATACACACACACACACACACACACACACACACACACACACACACACACACATATTAGTTTTGGGGATTGAACCTAGGGCCTCACACATGCTAGGTTACTGCTGTACAATTGAGCTGTAACCTTAAAGAATAAAGGCAGATTTGGAACAGATATCAAGACTTCTATAAGCCCTAGGAATAAAAGTTCTGAAGGGTGACACAGGAATACAGTGGGTTGGAAAATGAAGAATTGAGAACTCCTCTGTTAAGTTGATAAAGCTGTCAATAAGATTTTGGTTGGAGCAGGATGAATTATTAAATAAGTCATACTATATCTTTTCATATACACAACTTCAGGAAGTTGTTAGTTTGGAGTAGGAACGAGGCAAAGAGGGGAGTCAAGATTTAATTTTAGCTGTAACATTTTATTTCTTCAAAAAAAAGGAAAGATCTAAAACATTCTGGAAAATGCTGACATCTGTTTAATGTCAGTGGTTTGTTAATAGGTAACTGTTATAGTATTTTCCCATAACTTTTGTGTTCGAAATGTTTTCATGATTAAAACTTAATTCTAGAAAATCCTTATATGTTATATCTACACACACACTCACGCACACGCACGCACACACACACACACACACACACACAACACACACACACCCCGTATATTTTAAAGTTAAGTCTTATAAGTGGATTTTTATCATAAATAATAGATACACTTTCTTTTTTATTTCATCTTTTCTTTAATCCAGGCTAAAACAGATGGCCTTATTACTAGGATCTTTAGCAATAACCACGTATATTTTTAAAACATTTAAAAATCAATGGGTTTATTTCAGAGATGTCAGCTATATTTTTACACACTTCCCCGGAAGTAGATGTTACAATTATTTGTAAAGAAAATTCAACTCAGAGAGATATCCTGAAGTCGCCCACTAGGAAAAAGCAAAATAAGCTGGGCATGGTGGCGCACGCTTGTAATCCCAGCATTCGAGAGGCTGAGACAGGAGGATCGCGGATAGCGGTTCAGTTGCTTCGTGAGGCCCTCTGCAACTTAGTGAGACCCTGTTTCAAAATAAAGATTAAAAAATAGGGCAAGGGTGTAGCTCGGAGGTTGAATGCCCCTGGGTTCCATCCCCAAACCCGCAAAAAAAGAAAAAGAAAAATAATATGATGATCTCCTTACTCTTGGGGAATATGTGCCAGCACTTTCAGTTGATGCTTAAAACAGGGGATAGTATGGAATACTACATGTGCTATGTTTTTTCTTATATATACATACATACCTATGATAACGTTTAATTTGTTAACTAAGCACAGTAAGAGATTAACTAATACTAAAATAGAGGACGTATGACAATATACTGTACCGAAAGTTATGTGAATATGGTCTTTCCCAACACACTGTACCGGACCCGTGCTTCTTCACGTGGTGACGTGAGATGACCTCATGCTGATGCGGAGATAGTGAACAGCAGACGCTGTGACCTGGCGTGACCAGGCGTTGAGCTGCCATGTCAGGGCTGCTTGACCACCAGCACCCCCATGTTGCCAAGGCTGGTCTGATACAGGAGGTGGCCGCTGAGTAACCCTGGGGCTGGCTAGTGTGTGCAGTGTGGATAAGCTAGGCAAAGGGGTGACCCACCATTCTGGGTGGCACAGTGACATCGAGTCATTGTGCCACCCAGAATGGTGCAGAATTTAAAACTTGCAAACGGTTTATTTCTGGGTTTTCCCTGTAATGTTTTTAAACAATTGTTGGTCGTGGGTAACTGAAATCTCACAGAGCAAAAAGCTCAGATAAGGGAGGTGAGGGGAGGGGACTGTGCACTTAAACCTAGAATCCTGGTCTTTAAGCCAAATGCCTGCTTCATTCTCTTCTGCCTCTGGTATTTTGTTTCATAGCACCACGGGGTCCATGTTAGGGCGGAGGCAACCTAGAAATAGAGCTCTTTGGCCACATCTTAATTATCTTCCTTCTTCCAAGTGTGCAAATTTCCCTCGGGTGGAAGGGAATGCTGATGAGCGTAAGCCTTCTTACCAAAAGGCAGCCTATAAAAAATTGTAAAGGAAATACTTTTGCAAGCCTTATAAATTCTAATGGGAATGAGCTATCCTTAGGGTAGCAACTGTTTAAAAAGAAACAAGGTTGTAAAGGAGGTGGGGTGGTGGCGGGGCTTCGGGCGGGCAGCCACACACTTGCGTGAGAGGGTCAAGAGCAGAACACACTTCTTATGGAGGAGGAGAAAAGCAAGACAGATGTTGGGGGGGGGGTGAAAGGAGAGAGAAGAGCAAGCCGGGACCCAGGGCGGCGGGCTGCTGCCTGCTGTGTGGTGTGGACGTACCTACATGCCCTTCACCCATTCCTTCGGTAGCACAGGATTTCCCAGGTAGACACCTGACTTCAGGAACGAGGTTGTAGCCCAGCCTGTTGTAGTCTGCATGCTGACTGCAGGAAAAGCCGGCAGCTGGCTCCGCTGAAGGTGGAACCAGATACGGTCTTAGAAGAAGAAGACGCGCACCCTTGTAATCCCAATACCTGGGAGGCTGAGACAGGAGGATCGTGGCTCGCAGCCGGCCTCAGCTACTTAGTGAGGCCCTCTATAACTTAGTGAGACCCTGTTTCAAAATAAAAAATAATAAATAGAGCTGGAGGTATAGCTGGGAGGTAGGATGCCCCTGGGATCCATCCCCAGTTCTGAGGGAAAAAAAAAGGAGAGGAAAGCAGGGGACACTAGGACAGGTCAAGCAGCAAGAGAGAGAGTCACTGACATGTGCAGCATGCCAGTCCTCTGCCTGCCAAGTGATTCACCAAGTGGCAAGATGCTCTGCTTTTAGAAAAGCTAGCCCTTACCAGCACACCTCTCCAGCTAAAACAATTACCAGTTCAAAAAATGAATAAGTGTAACTGACGTATGTGATGGGAAAAACTTCAATTTTATTTTTGTGATACTGGGGATTGAAACTAGGGTATTCTATCTCTAAACTATACCCCCCAGCAATACACACACACATACAGATATATATGTATATATATATATATATTTAAAATATATAATACATTGGTAAATATATATAATTAAAATATATTTTAAATATATGTTTTATATATATAGTAAACTTTGAAACAGGGTCTTGCTGAATTGCTATGGTCTTGATAAATTGACGAGGCTGGTCTCCAACCTGCAATCTTTCTATCTCAGCCTACCAAGTACTGGGAATTACAGGTATGTGCCATTGTACCTGGCTGATGAAAACCTTCTAGTATGAATTTCAATGAAAAAATCAGAGGTGAAGACATTTTAGCTAGAATAAGGAAATAAGACTAGTCCAGATATTTTTCTTCAACTGTATGCGTGGATGAGAGTTTTAAATACAGATGAATTTTAAAATACGTTTATAGATGATACAGATTTTAGAAAGAATACTAGAATAAATATATATGAAAAATTGCTAGTTGTATTAATTTAGCTAAGAAGTCATCTTTCTGTATGAAAGATGTGCCTAGTAATTCAACAAGCTTTTACTTATTTTTTATAAATTTATATATTGAGTGCCAATTATGTGTCAATATGGAGGGATACATAATACACTTGAAGCTGGACTGGTAGGTGGTAGACTGGCCCAAAGTAAGTCAGTCCAGTCCAGGAGGATCTTACAGCTTTTACCGTAGAGACTAGTAATTGTCTGATAATGGCTAGTTTTTAATTTCACAGTTGGTATATTTCCTCACTTGTAACTGGAATCATGGCTATTCAGTTAAACACTACATTTTCCAGCTTCCCTTGCAGCTAGGTATGACTAGATTCGTGGCCAATGTAATGTGGTCACAAGTGATGTCTACATTTTCTAGGTAATGCCCTTAAATAGATAGGGCCTACTTTCAACTTTCCCTTCTCTTTCTTCCTCGAGTGAGAAGTATGTCTAAACACGAGAGCCAAAGCTGTCATTTTAGATAGATGTCTGCTTGCTGTGGCCTCAGTACTGTGCTCCATCTTGAACTTATAAGGACCAAGGCATCCATAGTTTCCTAGTGCTTCCAACCAGGCTCCTGCCTCAGCTTCTGCCTTTGTCCAGACCGGCAACCAGCTTTAGTCTCCCCTCTCGCACAACCCAGATTGGCTTGAAACTGACGCTGTCCTCTGGGGCTGGATTAATGCACTTGATCAATATCTACGTGTTTTCTGGGTTGATGTCACCTGGTCTCAGTCCATCCTTTACAGTTTATAAACCTGTATAAACCTGTATCATTGGTAGTTCCATCAGAGCGCTTTCCCAGCTTTTCCCAGGCCACAACCTTTTCTGAAAAACTTGAGCTTATTGAACTCTTGAAGACAGCTAATTTTGAGCCCTGGAGATCAGTAACCACAGTCAAGAAAATAGGCCAGCGTCAAAATTAAAGACTTGGAATTACATATATATGATCAAGGAAAAAATGGGAATTCTGAATTTATCCCAGAAGAAAACTCAGCAATAAAAACAACCTGTAGTGTCTGGGCCAAGGCAGTGGGAGGGGATTCAGCCAGAAAAAAAAACAAGGGGAGTTAAAAGAGCTGTAGCAGGTTGGAGAAGAACTGCCCAGGACACCGCCATGGAAGCCAAGAATTAAGTCCCAAGAGAGAGTTGCTATAACATTGGCTATTTTAGAACAGTTAATGAGAATTATGTCCTTGAAGCTGAGTACTATGATCTTAGTGATTCCTGTGGAAGAAGAGAGTGAGGAAGAAGAAACCAGATGGAAGCTGGGTCCAGTGTGCCAAGACGGTGAAAGTGGACGCAGACCGCAAGCAGAATGCTCTGATCTGTGGCAGAATCACTTGCCTAGCCTGGTGAAACGGGGCCTCCTTCTCAGAATGTCGATGTTAGTCTCTGCAGGTGCCAGAAATTTGCATTGTTAAAAGCATCTCAAGAAAGTCTTTTGATAAAATCTTGGTCTGTACTTTCAAAACACTGGCAATGAAAAGAAGACCAATAAAAAAAAATTCTAGAGAAGAGCCCCGGGTCAGGTTGACTTTTCTGATTAAGTAAAACGTCTAACAGTCAATGAGAAATAACTGAAGAGAAGCAGGACTGTAAATCAGGGATTTCTAAAGAGTTTGCATAGATTTTATATTTGTATTTAAGTGAGGCAACTAGCTGCTGATGGGGTAAAAAATACCTTGTGATTTTAATCTTGCTTCCCTGGAAACCTTCTCCCCCGGCGTCGCTGGCTCCGTGCACAGAATGGTTTGGAGTAGTTGTGCTTTTTATTGTAAATTTTTGAATTGTCTTTTGGTATAAATCAGTCTCCTATGAATTTATGCCTAGATAAATCTAACAGTTTCACACTTCACCATGACCTGACAGATCCCAGGGCCTAGGACAGATGAATGCTTGTGTTTTAGCACTCGACAAATAGTGATGGTCTGAGTGTAGTTCTGCTGAGCCTACAACCAAGTACTTGAGAACGGAAAAACAGTGAAGAATTCTTTTCTGCACATCTTCCTATCAGCCTCCCTTTGTGTTTGCCAAGAACACAGATTACCAGTGATAACCTCTAGGCAATCTTGGGGAAAGAAAACCATTTACCACTTCAAGTTGTTGAAAACCATTTCTCCTCAAGCTTTTGCTATCTGAATTCTTACCCTTTGGGTCTACTAAGAATTATACAACTTACCATCACCGAATGACTCCAAAATCCACATTTAATTACCTTTATGTTTTTTAATTTTTGACTACTCTGAAATATTGGAGAATGTTAGCATTCCTTTCTTTTTTTGCGGGTCTGGGGATGGAATCCAGGGGCATTTGACCTCCGAGCTACACCCCCTGCCCTATTTTTTATTCTTTATTTTGAAACCGGGTCTCACTGAGTTTCAAAGGGCCTCACTAAGTAGCTGAGGTTGTCTGCGAACTGTGATCCTCCTGTCTCAGCCTCCCGAATGCTGGGATGACAAGCGTGTGCCATCATGCCTGGCTAGCATTTCTTTCTTACAAAGTTTTCTATTTTAGGGCTGTTTCTTGGCCATCCTGCAGCCTAATTGTGGATGACCACAACACATTTTCAACATTTACCTAGTACTTGCATCTAATCCTATAAACACAACTGTAAACTCTAGGTAAACCATTTAGAAACCCCTGATTTTCAATGTTGTGTTTCTTCTGTCAGACATTTCAACTTAGTTGGAGTGAATCAACCTGATTCTTTCAGAATAGAGTAACTTCCTTAACTTTATATTCAGTTGTTGGCATCTTTATTTTATATTGATGTATTTCTGAATCAGTCTCTTAATTTTCATTTATATGCCATCATATTTAATTTGCATCTTGTTTTAAGGACTTTGCAAAGTATTTTTTTTTAAAGGCAGGTTTAAGATGGGTGTGATAGTGTGCCCTTATAATCCCAGTACTTGGGAGGCTAAGATAGGAGGATCACAGGTTCAGGGACAGCCTTAGCAAGTATTGAGACTCTCATCAACCTAGCGAGACCCTGTTTCAAAATAAAAATAATATAGGAGTGGGGGGTGTAGCTCAGAGGTAGAATGCCCCTGGGTTCCATCCCTAGTAACCCTCTACACACACATGCAGGCACACATACATGTTAGGTTTATCCAGGCATAATTTATCTGCAGTACAATTTTAAGTGTATAATTCAGTGAGTTTTGACAAATGTATGCAGTCATATAACCACCACGATGATAAAAATGTAGAGTATCTCGAACACCGCAAAGTGTATGTGTTCTCTTGTGGCAATCTGTGATCATTTTCTTTCTCTGACTCTTATCTCCTATCAACTGACAACTTGTTTCTTGTCCCTATGATTTTGCCTTTTGAGGAACGTAAACCAATGAAATAATTCAGTATGCAAGCTTTCGCATGAGACTACTTTCACTTAGCATAACATTTTTGAAATTCAAGTTTGTTCATGTATTGGTGTAATTTATTCGTGTGTGTGTGTGTGTGTGTGTGTGTGTGTGTGTGTGTGTGTTGCTAGGGATTGAACCCTAGGGCATCCTACCTCTGAGCTACACCTCCAGCCCTTTTTATTTTGAAACAGGGTTTCAGTAAGTTGCTGAGGATAGCCTTGAACCTACAACCCTCCTGTCTCAGTCTCCCAAGTACTGGTATTACAGATGTGCGTCACCATGCCAGACTAGTTTATTCCTTTTCATCGCTGAATTGTATTCCATGATATGATGGTACCTGGCTGTACCACAACTTTTCCCCCTGACCAGTTGATGAATATTTGAGTCTTTATATTTTTAAACATTATTTATTAGCTAATAAATAACCTAATAAATGACCTTATTTATTAGATACTATTAGAGAAGTGTCAAACTACTTGTCTTTTTGTGAAAGGCTTTCAAGATTGATCTCAATATCTGCTTCATGTTTACCTCCTATTCATGCTCAAACTATGCTTCTGGATTAGTTGTCATTTTTTTTAGCATGACTTATACTTTATGATTTTCTTTGTCTATTTATACCATTAATTAAAATAAAATTCATCTTATTAAATGTTCACAAATCACAACAAAGGGGTTACAAGTATTTTTTGCTGGTCAAGTATTATTGGTTCCTGGGTCTCTTAGAGAAAACAGGGTGTATTCAACTAGCGAAGGATACTGGTCCTGTCTTAAAAATTAATGTCATTTTTATGGACAGCAGACCAGGTGAGCCTGAAGCTTCAGAAAAGTCTCGTATACAATGGGCCCTTAATAAAGGCTTGCTTGAATAAATTTAGTCGACATAGATGGTATGGGCATTGGAGGGGATCTCAGGTGAGTTTATCTTGGACATGCTGAGGCAGAGATAGAGGCTGCATGAAAATTTGAGAAAAGAGAGCACATTGGAAAACTGAGTTTGAGGCAGCAGAGATGTAGAGGTGGTAGCTGATGAGCTTTTCTAGGGAGAAAGTAAGAGTGGAGATGGAGCTACGGAACCTTTGGGGAAGGCGAGCCTTTCATAGCAGTTCACTAGAGCGGGACTGAGATAACTGAAGGGTGTTGGAAGGATATACAGGTGAGGTGGGGCATGGGCGTGGGAAGGTGGCACGCTTGAACATTTATCCAGTGACTGTTATGTGTCTGTGAGAGAGTAATAGGCAATTTATAAAATTTGCCTCATTTAGTCTTCATAACATTCCCCATGAATAGCTAATATTAGTCTCCTTCTATAGATGAGGAAGGCTTGCACTCAAGTAACTTACTATATTTTCTCAGTATGGCTGGGAAATGGTATAACTGGTTAACAGAAAGTGCTCTGAGGACATGCTGCTCCATATCTGACATGGTTCCGTGGCTGTCTTTTCGACCACTGATCTCCAGAACCTAGTTGCATTGGTCAGCTTTCTGTCATGATGAAATATCTGAGAAAGTCAACTTGGAGGAGAAAAGCCTTATTTGAGGTCATAGTTTCTGAGGCTCAGTCCAGGGTGGGCTGGCTCCATTACTCTGGATATGAGGTGAGGCAGAATATCATGGCAGAGGAGCATGATGAAAGAAAGTTGCTCAGCTCATAGCAGCTAGAGAGAGAGAGAGACAGACAGACAGACTCAAAGAGAGACAGAGAAAGAGAAACCAAAAACAAGTCTCCAATGACTTGTTCCCAAGGACCCATTTCCTTCAAGTAGGTACCAACTCCGGTAGTTTCCGCCATCTCCCAGGAGTCCATCCATCTCTGCCCCCTCAATGGATAAAACCATCGCTGAGGTCAGAGCCCTCATGACCCAAACACTTTTCTAAGCCCCCACCTCTGAACGTGGCTGCACTCCAGATCCAAAATGTAACACAAGTTTAGTCCCCAGTGGACACTGTGCATTCAGTACCCATCTAGTCCATCATCAAGGTCAGATGTGTTTGACTTCAAACCTGATGGTTTTGGCACATTACAGGAGGATCATGGAATCCAAAGAAGGTTGAGGCTACAGTAAGAGACTCTAAATCACTCAGTGGCGCCGTCATCGAAAGGACTGAGAAGAGTTTCTTGAGTTTTCAGTGAGCAGGTAGTCCTTGGCGACTTGTAGAATGGCATTCTCCATAGAGTAGTCTTCAAACTTGGAATGTAATAGGTTGGGAGTCACCTCACCCCAACAAACCTGGATTGCAAGCTGTTCCTACACATAGCAGCAATATTCCACAGCTCTGAGAGGACCACAGCTCACTGGCCCATTTCTAGCGTCCCCAGATTTCTTGGGTGGGAGCCAGATATTGGCCACTGTGCTTCTCCAACCTTTGGGGCTCATGTGCTTAGCTTCCAGTGTGGACCCATTGGTGCACTGCCATCAGCTCAGGAGTTCCCCCAAAGAGGAGGGGACTCCAAGCATAGTGTTACAAAGAAACCTACTCAGAAAATCCTTGTTCCTCTCCACTTTTATCATTTTTATATTTCCATTGAAAGTTAGGGATTGTTTTTAATTAACCATTTAAAATTTTGATAAGTGGTCTCCTTTGAAATATAATATCTATTGTGTTGGTGCTGCTGTTGGAACTTATAACCCAGCACCCTGTCATATCAGCAAATGTTTGTGATGGAGTGTTAGAAACAGTATGTAAGAGGTATGCAGAGGCAGGAGAAAGGGAAGCCGTGGTCCAGTCTCACCTGCCCTGAGGATGTGGTCAGGAAGAGTATTATAGGAAATGTGAACTCTGACTCCATTTTGAAGCGTGGTGGCACTTGGGGGATGGGGCTTTGGCTGTGATAGGCAGATCATGTTTTCCCTGTAGCCATGCCTACTTTACCACATCTTTTCAAATTACTTTAGAAGAGGTGCTAAGCCATTTGTATTTCTTCAATACAATTATTCAACTGCCTAGTTTTCGACTGGGTTATTGTATTTTGGTGTGAAGTTTTTTGAGTACTTTATATATTCTAGGTCCTCTGTCAGAGTCATAACTGGCAAAGATTTTCTTCCATTTTGTAGGTTCTCTCTTCAGACTCTTGATTGTTTTCTTTGCTGCACAGAAGCTTTTCAATTTGAGGCAGCCCTGTTATACATGTCCATCAGGAGTTGAAAATATAAAGAAGATGTAGTGTATATACACAATGGCTTTTTACTAAGCCATAAAGAAGAGAAAAGCTACATTATTCTCAGGAAAGTGAAAAGAACTAGAGTACATTTTGCTAAGTGAGATTAGTCAGTCTCAAAAAGTTCAGAGATAGCCAGGCATGGTGGTGCATGCTTCTAATCCCAGTACTTGGGAGGCTGAGACAGGAGGATCACAGGTTCGTGGTGAGCCTCAGATACTTAGTGAGGCCTTTTACAACTGAGTGAGACTCTGTTTCAAAATAAAGAATAAAATAGGGCTGGGGGTGTAGTTTGGAGATAGAATGCCCCTGGGTTCAATCCCCAGTACTGCAAAAAAAAAAAAAAAAAAAAGTTCAGGTCTAAATACTTTCTCTTCTAAAAAGAGAGATGCTAGAGAAAAAATAGAAAATAAAGAATAAATGAAAAGAGAGACCAGTAAGTAGTAAAAGGGGATTGGGGAAGAAGGTGGGGAGGAAAAAATGGAGGACGAGGAAGGAGACCATTCAAATAATGCTATGTCCATCTATGAAGATAGCATTACTAATATCACCAACATGCACAGGGCTGGGAGAAGCGGGGTGGCATGTGAAGGGAGACACATCACGTTATGTTTGTAACACTTTGAACCTCACTGTGATGTAAAATTACAATCCACCAATAAAAGTATATTCGCAAACAAGATTATGCGCTGCCTTACAAGTGTATAGCACTGAATTTTGGTGTTTGCTAAATTAAGTTTCTCTTGTCTTCTCGTTCAGTGTGTATCAGAAGTAGTTCTGCCACTGCTCAAATTGGCTTGCTATAAGGTTAGTCGTGCATTTCGGTGAAGATAAAAAGAAACGACTTAAAGAGAAATTCACAGGAAGCATAATTACTTTGAAAAGGCCCAGGGAAGAAGAAAGCTCTTCTGCAAACAGTTATGGGAAGGGCTACTATTAAAGAAAAGGGATGGTTATCAGGAATGTGATTGTGCCTCCTGAATTGCTTTATGTAAGCAGGCTGAGCCGTAGACATAATTCAATGTGCAAAATAAAATTCTCACAGATTAAACCACCACCAAGTAACATTTCTGGAAGTGTGATAATCGAAGGATATTGTAAGTTGAACTTTATGCCTTGCAGATAGAATAGAATATAGGAATGTTAAGCACGGTTGTCATTTTGAGGATTCATGAGGACTCTGTTTCGAGGCAAATGTGGTGGGGACAGTTTTGGGTATGGAGCGCAGACCTGGGTTCTAATTCTAATCTTTTCATTTGCTAGGCCTTGAATTTGGGGAAAGTACTCCTTTTAAGCCTCTGTTTCCTC
Organism: Muscardinus avellanarius; assembly: GCF_963383645.1. Lineage (NCBI taxonomy): Eukaryota > Metazoa > Chordata > Mammalia > Rodentia > Gliridae > Muscardinus > Muscardinus avellanarius. The sequence goes on along the minus strand of NC_137797.1, from coordinate 108,337,647 downwards.
ATGCCTAACCTAGCAATGATTTTTTTGGTACTGATTGCTGTGAGAATAAATGAATTCATCTACATTGCATGCCTTACATCAGTGCCCATATCAAAGTAGTTGCTCATAAAAGGTTAATCTCTCCATTTTCCTTCCCTCTTTCCTTCCTCATGTCTTCTTTTCTACTTCTCCCACGGAAAGATGAGAGAAAAAAAATAGCCATGGTGTATTCAAGGAAAGTTTCAGTAACCATTAATGATTTAACCTAAGGTTCTGCACTTAGATTAAAAAAAAACAACATGGTATAGTAGACCTCATGGTGAAGATTTTACTATCATCTCTATTTGCTTACAAGTAAGGAAACAGAGGTTTGGAGAGATTAATTTGCTAAGATTATTGCCTAAGAAGTGTGGGATTCAGGACATGACCATCCCCTCTTCTGGACTCTAAAGAGCTTATCCTGTTCCCACTGTTGGATGGTCGTGAGCTCCCTGTGGACTGGGCTCTGCTGCTCAGTCCTACTGATTCCTTGAAGCCACGGTGCCCTTAGCTCGCACGTGTGCAGCAGGCGTCTTTTCCTTGCTTGTTTTCTGTTGTTTCACTGCCCTTATGTTTGTTCTTACTGAATTTCATCTTGATAAGTTTGGCCCATCTTGCTAGCCTGTCAAGAACTTCTTGACTTGTGAAACTTGCATACTGTCACCCAACATAGTCCCCGTCCTCCCAAGCTTTTTGTCATCTGCAAATGTAAGACACGTATATTTTTCTGTCTCCATCCAGGTCATTGATAAAATCGTCAAACAAGACAGGGCTGAAGGCAGAGCCTGTAGGCAGTGACATCATCCCATCAATCAATATCCTCACAAAGTGATTTAATATCCTTCCGATGGCATTAGCATTCAACTCCCTTTCCTCTATTTCTTCCATAAGGGTATTAAAAAGACTTTGTCAAACCACTTAGCCTTGATGAAGTCTGAGTACTTGACTCTTCTGTATATCCCTGATGTACCGAGTCTAATAACTCTTCAGATTTCAATGTAATTGTATGTATTACAGGTTGTTTGCTAAAATATTTCCTTCCAAAAGAGGATAAAATTTTGTTCTGCATTCTTATTTACAGATACCTATTTAAATGAAATTAAACTCACAGATAACAGAGCTCCTGCTTATGACTTTTTAAAAAGGGGTTCTCAAGCTTTTAAAAAATGCTATTAATTCACAGCCCACTCTTAGGCATGAAGTTAAAGCAGATACCTTCTGTTAATTTTTGTAATTCACATATTCTCAAGCGAGTGTGTTTACAACTTCTAATTTTCCCTGGAAAATTATGGAACTTAAAGATCCATTCCAGAATGTAGACAAAAATCATACAATTAGATATGAAATGTAACCTGTGTAAGACATAATTTATTTAAATGAGAATTAAAATTTAAGTCTGTGTGATTTTGTTTTTATTGGAATAGGAATATTAAGCGTATTTCCATGGCAGAAAGATGACTAGCATAAAGTTTTCACTTAGAGTTTTGTCAGCTGCTATTTAAAGAGACTCACATATTTGTAAAACTCCTTCTGCCCTTTAGGGATTTTAAATTTATAAGTTTGTTGGTATTGAGAAGACAGACTGGGGAGATGTATGGAAAGAACTTTTTCAAATGATTAACATAATTTTATGGGTCTGGTCTCAGTACTGAAAGAGCAGAATCTACTTGAATGTGATTTCAAATTCCAATAATCCAGCCTAAGAAATGGCAAAATGAGAATGTCTGCATTTAGAAGGCCAGGAATGTATTTAGTCTTTTATTGTGAGGGGATGACTAATTGAGAACATTTTGCTGGACCAAAGATGCTGGGGTGAGAAACTAGGCCAAAAAAAATAAAGTCCACAAATAAAAGTCTCACTCAGGACAAATATTCTGACTTCTATAATGACTTTCTTTCTTCTTATTATTATGAAATATTAAGCACACATGCAAATAAGACAAAAGGGTAGGGAAGGGTCAGCAGATGTATGAATCGTAACACAGGGACATCCTTTGATGAACCTACCGAAGGCTATTTTAATTATCTAGGCCAATGTGTCTGTTTTTGATTTGGCTCTTTTCTATTTTCTTGGAGTCCAGACATGGTTACTTAAAGATTTCTGTCCAGGCGAGGCATGGTGGCGCACGCTTGTAATCCCTGCGCTTGGGAGGCTGAGGCACGAGGATCGCACAGGTTCAAAGCCAGCCTCAGCTACTTAGTGAGGCTCTCAGCAACTTAGTGAGACCCTGTTTCCAAATAAAGTATAAAATAGGTCTGGGAGTATAGCCTGGAGGTAGAAAAGCCCCTGGGTTCCACCTCTAGTACCAAAAAGAAAATTTTCTGTTCAGAAAGAGAAGATAAACCCAAAGGTTATGTTTTCATTGCCCCACAAGATACCAATTCAACTTGTAATTTACCTAACAATTTAATTTTTATTCTTACATCTTCCTTTTAACTTTTTTTTTTTTTTTTTTTTTGGTGGTACTGGGGTTCCTGGAAGCCCTTCTTCCTCCGGGCTACACTCCCAGACCTATTTTATATTTTTGAAACAGGGTCTCTTACGCCAGCGCCGCTGGCTTCGAACCTGCGCGATCCTCCTGTCTCCGCCTCCCAAGCGCGGGGATTACAAGCGTGCGCCACCATGCCCGGCGTCCTTTTAACTATTTTAAAAGCCAGTTCCTCAAAATATTTTCAGAAGCAGCCTCAAGATATATTTGGATCTCCCATTAAAGAGTCAGTACATTTTGGACATGTATTCATCCTAACGTGTAAGGGAGTTGTTCTTAACCTTTTTAAAATTATACTTTGACTCTACAGACAAAGGGTAAATAGAACACTTTCTGGGTTAGCTTCCATGGATCTGAAATAGCTAGAAAACAGGAGACAGGTATGAGTCATTTCTTTGAACTTTAATGTATGCATATGTCTTTTTAGATGGCCAACTTATAATTAGGTAGTAGGACTATGAGGAATCTCTGGTTCATTACATTAGGTAGCATGATATGAAATTGCTATTTGTGTAAGTGAAATAATTGGATACTGGAATTTTATATGGGTTAGCCTAATAATTATTTGCAATTTGAGAAAGACATTTTATTCAAGAAATTTCTCCGTAACTGGCTAATAGCAGGAAGAAAGTTTGTGCATGATTTCTGATGTAATAGTCATTACCATCTTCCAGTTTGTTCTTCTAATTGGAACAGAATAAATTTTCCATATTATGGGAGAAGAACGAAAGCTCATATCGTGCCAAAGGAGAAAATATGCAGTACTTGGATGGCCAAGTGGAATCTTTATGGTGATGGAACAAACAATGCATGCAGAGCTTGCCAAAGTGAATAATCACTGCTGTGAAAAAGTGTAGCCAGAGCAATGCTTAGCTTTCGAAGACAATGAACAGATGGCCTGTCTTCATAACAGGAACGATGCTAGGTCACTCATTTGAGTTGTTACCGTGACTCACTGGCCTGACATCAGATGTTGGGAAACAACGTTAGTTATCAGTATATTTGGATGGCTTTGCTTGTCAACTTCTTTTACATATAAGCAAAAGACTTAAGTCTCTGAGACAAAACAAGTGAGAGGGGAATGCTGGATGAGTTACATCTTGTTTGGTTATGGAATCCAGTATGTCTCCCAGCAGCAATTTTGAAGGTGCTTTAGAATGAGGCAAGCCACGTGGTTGTAAACACTGGCATACATTTTATTGTACAATTCTGTGTCTTTTCCAGGGTAGCACTCTGTCCTTAAAATGTCTTCTTGTGTTTCCTTTATTTTTTTTAACTTATAAAGTGGACCCTTTTATTTTGTTTTTATTTTTATTATTTCCTTTTATATTATTAATATTTTATATTATTTGTATTTCATATTATTAATATTTTATTATTATTATTTTTGTGGTATAGGGGATGGAGCCCAGTGGCATTCTACCTCCAAGCTACACCCCCAGCCCTATTTTTTTATTATTTATTTTGAAACAGGGTCTCACTGAGTTGTGGAGGGCCTCACTAAGTAGCTGAGGGTGGCTGCAAACTGCGATCCTCCTGTCTCAGCCTCCCGAGTGCTGGGATTACACTGCTGTACACTGGCCACCACACTCGGCTTGAAATGGACCCTTTCTGTCATTTGAAAGCATCCTGAAATCCCAACTCTTTTCAAGGTCTTCGGCACTGATGGTATCGTAGAATCATATACCCATGAGGTTTTATGGCATCTTTCTTTTCTAAATTTCACTGGATATGTGCCTCGCTGTGTGTGTGTTATTTAGAACTTATCTTATTTTTCACAAGCATTTTATTGATTTATCTCTATATGGGTGATCCTAGGTGCACATGTATACCAAGTAACATACTGCGTGTAAAGTACTCTTTGATTATTAATAGCATATAAATATACATAATAATTACTAGTTTATTTAGTGGCTCTGTTCATGTTGTACTACTACCTAAACCACCACTTCTGTTCGTGGTGGTTGAGAGGAACTAGTACATTTTTTTTGAGGTACTGGGGATGGAACCCGGGGGCTTTCTACCTCTGAGCTATCCCCAGTCCTATATTTTTATTCTTTCATTTTTTTGAAACAGAATCTCACTGAGTAGTAGTGGGCCTAACTAAGTACTTAGCTGAGGCTGGCCACGAATCTGCGATCCTCCAGTCTTCTCTGGGATTACAAGCATGCGCCACTGCGCCGGGCTGAACAAGAACATTTTTGTATATTCTTAATTCAGTTTGAGATCCAAAGAAAATGCTTCTCAGCTGTGCACTTCTACAGTCTTTAAGTGCCACTGTGGCGAGCACGGTACATTCTCTGCTGAGCTCTCTTTGTGTCCGGTGCAGGAGAAGCTTACTTAAAATTGTTAGTCAATGAATGAAAACATGACTATATGATACACACACATTACTTTTTAAGAATATATACAGATATATTCTTAAAAACATACTTTAAGAATATTTAAGTTAAATTATATAAAATATATGTATATTCACACCCAGCCTCAGCTACCTAGTTAGGCCCTCGACTACTTAGTGAGATTGTTTAAAAAAATGAAAGAATAAAAAATATATAAAAATATAAAATATATAAAAATATATCTTAAAATATAAAAATATATACTCTTAAATTATATGCTTTTCCAAAGTAGTATTTGTTTTGGGATGTCATATATATATTACACATTATGTACATATATATTATACATAGTATATGTATATATATGTGTAATATATACATATATAGTGTATATATATATGTATACCTCTCCTGTGTAACGTAGCTTCTTAGAGTCTTAATTCAGACGGACTTGCATTTTCTAGTGTGAGCCATTTGAAAGCGTATCAATGAATTTAGCTGCATGAGAAATTAACTATTAAATAATTGGAAAAAGACACTGTGTGATATATGTTATGTACTCCAGATTATAATTCGGATCTTCCCCTCTCTGTCTCTATAGATAGAATATGCATGCATATGTATATACACACATATACACACATGTATATAGAAATGCTAAAAATGTTTGCTGTTATATTGTGTTAAAGTGTTATATGTTATTTTTACATACGAAACTGCCCTTTTTTTTAAAAATTGCATTACCTTGTAATTATACTTCAAAGAAATTCTAAGTCAATGTATTTTTTAAGAACTTAACTGTGAATGTTTCTCAAGATGGACTACATATAGACAATGGTCTTTTGTTATGATATTTTACATATTGACGATGATAGAGCAAGAAGGACCATTTAGGGGCCATGTTGATGCAAAATTTAGGCCAATAATTTCCAAAGCAATTTGAAATGACCCAGACTGATAATTTCTCTCAATACTACTGTCATCTGTATTCTAGTAAGAAATCCATATATTTTTATAGTGAACTTTAACAATCACTTTCCCTTTCGTTTCATTTTAAAATGATTTCCTACAGTAAATGCTCGAGTTATAGAAATAAGTGTGAGCTACAGTACCATCACATATCAAGCCAAATTAGACCAGCATGCTTTATTTATAACTAGGTACTAAGCAAAATGCAGAGAATAAAAATAAAGAGAAAATGATCATCTGTACCAAGTTCTGCAACTCTCATGTTTAGAAAAACTGGATCTATGCCTGATAACAAAAGACTTTAATTTAACCACAACAGACTTAGAACTCTATTTTTTCTGCTTCTGCCAGAGAAGACATAGAAATAAAGGCATCTAAGGCGAAACAAATAATTTCTCCTGAATCCAATTTTGAAAACATTTGACCTGTGCATTTGAAAATAGGGACATATTTGTTTTAGCTTGAGGAATAGGAGATATTTATCTAAATTCATGCACCTTACCAATAAATAACAAACACAAAACAGGAAAAATTCTTGCAAATTTAGTACCGGTAATTAGGAAGTGTGTGCTGGATTTTAGCACATGCTAATTTCTGTCTGGTCTCCTTTCTGTTCTTAGATAACTATTTCCAGTTTCAGCAGAGGTGTTACTTCCTTTGAGTAACTCATTGATTACGTCTGATCTCTTTATTATAAGCTTTCATATCACTGTCGTCTTCATTTTATAGCACGTATTATTTTCATGCTTTATGTGGCCATTTAATTATTATCCAGGCTCCCCACCCTTACCTGTAACTTTTGAGGTTAAGGACTGTGTTAGGTAGCTTTCCATTACTGTAATGAATACCTGTGGTAATCAATTTATAAAGAAAAAAGGTTTGTCTTGGCTCTGTGTTTGCACTGTTTTTGTTCTTTGCACTTTTCTTTTCTTTTCCTCTTCTCTGAGTATAGTGGTCTCATCATGAAGGCTTTAAACACAAACATTGGATTAGTGTGTGAATATGACATATTGCACTCAGTGCATTTGTAGGAGATGTTTAAAATAAGAAGAAAATAAAAATAAGGGAGACATGTGTTTGGAAGTGATGAGATTAGCAGTAAATATAATCTGAACTGCCGGTCTCACACAAATCACTATATCCTGACACAGTTTATTGCACTGCTTACTTTAAAGTTGCTGGAACTAGAATATGATGGAAGTAACACTGCATTCTAGCCAAGGATTTTATGGCCATCGTTGACCAATCAGAGCACACCATGATCCTTGTCACATTTTATATAGCCCTGTCAGAGAAAGCTGTTTGAATGACAACCATTTCTTCGGTGTGTCTACTGTTTAATCTCTTTAATCCATCAGTTCTTTATCCAAAGAGTATAAAAAAGAAGTAATTTGTATAAGAGGTTTGTTATTACATAACTTCACAATATATTGGTAATTCGGGAAGCAGAAGATTATCATCTTAATGATCTAGCCCAATAATTCTTCAACTCCTTCCAATAATACTGGCAGGAGACTGGAAAACAAAGCAACTTTGATTTAATTATCTCAATTCTACCACATACGCTCATTCTTTACCTTGGCCACTTTGAATACTGCCCCAAGCTTGACCTAGAGGCTGGCCCGTGTTGCTGGAAGACACATTCCTCATTCAACATTGCTTTTTACTTTTAGTATGTTCAAATAAAGGAAATTTCCATCCTATTTTTCCTGGAGACTATTAAGAAAATATGTGTAGTGATGAATGACAATGACTTCAGTAATTCTGGAGGAAGTATCTAAGTTGTGGAACATAGAAGTATCCCTAAAATCCCTATTTATTAGTGTCTTATACTATTGGTTTTACTGATTCTCGGGTCTTTATCTTTTTAAAAGGTTTTTCATCATGAAGCAGGAGCAGATACCAGTTTCCTGGTGATTTTTCAACCATAGATCATGTGGACGCCATTAATCTCCCCTATAATATTATCAGAATCTCCTAAGTTGCTAACGGCAGCCTGCTTTGTGTCTGCTACAACGTAAGCTCTGTTCTTAAAAATAGTTTCTGCATATAGTTAGCTTAGTTGTCTAGGTTACTGCTGAGGCCAAGCTCAAGGTGGGGAGGCTGACTGGAGTCTTTAATCACCCACTGTTCATAAACTCTGCAACCGAACGATGTCATTCACAACAGCAGCTGGGCAAGAGCGGAAAATGGGTCAAGACAAATCTATCCTACTGGTAATTAGTAACCAAATAAATAGGGAAGTTAATACCAACTTTGTGTATGAAGGGAGACATATCAGTACTGTAGTCATTTCTCTGCAAAAGTGTGATTATTCTCATTGACTCTTTAGCTACTGAGCTGTCTTATTTCCTTCCTTCCTTCCTTCCTTCCTTCCTTCCTTTCTTCCTTCCATCTTTCTTCTTTTAGATTGAATCCAGGGATGTTCTGCCTCTGAGCTATCCCTTGGGCTCTATTTTATTTTTTATTTTGAAACAGCATCTTGCTAAGTTGTTGAGGACCTCGCTCAGTTGCTGAGGCTGGCTTTGGACCTGCAATCATCCTATCTCTTGTAATCCCAAGTATTGGGATTACAGGCTTTCTTTTATATTCTTTTAAAGACAGATTCTCAGACTTTGTTTCTTTGTTTGGGGATGATTTTTCACTCTAACATGTGTAGAAAAGCAGTTCACAAATAAATAGGACACTAATAAATATTTACTAGATGACTTCTGGAATTTTGAATGCAAGAAGTAAAAAAGAGCCTCAGGGACCACGCTTAGTTTGTTAGTTTGAATTGTCCTTTGGTTTTCAGAACACAGGCAGTTATATTTTTGGGTGGCACTAGAATAAATAATTCCAAGTATGTCATTAATCATGTACGATCACATTGCCAGAGTTTTCTATTTTGTTTTCTCCATCGGTGGATTGTAATTATACATTTTAGTGAGGTTCAGATTCATATAGGCCGATGTGCATACAGGTCCTGGTGTGATTTCCTTCACGTCTCCCCCCCACCAGTCCCCGTATGTAGTAGTAGCGAGGCTGGTGGTGCTGCCATAATTTGAACTGTTTCCTCTCATCAGTTCTTCCTGTCCCCTCCCTCTGCCCCCTTCCTCTGTTCTTCTGATTGCTTTCCTCAATTATATAAAGTCTCTTTTGTTTTCTGTTTTCTGGCTGGCTTCCACACCTGAGGGAACACATTTCACCCTTGACTTTTTATGACTGACTAAGCTCACTGAGCTAGTTCCATTCATTTTTCTACAAATGACATATTTTTTTGTTCTTCTTTATGGCTGAATAAAATTCCATTGTGTATATAGACCACATTTTCATTATCCATTCACCCACTGATGGATGCCAAGGCTGGTTCCATAATTTGGCAACTGTGAATTGTGCTACCATAAACCCAGAGGTGCACGTATTGCTATAGTATTCTGACTTTAATTATTTTGCACTCTTACTTTAGTTTCAACTATCTATTTGATATTTCCACATGGATGCTTTAGTCATCAGTCAGGATAGTGTTTGTGAAAGATATTAGTCCTGGGCACAGGACCACAGAATATTCAAATGCTATTGGGTTAGAGCAGTATCTTCTAAAGTCTCTAAGAGAAATATATACACCAAGGAAAATGGTAGAAAGAGGCTGCATTCCCAATGATGGTTGGACTTAGTAGGAACCTTGATGTAGATCCTTGCTAGAGTTGGGTGGTGCCTTTTACTTTTTCAATAACAGAGATGGCCTAAGCCTATCATCAATGCCCAAGGTATACACTGGTAGAACTGCAGTTGGGATGGGCTTTGTCCCTGGAGTTTCACATGTTGGAAGCGTGGTCCCCGACAAGAACGTCTCAGGAGGTGGTGGGACCTTTAAGAAGCAAGGCTTATATTTTTCATTTCCAGTTTTAAAACCATATAATTGCTTTGATAAACACAAGTGTGTCTTGCCTTTCTGCCTCTTTCAGAGCTACTGTAGGGATTTGACTTGATGCAACTATAGCCAGCTTAAGTCTTAACTATTATTATTAATAACTACCATTATCGCCCCTGAGTCACCTTGGGTGATTTTGTGATTTTCCTCACATTCCGCCCCCCCCCCCAAAATAAAAAAAAAACTATAAATAAAACAGTAGGGTCATCCAGTAGGGTCACCTGTGGAACTTTGTGACTTGACAAAGATGTCAGGAACGTGGCTGGCATCTTTGATATATTAGCTTAAGATAAATCAGGTGCGTACGGGCTTGGATGAAGTAGCCTCTGTCTCAACCACTGCGTTGGCTCTCTCCCTCTGACCCAGATCTGGAGCCTCCCCGGCCTTGCTGCTAGACTCATCAGTCATACCTCTGTTAGTAAATCCCAATAAATTATACTCTGTCCAAAAGAACAAAAGAGACGTGAAGATTAAATATATAAAATTGTAGTGTGATTTGGAAAGTAAAATTGGCTTTTCTTAAAGCGAGAGAAAAAATTAATTTTATCTTCATTTCCCTTTTTCCACCATACATAAATATATGTGTGTTTGTGGTGGAAAAAAAAATATATATATGGCTTGTTGGTAAAACAGTACTCTGGAGAAGGAGATGAAGCGTGAGATTTTTCAGTTTGGTAATCCAAACCATCCCCTTTTGAACAAGAAAAGATGCTTTTCTTCATAGAAGGAGAGAAAATATTTTTTATGAGCAGGTAAGTAACTTAATCCAGAGCTGAAAAAAAAAATCAAAGAAATCCTGGGACCAATCCCTATATGCTCATGGTAGGGGCAATTAGAGACAATCTAAGGCTATTTGGTTGGTGTTGATTTTTTGGAAAACTTCTGGAGATTTTAGAGCCTTTTGGGTCAGATTTTCTGTCTTGGTTTTAGTAGACAGTAATTTTAATTTGTAAAAAAATATAAAAAGTAAATCCTCACCCCATTATTATTATAGCATAAAATTTCTATAAAAACCAACGCGGTGCAATAGTAGTTGAGCACTTCAATTTATGGTTATTTTACTCTTTCCCCGAGTATTTCTAATTTTAGGGGTCGAGGGGAGGGTCAGAAAGGCCTGCGATGGGAAGGAAAGATGTGAGTTTATTTTGCTTGGCTTCTCATTTTATTTTCTGATTTCCTGCAACTTATGGTCTCAGGCTGGGGTTTTTCAGCCTTCAAACAGGGACACAGTTTTGGGAGAACAATTGCTGGAATATAAAATGGAGAAAATGTTGAAATTCATCTTAATTTGGCTGACAGTATCAGGGCATTTGCCGACAAGACAGCTGGGTTTGTTTGCCAGTGTTTAGTGATGGGCGTAGGGGAGGAAGAGGGAGGACGCACTCTTCGTGAATCTCATCATTATTTATTTGTCTGTGTCTTCACGGGGATTACTGATGTCTGGCTATTTGAGCTTGTCTGAGTATAGGGCCGATCGGTTCCAGGTTATTAATTCGGTCCCGACATGGGCCAGTTGGAGTTGTTCAGTTCCACAGCCACAGGTTGACCGTGAACTTTCATTTCACAGGTAGGTGCCATTGGTCATAACAGACAGGGCCAGAGATTGTGAATGAGCGAAAGCGAATCCCTCACTGCCCGGGGAAAGAAGTCAGACCACAGCCCTAACGTGGTACACACAGTTCAATTTCTAGATACACAAAAGAAAACCGTGCCTCTTACTTACTTGTGCCTTTCAAGTCTGTGTAGCACCTTTAAATTAGCTCCTTTAAGCCTCACAGGAAGTCATCAAGGTGGATGTTTTATGCCACTTGTGAGAAATGGGGACTCAGTGAAGTTAAACATTTTTTTTTTTTTTTGGTACTGGAGATTAAACCTGTATTTCACCTCTGAGCTGTACCCCTGGCGCCTACTTTATTTTATATTCTGAAACAAGATGTTATAGTTAGATCTGAAATATTCCCTAAAGAGCCCATCTACTAATGTTTGGAGCTGTTGTGATTGAGTCCTGAGGGTTGTAATCCCAGCAGTGGAGTAATTCATTGTAATGGATTTACCTGGGGTAGATCTTTGGTCCCCAGCTTCACATGGACTGAGCCTGAAACCATTAGAAAATAATCTTCCCCCTAAGCTACATGGCCAGGTCTTTAGATTATGGCTTTGAGGATGCCAGATAGAACCCAAGGTCCTTCTAAATTGTTGAGGCCGGCTTCAAATGTTCAATCTTCCTGCTTCAGTCTCCCAAGTCCTGGATTTATAGGCATGTGCCACCATACCTGGCTCTCAGTGAGGTTAAATATGGAAGAAGGAAAGGTACTGTGTTTTGGCCTTGGAGTTGAGTATAAAGTCTTGTTTTGATGATGTGTAACCAAGTGAGGTGAGAAAATATTACTTAGTTTCTTAACAAAATACAATGAAAAATATTTGCCTTGTGTTGTAAAGGTTAAAAGAGATGATGCCCATATGGAGCACTTTGCCTTAAACCTGGAATATAATATACTTATTGAATAATCTTCTTGAGGTCACACAGTTAGGGGGCAGCACAAGGATTTGCATGGGGCCCCCTGACTCTAGGTTGAGTGCTCTGGCCCCATATGACAGCAGAAGCCAGGTGAGAAGTCACTATTCTGACCTTTGCACAGGGCCTCCCAAGCTTCCCTGCACATATGCAGTACTTGAGGAACATGGTGGTGTGCTTGGGTCCTGCCAGGTATGTTTATTCCTTTCTTGGTGTGTGGCTGTGTGACCAAGTGACCAAGCCCTGTCCACGAGAATGGGGGTGAAATTGTGAGCAACTTGTGTGTGTTCCTTGTTGATCAGAAAACTGCTGGGTTAGCCTCCTACGCTCCTTCTCTTCTCAAGAACTGGAGAGCAAACATCGCAGTGGCTCTGCTTTCACCAGCAAGTGCATCATGACCCTGAGACCCTGTGCATCATTTCTGTAGGTGCTTGTTGGGTATAAACTGGCTCTGTGGGTGTTCCCGTCAGCATTCGTAATCTAAAAGATTGACCATATAACTCAGAGGAATGGAGATTTATTTTCTTATGGTTTCGGGTTCAGTCTATGTGAGGCCGGGGACCACAGATCTCAGATCATGGTAGCAGGAAGCAGAGAAAGGGAGAGTACATGGGCTGCACTCCTCATGTCATGGAGAGAGAGAGAGAGAGAGAGAGAGAGAGAGAGAGAGAGAGAGAGAGAGAGAGAATGAGCTGTATTCCTAATGTCATGGAGGCCGGAAGCAAGAGAGCCAGCAGGGGGAGGAGGAACCATTTATATAATCAAGGCCCTACCTCAGGGACCCACCTCTATCCACTCTCTACTGGCCTAGGCCACCACCCAGAAAAGTTCATTATAATGGATTTATTCACTGCTAGGATTACACCCTTCATGACTCAGTTCCATCAGTTCCCAGTATTAATAAATGAGCCCTGTAGTGGACATTTTACATTTTATATCTAATTCTAACAATAAATGAGCTCTGTGGTGGACATTTTACATTTTATATCTAATTCTAACAATGGGTGAGCAAGCTAAGGGGAAGCAGATCTGTAATGATTAGGTAGAGATGGCTGCCGGGCCCATCTGGATCCCTCATGTCGAGATAGATAAAAGGGAAAGAAATTCATTTCTATCTTTTTTATGTGACTGGATTTAGGGGGGAGATGAACTGCTATATCAAGCAAGAATATTTGGGCAGATAATACAAATTTTAGCCATAACACAGAGAATATAAATCCTCCTTAAGGCCAGGCATGGTGGCGCACGCTTGTAATCCCAGCATTCGGGAGGCTGAGACGGGAGGATCGTGGTTTGCAGGCAGCCTCAGCTACTTAGCGAGGCTCTTTGTAACTCAGTGAGACCCTGTAAAGAGTAAAAATATAGGGCTGGGGGTGTAGCTCGGAGGTAGAATGCCCCTGGGTTCCATCCCAAGTACTGCAAAAAAAAAAAATCCTCTTTTACACTCCTCAAAAATGCTTAATAATGTATTTTTCATATGCATAATATGTTGAAGAGCCGGATCTATGATTGTGTGCCTGGGATGTTTCAAGTACCAAGTCTAGTTGACAGGCAAGTATGGGGCAAGAGGAGCGGTTCTCTCTGGGGATGTGACCATTACCAGTTGCACTGAGTGGGTTTCTGCAGCTGGTTACCAACACAACAAACAAAACCGAATGGCAAATAATTAGGATTCTGTGTGCTGAACAGAAACAAACTCAGCCTTTAGTATAATGTGCTTACTAACTTCCCCATACCTATCCTACTTTTGATACCCATCTCTGTATTTTTTTTTTTGATAATGGCCCTTGAATGTTTATTCCCTGTGCATCTGATGCTTATACTTGAGATATCGAAGATAATTTGGGAAGAGAAGAAAAGATGCCGGCCTTCTCACCAAGACAGGTAGTTATTTTTATCTTCCTGCTACTCATCTCATGATGAACAGCCTCATCTCAGTTCTCAACAGCTGCGTTTTATTGATGTAGCTTGTTATGTTTGTAAAAGGCCCGTAGGTTATAGGATGGCTTGCGTGTGAAGCATTATGACGCATGATCATCTCCCAAATCGAGCACCGTAGATTTGGTGGATGGAGAGAACCACAAAGCACCAGCGGAGACTTCTTTATTTTCTAGCTGCCACCAGAACATCTTTTCAAAGAGGGTTTGATGCTCACCTCCTCCAGTGGATTGGAATTGGGAAGAGGCATCCATTATTTTCCTGTCAAAGAATTGTTGTCAGGAGCTGTTGTTGTAGTAAGAGAAAGGTTAGAGTATGTGCCTGGTGTTTGAAAACTGTAGAAAGCTTTATAGTGTAACACGTGATTGTCTTTATCTTTTGCATATAGTTTATAAAGTAATAAGACCCGGGGCTCCCTTCTATAAGTGCAAGATTATATTTTCAGAATTCTGGACACGTACCGGATAGGTTAAGAGAGGAATTAGTGCCAGGAGGGAAGGGTGATTGCTTTGTAGATTGTTTTGATGTTGCTGTTTTGTTAGGCTTTGCTTTTATAACTTTTCAGGAGAGGAGAGTAATTCTGTTGCTGTCCTGGCTTTTCCCCAGGACACCCATGTGGGATGTATTTTAGGTGAAATAGAGTCTCTGTTGTGCTCTCTCTCATTTCATTTCATTATTTAGAATCCTTTTCTTCAGACCATTTCTTCAAATTTACATCTGGTCCAGGAGAGTCGAGGATTCTAAATACGTCTTTGGAAATTAATTTTATGGTACATCTCCTTGCCATCCTGGGAATTGGGACTTAGCTGCGGATCCTTTTAAGTGGCCTCTCCGGATGCAGAGCAGGGTCCAGTCCGTGAATAACGAGAAAGAGTGTATTGAAAATAACGGAATGTTAGTGATGGCAATCAGCAAGCGTTTTTAAAAATGAGCTCTGAATCAGAAGTCTAATCACCCAGTCACCTGCTGGGCTCATCTGCCCTTCAGAAATGAGGACATCTCCAGCGGTAGAACATTTTAATAGAATAGCTGCAGACGAGCTTGTTACTCAGCATTTTATGTGACAGGCTGAGCTTGCTTCTAGTATCCTTTTTCTGAGTTACATGACCAACTACATCCTAGGGTCCATCGTGGAGGGATAAATGGCAGAGGACATAAAAATAAAATAGTGATTTGGTTTCTTTGGTGCCTAACACATTATCTTCCTGTGGCTTGACTACTGACTCTCACAACAAAGCAGTTAAGTCAATTCACTTAAAAAGGTTATGCCACTGACAGAATGAAAATACAACACCTGGCAGAAAAATCGCACTGAAGATGGCCAAACATTGTGACCAATGGTCATTTTTTTCTTTGCAAAGCCTTTGTGAAGACTTTCACGTAAATGGGCTTTCCAATCTTGTCTTCTAAGAATAACAGCAGTAGCATGGTTAGTGATGCATTTTTTATCTTTGTGGAAAAAAATTTGGACACTTCTACCCTTCCTGATGAGAGGGAAAGAGTTTGCCAGCCTGCTGACATTCAGTGTATATGCGATGAATAGCTAGCTAAAGTTCTGCCAATTCCCAGGTACACAATTTGGACCTGGAGTTCACAGGAATGAGTTTCATGGGACATGATGAGGACTACTCTTCCTTAGTCTGTCTCTCTCTGGTTTGAAAGAGCCTGCATCAGAATGACTCTGATGGTCCATTTCAGGGTTCCCTGGGACCCCCAAAGTACCACCTGGCCTTATACATCTTCCCAACAGTGTATCTTCCATCCTTTTGAAGAGTGTCATAAGTCATAAAATTTTATACTTTATTTCATAGTTCTTACTGGTTACCTCTGTTCATTAAAGAAAATTTAGAAAAGAGAAACAAAAATTCTGTAATTTTCTACCTACAGACATAAATGATATTAACATTTCAGTCTTTCTTCTTTCTTCCCTTTACTCATTCTTTTCTTTTTGTGGTACTGGGGATGGAAGCCCAGGGGCATCCTACCTCCGAATGACACCCCAGACCTATTTTTTATTCTTTATTTTGAAACAGGGTCTCACTGAGTTTCCAAAGGGCCTCACTAAGTAGGCTGAGGCTGGCCGTGAACCCCGATCCTCCTGTCTCAGCCTCCTGAATAAATGCTGGGATTACAAGCGTGCGCCACCACGCCCGGCTACTCTTATTCTTATCCTATTTTACTCCCTTTTACTTTTCCTTTAGATCAGATTGAATCAAAGTGTAAGAATCCATCCTTTGAAATTGGAATCTCTGGCTGGGCATTTTGGTCTTTTGACTCCTTAGCTCTGTGCTCCATGTATACATACAAAGACATTTGCTCAGTTTAGGAGGCAGTGGAATATATAAGACCCAGTTTTTTTTTTTTTCAGTACTGGGCATGGCATTCAAGGGCATTCTGTCTCCGAGCTATAACCTTAGGATCCATTCTGTATAATGGTCTTCACAGAGCTTGATGTAGACATTGCACAATAGACATGAATGAGGTTATTTTATGGGCGAGCTTATTATTTTGGCTTTAGCCTACACTCCGCCCGTGAGAGTTTCTGGGAGGAGAGAGAAGAAAGAAAGGCTTACTTTTATTTTTTTCATCTCTAAACCAGTAAAGAGGCAGGGGTGGTGTGGGGGTGGGGAACGGGCCATTATAAATAATGTAGCAGAGACACAGGTTCTCGAGTCAGACAGACTTAGTCACGGCCATTCTCTTGGGTTATCTAAGTTTCCACGTTCTCACCTGTAAAAGTGATAATTACAGTGTCTGGTCTGCAGGATTTTTGCATATCCCCCTCCGCCCTGCCTGCCTCAACCTCACCTCTCTTCTTATAACGATGACCTCCAATATAAGCAGCTATATTTATTCTGATAGTGTCTTTGATTGAGTTTCTGGTCAAGCAGGGATTCCTTCTGGCTCAGCAGGAAGAGGCTTAGGGAGGAGCTGCCCCGGGGAGCTCTGCTGCTGGAGCAGCCTCCCAGAGTTGCTCTAAATGCAATCAAGGCAGGATCCGGGCTCTGGATCCCCACATGGAGCAGGCAGTGGGCTGCACTGTGCCAGGGTGGGTGTGTGGATGAGAAATGGAGAACCCCTAGATTGAGGGTAGATAGAATCCAGCTTTGAGGTGTGGGCAGACAACACTCTTGGCAGCTGAGGGAACTAGGTGTGTTCCTTGGGAAGTGTCTATCGAAACACACACTTGCCAAGTTGCTGAGGTTGGACTCAAACCTGCGATCCTCCTATCTCAGCCTCCCAAATACTGGGCTGACATGTGTGTGCCACTACGATATTCTGGTCAAAGATTCTGGGTGTTTTTTTAATGTCATTTCTGGGCAAAGGTACAAGGAAAAGGTCAGGAGGAAGGAATCCCGTGTCTCAGGGTTACACCTATACCCATCATCTCTCTCCTTTCCTTCTTGACCCAAGTTTTTTGGACTCAGGGTGAACACTTGAGCTGATGTGTTGCTTTGCTTGGGGACAGACAGATCCTCATCATGAGGAGATCTGAACCTCTGGTCATCATATTTTTTCCCAGCTTCTACTTTTCTCTATTTACCATCAAAATTCAGCAAGGAGCAGGAAGAGGCAGCCCAGGGCCAAATGTAATCTTCCTGGCCACGGCGTAAGAGCGGTGTTCTTCCTGAGGCTCAGGCTCAATGACTGTGCAGAGTTGCAAACCCTTCTTCAGCTCTTCCCGATTGGCACATGGATCCTGACGTGCTTGACTGATGTCCGTAGGCTCCTGTGTTCCTTGGTTGAAGCATCCACCCTCTTGGAACCACATTTGCTACAGCTGCAGAGCCCGTCTGTGTAGGGATGGGGCACACAAATTCTCCAGGTGGGTCAGATCCCTCCTACCACTGCACTGGAGTTCCAGAGTTCCTGTGTTTTATTTACTTGGGATTCATGACCACACAGGTCTTTGTTTAGTGTTATGCTGTGCACTCAGCAATGGTGCCCTGACGTACAGGAATCTTCAGGCTGATGCCTCAGCATGCCTTTAAAAGACTGTGTCACTGTTCTCTTAGCTTGCTAATTTCTGGTGATATGGCTTGTAACGAGAGCCATGGTTCCCATGGCCCACTGCTACACCTGCTCTTCTCCAAAGTGTGTCTCTTGATCCAAAGGGGAGAATTCACTTGTCAGTGGATCAGATACTTTTTGAGCACTTGTAGAGTGGACTTTAGAGCTGGTAGGCAGGAAAGAAAGCACATACTCAAGATGCATATTGGCCCTCCTAAAGAAGGGCTGCCATCTCCCTGAGAGGCAAAGGGGGTCCAATGAAATCACATCTCACTTCGCCTCTGAGAAGCTGCTGTGGGTGTTCTCTTGAAATGTGAATGTATCGCGGGCTGGCCCAAAGGAGAGTTGAGACAGCTCCCTTACTCCAACGGTAGTTTTTGGTGGGTGTGCGGCTTTGCTCCTGGCAGTTGGAGCAAGGGATGTCTCAGGGTATCTCAGGAGCAAAAGGGTATTCACAGTGGCACACTACAGCATTCGCTACACAAAGAAAATAAGTCCAGTTGTCTTAAGCGATCGAAGAAAAAGAACAGAGAATTTGTTTTTTGCTATCTCAGGCATTTTTTCTCTGGGTCGTGCACTTGTGTTCTTTTTTTTTTTTTTGTTAGCACATTTTAATTATATGGAGAAAGGAGTATTTATTGAAAAATTTTTGAGATAGCTCGTGGAATCCAAACATGTGTTGAACATCTAAGTCAGGCAGGGAGCAGGCTGACTCTGGGGACTGCAGAAGAAGAAAAACTGCTGGTAATTCAATACAGCGCTGATAACTACTGATCTTGGCTGGAATTTCTCACTCTCACATTTTGACTTCCTAGAATAAAAAAGTCATTTGGTCCAGCTTAGGCCAGGTGTCTTTCTTCAATCAGTCAGCGTGGTTAGTGAGGTGGAATCATGTTTTAATAATATGGTTATTATTAAACTCAAAGAACCCATCTTATGTCAGGAGGCTGGACCTCAAATGAGGCTGATCACCGTGAACCTGATTGTTAACAGAAAATATAATTACTTTTTCCTTCTTTTTTATGAGGACATTTAGAGTTTAGGTTTTTGTAGCCATATTTTTTTTTCAGAAAAAAAAATGTAATTTCTGGTCATTTTAATATTACATAAACTAAGTTAGTATGTAACCTGTAAAAAGTGAAGTACTTATACCCCAGTCCAGCATAAATTGCAGTTCCAGAAATATTTCATGTAGCTAGAGATTTATATTTAGTTGGATTAATTAGGAGCATTTAAAATTCTTTCTACTGTATTTTTCCCCCCAGAATTGGGAATTGAACCCAGAGACATTCTATCTTGGAGCGCCACCCCCAGCCCTATTTTTTATTCTTTATTTTGAAACAGAGTCTCATTAAATTGTAGAGGGCCTCACTAAGTAGTTGAGGCTGGCCACAAATCTGTGATCCTCCTGTCTCAGACTCTCACGTATTGGGATTACAAGTGTGTACCATCAAGCCTGGCTCTTTGTACTGTTAATATTGAAAATATATAGACTGAGGAGAAAGTAAATTACATATACAGTAGAATTTATCAATACTGTGTGTGTGTGTGTGTGTGTGTGTGTGTGTGTGTGTGTGGTGCTGGGGATTGAACCCAAGAGAATGCTACCTCTCGATACCCCCAACTCTTTTTATTTTTTATTTGGAAACAGGGTCCCACCAAGTTGCACAGGGCCTCACTAAGTTCTGCTGACACTGATCTCAAACCTGCAGCCCTCCTGTCTGTCTTCCAAGTACTGGGATTGCAAGCATGCGCCACCACACTTGGCTATGAAAATGCTTTTAAGAACGTTTGCTATTACTTGTTTTGACACTGTCATGGGATACATAGCCAAATGCCAGCATCATCTCTTAAGATTTCTCTTCCAACATCTTATGGCAGGTAGATCACCATGGTAGCATAAGTACATTGGTCCCCTTCCTGCATCCACACTTGTTTGGTATCTGAATGGTCTTCCTGTATCTTGCCGTGGTGGTGTGATCTCTTATCACACTGAGATCGGGCTTGGCTCCCTGCTTGTTTATTTTCTGGGGCTTGCTTTTCTCATCAAGTTTTGAAACCATCCAGTGCTTGAAATCATGGGTTTTCCTACTGACATACGTAGCCCGGCTCCACTTTCAGACTTATGGCCAAGGACGCTTTGGGTTAGTTGGCTCAGCTGCACTGTTAGTTGAGCTCAGAAAAGATCTGCAGAGACTCACCATGAGCACCACGACTCATTTCATTTGAAAAAGCAAGTTGTGGGGTGGTTGTTTTTCGTTGCACAAGTTGGGATGGTGTTTGATGGAGAAGCAGATCGTGGGACACTGTTTGCCTGTGCCGCTTAGTTTTCTCTTATGAACGAGCAGAGAGTTCATTTCCTTATCTCGAGTGTGGTCCTGGGACTTGGCTTCAAGGGAAGAGATGTGATCAGGAGCGGAGGCGTCAGAGAGAACTCGGACTTGTTCGCCACAGTGGGAGATTAGCAGACTTGATGCAAGTGGAGTTTGAACACACATTTGGGTGATTTTTGCTTTCTCTTTTGTGTCTCTGCTTCTATAACGAGAAAGGTTAGCTTGCGGGAGAAGAGGCCTGGTTTTGAATTGCTGCCGCTCCTACCGAGGCTGTCCAAGCTTAAGTGGCTTGCAGCTGATTTCTAGATTTGGGAACGAGGCCAGCCAGGAGCAGGACTGCCAAGCCAACCCCAGTCTGAGCCGCTACCCCACACACTCGTGAGCTAAAGACACGTCTGTTGTTCTAAGCCACGGTGTGGGGGTGAAGAGTCCTGCAGCATCAGTTTGCTGATAGGTTTGTAATGGCTCTCTCTTGCCTCATGATATATGCTCACGCAGCTGCTAAAATACCGTCTCTGTCCAAATCTTTCCGTCTGATTCTCTTGCCACTCTTATTCTCTCTGTGCATAGCTCCTTCTCGTTTCTCAAGTCCACTTGGGGGACTCGGGTTTGAACTCCGTTATTTGGTCCCGTGCCCAGACAGCTTCAGCTCTCATGAGTTCCAGAAGGCTGAGATTTATGCAACCTCTCGCTCTTATGATGAAATTCAGGATTTTTGAATAGCTGATGGCTGAAATCCATATTTCTTGGGACTGACCCAATCATTCTAACACGGGTAGTTGGCCTAAATAGCATCCCCTCACACAGAAAAACAAAATGCAACCTTTTTGTCCATTTTGATGTTCAGCCACGAGTTCTATGCTCAGCTTATTACTACTTTATAGCCTGCCCACAAGTTTAAAAAAAAATTTTTTTTGGACAGGGAAATGTTATCGATGGTGAAAATGGAGAGAAATTCTGGTTTGTTTTGATTCTGCAAATAAACTCTCAGGGCCTGTGCTCTCCACTTTAATTCTCCCTTATGAACTGTGAATATCGGCCAACCTCTGAGCGTTTGCATGGGGGTATGCCAGTCATGGCACAAATGACTCCCCCTCAGTTGGGGCTGTCTGGAAATTTCTCTCCTATGGTATTGGTCTAGTCAGTATCTCCTTGGACTAAAGAAAAGGCCCAGACCAGCCAGCAAGTCTCCAGGGGGATCTGGTTAGCAAAGCAGAAATATGAACTGGAACTTATCCAGTCATGTCTTCCTTTTTTTTTTTTTTTGGTGGTACTGGGGATGGAACCCAGGGGCCTTCTACTTCAGGGCTACACTCCCAGACCTATCTTATATTTTATTTGGAAACAGGGTCTCTTAAGCCAGCTGAGGATGGCTTCGAACCTGCGCGATCCTCCTGTCTCCGCCTCCCAAGTGCGGGGATTACAAGCGTGCGCCATGACGCCCGGCCATGTCTGACTTTTGTCTCGCCCCAAATCATTCCACTTTCTAAAAAGTAATCACTATGCGTTGAGCCTGGATCAAGTGCCAATATTCAGTGCGTTACTTTGCGAGTGAACTTTTTGTGCTTTCTCATTTTAGCGAATTCGCATAATGCTGCAGCAGTCTGATTTCTATATGAAATGTCCATTCTCCAATCATATCTCTCCCCTAAAATGAATTCCAACTCCTCCCCATGATCTGGGTGATCCCTGCTTCAGCAGGGTTATTCTACAAACTCACTACACAAGCGATTCACCCAGATGAATACTTATGAGAATGAAAGTCACTAATTACAAGGGGAGCTCTTTCCCTGAAATTCAGAATGTTATATGTCATATGCTACATCTATTCTTTAATATACCTTTTCCAATAAATATTGTTATCCTGGGATAAAACAAATTCATTGTTTATAGAAAATTCTTAATTCTGTAAGATGTAAGTATTATGTTATAATAGGCTGTCATAATTATTGTGTACTTTATGGAGTGACAGTCTATTAAAATTGCCCCAATAGAACCTGAGGCTGGATCATTAACAGTATTGAAAAGAACTATGTTTAATGTATAAAATAAACTCTAGTGTCCTATGGATTTTTTGTTTTTGTTTTCATGGTGCTGGTAATTGAACCCAGGGGCATTCTACCTCCAAGCTACACGCCAGTGTGATATTTTATTCTTTATTTTGATTTTTTAAAGGCCCCTTTTTCTGATTCTTGGCAATAATTAAACTATACTTCAATGGATGATGTTTAACCAGAAAGATCAGGGTTATTTTACATCAATGGGTAGTTTATCTTTTTATAGCTAGTTTTTTTTTTCTTATTAAAGTTGAGCTGACCTGGGCTGTCTCTAGATAAGGATGTTTTGCTTATCTAGTGCTGAGATGAAAGCTAACTGCCTGTGGTGGTATTTTTCTACCTTAAACTCAACTGTTCCAACTTCTTTCTTCTTTTAGGAGTGACCTTCATTAATCAGTGGCTACTTGAGCCACCTCCCTTACAGAGGTCTAGGGGTTGACTAAATACACACTTAAATACACCAAGGGAGTAGATTTTAAAAAGTCTTTCATAGCCCAAACATTCCTTAATGTTCTATGAGGGATTCTGAGGAAAGCTTGATGTCATACTGTACTGCCCCATGGGATAAGATTTCTCTCCCTGAAAGAGAGCATGAACCCATGTTATACAGCGTATTAGATGTTTGAAATAAAGATCATATACAGGGGAAAATAATGAAGTCCAAGGATCCACGCACACAAAGGTCAATGAGACTGAAGGGGTTCCAGTGAGAGCCGGTGATTAAAAGATTCAACAGCCTGTTGCTTTAACAAAGGGAAACATAAGTCTAAGGGAAAAAGCGAGAAAGAATCAAATGGACAGAAATAAATAAGGACAAGGGGCTTTCTTTTTTTTCATATTTATTTTTAATTGGTGCACTGTATTCATAAATCATAGTGGGATACATACTTTTGTAGACATACATGCACACATTGCCCAGTAAGCCCCCACCCGATCCCCACCCCGTTCTCTCCCTATCCCCCCCTCCTATGCTTGGCTTAGTAGTTGACATCTAGTATTATAGCAATTTATCCAAAATTAAAATTGATAATCTCACATAACAGTTTCATTTGTCTGATACCAAGCTTTTGATGACTTAAAGATAACATTTCAATATTTCTTTGTGCTTTCTTTCTTACCAGAGAATCTATTTTTTTTCTATTTTTTAGGTGAAACTATCATATATTTATATATTTATTTTTCAGAAAAAAAATCTATCCTAATATGGAATATGGACTCTAGGTACCCACAACAATCTTGAAAAAGAACAAAGCTAGAAGATATATATTTTCTGATTTCAAACCATATAAAGCTACAATAATTGAAACAGTGTAGTACTATTCTAAAGGCAGATATATAAACCATTGGAGTTAAATAAAAGCCTAGAGCTAAATTCTTCCCTATATTGTCAAGTTATTTTTGACAAGGTTTCCACGAACATTTGGTGGTAGAAATAATAATCTTTTAACTAAATATTGTTGAAAATTAATAATTACATGGAAAAGAATAAAATTGGACCCTTACCTAATCCCATATACAAATATTAACTCAAAATAGATAAAAGACCTAAATATAAATCTTAAGACTATAAACTTTTAGGAGAAAATCTGGGTCATAAAACCTCACAACATTGAAATTGGCAGTGATTTCTTGGTTATGATTTCAATGGCACAGGCAACAGAAGAGTATACAAACTCCCTAAAAAATAAAAAACATATTGTATATCCAAAGACCATGTAAACAGAGTTAACAGTTACTAATAGAATGGGATAAAATATTTCCAAATGCTATATCTGAAGGTATATTAATATTCCAACTAGAAATCCTAAAATTAACAACAATAAAGGCAAACAATACCATTTAGAGATAGGTAACAGACTAACATTAATAATGAATCTCCACAGATAACCAATCTTAGTTGTCTGTTGGATGGAAAATCTTGTTTCTCTAGTTCTGATGTGTGTTACCTATTTCTTCTTTGTAGTTAATCTCTTTGAGTATTTTCTCTAGTGCTGGTTTTGAAGACATAAATTCCTTCAGTTTCTGTTTGTCATGGAAGCTTCTTATTTCTCCATCTAATTTGATAGAAAGTTTTGCTGGGTAGGAAATTTTTGGCTGGAAGTTGTTTTCTTTCAAAATTGGGAATATGTTACTTCAAGCCCTTCTGGCTCTCATAACTTGGTTTGGGAAGTCTGGAGTGATTCTAATTGGTTTGCCTCTGAATGTCACTTGGCCCTTTGCTTTTGTTGCCTTTAAGATTCTCTGCTTGGCTTCCACATTGGTCATTTTGACAATTATGTGGCGTGGGGATCCTCTTCTCCGATCCTGTCTAAAGGGAGATCTATAAGTTTCCTGGACCTGCGTGTCGATCTCTTGCTCTATGTCTGGAAAATTTTCTGCTATTACTTCCTTGAAGAGATTGTTGATCCCTTTGGTTTCACTTTCTTTTCCCTCCTCTATTCCAATTATTCTTAGGTTAGCTCTCTTAAAATGGGCCCATATTTCTTCAATATCAGATTCCTGCTGTCGGATATTTTTTTCCTAGATTAGAAACTATGCGTTCATTTTTGGAATGATCATCTTCTAAGAGCGAGATTCTGTTCTCCATGTGTTCTAATCGGTTGTTTGTGCTTTGAATTGAGGCCTTTACTTCATTAATTGCATCCTTTATCTCTTTTTGGCTCTCTCTGAGTTCTTTTCGAAGCACCTCTATTATTTCTACAGTTATTTTCCTGATTTGATCTTCTAGAAATCTCTGATTTTCTGTTTTATCGGGTTCTGATGTTGTGGGGTTGTGAGCATTCATTGCTCCAGTATTATTCCTCTTTCCCATGATTTTGGAAGTTTGTGCCTTCTCTGGGTTCTTCCCTTGGGTCACTATGACTTCACTTAAGGTGTTCTGGATCTCGAGTCAGTAGTATCTCAGACCCCACTACTCCTTTACTGGGTTTTATCACAGAGTCTCCGACCCAGAGAGTCGATAGAGGCTGCTTTAGACTGTGGGGGGTGCCAGGTTGCACGTTCTCCTATGGTGTGATATCACTGCCACCGCCCCTCCCCCACTGGGTCAAGTCCCAGTGAGTACAGTACTGGGATTTCTCCTCTGTGGCCCGCAATTTGACTCACTGTTCTTGAGTACGCAGATGTAGCTGTAGTGAATTCGCTGCTGCTGCCGCTGGTGGCAATATGGCGCCGCTGCTACGCCCTCGGCTGTTGGGCTGGCGTTTTTTTTTTCTTGGTTTTGATTTCCACTCTGAATCCCTGCAGCGTGTGGTGAGCTCAGACACTGGGAGCTTTAGATGTCCTCTGCGCCGAGAAATCCCGCCTGGCTGTTCCGCAGCGGCTCCCCTTGGCTTGCTGTGGCCGTCCTGTGAATTCGCCGGTGCCTCCGGCAGTATGGCGCTGCTGCCGCGTCTGCCGCGTCCTCGGGCGTGAGGATCTCCTCTGTGGCTCTGTTCTCAGTCCGCTTTCTCTCTGGAGCCTGGTGATTTTTTTTTGTTTCTCTGGTGATGTTGTTTTCTGGCTTTGAAAGGCACTGATTTTGTGGTAATGGCTCTTAAGCCCCGCTTTTCTTGGTCGCCATCTTCCCGGAAGTCCGACAAGGGGCTTTCTTAACAGGGGAAGTAAAATATTAAAAATAAGCCGAGTTTGGTGGCGCACACTTGTAATTCCAACACTAGGGAGGCTGAGACAGGAGTTTCGAACAGGTTCGAAGCCAGCCTCAGCTACTTAGTGAGACCCTGTTTCCAAATAAAATATAAAATAGGTCTGGGAGTGTAGCCTGGGGGTATAAAGCCCCTGGGTTCCATCCCCAGTACCAAATAAATAAATAATAAATAAAAAATAAAAGCAAGAGAGTAGTATTCTATATTCTTGAGATCTCTACCCCCACACACATATCTTAAGAAATAAGTTCTCTTCCAAGGAAGTTGTGTCATCCACAGTCACATTAAATGCCAAGAGTTCCGACAAATGGCAAGGGCTGCCCCTCTCGGCCCCTATTTATGCCCCGCGTAAAAGGGCTTCTCTGATCAGAAGTCTGGCAGAGAAGCTCAGGATGGCTGCTTTTGAACAGCCATAAATAGTTGACGACTTGCCGCACGCCTGAAATTAAAATTCCTGATAACTTCCAAGCAGAGATAACATCATTTCCGATAAGTAGGAAAATAATGTATTTGACCACAGGTTTAAATCTGCCATACATTCAAATTTTCAGCAATCAGATTCCTCTTGTATTTAGTATTTAATTTAATACTTGAGATCATTGGGGCAGATCCTGGGAGGATCCAAGGCCCTCTCTCATTCTTTGGAGAACTACAGGATGGTTATAGTATCATTCAACAGCAAGGGTCTTAGCTTCTGTTTTGCTTTTCTGAGTTCATGGTAAATCATTGCTATCTTTAGGTCTCCAATGCCTACCACCCACACTCATTCTAGAAAGAACTATTTCATGTCTAAGGGATTTACTTTTAATACAAATATATTTTAGTGGAGACATAGACTGTTCTTTATTATTATTTTTTATGGTACTAGAAATTGAACCCAGGGGCATTTTATCTCTGAGTTACATTCCCAGCCTTATTTTTTTCTTCTTTATGTTGAAACTGGGTCTCACTAAGTTGCCAAGGGCATCACTAAGTAGCTGAGGTTGTCCTTGAACCTGTGATCCTCTTGTCTCAGCCTCCTAAGTACTGGGATTACAAACATGTGCCACCACGCCTGGCTATTATTATTTTCTTAGTAGACACAAGATTTGAGACCTTTGGGCTCTTTACACTTAATCAGGTTACTAAGTCTCTCTGGACTGCAGTTTTTCATTTGTAAAATGTTTGGGATATTAGATTAATCTCTAATCTCTTAAAAAACTCAGATTCTGGCTTTTGATTCTTCTTTTCTCCACCAAACATGTTATATTTAACAGCTGAGAAGGTTTTACTGTGTGTGTGTGTGTGTGTGTGTGTGTGTGTGTGTGTGTGTGTGTGTGTGTTTGGCAGCAAAACCGACAGACCTGAATCATTGGACTGCCAAGCCTGGTCTGAACTGGTCTAGAGCTATTTATAGACTTCATTTATTCCAGTGTAGGTGAATATTCATGTTTCTCTGCCAAAGTATGAGTCTGTTTGATTGTGGGGAGCCCCAGACCTTGCTGGGACTGTTTATAGAATCCATGATATTTGCACTCTATCGCCTTCTAAATTCCAGTATTCAAAGTACATCTGGCACCAAGGGATTTGGATAAAGGATAGGGAAGGCATGTCATGTGAAATTATATGGCTGTGAATTTAAATTCTTGATCCATGGCTCAGTTAATAATTATGTGACTCTGGATAGATTATTATTTAACTTCCCTAAACCTGGTTCTTGATAAAATTGGAGAAGCTTACTAGCACTAAGAAGGTTTTGATGGTACCTCCCTAATCAGGAATCCTGTTTTCAAACTTAACTTTCTCAAAAATGTCACCCCTTCTCCTTGTCTGCCCTCGCTAAATAGCAGTGCTTCATGGCCTACCAAGAGACCCCCATACTCACCATGTTCCCAGGGCGGCTCATGTCCGTCGTCTGGGATAATGATGCTATTGGATTGGGTCAAAACGCAACAGCACAACTGTCAGTGTGGCATCGCCATTTCAGTGCGTGATCTTTAAGGACAAAAATTGTGACGTCTCCATCTCTGGATTCCTTTGCACACATTATGGAAGAGGAAGAGGGAGTGTATGGAATATGGAATGGAATATGCCAGAGAATGAGAAAGGAGGTTCAAGTCCCCCAAAGGCTGAGAACCTCCTCAGCCCTGTTCCTAAGCCCACCTGGATTATAAACATTTCCTCTACACGGGCTTCCATCTAAATCAACCCCGTCCAGGTTCTCAGTGTCCACAGGGGAAGCAGGGCTTTGGCACCTAGGTAAGGAAGGAACCCTAATGCTTCCAGGCAGGAGAAAAAAGCTAGTCTGGAAGAAGTCTCTAGAACATTACCAGGAAAGCTTCTAAAAGCCATAAGAGCTCAGCAGTTTTGTCCAGAAAAGTCTCATATTATGGGTGTTTCTGGTACCTGAGATTTTAACCAACGCTCTGAGCACTGAAATTGAAATTTCTTCATCACAGACACAGACACATCACACACACACACACACACACACACACACACACACACACACACACTACATACTTTGGGCTCTAGAACCTATTGGATCCCAAGATTTGGGATTTAAGAACTGTGTTCTCTATCAGGGTCTCGCACATGCTAAGTGAGTACTGCTACTGAGTTCTCCCCAGCCTCTGTGTACTTAGTGGCTCATCAGTCTCCCTGTCCATGTGGAGAGTTTTGACTGGGCCCTGGACCAGGAGCGGTGCTTTTCGGCTGAGCAGACAGTCTCTCTCCAGGGCCTCTGTGAGCTCTACCTGGATTTTCCATCCCAGCTGGCTCTGGGCATCATGGGTGTTGTCCAACCTCTGGCGTTTATAAGGCCCAGAAGCTCTGCCCTGCACAGCCAGAGCCAGAAACAGTGAGTCCCGGGCCTGCTCCACCCCGCCGGGGCCTCTGGTAACCTTCTAACCTCCTCTGTGCCAAAAGTTTACAGAGGGAACTTTTGAATGCGGCCACATTTTCTATTGTATTTAGGAGGTCACTGAAAACTACAGGACTTATTCTGTGTAACTTCACATGGCCCCCGGATTCAATGAAGCATATCTAATTGGAAAAGTGATGGATATCTACAGTTAATGAGCTGAAGCTGTGTTATGCTAAGGTTATTTGAAAAGTAGAGGGAGATTAAGAGTGGAAGTGACAGTGTTTGGTTCCCCACAGGCCGGGCTACTCTGTATATGAAGCATTTTAAAGACTAAAAATTATCTTTTTTCTATGCAGCACTTGAAATATCCTATAGCTCCTGTTGGTCCCGCGTATTAACATGATATAAGCACTAATATTTTCTAAATTGCGGTCAAATATAAATGGAATATTATGGCGACATTAAGAATTCATGCCGTGGTGGGAGTCTGAAATAGAGAGGTACATTTTGTCGCACTCAAAATAAACTTGACCTTGACGATTCCTCACATGCGTTAATCACTTTCTTCTCGGGCCCAAGAGCGGAATACTAACTGGTTATGAATAATAGATGCAAAATTTTGAGATTAATTTTTAGCTCTTTAGTCCTTGAATGAGCACAAAATGACGTTAAATTAGAACTGGATCCTGTTTCAGGTGTCTAAATTGCCAGGTAGTTGTAATTTAATTGGCTTGGAGTCTTTTCTCTAGCACTGACTAAATAACTGCTATAATAAACAAGAGGTAGAAGGGACCACAGTGTCTGTCTATAAGGTTACTGCTTTTTTTTTTTTTTTTTATCCCTATAGTCAAATTTACACTGATTTATTCAGGCAACAAGAAGTGATAAGCTAGATCCCAAGAAAGCCCAAAGGAGAGTAAATCCAGCTAATCACCAGTGAGAAAAATTCAGCCAAAATAAAAATCACCAAATACATGCTTGGATAATGGAGCTAATCTGATTATGAAGTTTTAAAATAAAATTGTCTTCTCCCATCGATTGACCGAAAAGTGTACGCGCCCAGAGTTCATGCTGTCTTACAGCTGGATGCAGACCAGCGTCTGAGGTTCTAAGATGTAGAACATCATCTGAACTCAACTTAGCTCGGATGTGTTTAAGATGACTAATATTTATCTCCTATACATAAATAGCCTCAAGAGCGATGCCTAATGTTCTGTGATTATGTCATATGTAGAAGCTTCGTCATCTGCCTCAATTTCTTTGTAAAATGAAGTAAGATAGATGAATACAAATACATGAATAACAATAAAAGAGCCTGGTCGGTTTCTGTGATGGAGAGATACTATGATCACATAGCGTTCAGCAGTCAACTTAGTTATTATCAGAGGATCAGTTTTCCCACTAAAGAAAAATTTGTTGCATAGGAATGTTCAAAGGCTATTTACACATAAATTGTATTTTCCTTCTTGCTACCAACATGTCTATTTTCAAATTCTCCTAAAAGGCTCTTTTCAGCTGCTTCTTCATTCTTCATGAGGATTATTTCTGTGAAAATAAAATCAGCATGAGACAAGCCTTCAATCACACCTAAGTGACTAACGTTTGTATTTTGCATTAAAATTAGCGCCTAGAGCTAGCTAAGAACTGTTTTTAATGAGGCAGTGTTTCTGTCTCCTTAGATGCTCTTTCTCCTGAAGGAATGTCGGGGACGATTTTCTTAGTATGGTTTTAATATCATGTCTGTGATTACTGTTTCTGTGCGTCTACCTAGAAAGTAGTTTTCCATAATCAAGGGATGAGGGTATCCTATTCTGTATTGTTTTTAGTCTGGGGCTGTGTGTCACGATTATCACATGTATATTAAATTTAACATAGTCAATTAATATTTTCTAATGGAATAGTAATAATTAATTTAACATAGTTAATATTTTCTAATTCAATAGTGTGGTTTCTGGTGAAGACGCTCGATTGTCTTGCAGGCAGCTGTGGTGGCAATTCATTGTGTGTTTTATTGATGTCATCAGTTGACGAAACAAAATGATAGCCTTGTCTGTGAGACGCTAGGCCATGCAGATTGGGGAAATTAATCTAGCTGCAGAGGCTGCCAGTCAAGGGCGGTTAGTAAATGATTGTTTTAAGTAGAGAATACGGTCCAAGCTTCCATATGTGCATGGGTTGTTAAGTCTTGCTGGAAGAAAGGTCCTTTTCCTCTTGGACTTGAGCTTGCAGTGATTAGAGTCAGAACCGAGCCTGTGGATCCAAGGACCCATGATCCCCTGCTTTCCCAAGGAAAGGCTTTGCCAAGGCAGCCTACTTAAATGATACCACACAGGACACTGGTTCACAGTTTTATGGAATACCAAGACGTACCATGAAGTTGGGCACTGTGCAATGGAAAAAGAGATTTTCTATATCGTATGTAAGCCTTGTTCAGAACATCCACTTCAATGTCTAGACCTTGACTCCCATGATATGGCCGCAAGAGTAAAATTCTGTAAGTTTGTGTGAGAAAAAATAATGAAAGAAAGAAACTGAGTAGGATGGCGCATGCTTATATATATTTGGGAGGCTAAGACAGGAGGATTGCTGATTCAAAGCCAGTCTCAGAAACTTAGTGAGGCCTTCTGCAACTTAGTGAGATCCTGTTTCAAAATATAAGAATAATTTAGGGCTAGAGGTATAGCTTGGAGGTAGAATGCCCTGAGTTCCATCCTTTCTCTCTCTCTCTCTCTCTCTCTCTCTCTCTCTCTCTCTCTCTCTCTCTCTCTCTCTCTCACACACACACACACACACACACAGAATTATAAGGAGACAAGGAGACAAGATCAATTTTGTTGTCTGGCTAGTCTATTTTCTTATATACCACTGTAGTCAGATGGTTTTAGTAATTCATATTTGATATTTAACTGTAAGATTGTCTTATGCACTCATATCCTCAGAGTGTGAATGACTGAATTCTGGATCTATGGAGATTCTGTTCTAAGCTGCTGGAGGTTTCTCTGGAAGGGGGTCTAATGTTAGCGTTTGTTATTTTTCTTTCCTCTGCTCCTGTGGTTGACAGACCCCTTTTTACATGCATATACTCCTGGGGTAGAGGTGTTTTTTCCTCTTTCCAAGATTTTGAGAATCCTTTTAACATTCCCTACAAACCAGAAGTCATTTTCCATCAACCAATAAACTAGTAGCATTATAATACTAGATTGATTTTTAAGAGAGGGGGGTAAAATTTATTCTAGATCCATCTAGATGAGACCAGAATTCTAGAACTCCCGAGGGTAAACTTAAGAATTGGACAGAGGGGGCCATTCACAGTTCCGCAGGGAGAAAGACTTTAATGTAAGCTTTTCAGTCCACTGTGCTTAAATAAACCCTTTGTCAGTGGTCAGTTAGAAAGTGACCTAGGGTTGACAAAGTTCAGGCCTGCATTTTTCTTGGATTATTACATTGAAAAGAAGAATTCCAAAGATGCCATTTGAGACATCTTCCGTGGGTGTGGTTATGACAATCGTGCCAGAGATAATTATATCCCAAAGTCTGGTTTCATTCCATATTTCAGTTGCCAAGCCCAGATCATTTTCCTAGAATATTGGGAAGATGGTGATTTTCACGGCGTGAGTCTTAGGTACCTGCTGGATTCTTCGGGCCACAGTGATGGCTTTGCTGCCTGTTGTTTTCCTCAACCAGTGACCAGTAGGCTGAATAGGCCTTCTTTACACCCACACATAGGGGAGTTATTTTTCTATATGACATTTTAAAATGTTTATTTTATTGGTGCACTATAGTCTCACATCATAATGTGGATTGTGTTGACAGTGACCTGGTGTCCCCCCTGCCCACTTCCCCTTCTCCCAGTACTGAGTGTCCAGGTTAAGAATGTTATATCTTCACACATATTCGAATGTAGCTGTTTCACTGATTAGCCTCAGCCATCTTCCTTCCCTACCGCTCCTTTCTGTCTTTGCTGAGATTTCCCCTCCGTCATCTGGAGTCCCTCTGGTATTACCACTACGCCCTAGCTTGGGCATATAAGAGAAAACATATGTCCCTTCTCTCTCTGTGCTTGGCTGATCTCACTTAACTTAAGTCCTCCAGGACTTTCCATCTTCTTGCGAATGCTACTTTTTTTTTTTTTTTTGGTGGTACTGGGATTCCTGGAAGCCCTTCTACCTCCGGGCTACACTCCCAGACCTATTTTTACATTTTTATTTGGAAACAGGGTCTCCTAAGCCAGCGCGCGCGGCTGGCTTCGAACCTGCGCGATCCTCCTGTCTCTGCCTCCCAAGCGCGGGGGTTACAAGCGTGCGCCACCACACCCGGCACGAATGCTACTTTTAAAACACAATATATGTGACCAGTTCTGTTACAGAAAATGTCTCCACTCTCAAGAATTTTATATTCTAGTGGGGAAGGACATAGGAATACATCAAGAAAAAAGTCTAGAATATATCAGATGATAATAAGTTTTATTAAGTAAAATCAGGCAAGATAAAGGGATAGAAAATATGTGAACTATGTGGTTAAGGTGGGGTAGGCTTTCTCTTTTCCATATGGCGATTAGGGAAGGTCTCATTAATTCAGTGACACTTGAGCAGAGACCGGAAGGGAGTGATGCCTGTGGCTCCCTGGGGAGCAGCACCTCAGGGAGGAGGAGTGAGGGATGCACAGGGCTGGTGAGGGCATGACGACAGTGTGCAAAGCACAAAGGCCCGTGCGGCTGCCCGATAACAGGGACTTCAGAGCAGTAACCGGAAGGCAGATCACAGAGGCCATTCAAAGGATTTAGGATGTGAGATGATTTCGGGCAAAGGAATGATACTGTCTTATATTTAACTTGCAAAGATCAACTGGAACCTGCTCTGGAAAGCCTACAGCAAACAGCATGTTTAATTGCCAAGGCTGGAATGCTGCCCTCAAGGTCAGAAGCAAGGCAGAGAGGCACCCTAATTACGTGGCAGTTCACATTGTATTGGCAGGCCCAAGACATAGGGCGTAAGGCAAGAAAAGGTTCAAGGCTGGGAAGATTCAAAGCTATTTATTCTCAGATGATACTGTTTTTAATGTAGAAAATCCTAAGAAATCCACACAACTCATTAGAACTAAGAGATGAGCTTGCTTTCCCTAATATGTAAGAACTAGGGAGAAATGGGTAACAGGAGGAACTCTAGATGAAGAAGGAGATCCCATAGAGAAGCAAATAAGGCGACCTAACTGAGGGGACGGGAGGGGAAGAGGGAAACTCTCTAGAGCACACGATGTACTTAAACAAACATATCCAAGTCAGTCACTAAGCCAAGCATGGGGAGGAGGGAGGGGAGGGAATGGGGAGGGGACTGGGTAAGGGCTCATGGGTGATGTGTGCATGCATTTCTCCACAAGTCTTTTATCCCATTAAGATGTATGACTACAATGCACCAATAAAAATTTTTTTTAAAAAGAATAAAAAAGAAATTACCTTCGCAAAGCTGCAGTTCACTAGGTTCATGTTTCTATTTACCAGCCCCCAAATTGGAAAGTGAAATGTACAATTCATGATAACTTAAAAAGAAAACCCACAAAATTCCCCACGATTTATTGAACAAGAAATTTGCAAAACCTAGGCACAGAAAATTACCAAACGCTGTTGAGTGAAATTAAAAGAGACTGAAGTAAATTAGGAAGATCTATCATGTTCTTAGGTTGGTATACATATTTCACAACATGTTGTACACAGTAAAGATATACAAATTTTATTTGATAGCAAAAAAATAAAAATAATAAGTAGAAAGCACAACAATTCTCTAGTGAATCACAGGCAACTTATTAGAGAGGTATAAACTTTACCAAGAAGAAATGAACCCATTTTGGGGGAAGCCAAAGCGTTTAAGGAAATTCCCCCTAGGTTTACAGATATCTGCATGATTAGTTCTTACATCAAAGAATTTTTCTTTCTAAAAAAAAAAATTGAAAGGCTTACAATTTGTTTATATGAAGCAACAAATTTTGTAAAACTCTAGTCTTTAGCAAATTTTTAATATGAAGCTCTGTTCTAAAGCCAATGCTCAGGAAAGCTTACCATGAAACTAAATTGTCATATTTGAAGGTAAAAATGAAAAAAAAATCTTCTCTTACTGAAGCCAGAGTTTAGAATATCCCATATTTTAAAAAGGCAGTGTATTAGCCTCTCTAAATTATGGTCTATTAATTTATGACATATTGCATTCAAATCTGCTACTTAGAAGTCTGGGGTTCTCAGGCTAATATTTTATGGAAGATATTTTATATATCTCTACTCCACACCTACTAAATCAGGAAGAATATTGGATAATTTGTGGCTTATAGAGATATTCAGACTCATTGTACTTCTGTGGGATTCAGAGTGATTGACGGCCGACTACTCCTAGACGGGGGACTTTGAATCACTAGCACGTGCTTAGGGTTTTCCTGCTGTTAATTTCTTCTTGTTTTAAATTTATATCTTCATCTTCCAGTACCGTGTTGGGTAGGCTAGAGGGACATGTTTTTAAAGGAAGACAAAAATTTTTAATGTGCTAATAGCATGACTTTGCTAGTTAATTTTTGCTAAAGAAAGGACATCTAATCCTCTTTTCTGAAACTAAGAATTTTTTTTTGATGTGTGTGTGTATGTACTTACTCCCGAACTTTTAGTAGGGCAATGAATAGCGCGCCCATATAATAAAATGGCTGCTCTGTTACCTGTTTGGCTAATAGATTATTCTAGAAGGACTACAAGAACCAGCATTGCTCAGAGAGACGCAACTAAGGTCTCCTTCCTTCGCCAAGGCAGGATTTTGAATTTTATCTGGCGTTAAAGTTTTTCAGATGAAAATTATTTGGATCATACTCTCCAGAAGAAAGAAAGCTTTTAAAGTTGGGTCATTCATTTATCTTTGTCCTGGAGGAGATTAAAAATAATTTTCTGAGAAGGATCCTGGTGGTTCCAGACAGGGTTCTGCCTGCCCAGGGCAAAGGTGGTAAGAGTCAGGTGTTTGATTCATGTTATTACTTTTTCAAGAACTAGAAACCCACTCCAATGAGCTCACCCAAACCTGGACTTGGTGGCTGTGTTGGTTTCCTAAGGCTTCTGTGACTAAATCCTGCATACCAAGAAAAGCGCAGAGGCTCAGTCAGATTCCGGTGGCCCAGCGTGGGCGGTGTCTAGGTCTGGGCAGGCGTGTCTGTTTAACGCCTTGCCTCTGCTTCTGGTGGGTTTCTTGCACTCTCTGGCCTTGCTCAGTCTGTAGAGGAATCCCCCCATCTCTGCCTCTGAGCTATATCCCCAGTCCTATTTTAAAATATAAAACAGGGTCCCACTAAGTTACTGAGGGTCTCACTAAATGGCTGAGGCCAGCCTCCAATGTGCATTCCTGTCTCAGCCCCTTAAAGACTGGGATTTTCAGGCACGTACCACCACCCTGACTTCTGCCTTTATCTTTATGTAGCTTCTCACTCTGTGTGTGTGTGTGTGTGTGTGTGTGTTCACCCCACAACTTTTCCTGTTCGTAGGAACACCACTGCACTGCAGTAATAGCCGACTCTATTCCAATCTGACTGCTACTAATTACATCTTCAGGCTCCTATTTCTCACCTTCGGAGGTAGGTTCCGGACCATACAACTCTACTGCGTGGATCTGGAGGTTGGGCAGGGTCCAGCCCCTAGCAGGGATGTTCACAGAAGACCTTGTCCAGGATGGAGCTGGGCCTCATAGATCCTGGGATCTGCCGGGCAGCTCTGAAGGCCTACCGCTCTGGCCACGCGTGGCCCGGGGCCCCTCTTCTTTGCTGTTTTGTGCACATGGATTCTGTTTTTTCTCCAGGTGCCTTCTCTGCCAGGCTTTGTTTCCTGTTTTCCCATAGCTTGTGCTTGCTTCGTAGGATGCCAGATCTGGTTTTGGGGGCACTGTTATGGCACTGCTACTTGTAGCTAATGACTGGGGTGGCACGTCTTCTAAGTAACATTCTCAGAAGAGACATCAAGACGGCTTCTGCACAGCCCGTGCTTCCCCTGAATCTGGAGTCCAGCTGGGTTCACTCAGCTGCAGCTGGGGCTGGACAAGATCTGAGGACAGGGCTGTTCATAACTTCGTCTGTGCTCTCCAGATGAAGTTATATGCTTTGGAAAAGTTCCCAGGGACTGAGAATGGAAAGGGGACCCAGGAGGCAGTTAAAGATAGCCATGCTTCCTTTGATTGTTCTCCCACTGAATTTGATGT
The DNA here is from genome assembly GCF_963383645.1 of Muscardinus avellanarius. Taxonomy (NCBI): domain Eukaryota; kingdom Metazoa; phylum Chordata; class Mammalia; order Rodentia; family Gliridae; genus Muscardinus; species Muscardinus avellanarius. The sequence goes on along the minus strand of NC_137797.1, from coordinate 108,300,363 downwards.
TCACCGTAGTCCTTCAAGATCTGAATACCAAGCTGGGCGTGGTGGCACATGCTTGTAATCCCAGTACTTGGGAGGATGAGACAGGAGGATCATGTTTCCCAGGCAGCCTCAGTGAGACTGTGAGACCCAGTTTCAAAATTAAAAAATAATAATAAAAAATAGGGCTGGGTGTATAGCTCGGAGGTAGAATGTCCCTGGGTTCTATCCACAGTACCATAAAAAAGAAAGAAAGAAAGAAAAAAAATCAAAGTACTAAACACCAAGGTATTATCAAACATTCAAGGGTTTTTATCAGAAGCGACAGCTATAGTCAGTCACAAAAAATAAGAATTCAGATGCTTTCCCTAATATGTGAGAGCTAAGGAGAAATGGGTCATAGGAGGAACTCTAGATGAAAAAGGAAATTTTATAGAGGATTAAACAAGACAACCTAAAGGAGGAGAAAGGAGGGGCGAAGAGGAAAATCTCTAAAACACACAATGTACTTAAACATATCGAAGTCAACCACTAAGCCAAGCAAGGGAAGGAGGGACGGGGAGGGAATGGGGTGGGAATTGGGTAGGGGTATGTATGTACACATAAGTTTTTTACTCCAATATGATGTATGAATATAATGCACCAATAAAAAATAAAAAAAGAAGCGACAGCTATGTGAAAGGTAAAAGGAGGAAACCAGGCAAGGTGTGGGCAGCTGCGGGCACCGATTTCTCTTGAGCCTATCAAAGGACAGAGGGAGGGGACGTGTGGCAGCGTCGTGGTGGTGCACACTTGTAATCCCAGCTCTTGGGAGGCTGAGACAGGAGGATCGTGCAGGTTCGCAGCCAGCCTCAGCTACTTAGTGAGGCTCTCAGCAATTTAGTGAGACCCTGTTTCCAAATAAAACATAAAACAGGTCTGGGAGTGTAGCCCAGAGGTAGAAAGCTTATGTATTCCACTCCTAGTATCACAAACAAACAAACAAACAAACAAACAAGAAAAAACGTCAAGTAGTGTTTGTAAGAGATGTGCTTGAAAAAAGAGTCCCGAGTCTCCAGAAACGTGTCCCCACCATCCCGAATCACTGAGGGTACCGAGTGGACTTGTACGTCTAGCACCCAGGCCCCTCGGTGAAGTGTGTGTCCAGTGGTAGCAGTCTGTGACTCTATTTTTCACCTGAATCTTGGGTTGGGATGTGTGTGCCTGCTCTGACCAATCATGTGGCAGAAATGACATGGTGCCAATGTCCTGGCAGGAGATTCTGAAGGTGGTACCTCCTTCCTCCTTTCTCAGAGTACTCTCTGAAACCATGCAGCCAGTGAGGAAGACATAACTGCCTTGAGCCTTGGGTGTTAGAGAAGATGTGTAGGTGCCTGGCTGACAGTCCCTCCCTTCCTTCCATCCTTCCTTCTTCCTTCCTCTCTTCCTCTCTTCCTTCCTTTTTTCTCTAGCAATGCTGGAGATTTTGAGCTAAATGAGGGTTCTACCACTGAGCTACATCTTCAGCCCCTACCCTTTGGGATGCGAACCAATCCCAAATGACACCCTGTTCAGCCCGAGAAAACAAAACATCAGAGGAGACATGGGGTCATTACTTTGCCCCTAAGATGTATAAATTACAATGCACCATAAAAGGATAAAAAGTTGGCTAAATCAAGCTGGGCGTGGGGGTGCGCACTTTTAATCCCAGCATTTGGGAGGCTGAGACAGGAGGATCGCAGGTTCACGGCCAGCCTCAGCTACTTAGTGAGGCTCTCAGCAACATAGTGAGACCCTGTTTCCAAATAAAGAATAAAAAATAGGGCTGGAGGTATAGCCCAGAGGTAGAATGCCTCTGGGTTCAATCCCCAATACCAAAAAGAAAAAAAAATTGGCTAAGTTAAAATAAAAAAAATAAAAGTTGTAAGAAAAGAATCATTAAAAAATGAAAGAACAGAGCCATGAATAATTTGGAAATTTGAAAAATTAAAACTAAGAAGTAGTAAGAAGTCTAATATTTTAGAGTTAAGAGGTCAGAGCGTTACAACAAAGAAAGAGATAAATGTGAGGAAAAACTAGGTTAAGGAATGAGACCATTAAAATATTAAAAATGCTGGAGTTAAAAATTATAGAGCAAATCTAAAACGAAAGAGCCAAGAGGTTTAAAGAAAGTAGAAATGAGTGTCTTCAGCAGAGGGAATGAGATCATAAAATGGGAGCGCGTCAGTCTGGATAATGTCATACCTGGGAATCGTGCTGGTTTTTTTTTAATCCATGGAATGAAATAAAAGCTGAGGGTGGGGCACAGAGAGAAATCATCGATCTTGAAGGAAATACACTGCTTCAAGCAAGGGGTGCACATTTGGTAGAGGGCTTCGGGCTGGAAATGGATTCTCTGGCCTCCTCTCCCCGCGCTCCCCGGCTGTGAGTAGAGACGCCGCCCTGTGCAGAGCCCGGCGCCCTGTGCTGACCCTGGCCACGGCCGCCTGCGCCACACGCTCCGAGGCCGGCCCTGGGGCTCCCAGTTACAAGTCTTGGCAGTGCGGATCTGACCCGGGCTCAGGGCCAGAGCAGGTGAGGCACTTGGCAGGAATCCACATTTTGATGATATGTTAACCAAGTTACTTTATTTTGATTTCTGACCAAATATGCTATTTGCTATTAGGATAAAAGGCACAAATATGTAATTATCACTTTGAGGCACTTAAGAATTTGGCACAATGTATTCACCAGTGTTCTTTTTGGAGTGTTTGCGTACTATTACTTTTTATCTATTATTATTTTTTTTACAGTACTGGGGCTTGAATTCAGGGGCACTCTATCTCTGAGCTACATCCCCCAGCCTTATTTTTTAATTTGAAACAGGGTCTCAATAAGTTGCCTAGGGCCTCACTAAGTAGCTGAGGCTAGCCTCGAACCTGCAGTCCTCCTGTCTCAGCCTTCCATGTACAGGGATTACAAGTGCGCCCCACCACAACGGCCCTTATCTATATTTTTAATAAGCTTCAGAAACTAATTCAATAGTTATGAAGTATACCAGGAGATCATTTGAATCTAGCCTTCATCAGATACTACTTATAATAATTATTATTTTTTGAATAATACTGGAGATGGAACCCAGGGGCCTTCTACCTCTGGGCTACATCCCTATTCCTTTTTTTTGATATTTTATTTGGAAACAGGGTCTCACTAAGTTGCTGAGAGCCTCACTAAGTAGCTGAGGCTGGCTTCGAAACTACACCATCCTCCTGTCTCAGCCTCCTAAATAGTGGGATTACAAGTGTGCGCCACCACGCCCAGCCTCAGATACTACTTAATCATAGACAAATCGCTTGACCTGATTGATGCTCAATTTCTTGTCTATAAAGTGAGGAATCAACTGGAACTTATCTTGTAAAACTAGTGATTAAGTAGAAAATGAAGCCATACCCTTCTCATAAGAAAACCATCACAGACTGAATAATAAATGCTGTTTATTATTGCCATTAACTTGCTATCTATAGCAACCATGCTGTGATGTTCGGATAAAGAATGGTCCCTTGAAGAGCTCATAAACTGGTGTTTGGAGTCGATGTACTCGAAGGCTGTAATCTCAGCAGTGGATAAATCCACTGTAATGAATTTACCTGGAATGTAGCCTGGTTCCTGGGGTGTGAGTCCCTGGGGGTGCAGCCTTGGCGATTGTATATGGACCCTTCTCCCCTGCTTAATCTCTTGCTTCTGGCCACCATGGTGTGAAGAGCACAGCCCATGTACTCTCCCTCACTCTGCCTCCTGCCGCCATGTCATGAGAGCCGCGGTCCCCAGCCTCACGTGGACTGAGCCTGAAACTGTCAAAAAATAAATCTTTCCTCTAAGTTATGTGGCCAGATCTTTAGATTTAGGCTGTGAGAATGTTGACCGGAACATGTGGGTATTGACATTTACATTCAGAAATATCATCTATGGCTACAAAAAGTACTATCTTCTTCAGTTATTCTGTTATTTCTGTTTAAAAAATAAAAAAGCACCTCAAACTCAACCCTCCTGACCCAAGTTAAATGAATATTCTACCATTTAAGTATGTGGACCTCTATTAATAGTCAAATTACTTCTGCTTCTCAATTATTCTAATCAGGTATCATTTTATAAAGAGATGCAATTTAAGTTTGGTGGCTTTACCTTACAGTGCGGACCCTCGCAGGCTTATTATCTCTGGCAACAGTTTTCATTCTTTTGCTTTTGTCTTTTCAGACACATATTCATGCCATCTGCAAATATGATTCATTTATAGCTTCACTGTTTTTAATGTTTTCCAGTACTTGGAACTGAACCCAGAGGAACTCTACCACTGAGCTGTATCTCTAGCTCTTTTGATTTTTCTTTTTGTGTGGTACTGGGGGTGGAACTCAGAGGCTTTCTACCTCTGGGCTATACTCCCAGACCTATTTTATATTTTATTTGGAAACAGGGTCTCACTAAGTTGCTGAGAGCCTCACTAAGTAGCTGAGGCTGGCTTCGAACCTGTGCGATCCTCCTGTCTCAGCTTCCCAAGAGCGGGGATTACAAGCGTGCGCCACCATGACTGGCTCTTTTGATTCTTTTTTAAAAGCAAGGTCTCATTAAGTTGCCCAGGTTGGCCTCCACTTGGGATCCTCCTGCCTCAGCCTCCCGAATGGCTGGGATCACAGATGTGCTTCACCACACTCAGCTAGAACTTTACTCTTAGGATTCAATTTTATCAGTCAGTAATTACCAAATAATAATATTATTCAATTATTATCAGTATTATGTTATTATAATATTATTAGAATTATTATTCCCAATAATTCTTAATTAGGGATTCTAATAAAGAATTCCTATTGCTTTTCCTGCTTGAATAACATTGGCAATGTTAATACGCGAACTGCAGGTTTTATTTGTATGTTTAGTAAAAGTGCTGGAAGGGGAGCTTTGATTGTCATTTTTAAAGGACTGACTCCAATAAATCTGGATTAAATATATCAACACAAAAACTTAAGATATTTATGCCCTTTGAGGGTGAGTTAAGAAATTCTCCAATAACTTTAGCCTTTTACTTAACATTTAGAACAAATATTGGATGTTGTCAAGTGTGTCCCGGGTATTTACTGAGTAGCTTGGAAGATGTTAGCTTTTGCCCCTGTGTTAATATGGTAAGCCATGCTGATCATTTTTATTTTTTTTTTGAAGGGCATAATAGTTTGTAACATTGGACCACACTGGATCATCACGATTAGTCTACACATGATAAAGGCTTTTTTCTCGGGCACTAATATTGCAGTATTTTTGTATACTGAACAGTCCAATAGGACCAAGAATGTTAGGGAATAAAGATCTTAGGTGAAAATAGACACAAATACCTCCGGTGTTCTAACCCATGGAGTTAACTTAAACTCCCTATGAGCCGGGCGTGGTGGAGCACGCTTGTAATCCCCGCGCTGGGGAGGCGGAGACAGGAGGAACGCAGGTTCGAAGCCACCTTCGCTGGTTTAAGAGACCCTGTTTCCAAAATAAAAATACAAAAGAGGTCTGGGAGTGTAGCCTGGAGGTAGAAGGGTTTCTAGGAACCCCAGTACCAACAACAACAACAACAACAACAACAACAACAACAACAACAACAACAAAAACTCCCTATGAACCAGCGGCATTATGCTACCTGATTTTGACGAGCACAAATTCTCTTAGAAGTAGGCCGTATGAGCTTACACTTCTTTGTACTTTAAATTTAGTTTTTACCATTTAGGCTATGTCCACCCTGATAAAAGCAAAATCATACAAGATACCTCAGATATTTTCCATACTGCCACTGCACAAGTTTTACTTAAAAAAATTAAACCACCATCAAGTAAAGACGCAAATAAACGTGACTTTCGCACAGTTTTCAAACCATGGTGCTTATTTATCTATCCGATACAGAGTCAGATGAAGTGTACGGCTAAGTTATAACTGCCAAACGTCTGCAATGAAATTGACATAAATTAATATATAAATATGATTATGCATTATATAATATATAATTTATAGATGTATAATACAACATGTAATATGTTACATATAACATTATCTATTAACCAACTGGATATTATATATAATCATTTATATATAAATATTATGTATTACATACATTTATGTGTGTGTGTGTGTGTGTGTGTGTGTGTGTGTGTGTGTGTGGTTTCTTTACAGAGCTATATTTTCTAATTAAGAATAAAAAGTCACTTTTTGGAGAACAATCTGTTGGTGACCACTTCTATATTCAGTAGAAAGGAATCCACATGATGTGAACTCTGGCTCTGTCTAGTCTAAGGTATAAAATATTGACCAAAGATCAAAATGGTGATAATATGAGGTTGATCGTTTCCTTGGTGCCGATCATTTCTTCGGGCAGTTTTTAAAATATTTGGATATTTGTATATTATTTCACATCTGAGATTGGTCTAATCTACCCCTTCTAATATTTTGTTTTGAGATTTTAGAATCAGTTTTTGCTTCAGCGACAAGCTTATGCTGAGCAGACCAGATGGTAGCCTGGGCACATATGCCTACACTTCATAATGAATGTACCATTATGAGCTCACTATCATGGACAAGTATAATGTACCAATAAAAATAAAAAATACAGTGGATCAGCCAGGCGTGGTGGGCACGCTTGTAATCCCCGCACTTGGGAGGCTGAGACAGGAGGATCGCGCAGGTTCGAAGCCAGCCTCACCTGGCTTAAGAGACCCTGTTTCCAAATAAAATATAAAATAGGTCTGGGAGTGTAGCCCGGAGGTAGAAAGCCCCTGGGTTCCATCCCCAGTACCACCAAAAAATAAAAAAAATACAGTGGTTTCAAGCAAAAAAGGAGAATAGTTTATGCTGTTCTAATTTTAAATAATTCTGAACCATTATTAATATATGTTATTATATATGTATATATGTATTTTTTATTATTTTGTGGTCCTGGGGATTTAGCCCAGTGGTGTTCTACCTTTGAGCTTCACTCCACAGCCCTCTTTTATTTTTATTTTGAAGCAGGGTCTCACTAGGTTGCCGACTATCTCAGTACTTGCTGGGGCTGACCTCAAACCTGTGATTCTCCTGTCTTAGCCTTCCAAGTACTGTGATAACAAGTGTGTGCACCACCACGCCCAGCATATTTTTGAAATTTTAACAAAGCTTTGAAATGCATAATAATAATAATAATAATAATAATATGTATAATAATCTGTGACAGTGGCATAGTCTAATTATGTAGTAACCTTTTATATTCCTTTCCTCATTGGTTTTATTAGGGTGGGTTTTCTGTTGGATTTGTTTGAACATATTGTTTTTGTAAGTCTATATACATGTTATGTACCTCCCTGGTTTTTAAGCAGTATTACTGTTGAGAATTTGTCACAACTGAACTAAGTTTTTAAAAATATAATTTATCAGATTTTAAAAATCTGAAATAAGGTTGAGCCATTGTATCAGGGTTTTGTGTTGAGGATGTGCAGGACTGGAATGAAAAGTGGAAGCCACATAAATCAGAGATCTTACCTGGTATCAAGGATTTGGGCAGTGAGCAGGTTCAGAATCAGCAAAGAGAAGTTCTTTCCCTGTCGGCTGCATCCTCAGGTCTACGCGGCCTGCAGGTGAGGTCCGGGGGATCCTTCAGTTGAGAGGCATCCGATGGTCCCTGAAGAGTCACGCCCATCGGTCCTGGATTCTACTCACTGCGGATTGCACACAGCCGAGGCTGCCTGCTCCAGGCATTTCAGAAGTAAGTTCTCTTTTTCCTGATACACCGCTCCACTCAATACACCCAAGGAAGTTCACTTGTGTTCCACCAGGGTAAGAGTTGGGGTCTCCTGGCCCCAGGAAGGGGGAGAGCGACTTCATGGTTAATTGCTGTTCCTGGTAATTGATGTTGCCCGATTTTTCTCTGCCTTTCCTCATGTATGTTTGTTTCTGTTCTTCATTGCATCCTTTCTTTTCTCCAACTGTATTTGGGTTAATTATTCTTTATCAAGTCTTAGGAGGGTATCTGTACACACACACACACACACACACACACACACACACACACTCACACACCTACCAAGTCTTAGGAGGTTTAACATACACATTTATTTATTTAAAGTATATTACCTTTTAAATACTACTTTGACACTATCTTATAAATTTTAATGTGTTCTTACATTTTTATCATTCTGATACTTGAACACCTTATCTCTCTTTCAAAGATTTTAAAGTAGGATTTAAGTTTCTGTTATTGTATAGGTCTCGTTTTGTGCTTGTCTCATTTTGCTCCGACAGCTGCAGATGTCGCCCATCAAGTGTCTGTCTTTCGATGTCTTCCTAGTAAATAATCAAGCTCCACGCTGTGTTGATGGTGTTTGCAAATACCCGTCAAGCACCTAACAAACGCTGAGTCCTTTCAGAGTGGGAGAAGCACCTCTGCGTCCTGTTCCTCTCATTTCTCAAGGATGTTGCTATCATATCCTCCTCTCTGGCATTATTCTATTTCCTCTTTACTAAATTACCCTCATTAGCACACTCCAGTATCTTCCACATTAAGTGGGGAAGGAGGAATTTGGGGCAATCATGTTTTCTTTCTTTCCCTCCCTCCCTTCCTTCCTTCCTTCCTTCCTTCCTTCCTTCCTTCCTTCCTTCCTTCCTTCCTTCTTCCTCCCTCCCTCCCTCCCTCCCTCCCTTCCTCCCTCTGGGGATGGAACCCAGGGCCATTCTACCTCCAAGCTACACCCCCAGCCCTATATTTTTATTCTTTATTTTGAAACAGGGTCTCACTGAGTTGCAAAGGGCCTCGCTAAGTAGTAGTAGCCGAGGCTGTCTGTGAACCTCCTGTCTCAGCCTCCCAAATGCTGGGATTACAAGCCTGCACCACCTTGCCCACGTTCAATTTTCCTACTTGTAACTAGGGGCAAGAATAACACTTATTCCACAGGGTTATTGTGAGAGGAAAATGAATTAATATGTAAAGTGCTTGACAGTGACTGGTACTGGTAAGCACTCAATACATAACGGCTACAATTATTATTATTAATTATTATTATTATTGTAAATCTATAAGGATCGGAAAGAGGAACCTGGATACAGAGTAAGAGCCCGTCCTGTTTTCTTACTGAATGTGATAGCTAATTTAATATAGGTCATTGTAAGGAGTCCTTCAAGAACTAAACGCCAAGCTAGGTGTGGCAGTGCACGCTTCTAATCCCAGCATTTGGGAGGCTAAAACAGGAGGATCACGGGTTTGTGGACAGCCTCAGCTACTTAGTGAGGCTCTCTGCAACTCAGTGAGAACCTGGTTCAAAATAAAGAAAAAAAATAGGGCTGGGGGTGTAGCTTAGAGGTAGAATCCCCCTGGATTACATCCCCAGTACTGCAAAAATAAATAAATAAATGAATGAATGAATGAATAAATAAATATAAAATGAAATGTCAAAGGGTTAGTAGGAACTTTTAAGTCACTGATATGTCATGCTTGAGCAAGAAGAAGGAAAACACCTATATTTGAATACTATGATTAAGAATTTTAAAGTAATAGTTTGGTATCTGAACTTGTAAACCATGAGGATAAAATAGCTTTGTAATAAATTTTTTTTCTCAGTAGGGCGTGTTGATGTACGTTTGTAATCCCAGTACTTGGAAGGCTGAAATAGGAGAATTGCACTTCTTGGACAGCCTCAGCTACTTAGTGAGGCTCTCTGAAATGTAGTGAGATCCTGTTTCAAAAATAAAGAATAAAAAGTAGGGCAGGGAGTGTAGCTGGGAGGTAAAATGCCCCTGGGTTCCATCCCCAGTACCGAAAAAGAAAAAAAATTCAAATGTAGAAGGAGAATTTATTTATTCAAGTGAAATCTGGGCCTGACCAAAAACAAATAAGAAAAGCCTCGATATACTTCAATAGAAGATATCCGGAGGTTGCTGTAATCAGCTGGAATGCAATTTGTCAGTGTCTCGCTGAGTTGAAGATGTGTGTAACTCACCACCGATGGTTGCCGTCCCAGCTTCCCTATAGAAACTCCTCGCTAGGTGCAGAAGGAGCTTTCGGCTTGCTGTTCCAATATTCAGCTTGCAGCAACGTGAGAGAATTTGCCTGCGGGGATTGTGGATTATACGTGCAATTTAAAATTCCAGAACCCTTCAAACAAATAGCCTAGGATTCATGCAACTATGCATAGATTTGAAAATCACAAAATGTAGCCCCCCAAAGCAAACTGTATGAGGAAATGTTATGATATTACTTATACAAATCTAAAAATACAAAAGAACATATCTTGTTAATGGACAGATACAGTAATGATCAAAAATTTTAAATGAAAGCAACAAATGCTAAATACAGGATAACAGTTATCTTCGGAAAGTTAGGGACCATATAGATCATATTCTTTGATTCTGTAAAATAAAACTAGAATGAACAATAAAATTTCTTCAATCAGCTGAATAGTTAAAAACACCCTCATAAATTCACATAGGATCAAAGAGGAAGTAAAATTTCAGCAGCTTAGGAAAGAAAGAAACCTAAGTCATATCAAAATATGTATGATTTGATCAATGATATTCTTCTGTTTTTTTTTTTTTTGAGGTACTGGGGATTGAATCCAGGGGCACTCTACCTCTGAACTACACCCCCAGCCCTATATTTTATACTGTTTATTATTTTTTTAAAGACCTTCACTAAGTCGCAGAGGGCCTCACTAAGTGGTTAAGGCTGGTCACGAATCTGCGATCCTCCTACCTCAGCCTTCCAAGTACTGGGATTACAAGCGTGCACCACCACTCCTGTCTGGTCAAAGATATTCTTACTCTAAATTAAATTCTGCTTTTTAAAAGTAATGTTTTCTCATCTGGAGTTCCTCCTATGACACTTATTCTCCCTAGCCTCGAGGAAGGGGAAACTATCGATGAGCAAATAAGGCGACTTAACTGGAGGGGATGGAGGGAGGAGAGGGAAACTCCCTGATGTACCTGAGGCACAGTGACAAACATACCAAGTCACTCCTTAAGCCAGACATGAGAAGGAGGGAGGGGAAGGAATGAGGTGGGAATTGGGGCGGGGCTAATTGAGTGATGTGTGGATGTATGCCTCCACCATCTTGTTATGAGGTATGACTACAGTGCACTAATAAACATTTTCAAAAAGTAATGTTTTGACTATTCAAAATAAGAAAATAAATGAATCAAGCACTAAATTAATAAAGATAGAAATAGAAAATAAAAAAATCTGAGTGGAAGGAGATAATATGTACATACATATAAATAAATTAATTAATATAAATAAATTAATAAATATGTATGTACATATAAAATAGTAGGTATATACACAAAAACTAACATAAGATTTAAGAAAGAAATCATAATCAAATTAATAAATATATGCAAGAACTAGTTTATAAAAAATGAACCAAATCAGTGGAAAAATCTAAAAATAGATAAACTGAAATGAGAAAAAGGATTTAATTATCAATGAAGAGTAAACCAGGCACCGTGGCACAGGCCTGTAATCCCAGTACAAGGCTGAGACAGGAAGACTGAAGGTTTGAGGCCAGCCTCAGCAATTTAGCAAGACCATCAGCAACTTGGTGAGACTGTGTTTCAAAATAAAAAAAAAATAGCATAGGGCTGGAGATGTAGCTCGGAGACAGAATGCCTCTGGGTTCAACTTCTAGTACCAAAAGTTTGAAAAGCAAAACAAAACAGAAGTGGCATAAAATCACAAGAGATTTTGTGCTCTCCGAGTAGACAACTTGAGCATGTCAATGACAGGAATAATTTCTGAAGCGGAAAATATTAAAAGAGACTCGCGATCTCGAAAACCTTTTGAATGTAAGCAGTAGAAAAGAAATTTTAAAACATGCCAATTATCTAAAAAATACACGCTCCAAAGTCACACAGTCTTTGAACATTCTTCATTTAAATGGTTCCAAGAGTAGCAGAGCGTACACTTTGCTCAGAGCATTGAACACTTGAGTGTGCCCTTCAGGTCCACTGCGGCCTTCTCCCTGCTGGCCCTCTGCACCCAGATATTCCATCTACACACTCCAGCTCGCTGGAGAGGAAGAAAGGAGTTGGAAGAATATACTTCCCGGGCTCCCTTGCCAGAGTGACGGTCGCTGTTCAAGACCTGGCTGGAGTTCACCAGTTTTCACAAAAGGATGCTTTTCATCTTAGTCCACCATCACAGTGCGGGGGGACTCCTGTCTCCTCCCACATCCTGGCGGGTGTCTTAGCAGACTGTCGCTTGTAGTTCACCTGTACTCCAGGCTCCTCTCTCTCCACCTGGTGGCTTTACTAATCTTTCTCCAAATTGCCTGAATTTGACTGTGATATTTATGTTACATTCGGTTATTTAGGTTGAAACTACCTTGGTTGGTACAACGGAAAAATCACTTTAAAAAAGTATCACATATTATATCAAACCTTAAAAAAATGGTGCATGCAGGAATTACAAACTTAATCTCACCTTTCGCTGAAAAGAAATTTGTAACCAGGGAAAGAGAGGAGGAGAAGGAATAGGGAGGGACTGGATCAATGAACTTGACTGAATTATACTGGATCAATGAAATGGATGATTAAATGAATGGATGGTTAATGGATCAATGAATGGATGATTAATAGGATAGCAAACCTCCTATTATATATAATCACAGTGTATCGATAAAAACAATCTCAAAAAAAGCTGGGCGTGGTGATGCATGTCTGTGATCCCAGTACTTGGGAGGCTGAGACAGGAGGATCATAGTTTTGCGGCCAGCCTCAGCTACTTGGTGAGACCCTGTTTCAAAATAAAGAATAAAAAATAGAGATGGGGATGTAGTTTGGAGGTAGAATGCCCCTAGGTTCTATCCCCAGTAACACACACAAAGCAAATAAGCGAGCAAGCAAACAAACAAACAAATGAACAAAACCTTCATTATACTATCAGATTGTGGGGGAAGGTGTGTAGAATTTAAATTCCTTATTGAAATTTACTTCACTGCTTTTTTTTAACGTTATTGATAAACTGTTCAGGTTCTACCAGTCTCTATATAATATTCCATCTTTTTAGAGAAAATTTGCTTGCTTAGACACTTTCAGTTGCTCCTTTATTGATTCATTGACTGGTACATTTTCTTCCAAATTTCATACAATACCTGCATGGTCAGGTGCAATGTATTTAGTACTTTTTTTTTTTTTTTTTTTTTTTTTTGCAGGACTGGGGATGGAACTCCTGGGCATTTTACCTTCATCAAATAGGTCATCTGCCCTATTTTTTTTATTCTTTATTTTGAGACAGGGTCTCACTAAGTTGCGGAAATTACTAAAATTACTAAGTAGCTGAAGGCTGTCTTTGAACCACGATCCTCCAGTCTCAGCCTCCCGAATGCTGGGATTACAAGACTGTGCCACCACGCTTTAGGATAGTTTCTTCCATTCTTCCTGGCTGATAGGAAAACCCTGTGGTTGATTTGCATTTAGTATCAACATGAGGATTTACATACTCACACATGAGAAGAGTTTCTTGGCAGGAGTTCCCTCTACCGCTCCATAACCCACAGACTTTATGACAGGTCGGTCTCTATGCTGAACGGAGCCCACTTTGTTAAGAGGTTCTCTTGCAAGCACTGGATAAGAGGGGTTCTCTTCCTCTAAGGGTGCAACCTGCTTTTTCTGTCTTTGGAGCTGCTGGGCTCAGCTGCACCTCCTGGCAGGTTGGCGGGCCTTAGCCTGTGGCTGTTCTCAGGATACTCCGTTTTATTTGCATTATGATTTTCTGTTCACGGCTCTGAGGTAACATTTCATAGGGTTTGTCATTCTCCAAGTGGCAGGAAATTGAGAATGGTTGAGAGTAGCAGCTGCCATTTGTACTTCTACCATAACATTACTGAAAATATACCTAAGTGTCTAGAACAAATGGGGCATCGTCCACATCCACCAGGGTTTATAATGTTCAATCTAGGTTGTTGTTTTTTTTCATTTTGGGGGCAGGTATGGAGTGTTGAACTCAGGGACATTCTACCTCTGAGCTACACTCCCCTTTTTCAAAATTTTCATTTGAAACAGACTTTCACTAAATTGTTGAGGGTCTTGCTCTGTTGCTCAGGCTGGCCTCAAACCTGCAATCCACCTGGATCAGCCACCCGAGTACTGGGATTACAGGCATGCTCTACCATGCAAGGGCTTCTGGGTATCTTTTATTAGGAGGAACCATTGAAGAGATGCAAACAATGAAATGTCTAAAGAGCTCATAAACCTGAGCGCAGAAACCAGAGGTTGTCCTAAAGCGAGAAGCTCTCGAGTCAACATCTATGAAGCAGTGATGTGACTGAGTGATACGCTGAGGAGAACGTGGGGACTTACAGGGTGATGCTGTGGCCCCGGGTACAGCATGCCTCTTGGGCCTCAGCATCTACTACAGGTCAAGGGCATTGGGGGAGCATGCCTATACATTTTCACGATACCGTGACTTCAGTATCTGTTTGGTGAAACTAGAATATATCTGTGAATCTTCAAAGTTATTTTTGAGCGGTGGAATTCTTTTTTTCTTTGAAAGGCTGTTTTACCAAGAGCCCCATCCTATAAAAAGCTTAAAACAGCATATGTGGTTGAACCCAGGACAGAGCCGAGCACCTTCTACCAGATGCCTTTGCTCAGTGGTGACAGCCTTTGCTGCTCCTCAGGAGTAGAAGCCTGGATGCTTCCACAGAGCATCCCTGAGAAGAACATGGTCTAGAACCACCAGGGAATAGACTAAAAATGAGCATCGGGCTGTGGATGTAGCTCAGTGGTAGAGCACCTGCCTAGCTTACTTACCCAGGCACCCAAACCTAAAAGAACATATGCTGTATAAGCTGACCTCTGAAAAATCTCCAATTCTCAAGTTCAGCGATGGTCCAATATCAGCAGTCTCATAGAGTTTCTTCTACTAAGAGGTTGAGTGGGGTTAGAGCGTTCTCTTCTGTACCTTCTACCTGTCTTTAATGAATCTAGGGTCTGAGGCCTACAGAGGTGTGTGTGTGTGTGTGTGTGTGTGTGTGTGTGTGTGTGTGTATGTGTGTAAATAGAAGAGAATTTCAAACACGGTATAACCCTCGTCAAAATGGGTCCCTCTCAACTTCAGGTGGTCAAAATTCACCTTGCTCCGTTTAGAGTAATGTCTGATATTCATAATAATAATTGTTTTGTTGAATTGGCTTCTAATTATTTAACAGTTGGAAAATTTCACAAAAGAAAAGAGTTTAAGCCCTTATTAATTGTTTTTCATGGTTTTCTGAACATAAAACCAGAAATAGATCATAATAATATTCACTACTAATAAAAATAGCTCCCTATCTACCATCTATGCATTTTATTCTGTAGAAAATTAAATAGATTTTTCAGTAGGGCATTTTGCAATAATAAATATATCAAGAGTCTTAAAACCAAGGGTATTTCTTTCATTGGTTGGCCCAATGAAACAACTTTCATTGGTTGTTTGGGCCCATTTAAAATGACCAGCCAACATGTCCATCAACAGATGAATGGATTACAGAACTATGGGATATGTACACAATGGAATTTTACTCAGTCCTAAAGAAGGACAAAATTAAGTCATTTGTAGGGAAATGGATGGAACTGGAGAACATTACGCTAAGTGAGATTAGTCAGTCACAAAAAGTAAGAAATTAGATGTTTTCCCTAATATGCGGAAGATAGGGAGAAAATGGGTCATAGGAGGAACTCTAGACAAAAAATCAGATACTATAGATGAGCAAATAAGGCAACCTAACTGAAGAGATGGGGGTGGGGGAGAGAAAATCCCTAATGCACATGATGTATATTAACAAACATCTCAAAGCCAATCACTAAACCAAATATAAGAAGGAGGGAAGGGGGAGGAAGGAATGGGGCGGGAATTGGGGAAGGGCTAAATGAGTGATGTGTGCATGTATGCCTTTACCATCTTGTACCCCATAAGATATATGACTACAATGTACTAATAAAGAATTAAAAGTAAATAAAGAAATAAAGTGGACTAACACTTGGCTCCACTCTCCGCCCCCGTGGGCTGAATCCTGCCCCAACACTGCTCTCCTGGCGTACCTGCACACAGCACAGGGAGCCTCGGTGACTTGCCCTCCTTCACCCAAAACCCTCTGCCTGGGCCTGCGCGGGAGGAGCGGGGCCTCTAGGGCAGCAGTGCCCCGCCGGCTCCAATTTCTTTTCCTGGCAGCAGTAGCTTCTTACATGGGAAAAATATGTTCAAGACAATGGCCAAATTTGGGCCTGATTCTGGCGGGAGAGTGAAGGGCGTCACCACCATTAAACCAATAGTTAATGGTAATGTTGCTCAATATTTTGGGAAGAGAGAAAGATGGACGTACGTACCAGTGGACAAAATATGTGAAACCGTATAGAAATGAGGATATGCCAGTATATGTAAAGAAAACACAGTTTAGCCAGGCATGGTGGTGCACACTTGTAAGCCTAGCATTTGGGAGGCTGAGGCATGAGGATCGTGGTTTGAGAACAGCCTCAGCTACTTAGTGAGGCTCTTTGCAACTCAGTGAGACCCTGTTTCAAAATAACAAATAAAAAATAGGGATGGGGGTATAGCTCTAAGGTAGACTGTTCCTGGGTTCCATCCC
This sequence comes from Muscardinus avellanarius, assembly GCF_963383645.1. Lineage (NCBI taxonomy): Eukaryota > Metazoa > Chordata > Mammalia > Rodentia > Gliridae > Muscardinus > Muscardinus avellanarius. The sequence continues at coordinate 108,283,816 of NC_137797.1, read as the reverse complement.
CAGTAGCGTAAAGAAAAAAAAAAAGAAAATCCAGTTTAAATTACATGAAAGCTATAATAATCCTTTAAGAGTTGTTACTAAGCCTCCATTTGAAATTACTTAAACAGGATGGGGTGAATTCAAAATATTTTTGTTGACCCTAATGGAAAAACTGTAACCTTGTATCATTTATTATTTATTTATTATTATTTATTATCTTATTTTTTGCGGTACTGAAGATGGAACTCAGGGGAATTCTACCTCTGATCTACAACCCCAGCCCAATTTTTCTTTATTTTGAAACAAGGTCTTACTAAGTTGCACAAGGTCTCACTAAGTAGCTGAGGCTGTCCACGAACTGCAATCCTCCTGTCTCAGCTTCCCAAGTACTGGGGTTACAAGCTTGCATCATGATGCTCAGCCCCTGTATCATTTATTAAAGCTGCTCCAATTAGACACCATGACAATGCTGGGGGAAGAGACAGTGGTTTTGGAGATCTATGATGAAATGCTATTTCAAGACCCAACAGCAATAACTAACAATGCAATAATAATTAACATCTTGTCAGCTAACAGGAGCCCATAAGCATGAAACAGAGTAACTTGAAGTAAAGACCAGAGAAAAACCAGAAGCTTCCAAGGAAAACAAAAAGAAAAAAAAAGTTTTGAAATTGCAGAGCTTAAAGAGAGATTAAAAACAAGTTGTGAAACTATAAATTGTTGAGAAAATGAAATCAATATACTCAAAGATGATCAGACAAAAGACATATATGCTAGGGTGTTCCCTAGAGGAGCTGCACACAGAGTGCTCAGCCATGGATTTCTCAGCCATGAAGCCAAAGCATTTGTGCTATTCTTGTATCTTCAGTGGGAAATATATGCGTCTAACAAGAATAGATGCTGTATAGGCATTTTATTACCCCATTTTAGGGAAAATAGGATGTTCAGCATAATTTTTAGAAGTATTCTTGGGGGTATGTGTGTAGTTTATTTTCCTTTGGATAGGCATCAAAATTTCATTATAAAGAATAACTTATACCAAGTTTATACATCTCTAGTAGAATTGATAGTAAGATTAGTGTGTATGTTTCTTACCAGCCCCCATCCTACCTCTTGTGTATATGTGTCCAGTAAATATTCAAAAAATATAGTTTAGAGATCTTGAAAAAAATTGAAATAGACTAAAGGATAAGAAGCAAACTGCAGAGGTTGAAAGAGCATCTCATCCCACGAGGACTCTACCAGCAGCAGTGAACGCTGCCACTGAGACATCTGGTTGACCTTTGGATGAGGAACAACACATTGGCAAAAGTTATCATATGCTTAAACGGAATGAACTTCAAACAGAATCTTAATTACTAAGGTAACTGGACTGGAAAGGACCATGCCAACTGCAAGAGTAGTTAATTTTTCAAAAAGTACCACTGGATAAATTTACATTTGCAATTTACTTAGGAAAAATAATAGTACCAACTCTACGAGGCCGTCTCGTTTTCAATGTATTACTCTCTGCTCATGTAGATAAACCAGCGTGAAGGTGACTTTAATACAAATGCACTTGAGGTTTTAATTCATTAGTAATGCAGAAAGGAATGGTAAATACTTCACATAAGTTGTGCTTTTCATATCTGCTCACTAATGAAATTTTAATTAACTATAGAACCAATTATAAGATTTTTGTATGAAATGTTGCAAGATTAATTTCTTAACATGGAAATTAAAGCACTCTAGTTTTTCTGGTAGTTTTTTTTTTGTAGAAAGACCTTACTTTTCTCCAATTTTTATCATGATAAATGTGAAAAATATACAAGTATTCTGGTTTTGAAAACCAAATCCTTTCTTTTATTACTTACGTTCTACACACACAATGTTTCATAAAAATAGCACAATAATTTTAAAATGCTATTTATTTATTTATTTATTGGTACTAAGAATTGAACCCACAGACCTTCTACCTCTGAGCTACACCCTCAGTCCTATTTTATTTTTTGTTTTGAAACATGTTCTTAGTAAGTTGTTGAGATTCTCACTAAGTTTCTGAGGCTGGCTTTGAACCTACGATTCCCCTGTCTCATCCCCTTAAGTACTGGGACCGTAGGTATGCACCACCATGGCTGGAAAATATGAAATTGTACATCACCTAAGTTAGATGAATTGTTAGCCAAAAGAGAGACCCATTTCTACTTGATAGGCACTAACTGAATTTATACGTTCCTTTATATGTCAGAGAAATAGAAGTTTAAGAAACAGAGATCAGCCCAAAGAGTTTTTCGTTTCAGTTTCTTTTATTTTCCTGGCAATGATATTAAGTAATAAACACGTATTGCCTTTCCTGACTTCCAGCTTTACAAGGGGGAGCATATTCTTTTCTGAGGGATTTTGAGAGGTTGAACAGCAATGCTGGGGCTCTAGGCTCAGAATCCCTTCCCAGCCCATCTCTTTCCACTGCCCCCAAGTCCTTCCTCTTCCTCCCAACCCAGCTCTGCTGTGTCCATTCTCTCACACCCCTGTTTCAGAAAGCTGGCTCAGTGGGGCAGGTGGGTCACTGCTATCTTGGGGAGAGGTCACCCTCTCTTTTATACCCAGCTTTTCGAATTTGACATAAAGAAGTCGGTTCTTTCTATTCTTTTGAAAGAAATATGATAGAGGCAAGTATACAAAAATCTCTCATGACAGAGTAAGGCATCCCTTTGCCAAACACCTACCCTTTTGGTTCACGTCCTTTTTCTTTTCTTTCTTTTTTGTTTGTGCAGTACGGGGGTGGGGGGTGAAACTCAGGGATGCTCTACCTCTAAGCTACACTCCCAGCCCTATTTTTTATTCTTTATTTTGAAACAGGGTATCACTGAGTTGCAGATGGCCTCACTAAGTAGCTGAGGCTGGCTACAAACCTCATCCTCCTATCTCCTCCCTCCCGAATGCTGGGATGACAAGCGTGCACCACCACGCCTGGCTGCTCATTTCCTTATGACGAGCTTTTCGTCGGGCAGCAGTCTTTGAACTAGACTGCAAGAATGTAGAGAGTTTGCAGAGAAAAGAGAGGCGATGGTTTTCTGGACCCCCATTTCCATGGACCACAAGCACAGCGGCTAAGCTCTCTCTTGCACTGTCCAAATTCTCTTCTGCCATCTTCCTTTGCAGAGTAGCATGACCTTTACAAAAATGGCAAGCTCCTCTTCCAACCTCTTCTTACAAAGGTGCTTTTCCCTAGGGGTTGAGGGGCTCAGGATCACCGAGGAGGAGTGTAGGCTGATCCTGGCGGGCACTCTGACTCCAGAGACACAGCAAAGCTCTTAACAGGGTGCTTTGGTCTCCATGCCTTGAGAGCTGCAGAAGGTGCTATTATTGAGAGACCACCTGGAGAAAGGATTTTTCAGTGGGAGGCCAGAGATCCATTGCAGCAGTTAGCAGCAGTCGGCCTCAAGCTGTGTTAGGAGCTCAAAGTGAAGAGCCAAGGAAGTGATTATTAGTGTGCTGACTCTTTCATGGAGGAACTGGGCTTTTAGCACTGTCAGTTTTTTTTTTTTTCTTTAAGACACTGGATGTAAACTATCAGTGAATATTTTACATGATTTCTTTCAGATTGGAGTTCAGTCCTTGCCAAAATAGTAAAAGGCGTTTCCCCAAATCCTTTTATATTTACTCTGATTTTAGCCAGCCTCATCATGTTACATCAATAAAACCTGTAGCATTTTCTACTTCTTATAAAAGACAAAGTTGCATGCTAACTGCTAGACTTAAAAAATTTTTGATGGTACATATTATTTATTTGATAAAATTTATAGGAAGTGGTGATATATGGGCTTATTTACTGTAATTTATACACAGTTCTTTTTATCCATCAAATCAGAACACCAGAGTCTAACAAATGCACACAAACACATTTATTAAAGAATACATGATTTCACATGATACCAGGCCTCTCCCTTTAAAAATGGCTCATAATTTTAGTTTGCAGAATAGTCCTGTAAATAGGGCATTGTATCATGTTTTCAAGTTATAAGCAAATGGATTAACTTATATTGTATCAGGATATGAAACATTTTAGTCTTGATGGCCTTTAGTAACCACTACTACAAGATTGTATTCCTGATTTATTTCACAATAATTTTTGTCAGGGGGTGATGGGTTCCTTCCTCACCTCAGGAATTCAAGATTGGCCGGGTCTTTGGCTTCCATTGCAGAAAAGAATTTTTGCATGTCCCAGAGACAAAGACAGAGGTTTTTTTTTTAGGAAAGTGGAGGATACATATTCAAGGGAGAACATGGGCCATCTCCAGAGAGAGAGAGCGTTCTTGGGTCTTTACAGCTCTTCTTTTGTAGAAGAGGTGGGTGGGGATGCATGTAAAGGATGGGGTGCCTGGTCCTTTATTTTGAATCCTCTGGTTCCAGCCAGTTCATTGGTGGATGCTGGGTGATTCCTGGGCTTAACCAAGAGTCAGGGGGGGAACCTTGGTAAAAAAAAAAACAGGAATTTCAGGTGGAAAGATAAAATAAGCCTTTATGATTAAAAAGTGTAGGCCTACTGGGGCTCTTTGCCTAAGAAAAGGACAGGCTAGATAGATCATTATAATTAAGAGTGTGGCTTACTACGGGCTTTTGCCTATGGAAGAACAGACCCTGTAAGATGAGGTTAAGGATTATGACGTTTCTAGATTTTAAAATTAAACTGTATCTTCTCTTTTTTCCCCCTACTTTGTCTCATTTCTACCTAATATTTTATTTCTCCTATCCTAGCCTACCTCAATTTTTATATTTCAAAAAATGAATATTAATATTTTTATTGGAAGTAAAAATATAAAAGTTAGATTCCTCCCCACATCTAACTGATGAGTTTAGCCATGAGGTTTGTTTTTATCTACTTAGGTTATATGGCAGATTCCCCCCTCTCCCCACCAATTGAATGAGTTTACTCTGTAGTTCCTGGATGGGATACGTTTCAAATATGTATTAAATCAAGTATTTAAATTTCTCCCTCCTTTTTTGAATATACTGAGTTAAATAAGAACCTCTAAGTAAAATGGTCACAGTGTGTGGCTGGTCATGAGTCAGTCTTGGTGTTTTTTGAAGTCTTCTTCCCAGAAACTGAGAATAGGGTAACAAGGCCCTTCACAGATGAGTTGTTTTTCTAAATTCTGATACAATGGACAGGTTGCCTCACAAGTTAACAACCGGGATATCATTGTTGTAGAAATTCTCTAGAATAATCGACCCAGTGCCACTGGCAGGCTGAAGTTAGAATTGTTCCTGAAAGACTCTGGCCCGCAAGAGTCTGTCCTCGCGAGCTTCCATTTTATAGATTTGTGACAAATGGCGGCAGCAGGCAGGCAGGTTACAGAAGTTGAAACGTGACAGTTAGTGGCTGCAGGATCGCTCAAAGAAGCTGGATATGGGAAGGGCAAGAGGGGAAACTGAGCAGGTTACTGACCTATGTGGCCTTCCACAAGGCTGATATGGTCTTTACCTGTCGACAGGGGGTTGCCTGAATATCTAATCTCTGTGGGCTGCTTATCCATAGTTATCTTCGTTTGCAGTGGAAGAATAAGTTCCTACCTTCCATTTTAGTGACATTTTTTCTTTTACCACATCATTTGAAGTAATTTTTTTATGCTAGAATATTTTGCGGTTTTGGAGGGGTATAAAATTCAGGAGGATTTTGAGAATATTCTTTCATTCTCTTCTACACTGCCACCACAGGCCAAGCAAATTCTTGTTAAACGTTTTGGTACACTGGTGGCTTTACTTTGTCTTAGGTTCCTCATAAAGTGGATTCAGAGGTAGAGATTTGCTAGCAGGATGTTTACTGGAGGGTCTTCTTGGGGTCAATACCTGTAGGAGCAGGTGAGGAAAACTATTTTTTGGGTTAAAAATAGTTTTTTAAAACTATATTTGGGTGGAGTGGGGCTCAGCAACCCAAATATAGGCAATAGCTTGTTTATATATGATCCTGAGCTAAGTAAGAATGCTTTTTACACTTTTAATGGGTTGTGAAAATAAAAAAAAAAGGGGGACCGGGAAGGGTGTTGAATACCCAACATTGATTGACCCGATGAGGCTTGCAAAGCTTAATATTTGCTATCCAGCTTTTTCAGAAAACATTTGTTTACTCCTGAGTTAGAAGGGAGTCGGTGAAGTCCGGCACAGTGGCACACACCTAAAATCCCAGCTACTCAGTGAAGTAGGAAGATCCCATGTTTGAGGCCAGCCTGGGCAACTCAGGGAGGCTCCTTTCTTCAAACAAAAAATAAAACGGGCTGGGGCTGGGGCTCAGCAGTAGGGTGTCCCTGGGTTCAATCTCCAGAACCAGAAAAAAAATAAAGATAAAAATAAAAGTAACTGGGAATGCAGTCGTAAGGAAGGCCATAGGCTGGCCTGCAAGGAGCTGGAGAGGTGGGATGGTGCTGTCTTGAATTACTGCAGTGGCTGGGTTGGGCCAGGAGGGATCAGTCTGCCTCCAGGGAAACAGGTGTGGCCATGCGAAGGTACTCTTTGCTGCACAGGACAGTTTCTGTAGCTGGGGGATGGGATGCTCCAGACTGTAGAGGGGGTGGTGGCTCTTCTCTAATCCCCCAGGAGAGATCCTCGCTCTCCTGTGAAGTTCTCTGAGGTTGATGCTTCTATTGGTTTTTTACTTAGTTCTTCTCAAGTCTGTTTTCTTTTTTGTTCTATTTTAATGATTTATTTATTTTTAAATTTTTTATTGGTGCATTATATTCATACATCATATTGGGGTAAAAAACTTGTGTGTACATACATGTACACATCACTGATTTAACCCCTATCCAGTTCTCACCCCATTCCCTCCCCGTCCCTCCTTCCCTTGCTTGGCTTAGTGGTTGACTTCGATATGTTTAAGTACATTGTGTGCTTTAGAGATTTTCCTCTTCCCCCCTCCCTTCTCCTCCTTTAGGTTGTCTTGTTTGCTCCTCTATAGGATTTCCTTTTTCATCTAGAGTTCCTCCTATGACCCATTTCTCCCTCCTGGGGCACAGGAACAGCATCAGGAATTGGCACAAATGGGCTCAATATAGATTCACTAACTATATCTTCTTAATCCTTGCTTTTCATAAGACCAAAATGCAGAAAAGAAGCTGTCAAGGATTTCATAGAATGAACCATTGAAAGAGCTTTATTTAGAACCACATCTATTCTAAACTAGACCCTAGCTTATTTCCATGAAATATTTGTGAATGGATGGATTCATGACATCTGCATGCAAGCACAGAGGGATGTACGTGTGCAGCCACACACTTGGGTTGGAGCCGTTCTCCCTCTGTTGCATAAGTCGCCCTCTTCATTCTCTGAGATTTTGCGGTGTGTGGTAGGAATAGTGTGGATGCCGCTGTCAAATTTTCACTAAACCCACTTATTTCTATCTTCCAGACATGAAAAGCTATCACCTGCCACTCTGGAATAAGCCAGTTTCATTAACTTCCTCAGGACCTGAATCAGAAAAAAGCCGCTAACTGTAGGACAGGAGAATCCAAGGTTCAAAACCTTGCTTCCCATGAAGGGGAATATTACGGTTTCATTCTTTTTATTGATTGGGTCTATAGGATCAAAGAGCAAAGATATTAATTAATCAATAATAATGCTCTCTTAAAATCATCATCTCCAAGTCGCCAGAAATAAGAAAACACCTGAAATCTTTTTATATTTTTTTTGTGAGTCTGGGGATGGAACTCAGAGGCATTCGACCTCCGACCTACACCCCCTGCCCTATTTTTTTTTTTTTGGTGGTACTGGGGTTCCTGGAAAACCTTCTACCTCTGGTCTACACTCCCAGATTTATTTTATATTGTTTTATTTGGAAAAAGGGTCTCTTAAGCCAGCGAGGCTGGCTTCAAACCTCCACGATCCTCCTGTCTCTGCCTCCCAAGCACAGGGATTACAAGCGTGCACCACCACGCCCGGCCCCTGCCCTAGTTTTTATTCTTTATTTGAAACAGGGTCCCACTACGTTGCTGAGAGCCTCACTAAGTAGCTGAGGCTGTCTGCAAACCCCAATCCTCAGGTTTCAGCTTCTTGAATGCTGGGATTATAAGCGTGTGCCACCATGTCAGGCTAACACCCGAAATTTTACTTTTGAATTACTATAGCCATCACTCTTTATAAGGACACTGATTTATCTAACACTGGAGTATCCCTCTGCCCCCTTAGCTTTGAGATATTTAGCTTCTGAAGAGCAGGAATCATCATTTGTACTGGGATTCCAAATCCACAGTTCCTGGTCCAGAGATATTTTCAGAACAATGTCCTCTAGGAAAAAAATTGATGGAAATTAAAATTTTAAAATTTTAAGTCCAGTGCTGCAAAACAGTATAAGTTGAGGTCTGGACTCTGCTCCACTGATGGTAGATAAATAGAGCTTTGTGGGGATACCCCATGTGCTATTGACTTTGTGGAAGTGCTTACTCTTGGCATCCGAGAACTCTCCCTGGCTGCTGTCCCAGGAGAAGGTGTGGGGACGTCGAAGAGGAGGATACCTAGGTTGATAACGCATACCTAGATTTATAATTCTGGTTTTGGATGGAGAGCCATGGCCGGTGACAAGTGAAAGGGGCATCTCTTGATTTTTTTCGACTCCATATTTTTTCAACATAGCCATTTCACTGACTTTTTGGCTTCAGTGCATAAGAGCTATATTCTGGTCACATGCTTAAAATGTTATTGCATATATTTTGAATTTGGCTAAGGTGAAACCCATAATATGTTCTAGGGTTCTAGTGTAAACTCTAGAAAGACACCATATTCCCCAGAATTACGTGTGTTGGGTAGTTGTAAATCGGCCATCTAATACTAAATCTTGAATTGTCTGTTCTTCGTGTCAGGAACTCCAGGCATCTTGAGAACACCTGTCAGGGGTACAAAATCACATCTCCAGATTCTGATTTGAAGACTGCCAGTTCTTTTTCCACCATCCTGTCATTTCCCAGAAAAATATCACTAATCATTTTTAACAGCCCAATTCCATCTAATATGGCACTCACTCGGTTGAAAGAAAAATGGATTTTTATCATTGCAGTTTTGCTTCCCCTGATAGAGTCCTTGAGCTATGACAAGTAGACATTAAAGGCTGAACAGTCCAGCAACTTCTTTCTGCTGATTGTTTCTGCCACCAGGCAAGTAGGTGAGGCAGCAGACAGACGAGAACAGAGCGGAGCACTGGAGTACGGGGAGGTGGAGAAATGGGAGTGTGTGTGCTCCTTGCTGAAGCAGTGTTATAAAACAAGAGTTTGTTACAATTTGGAGTAAAAATAAAGCTATGTTATATCTTTATGATCAGGCTTTCATGATCTCTGGGCCTGGTGGGAAATCCATAAATTCTACAATTTATCTGTTAGGACTCGATAAATTTTGCTCGTCCTGGGCTCGTTTGCGATCTGCCAATCAATGCATTGGTACTGTATGGAGTCAGAGTCACCGTTTCCAAGAACCCCTTAGACAAGAACAGGTAGACGGGCCTCTGCTGCCTTCCTCCTCTTCCTCCTCCTCCTCCTCCTCCTCCTTCTTCCTTCTTTCTTTCTCTCTCCTCCTCCTCTTCCTTCATCCTTCTCCTTTTTCTTCCTCCTCCTTTTGTTTGTTTGTTTGTTTGTTTGTTTCTTTCTTTCTTTCTTTCTTCTCTCTCCTTCTTTCCCTTCCTTCCTTCCTTCCTTCCTTCCTTCCTTCCTTCCTTCCTTCCTTCCTTTGTGGTACTGAGGATTGAGCCAAGGGTATTTTGCTTTTGAGCTACAACCCTATCCCTATGTTATTTTTTGTTTTGAACCACAGTCTCACTAAGTGGCTGAGACTCCTCTAAGTTGCTGAGGCTGGCCTTGAGCCAGTGATCCTCCCATCTCAGCCCCCCTCCCCCAATAATGGAATTTCAGGTGTAAGCCACCTACAGTTCCCATTTGTGCCTATCATGAGAAACCCAGCCTCACACACATCGGCGCACAGCATTTCTGGCTTTGTCCCAGAGTTGACTTTGCCCAGTCTGCAGCCTTTATCTTGACTCCTGCAGGACAAGCATCTTTCAGTGTGGTAGGGACAACATGAGCTAGAAGAGGAGGGAAGTCGTGTACATGGGGGAGCATTACAATTGTGTGCATGTTGCTGAGGCTGGCCTCGCAGCAGTGATCCTCCTGTCTTGGCCACCAAAATACTGAGATTATAGATATGCACCAATATGCCTGGATTTCTTATAACTTTGAATAGATCTTTGAAAAGTATCTTTATATATTTTGTGTGGCTGAGAAAAGTAAAATTACACATGGGTCTTGAGTTGGAAGCTGTAAAGATTTTACATTTGTTTGATGATCTGTGCTTTTCTGCATGGATCTTTTGGAGTTTCTGTTCTATAAGCTCTGTTTATATACCTTACCCATTTTTCCACCATGATTACTGTCCTCTTTTGGTTGACTGGAGCTTTTCATGGTGTCAAAGTGAGTGTATAAGTAGCAGAAAGGAGGATAAGGTTTTACTGCTCTGCTTTATAACTTCACAGTCAAGACCAGTGTAACTTGTTTCATTTTCCCAAAATATAATAAACAAAGTTTTATGGTGATTACAGTCTTTGAATTGAAAAAAAAAGGCCAAAGCCAATCAATCAGCCAACCAATCAACTAACTCTTCAAACTGTTTCCAGGTTGTTCCAGCAGAAGATTTGAGTATGAATTTTTCAAGGTAGGACCAAAATCAATCACAAAAATTGCTAAAGAAAAAGAAAATTCTTTGTGGAAGAAGACTGTTCATTCAAGAATGAGGTATAAAAAGAAGTACCAAAGTGAATATTGGAAGAATTTATCAAAAAACAAACAACAACAACAAAACCAGAATACCATTCAGGTATCCTGCAAAAACAAAAAATCATGATTATGAAATTTTACCTGTTTTTCAACAGTAAACTCTTCTTGACAATTCACAGTGTTTGTAAACTGCAGGGTGGGTAGCAGCCTACTGGTTGTTCAGTTAAGCCGTTTTCCCAAGTCTGATAAGAGAGTGTTACATACTGAGAAGCGACCTCACTCTCATCTGAGAAGCGACCCCACTCTCATGCTACCAAGGCTGCAGGTGCCTGCTGTTAGAGTCACAGACCACATTCCTTGAGAATGAAAAAAATAAATCTGGCCAATTAGTAAATCCTGTTCACACCCTGTGATGCCAATTAATAAATCCTGTTCACACCCTGTGATTTCTTTTTTACGTGTATGGATTTGGAGCGTGGACATGGTGTTTGCAAAGCGAGGGCGCTTTACAGATTCTAAAATAAGAATAAGAAGTGACTTGGGGGGATAAGCAGAGTATGGCTAAGAATTATATTTATGTAACAAAATTAATTCAGGAAGGCTTTTCTTTTATAACCTCGAAGAGGTTGTCCTTTTTAAGGGAGTTAAAATGCACTAAAATCTACAAACTAACTTAATTGAAAAGCTCCCTAAAATATCCTTCATGTAGCATTACAAGATAATTCTATTTACATAAATGGATAAATTTTCTAAGTGAACAAAAGAATTAAAGATACATAGTGGGTGCCAGATATTCACCTTTGTAACATAAAACCCTGAAAAAAAAAAGTGACTCCCAGTGTCAGGAATCACTTTGGGATCAGTGGATGTCTAGAATCTTTCATTTTCCCTCTCCTGTTTACTTTCTTCCCTTGCCTGCTGTTGACCTTGCAGGTGGAGGGATATGACGGTATAAGTGGCCCCCCTTGCCTGCTGCTTTGTGATTGGGTGAGTCATGGAGGAGGAGTTCTGATGGAAGAAAAACAGACAGAGAGCATCCGTACGCTCTCCTGGGGTCTGCTCAGCCTGACGGTGTTCCTCCATAGAAAGGAGACTCTTCTCACAATGACCCAACGTGTACTCTCTGTCTTCCAGCTCTCTTGGCTGTTCCCTATCCAGGCTCTAAAGCCATGTACTTTTTTTTTTTTATATCACTTTACTCTTCCTGCTGTCCCCACGCACCTGTTGATAATCTCTTTCTTATACTTCTTTGAATCATCTAACTTGTCATCTGTTTCTGCGTGGGACCCAATTAATTAAATTTGGGAGGTAAATCTTGTCACCGGAACCTCCTTAAGGAATCTGTGTCCACGTGGTGTTAATAAGTCATCGAGGATGAATTGTCAGGAAATTTCAGGGTGACTGTATCCTATTCTGAGTATGTGCCAGGCACTGGGAAAGTTCTTTAAAATGCAGATTCCAACTCACAGGAATCTGTAAAGTAGAACCAGAAAGGTACAGTGTTTAGATATGGCCTACCTTTATAAAAATAAAAAAGAGTGTAGAACAATGTCTAGAAAATGCCTGTACTTGGGTGTGGGATACAGATAGAGCATAAGAAAAAAAAAAAAAAAAAGAAAGGATTAGAGGGGCGGTAGACTAAGACACAGGTACTATTGAAAAAAATCTGTTTTTTAAGATAAAAAATAAACTCTCATGATAATCATTTAAGGAAGGTCACTGGAATGGACCATTCTGATATTAAAAAACTTTTGAGAGTGGATGTTAACTGGTCTGTGGACTAGAAGCCCAGCGTAGGTAGGGTGGTAGAGTACAGGGTGGAGGTTCTGAGCCTTGAGTTGTGACAAGTCTGAGTTGGAATTTCAGTTCTACCGCTTACCAGCTTTGTCGGTTTGGCTGTGTTACTTAACATAGTTTTAATTTCCTAAAGCTACAAAAAGGAATTCCCAGTTGTATGATTCTCAAAGGCATTTGATAAAGCAGGTGACATTGCTTGGTACAGTGCCTAGAACATAGGCACTTAATTAAAGCCTTCCCTTTAAGGAAAAAAAAAAAAAACACTCCCACATTAAGTGGTAAGGAAGGAGAGAAAAACTGAAAACAATGGCAGGTTTTTTTTTTAATTAGTTAAAGGCCTGCATACGTTTGTAGATTTTTTTGTTTATTTAAGAACAGTGGGAGCTGGATGTTTGGTTAAGGAGAGGGGTCCAAGAAAATGTAGAGCAAAGTATCCAAGAATGAAACGCTAACTGATAAATTAATTATCTATATGATGAAAGATCAGGATTTGTGATTGGGTGCACAGGAAGAGGACTTAAGCTTAGAAAGGAACATATGCTTATTTGGAGACTACTTGGGAGAAGAGGAAAACAAATGTCGTTATATTTTAAGAGAAAGAACACTTCAGTTTTTTTTTTAAGCATCTGTCTTCTTAGTGAAGAAAGAAGCCATTTGCTATGTAAAGCAGTGATGAAAAGATAAAGCTTAAGTAGTATAGGAAAATGAACACGTCATTAACAATCCTACAGGAGTCAATGGCAAAAAATAAATTGGTGCTCATCAAGAGCGGGAGAGACTGTGGTAGAGTTGAGACATATTGCACAAGAAACTAAGAAAAGGAAGCCTGGGCACTTGTTTTGTAAGAATAGCAGGGAATCATAAGCTGCTGAAGTTATCCATGAAAGGATGTAACCTGAGCTGTGCTCTTCGGGGAGATCAAGAGGATGATGGGAGTCGGTAACATGGCCCCAGACTGGCTTAATGGTAGTGAGCCTGCAGCACTTTTCACGTGGACTCAATAAATTTAGCTAACAGTGAATAGGGCCTCTGTAAGCATTGGACAAACCAGAGAATTGGACGGGAGCTCTTATTCGATTAGTCCCAGACCTGCATGACAGGCAGGAAGAAATAGCGGGACCTTTTGCATTGGGATGACCAAATAATATCCTTGTGAGAAGTTCAAACCAAGGAGGAAAGACACAGTCTGTTTAGACTCAAGGTGAGCACGAGCCTGGGACACATTCTAGAACAACAGGGTGTGTGTACAGAAGCCGTGCACCTGCTGGGGCAGGTGTGGTTGGTCATTTAGTTAGCCCTGGGGACCAGCCCTAAAAGGGAAGGGTAGGAAGACTTTGACACACAAAATTGAAGAAAAAAAAAAAAAAACATGGCTTTTGAAGAACTTGATTTTCTTAAAATGTATCATTGAAATCTTGTTTCATTTGGAGAAAAAAGCAAAGTTTTTCATCAGAGGAGGAGGAGGAGGCCAGTGGCAGCTACAGAATATAATCCACTGTCTTGGAATAAGGGATGGATACAACATCAGACCTGGGAGTGCGTGGGGCATGCACCGCGCGGCAGGTTCATAAAGTCTTAAGACTTGCTAAGCTCGACATACTCTATAGGTTTATCATTCTTCCTCCTCTCTTCCTCCTCTTTTCTTTCTCTCCTTTACTCCATCCTTTTTTCCCTCCCTTTTCCTGTTGTGCAGATCAGTGTTCTTGTAGCTATAAAGACAAGGCCACATGACTTAGAGGAAAGAATATTTATTTTCTTACAGTTTGGGGTTCTGTTCCATATGAGGCTAAGGACCATGGATCTCAGGGCATGGTGGTGAGAGACGGAGAGGAGGAGAGCACATGAGCTGTGCTCCTCAAATCATGGAGGCCGGGAGAGAGAGAGAGAGAGAGAGAGAGAGAGAGAGAGAGAGAGAGAGAGAGAGAGAAGAAGAAGAAGAAGAAGGAGGAGGAGGAAGAAGAAGAAGAAGAAGAAGAAGAAGAAGAAGAAGAAGAAGAAGAAGAAGAAGAAGAAAGGAGGAGGAGGAGGAGGAGGAGGAAGAGGAGGCGGAGGAGGAGGAGAGAGGGAGCTGTCCAGGGACAGATACAATCTAAAGGCCGTGTTCCCAGTGACCTATCCCAACAGTTACACTTTACCTGTCTATAATTACCATCCAGTAAATCCATCCACAGTATTAATCCATAAGGTGATTAATACAATGATGGTATTAGAGCCCTGGTTTGATTAATCTGCCCTATTCACTATTCCATCAATGAATATGGATAAATTGCTAACACGGGAGCTTTTCTGGGGTCACCTCATATCTAAACTATAACAGTGTTGTTTTAAAGTTTGTTTATTGCTAGTTAAGAAAATATTTGATATTGAATACTGTAAAGATTGTTGTGGTGAACTAGATATTCTTTTAAGGCTGCGGAGGGGTTATGAATTTGTTAAAATCTTTCTGGAAAGCTACTTGGCAATGTGTAGTAACAGCATTAATATCTCCATGTCTTTTTCAATATGCAGAGTTGGGGATTTATCTTAAGGGGAATAATGTACAATATGGACAAATATATATTCACTATGGCATAATTAATAATAAATAAAATGCCAAAATTTAAATTACATAAGGAGGAAGAAATAGCCGTTTTCTTTTTTCTTGACTGTGCAGATTTTCTGCTTCTAATTGTTATCAGAATGTAAGTTCTCTTATACGTATGTTTTTTTATTGGTGCATTCTGTTTTCTTATGATGCGTCTACAGTATACAATGCAAATAATTAAACTTACGTACTTGAGTTTCAAATGACATGGAGCACTGCTTATGGTACATGCATTATGTAAAAAAAAAGAACAGAATACACATTTTTATAAGCTGCATGTTTTAAATATTTAAAACAATTCCATGAAATTGGATGCAAGAAAGTAGGTCAAATGCTAAATACTTAAAGTGTTTTTAACAATTGATGCATGTGATTTTTACATCTAAAAATGTCAATAATATTATTTTGAAAGCCCTGTTTTAGAAGGGAATGTCTCAGGTGCTGTCTCATAAATTATTGAGTCCTATTCTAGTACCACCTGGAAAGGTAGCACTTATTCGTGGGACAATAGCAGTTCCAGCTTCTGCTGAGGATTCACGGAGGGCTCCATTTTAGTGTTGTAAGATGAGAACAATTTTGTTTTCTCCTCTAGAAAGTTATTTTCTTACCTTTTCCACCTGCCGGATGGAACTCTTTAGCCCATGCATAGTCAGGTGAGTAATAGAAATGGCTTTCACTGGGCAGTAGTTTTGTAGACAATGATTTTGATTAAACAAATAGAAAGCAAGGACTTGTTATTTTAAAATTAGGGCAATACTGCTACAAATGTGGTCCTGATAGCCTTTGTATCAGAATCATCTCTGATACCTGTTAAAAAAGCAAAAATATTCCTGTATGATAGTGTATATCAGCATGAGAGATCCCAGCCTGCTAGAGGCCTTATGTGGATTCATGTGGATTCTCATTAGCGTGTGTGTGCGTGTGTGTGCGTTTGCATGTGTGTGTGCACATGCGTGTGTGTGTGTGAGAGAGAAAGAGAGAGTCCCCAATCTCCCAGATAAGAATCTGAACATGGGCCCCAGTAATTTTTAGTTTTAAAACTATATCCCCAATAATTCTCCTGATATTCTAAGAATTGCCAGTTGGGGGGAAAAAAAAACTTGGAGATTTAGGAATTCTTGCACAGATCTTGTCTGGTCCAATATGTATTAGATAGAACTTGCTTTCCAGATAAATCAGAAATGGAAGACCAGGCCAACCTGTCAGGAAATACGGGAACAAAAAAAGCACAGCTCAACAGCAAGGAACAGATTTTATTCTGCAAAAAAACTTGGAAAGAGGCTACTGACTGGGAGAAAGTCCATGAGTGTTAGAAGTCCACTTCCTCAACAGACTGGGGGCTTTTTATAGGGGTTAGGATGAGTGGGAGAACAAAGCAGTTGTGTATTTTTCTGATTGGTGGGCTTGACACCGGGCCAGAGCAGGTAAATTTATGGGGCTGGGTTGGGGGCAGGGGAGGGTGAGGCGTTTTTCTTTACCTTTTCGCCACTTCCTGGAATCCTTTGTTCTCAGCTTCGTCCGGTCAGGCCTCACTGTCAGACCTCACAGTGCCCATACTACCTACTGCTCTTCTACAATCTACTTATTTATTTATTGATACTGGGGATTAAACCCTGAGACATTCTACCTCCGAACTACACCCCCAGCCTTTTTTTTTTAATTTTTGAAACAGGGTCTCACTAAGTAGCTGAGGCTGTTTGTGAACCTGTGATCCTCCTGTTTCAGCCTCCCTCAGTACTGGAATTGCAAGTGGGCACCACCACACCTGGCTGAGAATATTGTTAAAAATGTTTAAATTTGGGATTTCTTTAAAGAGCAAGGGCTATGGTATAGGTAACTTGTTCTAGCTAAAATAAATAAATAAATAAATAAATAAATAAACTCACTAATCCCATTTCTTCTGGAATACTTTTTAGGTAGAAGGTTTGTCAAAATCACCATCGAGCAGTGTTCATTGCTTTTAAGAAAACAGGCCTCCTGGAGAGTTGGAACACCCCAGAGCACGGACATTAGAATAATTCGTGACTCCTATTATGCACTGGGCCAGAATGCTGAAACTTAATCCCCAAGGTAACAGTACCAGGTGAGGCTTTTGGGAGGCCATGAAGTTGTAGCCTTTATGTATGAGATTAGTGTCGTTATAAAAGTGGCCCCAGAGGGTTGCCCTTTCCCTCACACCATGTGAGGACCCAGTGAGAATGTGCCCTCTTGGAGGAAGCAGGCCCTCGCCATACAGTGAACCTGCAGGCACCAAGAGCTTGGATGTCTCAGCCTCCAGATCTGTGAGCAGTACATTTCTGTCATCTGTTAGCTACCCAGTTTATGGTATTTTTATTGTCACAGCTCAACAGACAAAGACACTCTGTACTTAGAAGACTTAAACAACTTGAAATCCCAGATTCTTCTTAGGTAAAATGAGATTATGTCCAGAACTAGACTAATAATGAAAACTTAAATGCAAAACGTTGGGCACAAGGCACATTTTGAAGTAAACACTTAGAAGTGTTTACAGTAGTGACTTCACAAGAGTTTGGCCATACAGGGTAGGGAGGTCAGGCTTTCCAGATGATTTGGAAGACCATGTTAGGTATTACACAAGCCCAGGGATCTAGAGTAATTCTAAACTCTTTTTTGAGGGGGTGTAGAGAGGCAATGGAGATCAATTTACCAATAGTTCTCCATCAGAGCTAGATTTTTTATATCAGTTGAAATTATATAACACCCAAACCTAATGTCATATATTGGAATCCACTCTTTCACGGTTCATCTAGGACAAAAATGATATGAATTTCCAATTACAGACAGATGTTTATAAGCAAAGCTTCTCAGTTTCAATGAAAGTCGAAAGGCATTTATACACACACACACACACACACACACACACACACACACACACACACACCCTCAATCTTTGTTAACTGTATACATCTGTAGTATTGCATTCTCTATTTTAGGTTCTAATAGAAGTCTCTGCCTTTATGGTAGTCAACACCATGAAACATTTTCTTCCACTTTTTCTTCCCATATTGGTAAATACTGCCTGAGTAAAATTACTACCTATTTTCCCTAATAGGGAACTAGCAACTAGGGAACTAGCCTCAGACTAGTAATAAGGCTCTCTAGGAGCTGCTCAGTTTTACAAAACATTCATTCCCCCAAAAACCACCACCAAGTCAGATGGAGACAGTTACCAGGAGCAATCTTTTATATTATCCAGTTGCACATCACACTTCTGGAATAAATGACATATCCTAGCTTAGGATACATCACCAGGTTCAAGTCAGAGAGTATCCTCTGCCAGTCAATCAGAGTGCGGGTCACTGGAAGATCCCGTCGTATAATTTTCCTGAGGGCTTCATTCGATAGCTCCTGTAACTCTTCTAAGACAGCAACTTGAAATTTATTCTCTTGGTCTTCCACAAGTCTTGCAAAGTTGAGGGCCAGCTGAGCTTGATTGACTACTTCCAAGCTTTCTTTCAGGTCCTTGGAGATCTCAATATGAAGGTTCACGCATCTGAAGAAGTGGGCTTGCACAAAAATCCTTCCGGTGACTTGGGTGAGAAATGGATTCACTTGGAAAATCCACTTAGATTTCCAAAGGCCGTTCCAGCAATCTCCTGTTTCGTAGTTGTGATCCTCGATGCAGGCTATCAAGAACTCTTTACTTTTGACGGTTTTTCTCAGCACGTTGCAATTTCCCGTTGGGTAGTGATCGTTCACGTACAGTTTTAAGGCGCATAGCACAACGGTTCTCAGATACTCTGTCTCATTCCTAATAATGCCGTGGCTTTGGATGTCTCGCAACTGATTTTGAAGCAGGTCGAATTTGAAAGAGAGTTTGCTTTGATAGTCAAAAAACCGGAAGTTACCCATGACATTGTGGTGAGACAGGAGTACCGGGTTCCCATCGATGCAGAGTGGCACGGAATATTTTTGGCAGTGTTGGTGGCCTGCACACTCACCTTGATGGTGCATCAGCTTTTCATCACGGATCAGCAGACAGAGATCGTCAAAGGCATTCACAAATTCCCCTGGAGGAGCCTGTATTAGCAGTCTGCGAATCACTCTTTCTTTCTCTTTTCTACTCAGAACGCTAAGTGACATGTTTGGCTGCACCAGAAGCAACGCTTCTGAAATAAAAAGTGTTCAGAGGATGAGAGAACATTCCATGGGACACCTTTCCCATCAAGGTGTTAAACATTCAAGCTTAAGAGTATTATGCCCACCCATGAAAACTGGCAGGCTTGTAAGCTCTGAGACTCCTGGCGAGGTCATAAAGAAGGCCCTTTATGAAGTGCAGAATTTTTGATGATGTCACAATGGGTGTTCAGACTCAAAGAAAAAAAATGACAGTCACCCAACAGCTGCTGCCCAGCCAACTAGCTATCCCAATTTTGAAGATTTTAAGAACTTAGCCTCCTGAACAACCTTCTTCAACAGTCGTGTGTCTCTGTGTGCGTTATATGTCGTTGGGGGTCTAGAGAAGTAGCCCGGAGTTCCTAAAGAAGTGTTTGACAGCGTGGTATGCTTTCAGCATCAAGAAGGCTTTAGTTCTTGGGCCCTTAGAATAGCCACCCATCCCACTACCAGCAGATTGTGAAGAGAGGCCTGTGGGGTTTAAAGAAAATGGCGAAAGTAAAGGAGACCCAAGGGTGCTTGATGAGAAGGTGCTAGTCAGCAAGCAGGGAGCACTGAGTCTGTAAACATTATGGGTTTGGAAATGGCCAGGACATAAGAAACCAAACACTGGGGCCGTATTATTCAGGGATCATGTCTTGCTTGATATTTTTGGGACATCTAGGTGTGAGTCCGTTCCAAAGAACAAAGGCATCAAACCTCTGTGTGTTCTCTGCTTTCTCCCTAGAAAAGCAGCGACAGTGGCAACAGCCAATGAGTATTGAGAAGTTCCTTTTCCATCAAAAGGCAGCACTAATTCTGTTTGGGACCTGTGGCCACATCCATGAAGGAGAGACTTCCAAGGCGGGAGGAACGAGGACAGCACAGGTCATGAAAACATGGAAAACAAATATCCATTCAAAAGTTTTCTCTGGTCCCTTTCCCTCTTCTCCTTGGTTTAGCCTCATTAGTTGACTCTCATTTTTTTTTTTTTTTTGAAGTGTCCTGAATTTAAGTCTCTTCAGTTAAGTATGAAGTTTTGCCTTCTACATTTATCCTGAGCTCTTATGGATTTCTCTAGATTCTTGTAGGGTTTTTTTCTCTAAGGACATGAGTTTTGCTACATCTAGTCATAACCATTGAATTTAAGGGTTTCTTGTCCTGAGAAACTGAAATTGAGTGGAAGTTTCGTGATTTTATGCTTTACTGGAGTGTTTAATCTCAACCGTTGTTTTCAAGTTGACGTGCCCTAAGTGTTGTAGTTTATCTGTATATAAAGAGTACACTTGGTTATTTTAGTTTTATCTTTCATGCCAAAACTACTTTAACCCTTGTTGGTGGTACTTAAAGTGTTGGTTTAGGGGGGGCAATAAAATAGGCGGACATTTGACTGATGTACAAATAAGATCTGTCGTGGTTACCGTTTATCAAATGCTCAGTAGCAGAAACTGTGTTCAGTAACATAGTATGCCCTCGGTGCGTCTACCTTTTGTATAACTGAATGTGGATTTTCTACACCTTTCTGCAAGGGAGAGGTCAGATGAGAGGTGGGTACCGAAGTCTAGCTGCTTCCAAAGTCTACGCCTTCATGCAATACCCTATATATGTTTCAGTGTATTTCCCAACTACCAACTTTATTTCTCTAATTTTAATTTTTATTCTTTCCCTCTTATATAGAATAATCACTCTTGGTTTTGTTTTAAATATTTTCTTGTCATTTACTTTAAGCACAAGATAGATCATTCTTTAAAGTTAAAATGCAGTAAGTTGAATAGAGATAAAATATTTAAGAATTCTAAATTACTCAATGATGTTCTTTGAGAATTTCCTTAACTTTTTTTTTTCTTCCTACGTGGTTTTTGTCGAAGATTCAGGAAGATTTTAGAGGTGGAAAGATTAACCTAGAAAAAGCTTTTAGATTACTTGAAAAACTAGATATTCAATGCAATTATGTCCATGTGAAAAATATTTTTAAGGTGAGATGATATCTAACTCCTGTCTATCCCAACCTAGGAAGGATTTGATGATATATAAGTAAACATTAATACAACTTTAATACTTTCTGTAGAAATATACATGAAAATTAGCCTCACAAGAACAAAGAAAGAGAATTAATCATGCTAAATAAATTTCAATCAAGTTGGAGAGTATTTAAGTAGAATATAAAATTATTAATAAAAACTATGAATAATTTCAATAAAATTAAATTGAGTTAATACCAGGCTACTGGTTTAGAACAATTTCCAGAGTATACAGAAATGCTCACATCAGATCTATGTTGCGTATATAGTTAAGATTGGATGTATAAGTTATCAATCATATCCAAGATTAAAAGAAAATAAAACGGACAAACCTTTAACAAGAGTAAGGAAAAAAATGAGAGAAAATACAAGAAAAGCTATAAATGAAAGAGAAGACCTTATAACTGATCACAGAGAAATAAAAAAAATCACAGGGACTATTATGAGCAATGATATGCCAACAAGCTGGACAACTTAGAAGAAATAGAGAGGTTCTTAGAAATATCCAACTTATCAAGGCTGAATCAAGAACTATAAAGCTTGAATAGATCATTAACAAGACTGAATCAATAATAAAAAAAACCCCTCCCAACAATAACAACAACAACAAAAGCTCAAGGTAGAATGGTATCATGGGTGCATTCTTTTAAAGTTTAAGAACAGTTAATATCAATCCTCAGAGAACAGAAGAGGAAATACTTCCAATATCATTTCTATGAAGCTAGCAAAATGCTCCTACAAACGTTGAACACAGGCACCACCAGAAAACTACAATAAAAAGTCCAAGGAGGCCAATTCAATAGTCCCTTAAAAGGATCATATATTTTACCAAACTGAATCTGTCACTGGCATTAAAGATGGTTCAAGACATAGAAATCTATCCATGTGAGATACAACATTAACACAATGAAGGATAAAAATCACATGAGCGCCTCAAAGAAAAGAAAAAACTGAGAAAAGAAAAAGATCTGAGAAAGTGCAAACTTTCTTGAGAACTCTCAAGTTTCTTGAAAGCTCTCAAGAAATTAGGTATGGAAGAAAATTACCTCAATATAATAAATTCCTAATATGAAAAACCCACAGCTAACACACTCAGTGTGAAAAACTTAATTTTCCTGTCAGATCTGGAGCAAAGCAAGGATGTCCACTTCCACCACGTCTCTTCAACTTGGTAATGGAAGTCCTAGCCAGGCCAATTAGTTAAAGAAAGAATGAGCTGGGCGTGGTGGCACATGCTTGTAATCCCAATAGTTGGGAGGCTGAGACAGGAGGATCCAGGTTCGAAGCCACCCTCTGCTACTTATTGAGGCCCTCCACAACTTAATGAGACCCTGTTTCAAAATAAAGAATAAAAAGCAGGGCTGGAGGTGTAGTTCAGAGGTACAATGCCCCGGGATTCAATCCCTAGTAGAAAGAAAGAAAGAAAGAAAGAAAGAAAGAAAGAAAGGAAGAAAGAAAGAAAAGTATCCAAATCAGAAAGGCAGAAGTAAAATTGTCACTGCTCACAGATGACATGATCTTATATATAGAAAACCCTAAAGACCAAGCCAAAATATTATCAGAGATAGTAAGTTCAATAAATGGCAGGATATAAAATGAACTTGCAAAAACCGGTTCCATTTCTGCACTCTAACAGTGAACTATCCAAAAATCAAGAAAACAGTCCCATTTACATTAGCATAAAAAGAATAAAATATTTAGGAATAGAGTTGATCCAGGAGG
The DNA here is from genome assembly GCF_963383645.1 of Muscardinus avellanarius. Lineage (NCBI taxonomy): Eukaryota > Metazoa > Chordata > Mammalia > Rodentia > Gliridae > Muscardinus > Muscardinus avellanarius. The sequence goes on along the minus strand of NC_137797.1, from coordinate 108,260,870 downwards.
TGAAAAACTTGTATTATAAAACTATAGGACATTGATGAAAGAAACTTAAAGGCACAAAGATAGCTGATGTTAATATGCCCACACTACTGAAGGAAATTATCTGTAGGTTTGATGCAATCTCTATTAAAATTCCAGTGGCAGATTTTATAGAAATAGAAAATAAATTCTAAAATTCATATTGGACCAGAAAGGACCTGGCTAGCCAAAATCTCTAGAAAGAACAGAGCTGGAGGCTTGACAATTCCTGATTACAAAGTATATTTTCAAAACCGCAATAATTAAATAGTGTGATACAGGCATAAAAACAGACATATGAACCACTGGAACAGAATAGAAAGCGCCAGAATGAACAACCACACAGGAAACTGGTCTTCGACAAAGGTGAGGCCAGTACACGATGGGGAAAGGTTAGGCTGTCGATACATGGTGTTGAAAGTTGGATATCCACATGCAAAAGAATGAAATTGGATGTTTATGTCACCCACAAAAAAATCACTTCGAAAATGCATGAGAGGCTTGTCAGGCCTGAAACTGCAAAGATCCTTGAAAACAGCATAGAGAGAAAACTTAACATTGATCTCGGCAATGATGTCTTGGATTTGACACAAGAAGCTCAAAATCGGGCAGCAAAAACTACATAATCAAATGAAACTACATCAGATATGGATTTTGCATGACAAAGAGAATAATGAAATTAAAAGCCACCCATAAGTTGGCAAACTGAACAGCTCGACAAAGGGTTGGTACCCAAAATACGTAAAGAAGTCCCACAACTCAATAGGAAAAACCAGATCTGTGCACGTATGCCTCTAACATCTTGTACTTCAATAAGATGTATGACTACTTGCACCAATAAAAAAAAAAAATCAAAGGCATTATATGGATGACATTTTTCCAGAGAAGGTATACAAATAACCAACAGGTGTATGAGAAGGTGCTTCCTATCAGGCATCATCAGGGAAGCACAAAAGAAACCACAGGGAATATCACCTTGTGCCATTAGAATGGTTATTATAAAAGAGAGATAGCAAGTGTTTGCAAGGATGTAGAGAAAAGGGCGCTTTCTGTGCTTTGGATGGGAGTGCACGATGCAGGGAACGGAAGGCAAGATGGAGGCTTCTCAAAAGTTTGAAAATAGAACTACCTTGAGATCCAGAAATTCTACTTTTGGGTATGTATGCACCAAGGGTTTAAGTGAAGGTCTCTGAGAGATGTCTGCACGCCATGTTCATGGTACTGTTATTCCCTGTAGCCAAGACATGGAAACAACCCATGTCCATTGTCAAAACAATTGACAAAGAAAACACGATATATACATACATATATATATATATATATATATATACACACACACACATACATACATACATACATATATATATAATATATATACATACACACACACACACACACACACACGTAGACAATGGGATATTATGAAGAATGTGCTGCCACTTACGTACCAGGGATAAGCCTGGAGGACAGTATATTAAGTTAAACAAGCCAGGCACAGGATGGCCACTACTTGGTACCACTTATGTGAGGAATCAGAAAAAGAGAATAGAATGGTGGTTATCAGGCCGAGGTACAAAACACAGGAAAGTATTAATCAAAGGGCACAGTTTCCGTTCTATGACATGGGTAAGTCCAACAGGACAATCTCTGTAGTAAATAGCACTGTATTGTGTCCTTAAAAATTTGGCAAGAGGGTAGATCTCATGTTGAATGTTCTTATTACACACAAAACATAGAGGGCAGAGGGAACCTTTTGAAAAGGATGGATATGTACGTGTAGATGATGATTTCATAGTTCTACCTTTATCTCCAAACTCATTCACCTGTGTACAGTAAATCGGTAAACGTTTTGCATCTCAGTTATGCCTCAAAATAGTTTTAAAAAATTAAGAAGAACAATAGAAAAATAGAAATATTTTATTACTTCATCCAGAGGAGAAAACCATGCCAAAGAGTGTCTTTGTTTTAACAAGAGACTCAAGGACAGAAGGAAAGCCTATTAAAAATGAGGTAAAACCATATGTTTTTAGTTGAGGTTTGTCCTACATAGATGGGAAATATTTTGGAGAATCAGGCAAGCCTGTTAGACTGGCCAACCTAGATAGTGAGGGATACAGAAATCCCAAAAATGGTCTCTTTTTGGAAAGTGAGTATCCAGATAGCACCGTCTCTGTCAAAGCTGTCATCGCTCACACACACTGGGAAGGGTCCGACATTTTGGCTGGATGTGAAAGGTCACGGCTGGCCTGGTGTGCTATCATGGATCACTGCATAAGCAGACTTGTGGGTCACAGAAAAAGACGGTGCAGTCGTTCCCCCAAGGAGCGACTGCCAGAGTACAGCACTTTGATGCTGTGTCCCCAAGCCCCAGTTGCCAAAGTGTGATTTAAAAGAGGACTAGGGATACATGTAGTGGTTTGTGTTATAGGAAAGGTGCTCAAGTGCAGGGTTCCCAGATCTTTCTCAAAAGGCGCTAAGCTAATCCAGTCTGACCTGTATTTCCCCGGGACTGTCCTTAACATTATGGTAGTGGACAGTAAACAAGTTTGTCTTTGTGTTTGGAGCCAGATACTATCTTTTCCTAAGCCATTTGCTATACAAATATCCCGAGAAAGCCAGCCCCATAGAAAGGTACTCAGTACCCCGCTCAGAAAACACTTAGAGGCTCAGGAGACCTACGGAAGCCGGTCTCAACAAGATTCAGCCATCACATTTATCACAAATAGGAGCTTGAAAACAGAGAACTGCTTCTCAGGAGACCACAGTCAAAGCCAAAAGTTTCAAAGTTGTTTCTCTGAACTTAAGTAGTGTGTGCTGCCAGAGGCTATTGGAATTTTAATCAATTCAAGTCTAATAGTACATTTGAAGAACATAAGCGTTGGTGAAGAGACCTTTTAAAACACAGGATCCTCCCCCCCACCCTGCCAGTGGTCTCTCCCAAAGGGAGAGGCAGTTATGCGCTTCCTGACTTAATAAAATTGAACACAGTATAGAGGTAGCAATATATTAAAGTCGGAATCAAATGTGAAATGATTTAACTGAGACTCCACGGTTATCAGGTTGCTTTTAATTATCTTCCAGATAGAGATCATCTGTTTGAAGTGAAATTGAGTAAAATACATGCCATATTTAAAAGCTTTATGTAAATGTTCAATAGCTTAGACAGTACAGCAGTGAGTCACTAATTGAAATTTATGATTACTTAGACATGGGTAGGCCTGCAGGTTTACTTTGTTAAGCAAAATCTTTTTGGAGTAGCCATGGCAACGGTGTTAATTATAAAAATCAGAGGGATAGAGTTTTCTTAGAATACATCTAAAACTTCCTTCAAGTGACCTTAAGTACTTTAGAAGCACAAACTACACATAGAAAGGATTGATTATGACAAGCCCTTCTTACCCATTAAAATAATTCTCAGCCTTCCTTGGTATCCTAGGGTAATTTACATATGTATTAAGTATTGGGTAAATAGAATATGAGTGGAAGGTATACTGGCCAACTGAAGTTTGTGGGTAGCTGAAGAACAATCACCTCGATCATTCAGTGTCTCAAAGTGTGGAAATACTAGGCTCTGACAGATCCCAGTCAATCATTCAGTACTTGGCGAGTCAGAAGTCTCAGAGTAAATTCCTCAATCTGTAGAATGGGACATTAATATTAGTTATCTCACAGGACTGTTCTGAATATCAAGATATTGTTTATAAATGTAGCTAATCCAGCCAAAGAATAGGCACCCCATAAGCGTGAGTTGAAGCTGCAACAGTTTTGATTGCTCAGAAAAAATGAAAAAATTGCATTACATTTATTGGTTTCCTAAGGAGCTAACAAAATCCTGACATAAATTTATTTTCTTACAAGGTGGCTTTTTTTTTTATAAATTTGAGTTAAGACCATATAACTTTATGATCCTGGAAAAATATTCTAAACTTCTTTCCACAGTATTAGAGTCATGTCTTGAGAAGCAATTCCTTAAGTTTTGAAAAATCCTTTTACTAAAAATATGTATTGTGCCGGGCATGGTGGCACACGCTCATAATCCCCGCGCTTGGAAGGCGGAAACAGGAGGATCACGCACATTCGAAGCCAGCCACACTGGCTTAGGAGACACCGTTTCCAAATAAAAAAATATAAAATAGGTCTGGGAGTGTAACCCAGAGGTAGGAGGGCTTCCAGGAACCCCAGTACCAAAATAAATAAATAAATAAATAAATAAATAAATAAATAAATAATATGTATTGCTATTATCTTACAACAATATTTAATTTATAATCTTTAAAACATTTGGTGGAAAATATTGTGTCTAATTTCAATGCACATACCTAATTTGAGATTACACCTTTGGTTTTCAGTTGAGTATGAAATAGTATCTCTTAATTTCAAGAATGCGTTACTATAGGACATGCCTATAGTAACTTACCTATTGTAAGAACATACCTATATTAAGCCTTCAAATTATTTAGGCAATTAACCATGATAACAAAAAATCTATAGTACATTTATGGGACAATGTTAGAAACTATTCCCCTCAAAAATTGAATAAAGTGCCAACTCTCTCAGGAGAAAGGAAATGCAGAAGTTACTGTTTTATAAGTCGGTCATATAAAATCTCAGGGAAAATTTGAGCTGGGCGTGGTGGCGCACGCTTGTCATCCCAGCATTTGGGAGGCTGAGACAGGAGGATCGCGGTTCATGGACAGCCTCAGCTATTTAGTGAGACCCTTTGCAACTCAGTGAGACCTGGTTTCAAAATAAAGAATAAATAATAGGGCTGTGGGTGTAGCTTGGAGGTAGAATGCCCCTGGGTTCTATCCCTAATCCCAGAAAAAAAAAAAAAAAAGTAGTAACGGAATCTGAGAAGAAAGTGATTCCTTTTAACTTAGACTTTTCTGGAACGTGGTTTGGCAGAGCTGGCATTCTATTTTTTTTTTTTTTTTTTTTTGGTACTGGGGATGGAACCCAGGGGCACTGTATCTCCAAGCTACACTCCCAGCCTTATGTTTTAGTCTTTTTTTAATTTTTGAAACAGGGTCTTACTGAGTTACAAAGGGTTTCACTGAATAGCTGAGGCTGTCCGCAAACCGTGGTCCTCCTGTCTCAGCCTCCCAGATGCTGGGATTGCAAGCGTGCGGCACCACGCCTGGCTTGGAGGTAGCATTCTTGATGGGCCCTAAAGAGTGGTACATAATCTGTGTGGGATTTACACGGGGAGATCTTGAAGAATGAGAGTCCCCGCACGTGATGGGAGTACGGGATGCATTGAGCAATAGCTGAGAAGACCAGACAATGGGAATCTTGACTGGTAGACCACAGAATGTGGATGTCTTTGTGCAGGCAATGAATAGCTATTGGAATATGTATATAATTGGTACTGGGTATTGAACCCAGGGGCATTCTACCCCCAAGCTATAGGGTCTCACTTGGTTCACTTGCTGAGCCTGGCTTGGATTCTTCACTCCTTCCATCTCAGCCTTCCAAGTGCTGATATTACCTGTATGCAGCACCATGGCCAGGTACTGGAAATTTTAGCTGCTATTTCTGTATCCTCGATCACGGCTCTGCTTACTGAGGTCTGTCTTCTCCATCCTGATTCCTTTTTATTGCTTTCCCTTTTGATATGCAGACCTTTTCATCTTCAGGGATCTCCTCAGTCTTCGATGATACAACCCTAAATATTTCATGTAACTTTTAATTTTGGATAAGTGGATAAATTTTTGACCCTCAGAATTCTTCTCTGATATTGACCAATTGTAGGAATGATTTGGATTCATGCAACTTTGTCTGGCTTCAATCCCTCTGATTCTTTTTATAGCATCAGATAGCAACCTTGATCCTTTAGAAAAACACAGCAAGTTAGTAGAAGACATTTCAGATGACCAAGCATATGCCCTGCTTGAACGTAGCAAGACTTGTGCCACTCAGTAATTAACAATAATCTATATTATATTTGAGGCCAGTCTTAATTTACAGAATCTTATGTAACTAGATAATTTTCAGAAATTATAGACTCGTTGATTTTTATTGACTTAATAATTTATAAAAAATTAAGAGTGAGATGGGTTAAAATAAAACTTCTAAGTATAACACATACAGTAAAGAAAATCAAAAGTCAGAATTTAAAAACAGTTGAGCCACATTGGTTATCCACATAATTAACATTATGCATTACTTTATATAATTTTAAAGTTAATATTGTGGTTTAAAAACTTTTTCCAAACACTAGGCCGGATGATGTGAAGAAAACAGGTATAGATAACACATAACACAGACATAGAACTACCATTTGTTGTAGATTTCCAATTCTCACATGGACAGAGAAGCCTCTCTGTTGACCATTTCTACTTGTCATGATGACAAAGGTCATCCTATCTATCCCCCTTATTTTTTAGATAAAAATATAAGGCTCAGAAAATATATGTGTCCAAAAATCCCACACCCTTTGAAATTTGAAACATCATGTGTCCCGACCTCCAGATTCTGTCAGCTTTCACAACATGAGCTCCTTTGAACAGTGCTCTTTGTATTCGAGGTGTTTAAAATGTAATGGTAAAGTTAGGTAACTGATCTTTAAAAGCTTCTTTTTCAAATCGAGCCTTCTCAGTTGAACTTCCTACTCCTTGGGTTTATTATTTTTATTTCTTGGTGATTCCATAATTCTACTACTGTAGATACCCTCTCTACCACCCTAGTACTGCTGGTTTCTCTCCTTCGAAGGTCTACAGTTGTGCCGTGTTGAGTCCATCTGATGCTCCCTTCTAATTTCTCTGGCACCTGTTCTTTAGTGTCTGTTCACCACCTTCCACTTGAGTTGCATCTTTTCTCCTGTCTTACCTGCAGATTCCCATCTCTTTAGGTTGCACAACCAATCATATCAGACTTCTTTTGCTAGTTTTTATTTTACTACTGAGAACTTCATAGTGGTTAAGTTACTCTTCGTCTGTTTTGTTACTGGGGATGGAACCCAGACGTGAAGATCGAATCCAGGGGCATTCTATCTCTGAGCTACACCCCTTAAAATTTTTTGTTTTTAATTTTTTTTTTGTGGATCTGAGGATGGAACCCAGGAGTATTCGACCTCCAAGCTACACCCCTTGCCCTATTTTTTATTCTTTATTTTGAAACCGGGTCTCACCGAGCTGCAGAGGGCCTCACTAAGTAGCCGAGGCTGTCTGCGAACCGCGATCCTCCAGTCTCAGCCTCCCGAATGCTGGGATTACAAGCGTGCCCACCACGCCCGGCTTCTTTTTAAATTTTGAAACAGAGTCTTGCTAAATTACTGAAAGTCTCACTAAGTTGCTGAGGCTGGCCTCGAACCTGAGATCAGCCTTCAAGTGCTGGCATTACAGGCATATGCTACTGTGTCTGGCAGTTCTATTACTCTTAATAATGGAACCTCACCTATGTTTCTACTTTTTGTCTCATAAAGTTTAAATATGCAATTTGCATATCAGCCAGGTGAACTTAGACTTTTTTCGTGGAACCTGTCTGGTTTTTCTCTGCCTCAAACTGTAGAATGACGAGTCTCACGTCACTGTCTCCAGGTATCCTGCAAGGACTCTGGCTTCTACTATTTATAGTACCCATGAATGTTTCTGATTCACTGACATTTTTGGTTCAGACTGAATGCTGGTGGCATAGGAGTACATACTACTTGGCATGGTTTTAAGAAGGTACTAAAATCTAAAAAAAAAAAAAGATGTAATCAAAACACATTAAAATCCTCTCCTCCTCTGTCCCTCTGTACTCTCACATGACTACTGGGTTTTAAGATGCAAGGACCCACTAACCTTTTCCCAACTTTGGCACCATGCTGTGGTTTTATCCATTTCATCTTGAATAAGCATCTGATGTAAGTCTCATCTTTTTAAAAGTATATTTCTTAAAGTACAGTATGCTGTCTATGTTTTACCTGATTATCATTTATTTTGTGTATTTTTTGATACTCACACTGTGAGCCCACCAGTCATTTTTTTTAGTAGGATAATGACAAACAGAAACAAGGAAAAATAACCATAGAAGAATTTAGATCAATTTATCGGATTATTGCATACAGAGAAGAAGTTATTGAGATTTTCAACACATATGCTGAAAACCGGAAAATTCTTTATGAAAATAATCTGATCCACTTTCTAACACAAGAACAATATACAATCGAGATGACCGAGTCTCTTGCTTCTGAGATCATACAGAAATATGAGCCTATTGATGAGGGTATGTTTGCATTTCAAAGTTTTACCAGTATGTTTTATATGTACTTTTATGAATTAAGTTTCTAGGGTGCTGTAATATTTTTCTTTTACCTGGGTGCTTTTTATCCAGATGAGTATCGTGAAGACATTCATTGATCCATGATAGATGTATTTGTATGTATTTTTAAAATATAAAAAGGAAACAATAAAATAATATATTCCCAAAGGTAGATATGGAGGAGCTAAAGGTATTTACTAGAAAAAAATATTTGTTCCTAAAGAAAAATTAAAAGTGCCATTGATATTACTTCTGAAAAAATATTTTGTTTTTATAATTTTACTGTTGCATTATGGTCTTACAGTCTTATAACAGTAAGTAGTGATAGTGACATACATGCACACATTTCGAATGATGCTCTACTACTGAGTAAGTTTACAAGTGAGATGTAATTTCTATATTGCTAATAGTATTTCTCCATCCTTTTTGACTTATTTTCCAGTTAAGAAGAAACAGCAGATGTCAATAGAAGGTTTCACACGGTACATCAGTTCTTGCGATTGTCTGCTATTTAAACAGGAGTATACTAAGGTTTATCAAGATATGAGTCATCCATTACAAGATTATTTTATCTCAAGTTCACATAATACATATTTGATATCCGATCAATTAGTGGGACCCAGCGACCTCTGGGGATACGTAAGGTATTTACTTTGATTTTTAAGTTACATTTAAAATACCTGGAAGCCTCTGGTGGCAGCTCCCTCCATAGGCAAGAATCCAGAGTCAGAATCACACTACGTGGGTTATTCAAAATTGTAGGCAATAGGAGTTGTATTCGTATATGTGTCTGGGAGCCAACCTTTGCCTGAAGGGGCAGAATAATTTATTAGAATATATTAGGATCATATTCTTCCCTCGTCATCCTCTATGCTGGGTTTTGGTGCCTCTGAAGTTTCCTGAACAATATGGCTACTTCCAGGAAAACATGACTTATCGTACTCTAGAGTATGACAGTCCTAGATTTTTAACAAATCTGTGTCAACGTACTAGGTTTTAACGGATATGGTTAACCTTAATTCCCAGATAGCAGGATATAAAGCTGTAAGAAAAGTCAATACAGTAGATCCTGTATTTCATGATCTTCATAATTTTAGATCATGCCTTTCATTGATAATGATTTTTATAGTTTTTATAGATATCAAGTAGCCAACACAGATTAAAAGTAACCTGCACTGCATTCCAATTTTCTGTCCTACGATATATTACCACTGGCCCTCAGTTTAGTCAATCAGCAGAAATAGATGGTGAATAAAAATTTTAAAGCTTCTTTATTGCCCTATGCACGAATCTGTGAGGAATAGATAAAAAGCAGGTAAATAAATACCTTCAGGGGCTGAGGAGTCATACGGAAGACACGCGCGGGAGCAACCTGATGGAAAGTGATGGGGAATGAGAGTGGTCCATGCTTTGGGGGAGGGCTTCTTAGCCAATCTGTGCAGTGGAAGGAGGGAACTAGGAGAGGACCTGGTAGGGGACATGGCAGACAGAAGCAATGGTAAGCACTGGGCACATTCCGAGGAGAGGAAGGCAGCGAATGTGGCTGAACACACGTGCATGGTGAATGGGGGCGATGTGTGTGAACAGGAGCATGGGGCAAGTTCTGAGACTCTCACTTGCTTTGAAAAGGATAGTGGATTTAATTCCAGTTGCAATGGAAGCCACTGGAGGGGATTTTCCTTAAGACAGTGTCCCTCTTTGACACCATGGAGGAGAGACAGATGTGGCAAGAGCAGAGGAGAAGGACGATCCAGGAGATCTGCAGCAGGTGGGGATGGTGAAGGCAGATGGTGGATCCAAGAGGCAGGAGCTGAGATGAGGATGTGTGGCTGAGTTTGAGATGTCTGAGGAGGTAGAACCAATGAGCCTTGCTAAATGACTGGAAAAAGGATTTGAGGGAAAGAGGAGAATCAAGGGTTTTGGCACAGTGACCAAGCACATGAGGATGCTGCTGACTCCACTGGCAAAGCTTGAGAAAGAAGCCCCCTGAAGGGCATGACGCCAAAGCAAGAGCTCCGTGGCTCCCGGGTTACGTTTGAGATTCTGATCAGTTATGAAAGGACGGGGTCCGAGAGTCAAGTGGGTGTCTGTGTCGAACCCAGGAGAAATATTCAGACTGTAAAAGCATACATCATCAGCATACAGACACTGTTTAAATCCATGTGATTGGGTACCATTACTTTAAGAAAAAGACAGTAGATAGAAAAGATATGATATCTTATACTACCGTGATGACATCCAATGGGCAAAAAATTGTTGCTTCTCCAATTTAAAAATCAAACTAACCTGGCATGTTGGCACACGCTTGTAATCCCCGAGCTTGGGAGGCAGAGGCAGGAGGATCACGCAGGTTCAAAGCCAGCCACGCTGGCTTAAGAGACCCTGTTTCCAAATAAAAAGTATAAAATAGGTCTGGGAGTGTAGCCCGGAGGTAGAAGGGTTTCCAGGAACCCCAGTACCACAAAATATCTAAGTACATAAATCCACAAAATTAACAAATGTATCCTTTTATAATTCTATAATGATAATCCAAATTATAGCTATAATTTTATTTATATTTTTATTCATCTTTTATTATTCTGATTTCTTTCCTTTTTGGTACTGAGGATTGAATGTAGAGGTATTCTACCTCTGAGCTCCAACCCCAGCCCTATTTTACTTTTTACTTTGAAACAGGGTCTCACTAAGTTGTTGAGGCTGCTGTCTTTGAGCCTTTGATCCTCCTGTCTCAGCCTCCCAAGTACTAGAATTACAAGCACACACCATTGTGCCCAGCTTATTCTGATTTTTTTTAAGACAGAAATATATAAAATTTATAACAGATCTATTTAGAACTACAGAAAATTACTTCTGAATTCCAAGAAAGTTTTCTACTCAACTGCAAATCTAAATTTACATTTAATTCTGTATCTTTGCCCGCCTTCAAACTTTCTTTCAAAAGTGGGCAAGGGAACCATCTTTCAGAAATGACCTTTCAAACCATCTCTGTCAGAAGTGATGTAATGTAATGTTTCAACATCAAAGTTAAAGGTTCTGGTATTCACAATTTCCCCTCTCCCTAATTTGTTAATAACACGAGAAAAATAACTTCTTTATGTCTCTACTTCATTTTTAAGAGAAGAAAACTAATATTACCTGCCAGTTAGCATTAAATATTATCATCCACCAGAAGCCCCTCAAGCTTAAACTGCAAATAAAAAAGTTACAAAATATTAAAAAATTACCAATAATAAAAAATATGCTTTATGCAGGGCGTGGTGGTGCATGCTTGTAATCCCCACACTTGGGAGGCGGAGACAGGAGGATCGCGCTGGTTCGAAGCCAGCCGCACTGGCTTAAGAGACCCCGTTTCAAAAAAAAAAATTATATATATATATATTAGCTCTGGGAGTGTAGCCTGGAGGTAGAAGGGCTTTCAGGAACCCCAGTACCACCAAAAAAAAAAAAAAGCTTTATATCTTGTTATTTTGTAGGGAATATTTGAAGGGGTTTTAAAAATTCTTTTTATTGGTGCATTATAATCATACATATTTTTTTAAATCTATAGGATACTTTTATTTTTGTGCTTTTATTAGTGCATTATAGTCTCGCATCACAATGTAAATCATGTTGATAATGACATGCATGCATACTTTTGGACTCCCCTTCCTATTCCCTTCCTCCCCATCCCGGGTACCTAGATTGACAGAGGGAAAACTTCAGGGGAGCCAGAGAGGGGATATAAGGGTAGGGGTGGAGGAGGACTTAGGTTCATTAGTAGAAGTGCTACCATAGACTGTGCGTAATTGTATATCTTAATGGAGTACAAGATGGTAGAGGCATATATGCACAAATCTCTCATTTAGCTCTTTCCCAGTCCCTAGCCCATTCCTTCCCCTCTCCCTCCTCATGTTTGAGGAAGATTTAGTGATAAATAGATAAAGTTAAAAGTAGAAATTTTGTACCACAAAGTCCTGTACAAATTGTAGAATGCAGGCAGAAATTCACCTATGAGCTCTCTAGTAGCTAAAACCAAGAAAGAAACATGATTAGTAATAAGATTTATGATTAATGTTAAAAAAGGTTGCTCAGAAAAAGTAGAATATTTTGCTCCTGAATGAGAAATTATCCCTTTTCATTCCCCAAGTAGGTATTCAAGAGTAAAATAGGGGTAGTGAGTGAACTCAACCCAGTAGACAAAATATGACCTTCCCTTGCACCTCTGAATTTTAGTGGTTGTCATGATATATTGCAGTTCACTTAGGACATCTTTTCTGGGGACAAATTACATATTAGTTAGTCAGAATATGAAACTTTGTAAAGATTGGCTTGATCTATGGTTACAATTCAAAACAATTTAGAGACAAGAATCAGCATTATTTATGAGAAGTTTTCTTCTAAAAACATTTGTGTGTGTGTGTGTGTGTGTGTGTGTGTGTGTGTGTGTGTGTGTGAAGATTGCTTCTAGTGACCAAACTCAGGGGTAATCTACCACTGAGCTACACCCCTAACTCTTGTAATTTTTTACTTCGAGACAGAGTCTTGATAAGTGGTCGAGGCTGAACTCCAACCTGTGATCCTCCTACCTCAGCCTCCCAAATACTTGGGATTACATACGGGGTTGCCATCATTTCTTGCCCTCAGATTTTCAATTGTTCCCCTGCCTGCTGGCAGAAAGTTCAAGATTATTCTCTGGCAGCATCACCGCAGATCTGATACTCTACAGTGGCCCAAAGGGCAAGACATTTGCTTTTCCAGTCGGCAAAGAACAAATCCTGCCACAGATATTAAGAAACTTTACAAATAAATATTGCTGTTGCTTCTTTGACAATCAAAAATCTAAATACTATGTAAGTAAATAAATCCACAAGCCTAGAAACGTGTGCATTTGGAATTCTGCGCAAAGAACCCAGTTGAGGACTCATGTCCCCAGTAGGAGGCCACCATCTTTGCCTGTGGAAACAGGAAGGGGTCCGATGGTTCTGTGTAGTCGTGTTCTGGGTCCTTTTCTTCAGCCAGACAAGTGGATGACACAGCTCCAAACTTCAACCTCTCAGCGCTTTGCCACATGTCTGAAAACAGCACTGTGCACTTAACAAGTAAAAAAAAACAACAAATTACTACTCATTTAATTTTATATTTTTTCTGGATGAAAGCTACAGGATGAATGAGATTCGCCAATTCCCCCTTTTCCCTAATGTACTAAGTCCTCAGGTTATGTCTTTCAGATCTATTATTCCAAAGAAACAGAAGATTTCTTTTCATTCCCTGAATTTAGCACACTGTCTTAGTGTCACAATCGCTTCAGCTTTTCTCAGCTACACTCCTACCTAGTGACTGCTTGAATTCTCTCCCGAGAAAGGTATTAAATAAGATTCCCAAGGAAGTACTCGATCTGAAAGGAACATTTTCTCGTGTGGTTGGTTGATTCTCTGCGCTTCTGTTTGGGGAAACTACTGATGTAGAAGCACTTGGTGCTGGGCTCACATTCCCATCTCCCTTCAGGCTTTCGGGACTTGGCGCGGTGTTCTCAGACTCCCCACGTTTTGAGTGCGATGATGCTCTTCTGTAAGGTCTACCCTGCACACTGTGGGATGGGTAGCAGCATTCCTGGCCTTCACCTGTGAGCTGCCCAGTTCAAGGACCCCTGCCATCTGCAGTCCACAGACTTTGCCAGACCTCTCTCAGGAGGCAATTTGTCCCCACTGAAAACCAGTATCCTAGAGACAGTGGATTAATTCAATATACCTGTTGGAAAATAAACGTTAATCTGGTTTTCTGTAGGGAAATAGCACTGTAGAAGGCCAGAGAATCCTCTTTAATGTCTTCCCTGACAGACGAACATTACTTCTTAAGAATCTGGTGTTTCAAATCAGCCCTCATTTAATTCAGTTTTGACTTTTTCAAGACTATATTTCAAAAGATCAATTTCTTCTGCTTTCTGTATCTATCTATCTATCTATCTATCTATCTACCTACCTATTTGTTTTTGCAGTACTGAGCATTGAACTCAGGACTTGCACATGCTAAGCAAGTGTTCTATCATTGAGCGACATCTCCAGTCCTTCGATTTTTTATTATACTCTGTGTAGTTTCTATTCTTTTTTTTTTTTTTTTGTGGTACTGGGATTTCCTGGAAATCCTTCTACCTCCAGGCTACACTCCCAGAGCTTTTTTTTTTTTTTTAATATTTGGAAACAGGGTATCCTAAGCCAGCAAGGCTGGCTTCAAACCTGCGCGATCCTCCTGTCTCGCCTCCCAAGCGCGGGGATTACAAGCGTGCGCCACCAGCCCGGCGCTGGTGTGTTATTAATGTGATTGGCACATACCATGTCAGGCCATGCTCACGAAACACAAAAAGAAAGATGTGTTCAGTTGAATGCAGCTATGCATGTGTCTTCAAAATTAAAATTAGAATACATTATTTTATATATATTATTGCTATATATATCTTCAGGAATGTATATATATATATATTCTTACTAATGTATGTATATGGCTCTATATACATTTGCAGGAATCAATGAAACCATTTAAAAATAAGTCAATACATCTTGGTGAGTCCTGACAACCTATTTTTTTGTGGTGGTGTAGAAAGACCTTCCCTGGACTGACAATGAAAGGGCTTATGGCATCTTTTTTTTTTTTTTTTCCTTTCAGTACTAGGGATTGAATCCAGGGACATTCTGCCTCTGAACTACATCCCCAGCCCTTTTATAAATTTTATTTATTTATTTATTTATTTATTTATTTATTTATTTATTTATTTATTTATTTTTGTGGTATTGGGGATGGAACGCTTCTACCTCCGGGCTATACTCCCATACCTATTTTATATTTTGTTTGGAAACAGGGTCTCTTAAGCCAGTGCGGCTGGCTTCGAACCTGCGCGATCCTCCTGTCTCCGCCTCCCAAGCGCGGGGATTACAAGCGTGCGCCACCATACCGGGCTATTCTTTATTTTTGAAACAGGGCCTCATTAAGTAGCTGCGGCTGCCTGCGAACCATGATTCTCCTGTCTCAGCCTCCCAAATGCTGGGATTTCAAGCGCGCGCCACCACGCCTGGCAAGATATCTTGACTTGTGTATATTCATTCTAATTAAGTCAGTGAAAAATCTGAAGTAATGAAAAATCAAAGTCAGTGAAAACAATAAGCTCTGATCGACACTGTGTAAATAAAAGGATGCGTGTTCATAGAGCTTCTTGTCAGTCTTTTCTTACAGTAAGAATATTGAAAACTCACTTAAACCAGCGATCACAACCAACTTAGAAACCCAAGATGGAATTTATGTCTAAATCAAGAAACTGAAATTTGTTTGATAGGCGGAGAAGTCCAATTCAACTCCAGACAGCAGCAGGAATGAAAATCTATTTTTCCTCAGTTCAGAGAGAGCTGTGAACTTGGTCTGAGGCTGTAGTTTCAAATATTTCTCCCAGGGAAAGCAGAAGTCAGATACTGTAGAGTATGCTCATGTAGATTAGCAGGTGCTCAAGTTTCCTTGGCGTATATTTACATTTTCTGTAGCTCTTATTTGGCTTGGAGCTGGCCTTATAAAAAATGGTTCAAAGACAAAGACTGTTGCCTGAGTTCTCAAGCCCTCTACTCACAGTCTCTCTAGCCAACATTTTTTCTAGAAAGCAAGTATTGTCATGATTCTTTCTCTCTTTTTAAAATTCCTTTGCTACTGTGTACTGATTTCCTGAATCTTGACATTGGGCAGATGATCAGACAAAATTCTACTGATTTCTTCCATTTAAAAAAATTTTTTTTGTGGTACTGAGGATTGAACCCAGGGATGTGTTACTTCTGAGCTACACCCCCAGCCCTATTTTATTTTTTATTTTAAAATAGTTTTGCTGAGTTGCTGAGGGTGTTGCTAAGTTACTAAGGCTGGCATTGAACTTGCAATTCTCCCATCTCAACATCCACAGGTACTAGGATAACAGGTGTGTGCGCCACCACACCTGGCCTAATTTGTTATTCTGAGATGACTTTTAAACATTATCTCAGTTTAATGATAATTTAGCGGTACATGTCTCCATAAGCAAAACTGTTTGGAATGAAAGTAGAGATATTTTATACCTACGGATACAGGGGCAGACATCTTTTTTCTTATGGTAGTTTTCAGCCTGCAATAAAGAGAAGTAAAGAAAAGACAGTTGAATGAGACAGGAGAAGTTTCCATGTTGGATTAGACAAGTAGTTATTTCTTTTTTTAATTTTTTTTTTTTTTTGCGGTAATGAGGATGGAACCCAGGGGCATTCTACCTCCAAGCCACGCCTCCAGCCCTAATTTTTATTCTTTATTTTGAAACAGGGTCTCACTGAGTTGCAGAGGGTCTCAGTAAGTAGCTGACGCTGTCTACAAACCATGATCCTCCTGTCTTACCCTCCCAAATTCTGGGATTACAAATATGCACCACCACGCCCGGCAGATCTTTCTTCTTTTAGGTTGAAAATTTCTAGAGACTCAAAATTTATCCTTACTCTGAATTAATTTATGAATGTAGAGTGAAATCATGATATTTGGAATATTTGGACACTTTAGTATGTATCACTAGTGGTCCAGGAGTAACACTGTATTTTGCTTGCATTTTGTTAGTGCTCTTGTGAAAGGGTGCCGGTGTCTGGAAATCGACTGCTGGGATGGATCCCAAAACGAACCTGTTGTATACCACGGCTACACACTCACCAGCAAGCTCCTGTTTAAAACCGTCATCCACGCTATCCACAAATACGCATTCATGGTAGGTGCATACTTCTGCTAAGCTGTAGCTACCTGAACACAGTCAATCACACTTTACTTACTTGATAATCCCATAAGGCTTGGTCTTGGTTTAGATCAGTCATATTTTAAGTTGTGGGTTATGATCACTTACTAGGAGTAAAATTCATGTACAGTTAAAGGTAGATTATCAAAGTTAAGCTCAGGCAGTAAGGTGCATGTTGTTTTATAGAACCTTTTGTTTAATCCAGTGTGTGTATGTATTATGTCAACAATATATTTGCATATGTTTTACAACATGTGTGTACATTTGTGTAAAATATGTTTCTCCCGAGCCAGGCATGGAGGGGCATGCTTGTAATCACAGTGCTTGGGCAGCTGAGAAAGGAGGATAGAAGGTTCACAGCCAGCCTTGGCAACTTAGTGAGGCCCTCCACAACTTAGTGAGACCCTGTTTCAAAATAAAAAAATAAAAAATAGCCCTGAGGGTATAGCTCAGAGGTAGAATGCCCCTAAGTTCAATCCTCAGTGCCATAAAAATGTGTGTGTGTATATATATATATATATATATATATATATATATATATATATATATATTTCATTCTATGGGTTAGAGCCAGAAAACATTTAAAAAATGCTCATCTAGATAATAGTAAATATTTTATCAATATTTAAGTACTTTATTTTTAAGACAAAAATAAATGCATTAGCGATGCATTGTTATCAATTGTTGACATTATTTAAGACTGTGGTGGCAATAGGAAAGCGTGCTCAGAAGTTGACTTTAGATTTTAAATTTATCATTAAATTTATTAAAGTTATAGGGTCAAAGATGTAATTTTTCACAAGACTAAATTCAGTTTGCAAATCTCACTCTATAAATTGAGCAGATTTTAGTAGTCCCTCAGTTTTAAGGAGTTTTGAATAATATTTGGCCCATTTACAAATTTGCCCGCTTATCCACTTTCAGACATTTTAAGTAATTATGTAAACTTAATAGACAATATCTTTCTTAAAAATTTCAGTTGAAGCAACTTAACAAAAATCTCCCTCAGTATTTCCTATATAGCTAATAGACTTACAAATTTAGTAAATTAAAAATTCTCCCAACTCTCAATAAATCACCACATAATCTGTAAATGTAAACAAAATCAAATCACAAATGTATATGAATTTCTCCATTGTGTATTTAAACAGAGCATACTATAAGTATTCTTGAGTTTTAAATATCCCACTCAGACAGTCTGTCTTAATATAAAAGCACTGATGCTCTTAATTACCCAATATCTAATGATTCTAAGTTCATCTCTACTCCAACCTCTCCCTTGAACTGAACACCAATATTCACCACCACCTCTAGGATGTTCCCTCCTGGAAACTGGACGGGCCTCACTGACTGCACACATGTAAAAATATGCCCTGGTGTTCCTTTCTCTCTCGTGACCTTCCTCATTCCTGTCGATGGCACTGTTCATTGGCTCAAGCCAAAGTTGTTGCTGTCAACTTTTACTCCCTGGCCGCTCTCTCCTCTCAGACCCTCAGCTCTCAGCGAGTCACCTTGACTCTCCTCTTCAGATGCATTCCCAGCTCTACTTCTCTCATTCTTGCTGCCAATGTGCTGGTCACTTGTCTCTGCCTCTCGTGTGGACGGCCACGGTGGCCTCTGTCACCGCTCCTCTTACCCCCTGAAGTCTCATCTCAACAGAGAAGTCAAGGGGACTCTGCAGCAAGACATATCACAGTGCGCCTCTTCTTGGAACCTTCAAATTAAAAGCTAAATCACAAGGCTCCTAGACGGTTAGTTTTCCATGACTTCTCTGAACTCTTGCTACGCTACTTCTTACAGCTCAAACCCTTTGCACGTACGTTTCCCATTTTATGACATTCTCTTCCCGAATATCTGCATGGCTATGTCCCTTCCTTAATTCAGGGTGGGTAACTGAAGAAATAAAATGGAGATAGTCTTAAGATTCAAAAGTCTTGCAAGAACAACAACAACAACAACAACAAAAACCTTTAGCTTCTAAGACTCTAAAGAGCAAGAGGTGAGTAGACAAGAAATAGCAATAAAATACAGCTAGATTAGAAAAGAAAAAGTAAAATTATTTCTATTTGCAGATGACATAATACTATGTGTAAAAAAAATACAAAGATTTGCAAAACAAATAACAGCAACAAAAAAATAAGCTAATACTTGGATTCAATGAATTTATAGGACACGAAACCCCCACACAAAAGTCAGTTGCATGTTTATACAGATATATGGTATTGCTGAAAAAAGTTAAAAATTCCATTCATGATACATAAATACTAGGCAAAAGTTTAACCCAAGGTGTGAAATATTTGATTATTAAAAACCACAAAACATGAATGAAAGAAATTGAAAACACAAAATTAAAGATTCTCTTTACTATTCATCTTTTACTGTCTCTTTTTTTTTTTACTTTTTCTTACTTCTTTAATTTTTCTTCTATTATATTCATTTTTGTTTTGGGGACATTTTTGCCCGTTGATGTTCTGTTTGGGTTTGCTTTTCACTTTCCAGTTTGTTTTTTCCTCCATGTTGCTGTGGGCATGTTTGGGTTCATCTGCTGTCTTCATCTGTCCGGCTTCTACCTTTTCATTTTCTCTTTTCCTCTTCTCTCAAGCGTCTGTTTTGTTACTGATGTCACGAAAGCCAGTTTGTTTTCACCCTTTTCCCCCCTGTTTTGGACTGTTACTGTTTTCCCATCTCCTCCCTCCCTTCCGTTATACAAAATTAATAGTGTCCACTTGGAAATAAATGTCCAAACTTAGCTTTGAACTACACAGGCGGGACTTGGGGAAGGATTATGCTGTACTGCCAGCTGCCTCAAGCAGTGGATGGGCCAGAAGACAACCACGTACCAAATGCCACCCATATGCTCCATACAGCATCAGGGGGCACTGGAGCGAGAGGCTCGGCTCCTTACAAATTGAAAGGCAGAAGTTGGGAGTTCTGAACAGCGCTCCTAGCATTTAAAAAAAAAAAAGTCATTTTGAGACGGGATTGTCAAATGCCCAGTTATAAGAAGCAGATGCTTAGAGACTAATTAACACCCCACCTCGGAACTCACTATAACACTCAGTGAGGCTCCGCCTCCCAGTAGCGCCAAAATGGGGACTAAGCTTTTAACCCATGGACCTTTGTGGACAGAGCATCAAGAGGGTTTTCTTCACAAGACTGTATAATAACTAACTTTATAGTAAGGTATATGGTGATACCTTCTTCTTAACAGTTCTACTTTGTGGTTTTTTTTTTTTAACATAGATATAGCATATTTTGTTTAAAAAAGTGTCTATGGATGGAGGTTTTTGTTTTTCCTGTACTTTTGGTGGGAATGTCATCATTTTCATCTGTCTACAGATTGAATGATTCTCTGGCTTGTCAAATGCGAGAGTACTTTCAGTTTAACGAATATTTAATTACTGGGCCGGGGTACTGAGCATTAGAAATGAGTTTTTTAAATAAAGTGCTTAGATTAATCATATTGAAATTACTTAATAATTCTGACTAATAACCATAGCAAATGGTTAATTTTCTAGACATCTGACTACCCAGTGGTGCTCTCTTTAGAAAATCACTGTTCCCCTCCCCAGCAAGAAATCATGGCAGACATCCTGCAGACGACTTTCGGAGAGTCTCTGCTTTCTGACCTGCTTGAAGACTTTTCAAACACACTACCTTCACCAGAGGTAACATTTTGTTTGAGAAGTTCAGGTTAAGGAAAGAGAAAAAACCCAAAGACTTGTGACTCTTATGTTGGCCAAAGAGACTAGCTTCAAGACCAATGAAAAGCTTAGTTTTCATTATTTCTGGAGGTTTATTTTTGCCCTGAGCTGCCTAGGAAATGTTCTTATGAGTATTAGGGTGTAGAAAGAGAATATATAAATAAAGAAAATGTGTAAAATATAGTAAAATACACATTCTGGTTGTGTATCATACTTGGAGAGTCCAAAATTCCAAGACAATATTATACTCGAGGAATTTGATATATTTTATGGGCAAAAGAATAAAAGAGAGGCCAAAAGTCCAAGCTATAAAGACCCCAAACCCAATATTTCATCAGCTGAGGGGCAGGCTCACCTTTTAAACGTGTTCTTGTCAACATTCCTGTCACTGTGACCTCCCCCTTCATAGCAGTTGAGCATATTCAAGTATTTGGTGGTGTACACTTGCATTCCCAGCACCTGCAAGCCTCAGACAGGAGGACTGCAGGTTGGAGACCAGCCTCAGCCACTAAGAGAGACCCTCGGCAACCTAGCAAGAACCTGTTTCAAATACACTATGGCTAGGGGTGTAGTTCAAAGATAGAATGCCCCTGGGCTCAATCCCTAGCACCGCACACATACAAAAGCGTATTTATGCTAAAACACTTTTCAGTGACTGTCACCATGCAAGCTTATCTGTAAGAACAGAATTCTGTCTCTCTTCCCAACTCTATCTACAGGCACTAAAATTCAAAGTGTTGGTTAAAAATAAGAAAATAGGATCCTTAAAGGAAACCGAGGCCAGGCAAGGTTCCAATAAGAGAGGCAAAGTGATGGAGTGGGAAGAAGAGGAGATAGACCCAGAGGAAGAGGAGGAAGAACTCAAAGAGCCAGATACACGTGAAAGCTTTTTGTTGACACTCAAGCAAGAAAAGGAGGAAAAGGGGGCACCGCTTTCACTTCTACTTTTCAAGAAAAGGAAGGTAAGATGGCACTTGGTAAAAATCTTGAGATTGAAGATTTTCTATCTTTCTCATGGTTGGAGAATTGAAAAATCCTGAATAGAAGAATACTTTTTTTTTCTTATAAAAATTGGAGACAATCATTTAAAAATGACCCTGAGAAAATGACAGTGGAAAAGAAAAATTAAAAGTTCTCTCTTTTTTGTGTGTGTTAGCTGTTACTAAATTTTTTATTCCTATTAGGGTTGACAATTATTACTAGCTCTTTAAGGCACTGAACAAAGTACAACAGGTGCAAAGAGAAGTTCTTTGCCCTTAAGTCGAGACCGACAAGTGAATAAATAAGATACGTAGAATTATAATAGTATTAACTATTTATTAGTGAATAGTTAGGATACATAGTATTATAAGCATATACGTTAGTTTATTAAATGTGATGTGATACGAAACCAATCCAGTTGGCTTAACTAAAATGAGAATTAGTTCAGTGGTCTGTATAGATGATAAGTTCAGAAAAGGGAATTTTAATTTGCGAAATGGCATGGCGTAGTGTCTCATACAAGGTCAACAGTACCGAACTTTCTTTCTCCAGCTCTCATTCCATTTTCTGTATGTGAGTATAAGACTAGTACAGAAAGCCATCTGTATTTCCCTTTGACTTCGAATACAATTGAATGTCAATCGATCTTTTAGCAGAGCATGCAAAAACATTTTTGTTGTACATTGACTATCATCAGTAGAGAAAAGAAGCTCTGATTAGCCAGCCCGACCTGTATGATCCGTATTAAAACACGTGGGTAGCGCATGAGCAAGGGAAATTTTTCAAAAACAAACAAACAAAAAACTTGTGGTTAACACGAAATAAATGCCGGCCTGTAAAAGGACAAATGCCTACTATGTCATAGAAGTTACTCCACAATGTTAGATCAAACTGGAAAGATTCTTACTCAAGAGTAAAATTTCTAAATCAAGCCATGAGAAGAAGTTGAGATATTTTTAGAAAAGGGAAATAGTCATTGTTATCCTCCATTTTTGTTACATTAATTGAGATTTTAGATTGAGGCTAGCTCATATTCCCATTAAATACTATAATTATAAAAATAATCACATTGGCTAAGACCAAATAGTTTTTGAGGAGATAATATTATGGAGACACTAAAATTATCTGTTTGAAACCATATTTTTTCTTAGAGAAGGAATTTTCTAAATGATTTGTATAAAAATGTAAAATTACTGCATTTTATTTTTAGACCAGAAAGGTAAAAATATCTTTGGCCTTATCTGATCTTGTCATTTATACTAAATCTGAGAAGTTCAGAAGCTTTAAATATTCAAGACTATACCAGAAATTTAACGAAAGTAATTCTATTGGGGAGACACAGGCCCGAAGACTTTTGAAAATGAGAGGTAACTTTTTAAGATTCAAGCAGACTAAGTATTTAAGTCAGTGTATTCACTGCTGAGGTGTTAAGATGCGTCAATTATATTTATAAAGTATATTCTCATAAAATTTCAAAGCACTTAGCATAATTTATTTTTAATTTTTTTTAATTTTTAATTTTTAATTTTTAATTAATTTATTTTTGGGTGGTACTGGGGTTCCTGGAAACCCTTCTACCTCTGGGCTACACTCCCAGACCCAATATATATATATATATATATATATATATGTGTGTGTGTGTGTGTGTGTGTGTGTGTGTGTGTGTGTAGTGTGTGTGTATTTTTTTTTTTTTAATTTGGAAACAGGGTCTCTTAAGCCAGCGAGGCTGGCTTTGAACCAGTGTGATCCTCCTATCTCTGCCTCCCAAGCTCGGGGATTACAAGCGTGCACCACCACGCCTGGCTCAAAACACTTAGCATAATTTAAAAGAGGTCTATATGCATCTGGTTATGTTAAGTTTTATTTCACAGAACTTAGTCGTTGGCTGCTGGAAGTTGTGAGATTTTGACCGAATGTGTCTCTGTGGGCCCTTGTGAGTGGGATTGTGGTGAACTGTTTATAGGGTCCAGCGAACAGCGACAGGTTTCGGGGGGAGGTTGAGCCAAATGACGAGCCATTTGGACTTTGTCTTGGGAACAAAGGTGCGTGGGGGCAAGACTGTAATCTCAGGAGTCCCACAGTCCCCTGCGGATTTCTGAAAGATGTCTCCAGTAGCAGCCAAAGGACAAGATTGCGGACAGGCGAGGAGGAGGAGACGGAGAGGACTTTGTTGATTCAACAGGCATCTAAGAGAGGGGGGCAGAGGAAGCTTTCCTCGTGTACATGATGTACATTCACAAACACATTAACGTCAACCACTAAGCCAAACATGAGAAGGAGGGAGGAGGAGGGAGTGGGGTGGAATTCGGTAAGGGCTAATTGAGTGATGTGTAGATATATGCCTCTACCATCTTGTACTCTATTAAGATGTACAGCTACAATGTACCTAATAAAAAAATTTCAAAAAGAAAATAAAAATAAAAAATAAATAAAAATTAGGAATAGAGCCGGGCATAGTGGAGCACGCTTGTAATCTCAGCACCTTGGAGGCTGAGACAGGAGAATCGCAGTTCCAGTACAGCCTCAGCTGCTACTTAGTGAGGCCCTTTGCAACTCTGTGAGACTCTGTTTCAAAAGAAAGAATAAAAAATAGGGCTGGGGGTGTAGCTCAGAAGTAAAATGCCCCTGGGTTCCATCTCTAGTACTGCAAACAAAGAAACAAAAACATTAGGAATGGGGAAAAATTAAAAATAGAAATATTAACTGTACTAATAAATTTCCAGTGATTCCTAAAGAAGAGGGTTTAGGCTGAGATAGAAAACGACTCTATTCTCCTTCCATTAGCAAATACGATAGGCCATACATGATACCCACTCTCCCATGACGGGTCACCACTTTAGCAGGAATGGTTGTGGAAATGGGATCTGCTTAGTGAAAGAAGAAAAACTGTGAAGAAACATGACATTCGTGTCTAGAAATCTAAAGGCATGTCTGATGGTAAAGGGTGTGAATTGGTTTGGAATCTTGATTAACTTCAGTAAAATGTAGATAAGTAGAAATGCAAAGCAAAGACTGTAGGAGCTGAGATTAAACATAAGAGTGTTTGATTGTGTGTGTATACATACTACCAGCATCTAGACATTATCTCAGTAAGAAAGACATTAGGAGCTGAAACAGGAGGATTGCAAATTCGAGGCCAGCCTTAGCTACTTAGTGAGATCCTCTACCATTTAGATTCTGTTTCAAAATAAAAACAACAGAAATGGCTAGGGGTGTTAGCTTGAAGGTGGAATGCCCCTGAGTTCAGTTACCAGTACTAAAAAAGAAAAAAGAAAAAGAGAAACCCAAGAAAGATATTAGAAATAATTAACAGTATTATTAACAGTATAGGGATATAGTTTTTCAGTGGAGGGTAGTAAATAGAGACTGAATGAATTTTGGAAAAAATATGCTGCAGTGAAGCCGGGGAGAGATGAATCATATGATTTTTCAAATCTGTGAAATTTTCAATCAAATTAATTTAGCTGGAAACCATCATATGACCTACAGGTGAGTGTATTCTAATGTGAAAATCAATGTAAAGCATGGGAGTCTACTTATGTTTTTTTTTAAAGTGAATTATATTTTTGAATTTTATGTATTATATTAAAGTGAAATTAACTTGAATGTGAAACAAAAAAGAAATAGAAATGACTAGATCCACTACCTTTCCTCGTGTGATTTATCAGTGTATGTGAATTGTGTAATGAAGTTATCATTAATCAACAAATGGGAATTAGACTGTGAGTGTAATGGTGTAGAATCCATTTTGGCTTTCATGAATTACAAATATGTTTGCCAAGGTAATATATATCAAGTTATTGAAAGTATCGTAGAATCGTATAATACATGGAAATAGTAGCTTATTTTATGCCTTTCATAATGGTCAATGGCTTTTGTTTTTTAGTTCATGAGTTTATTTTTCACACCAGGAAGTTCATTACCAGAATATATCCCAAAGCATTAAGAGCGGACTCTTCTAACTTTAATCCTCAAGAATTCTGGAATATAGGTTGCCAAATGGGTATGTTCTGTAAGATATTGAGTTGTTTGCAAAAATGAGTTGAGATGAGTTCATTTCATTAATTAATGAAAAGTTCATGAAAAACTTCCCTATGATGAATTTTTGGGAACTTGGGGTTTTAGGGTCAGATAATATGCGGTAAATCATTGCTTTTAAGAGTTGAGATCATTCAGCGCAGTGGTGCGGTCTGTAATCTTGGAAACTTGGAAGGCTGAGGCAGGAGGATGACATTTCAGGCCAGCCTCAGAAATTTAGTGAGGTCCTGTGTCAAAATTTAAAAGAAGAAGAAGAAGAAGAAGGAGGAGGAGGAGGAGGAGGAGGAGGAGGAGGAGGAGGAGGAGGAGGAGGAGAAGGAGAAGGAGAAGGAGAAGGAGAAGGAGAAGGAGAAGGAGTAGAAGTAGAAGTAGAAGTAGAAGTAGAAGTAGAAGTAGAAGTAGAAGTAGAAGTAGAAGAAGAAGAAGAAAAATAAGAAGCACTGGTGATGTCTCTCAGTGGTAGAGTATCCCTGAGTTCAATCTCCGGTACTGGAAAAAAATAAGGTGAAATCATTCCTCAGTGAGTTGGAGAGGGCAAACCTGGGTGAGGATTTGGGTATAGAGGGTAAAGCTGTGGAGAGAGCTTACAGAATACACATGGGAAGGCATCAAAGAAACCAAAATGGATGTAGAAGGACATTGAAATTCCTTTGCTTGAGAGTTAGGCTCAAGGCCACATCCAGCCAGTGATCTGTACCGTTTATTCTCTGCATGAGATTCTACATTCCTTGTCTTGAAAGTTAAGCAGTATTGCATAGCTGGTGATGTGCTCGTGTTCCAAATGGTACAGCTGGGGCAGTCATGTTCCTCACCAGGAGAAAGTGCCAGGTGTCAGCCCATCTTGTGAGGGACTGTGCCAAGGCGAGAGGAGAGAGGGAGGGACACGGGCACTGAGGGTGCAGGGGGGACACCCATAGTGCCTCCCTACCGGCCTCCATTGGGGAACTTCTACATTTTAACGAGGACCCTCTGTCTGCATTCCACTTTCTCTTTAAGTGACAGCGACGCCGATTGGACCCGAAAGTTTGTAACAGTTGGTCCTGCCCTCATGTACTGATTTTCTTCATTTTTGTATGTCTTGAACGTAAACTGACCTGTCCGTGATGATTGCGTAGTCTGTGCTATGGGCCGTTTTCTTTGCTTAAAGCTAGTATGATTTACACATTAAACTTTGCAACTCAGAAATTCGTACTAATGTAGGCAAGACGGGGGGAGATTGTTTAAAGATCAGGAATGATTAGGGGTGCCTGAAGCTGTACAATTGTGGGTAGATTTTGCTAAATAGTTTAATTACATCTCTTTACCTGTATCCTCTATTTTTTGACAATGTCAACATACTTCTTTCTCACAGTGGCCTTAAATTTCCAGACACCTGGTCTGCCTATGGACCTGCAAACTGGGAAATTTTTGGATAATGGTGGCTCTGGATATATTTTGAAGCCCTACTTCCTGAGAGACTTTGAATCAGACTTTATCCCAAGCAAACCATTTAATGACAACAGTCCACTTACAATTACGCTAAGGGTAAGTTCAATGACATTTCCTTTCACCTTCTGGATGGTTATACATTAAGAACTTGATTTTTATCATTTACTTTAAAAGCCCTCTACATTTCTGTTAGTCTTTTAGGTGGAATTTTAGCATCCTTTCGGATCTGAGAAATGTCTTTCTGTTAGATCTTTACACGAGTGATTGCCTACCTGTGTGCATAGAAATATCAAGGCTAGAGCTTTCTCCTCTCCAAAAAAAAATCTATTTATACTATGCCATTGTATTTCAGCGCTTAACATTGTTATAGAGAGCTCCGAGTTCAGCACACTAATGACCTGTGAGCCTGCTACTTTTTTCCCCCTTAACTTGAAAGAATTTTACCAGGAAATTCTAGGAACTGTTTTTATTAAACTCTAGAATTAGGCTTGTATAGTTCAAGATTTTTTTTTACCCTCTTCTGTCTATGAACATTATTTGACTTCTTAGAAAGGAAAACTATCGACGTGCTGCGTCTCCAGTATCTGACCTCCAGGCCTACTAATCGGTGTCAATTTTAAAATGTCCCCCTTTTCTCTGTATTTTGGGAAGGTTTTTTAACATTTGTTTTTCATGTTGATTTAGTCTGAATTTGATTCTTTTCTTTTTTTCTGATTCTGGGGAATGAACTCAGGGGCACTCTACCTCTAAGCTACACCCCCAGAGTGATTTTACTTTTTATTTGGAAACAGGGTCTTGCTAAGTTGCTAAGAACCTTGCTATGTTGTTGAGGCTGGTCTCAAACCTGTGAGCCTCCTATCTCAGCCTCCCAGGAACTGGGATTACAAGAGTGTTCCACCACACCTGACTGATTTTATTCTTTACTAACTTAAATGTAGGTGTGGATTTTCTCCTTGCATTGTTAGCCCCCTTCCCCGTCTGCTGTTTACCTCAGGCTGCTCGTTTTATTTCTGGGTCTTGTCCAGCGCGCTTCCCCGTTCTCCTGTCTTACTCTTTCATGGTGCGTTTCATTATGTCCTGCGTCATTTACTGAGAACAAAAGCAGTTGTCTGAAATCTGCCTTTTCTACTAGTAAAGGCCCTTCAAAACCTCCTTCTTATTCTCTCTTCCCTCAGCATAATTTACATTTATTTATTTATTTATTTATTTATTTATTTATTTATTTATTTATATTTTGGTACTGGGCACGAAGCCCAGATGTGTTCTACCTCTGATCTGTAGCCCCAGACACTTTCTTTCTTTCTTTCTTTCTTTCTTTCTTTCTTTCTTTCTTTCTTTCTTTCCTTCCTTCCTTTCTTTCTGTCTTCCTGTCTTCCTTTCCTTCCTTCCTTTCTTCCTGTCTTCCTTTCCCTCCCTCCCTCCCTCCCTCCCTTCCTTCCTTCCCTCCTTGATCTTATTAAGTTTCTGAAGCCAGCCTCAAAAACTTAACATCTTTCCCATCTCGGCCTCCCAAGTACTGGGATTCCCTTGGCTATTCATCTACTTGTCAAAACATCCCTGTATCTTTTGAAAAATTCCCACGTGTGTGTGCGCGCGCGTGCACATGTGCGTTTCCACTTGACTGTGAGCCACCGCACCTGTGCCTGTTGTCTGCAAAGAAATCAGGTAGGCACGGTTTCTTTGGTTCCACTTGGGATGCTCTTAGGACCTTGAGAACATCTCAGATTTTATTATTAATATTTGCAGTTTTGGGGATGGAACCCAGGGGCATTCTACCGCTGCGCTACACCCCCAAGCCCTACTTTTTATTCTTTATTTTGAAACAGGGTCTCGCTAAGTTACAGAGGGCCTCACTAAGTAGCTGAGGCTGGCTGTGAACCTGCAATCCTCCTGTCTCAGCCTCCCAAGTACTGGGATGACAAGCGTGCACCACTCCGCTCGGCTCTGATTCTCTTTGGGAATCCGGTCAGCACTGATATTTCTGAGTGCCGCTCTCTTGGGTCTCCTGGCAGAGGAGAGCTCCCCTGTCCCTCGTCTCCTGGCTGTCCCGGCATGAACACTGAAGCCTCCAAAACAAGCCTCTCCCTAGCTCAACTTCTTCCTCCAATACCACGCTCTCACAGAGTTCAGGAGAGTGCTTGCATCTCCTGTAGGCCCAAGCCATTTTATCCCCGCCGTGGATGTGAGCTGGCGCTATCTTCTAAAAAGGACCATAGAAAGAGAGCATTGAAATGATTCTGGTTGTGGGGGCAAGCAGGGCCTGTGAAGCATGGTGTTCCTTTCCTCCCGGCAGCTATGGGTTTTGTGACTGTAATGGGAGGGCCTGGTGGTTAGGAAGCGATGGCCTGGCACAGTGGGTCCCCCTGGAAGTTGACTCCTTGACATTCTTTCTAGGATCCAGCAAAGGACTGATCATTGATCTTATTTTATAACATTATCGTGGGGTTCGGTGTTTGTGTTCTAAAGATAGTTGACCTGGTAAGAAAAAGATGCGAATCAGCCGCTGGTACAATCTCTTCCCACTCTAAGTTGGCCTCCCTTCTGCCTGTGCTTCTAGGATTTAGTCTCTACTTTTAGGGATTCTGCCTTTCAGTGAAGGGTGCCTCTTTCTCTACCCACTCTTAAAATGTTGATGTCTCCTGAAGCTCTTACCTGCCACTCACTTCAAACCGAATGTTATCCTTGTGTAGGCGACATTTTTCTTCTGGGGGTGCGAGGAACGTCAGGGCTGAACTCTTCACTGGGAGAGGGTCTGTTCCCGCAGAGCTGGTGGTTAGCTGGTGCACAGCGCTCTCTGGGATCAGTGTGCTCGTGAGTAATGTTCTTTCTAAATACTCCAGTGCCCTGTTGCTGAATGACGACCACTGGACACTGATTGCTAAGTATTTAGTCGCCCTAGTTTCTAGCCAATGGCAGCATGTGTGGATCCAGGAGAGGAAGAGTTATCTATTAACAGATTTTCTTTTCTTCTCTTCTCATTTTCTCTGTTCCTCCACCTGTCCTTTCCTTCCCCTCTCCCTCTCTCTTTCCTTCTCTCCTTTATAAAATCAAATGTATTTATTTGTTCCTGTAGATGATATTCAGAAATTAAAATGATGCTTTAATTTTATAACAGTATTTTTAGCCTTATAACTTCCATTTCCTACCCTAAATCATCACATCTTAAATACTTTTTTTGTGTGCTCACTTTATCCTTAAAGTTTGCTTCAATAATTAGCTCAAATAATAAATGCCCAAATCAAATTACCTTCATTTTGTCAAGCATTCTTTTTTATACATAGCCACTAATAGACACAAACTCTGGTTACTCTATCATAAAAATGAAGGTACAAATGGGTAATGCAAAATTTATAAATTATTTCAACAAATTCTACCAGAAAATGTGATAATAAAATATTATATGCTTTTTTAGGTTTAAGGAGGAATTTAATTTTTAATCTTTTCAGTAATATATAGTAGAGTTTAAACATAGTACCTGTTATCAGAATCATTCAGTCTGCGTTACTGTAAAAAGTGACCATAACAAAGGTTTTTAATATTAAAATATGCTCGTGAATCATCAACCCTGGACATTGTGGATTCCACGATGAACACGTCTGAGCAAAATGTAATAACTTAGACGCATTCTTGGTGTCCATCTACTGATACTTGAGGGTAAAATATTTAAATGTTAAAATGTGCATTATATTACAGCATTTGTTTTTATAGGAACTGATTTGGAAGTCTAGCAAAACCACAAACTAAAGGGATTTCAGATAAGTGAGAAGACCGATAGAACAGTGGGAGAGGACTGGGTGCTGGGGGGGGGGGCGGCAGAAGAACTGAGGACGAAAACAGTTCAGATAATACTACGTCCGGTTACGAAGACGTCACTCCCCATCCCGCTCACCTGGGAGGGTGAGATGCAGGAGGAAATCACCAAGTACCATGCATGTGTTTGCATCACTCTGAACCTCGCCAGGAGGAGCGACTGCATACCAATAAAAGTATAAAAATTTTAGCCGGGCGTGGTGGCGCACGCTTGTCGTCCCCACGCTTGGGAGGCAGAGACAGGAGGATCACGCAGGTTCGAAATCAGCCGCGCTGGCTTTAAGAGACCCAGTTTCCAAATAAAAATATAAAATAGGTCTGGGAGTGTAGCCCTAAGGTAGAAGGGCTTCCAGGAACCCCAGTACCACCA
The DNA here is from genome assembly GCF_963383645.1 of Muscardinus avellanarius. NCBI lineage: Eukaryota > Metazoa > Chordata > Mammalia > Rodentia > Gliridae > Muscardinus > Muscardinus avellanarius. The sequence continues at coordinate 108,229,528 of NC_137797.1, read as the reverse complement.
AAAAAAAAAAGTATAAAAATTTAAAAAAAAGTTTTTGGAAACTATAATTTTATTTTGAAATTAAATAGTGATTCATTTGAGCCCTGCTAAATCCTCGTGTGCATGAATGTTTGTACAGCTCATCAGTGGTATCCAGTTGCCTATAAGTAGCTCGTCCTCTACCAGAGGAGACACGTTTGTGATTATAGAAGTTTACGGTGTTCCATATGATCGGACAAGACAGCAGACTCGTGTGATTAAAAAAAACGGTAAGTTCCCATCTATGCTATTGTGCGTCTATTAGATGTGTCAGAAAGCTTTTACAAGTTACATGTTAATCTAGTACACACATGCACCTTTCTTTTTTAATATAGTAAAGGTTTGTATTATGTTCAAGATTATCCAAATTTTGTCTACAAACACTTTGATAATGATGAGGTTGTTTAGCTATGTTTTCAGATTATAGGTTAAAAACATTGGTCTGACCTGTAAAATTATTACCGTTTTCACATTCCCTCTCTTAAATTTTCCTTCATATTGCAGGGAGACATTTTGACAGCTGCAAATCTACTTAGCTCCCAGCCTCTGTATTAAATAAAACACTTGTGATCATTCTGACACAGCATATTACACATTTTTTTTTTTACCTCACCGCCTGAGTTATTTTAGATCAAAGGTCTGCGGCTTCTGACTCAGGCTAAGGAAACCGTAGAAACCTACTGCTACAATGCTTGGATTCATAATTCAGTCATTTTGTCAGAAGGGAAGTGTAAGATTGGAAGAATAACCTTGGTGAGACTTCCAGCATTTTGCTGTCCCGTGACATTTTATGCAATGTAGTAATTCCGTGGCCATTGCTTCTCTGAGGCAGAGAACAGGAAGGGAATGTAGGAAAGGACAGGCTCCTGGGATCAATGCTAGGCAGGACCACCTGAGAGGAGACCTTGGAACGGATCCTCTAGTCTGGAATGCTCTTTGAACAGATGTTTTCAAAGCAAAATGGACTTCCTTTCTGAGCTTGGAAATTGGCTCCAGAAATAAAGCTAAAATGGCGCTGGTAGAGGAGCTGCTTCAGTTTTACGAGTCTTACAAGATCATTTCAATGTCCAGCATGCTCTCTAGCCCAAAAGGCAGAGAAAGGAGATTTGAGGTATTCTTTCTGCCTTTGTACCCTGTTGTCAATGAGAAAGGATGCTGGTGCTGGCTGGCCATCTCGTTTACCTCCCCTTAGAGGTGAGGTGAGTCCAGCATCAGTGTCGAGAGGTAGTAACTGCTCTGCCAGGAGCTCAGCATGTCCCTCCTCTCGTTCCCTCTGTCCTCGGCTCCAATCTCGATGGCAGAAGGCACAGAACCTGAATTTGTTGGATGTACCCTTTGTAGTGCTATAGCCCTAGAATTTTGCTTACATTGCTGGGTTTTGTGAAAATATCTCTGTAGAAATTCACCCTGGCTCATTACCTGAGCTCCTGCTATGCTAAAAGCCTGCTGCTCTAAAAAGCATCTAAAGACTTAGCACCTCTATTTTTTAAACGTATTATCGTGTGCATTTCAATTACCTTTACATTAAATGGCTTACAGTTCAGAGGTTCACAGAGGTGAGATGCAGGCAAAGTTATCATGACATAGGGTCATCAGTGCTTCAAGGAGAGTACAAAAAACCGTAGCAGAACAGTTCTTGGAGGATGGGTGAAGGTTTCACACACAGAGGACAAAGGCCTTTAAGGCAGAAAAAGTAAGATGAGTTTAAAGCATGAAGAAGACACAATTCGAATGTGCCAGGGAAAATCCAGGAAGCTCAAGGTGGGTGGCATACAGGGTGCCTAAGGAAAAGCTTAGCGAAACCAGAATGAACGAGTTATATTGGAGATGACCAGACAAAATTGTGAAAGCCATCCTGCGCTCTCAGGGGCTGGCTTTCTCCCTAAGAAAAAAGTCCCTAAAACTGAGACGTTTATGCAGAAATGTAACACTAGCATTGATAAGATTGCTTCTGCAGAGAAGGTAGGAAGGAGTACATGAAAGGGTGATGAGAAATACGACGTGAAATCAGGATAAATTTTGATAATTAAAGGATATAGATTCAGGCTATAAGGAAAGTTGTCACCTCAGAAAAGGAGCAGGTATATGTGTGTGTGTGAGAAACACCGTACTGGGGTCAAAGTCTAGATAGGTGGACAGGAGGGATGGAGACAGTTTAGCCACTAAGGTAATGTGGGAATGTAATTAGAGACTTGGAAGTCTGGGAAGAAAGGACCATATTTGGATAAGGTGTGAAAGTCATGTCTAGAAAACGATTTATCTCTCAAAAAATTTTTTTTGGTGGTACTGGGGTTTCTGGAAACCCTTCTACCTCAGGGCTACACTCCCAGACCCATTTTATATTTTTTAACTGGAAATAGGGTCTCTTAAGCCAGCGCGGCTGGCTTTGAACCAGTGCGATCCTCCTGTCTCCACCTCCCAAGCGCGGGGATTACAAGCGTGCGCCACCACGCCCGGCTTTATCTCTCAAATTTTATATCTTGGACGACTTGATTTTTTTTTCCCCTCTGAAAACTAAAAGTTAAAATTATCTCCTATAATACACAACTGGACATGGGCAGGCTCATGTATGTGCGTGTGTGTGCGTGTTTGTGCGTGTGTGTGAGACAGAGAGAGAGAGAGACAGAGACCACAGTGACCAAAGACAGAGACAGAGAGATACAGAAGGACACTGGAGAAAGAAAGGAAGAAGAAAGGGTTTGTGCCATGAAGTAGAAGCTTGGAGGAGAAGAAGTATATCAGGACGAGAATTTTCTCTACTTTTTTTTGCAGCATCTATGAGAAATCAACTCTAAGTCTGCCCCTGTACCCTACATATTTATTTCTCTTCTTGTGCCCAGGTAACGCAGTTATTATCACAGCACAAGCCAATTAGTTTGCTGTTTCCATGGGCACAGCCCACATCCTGAATTGCCATTTGCTAAACGTGCCCTTGTAGCTGCAGGTGCACCCTAGAAACCACGGATCTTAGTGTAACGAGGCCCAAATCCATCTATGCTTCTGCAAAGAACAAAAGCTACGAACATATCAAGTACAGAGTTGCGTTTGTTACATGCAAAGCCATGCATGTTATTTCTCCCCAAATCTTTGTGTCTTTACTAACTAAAGCCTACATTTAATCCAGATGTGAGTATCTTGATTCCATCAAATTATACCCCAAATCCTGGATGAATTGGGTCATCTTATGGCACCATTTGGATTTCTTGTTTTGGCAAGGTGCTGGTTATATGAAATAATTCATTTTAATAAGAGACCAAAGGTACTTATCGATTTTGGACTTAGAAGTAATCACTTAGTCAAAAGAAAGATGAAGAACTATTTTTTGGAGCACTCGTTTCCGAGCTTTCAGTCCAACAATTGTGTGCATGAAGCACTGCCTGTGGTCGGACGTGGTACAGAAGGGAGACGATCCTGAGCACCCTTGTGTCTTGATTTCCTTGTGAAGGGAGTCATGGGGCCCACCTAACATGGGGCAGAATAGTTCAAAGTTTCTGCTCTGAAGCCAGACACCTGTGTTTGAATTCCTCCCCCTTACTTAGTTGCTATGTGTGTGAAACCCTAGGAAGAGACCTAAGTAAGAGCTTTGTGGCTCCGTTTCCTCATCTGTCAACAGGATAGTAATTGCCTTGATGGCGTCAGTGTGGAAACTAAAGGAGGTAATCTATGTAAAGATTTTAGAACACTGTCTAGCCATGGCAAACACTCTATTATTATTATTATTATACCTTATTCCTCTCATTTATGTGCATTAAAAATGTAAGTGCCCTAAAACACCAGCTGTCTCATGGTTATTATTATCATTAGTAATATGTTGAAAGAAAATTTTTGAAAAGCAAAATTATTTTTTCCTAGAGATGCTGTCGACGATTTTTGGTGTATCCTTTTTATATTTCAGCTTTTAGTCCAAGATGGAATGAGACATTCACATTTATTATTCAAGTGCCAGAATTGGCATTGATGCGTTTTGTTGTTGAAAATCCAGGTGTAATAGCGGGGAATGAATTTCTTGGGCAATATACTTTACCAGTCCTATGCATGAACAAAGGTAATGTTCTTAAAAGTAAGATTATTGTGTTATTATTAAATAGCCCTTGCCTTTATCAAAGTCGTACTTTGATATACCAACTACCTCAAGCCGTAAAAGATGGAAAGGAAATTTTATGTACTGACACCCATTTTCTTTCTATGGAATTATAGAGATGCTCTCTCACGTGGAAGCAGGGGCGGGGAACTGAGCTGGCTGGGAACGCTAATTAGATAAAGTTGGCATGTGTGTGTGTCTCTCTACATGGATCATAGTTCTATTCAGCAAACAGTAGTCATGACTATCAAAGAGAATTAAAGGACGGGAATCGAGTAGAAGGAAGGGGCTGGCTCATTCTTCTTGCTCAAGGAGAAGAGACTGGGAACTGAGGAAGAGCCCTAACTGACCCCTTCCAGAGCTGCCAATATTTTGTAGTTACCCTGGGGGATTTGCACTGGGCTCCCAATTACCTTATCTAACAAGCGTACTTTCTAACATCATACGAGGTGTGCCCAGGACACAGTGGTCCAGAAGCAGAGGGTACTGACTAGTTTTGGGATATGCTGGGCTTGGAGGGAGAAGGGTGAGCCATGTGCTTGGTGTTGGGTATAGAGAATTCTGGGAGGCAAACCTGTATTTTTGGTGGACAATTAATGTGCCCAATGGAAAAGGAACTTTACAGCCATGGTTTTTATTGGACTTTCCTCAGTAGCACTGCTGGGGCCATCTCTGGTTGATTTAATGTTTATTGTTCTGACTGTGTATGTATTTCCTCTTGCAGGTTACCGTCGGGTGCCCCTGTTCTCCAGAACGGGCGAGAGTCTTGAGCCTGCTTCATTGTTTATTTATGTTTGGTACATCAGATAGCAGCAAATAATAGCTGACAGGCTGCTAACTCTACATCCTAATAAAACTACCAAAATGAATGTCCAGAGTTTTTCTTTTCTTTTCTCTTTTTTAACATGCATTTATTGGTGCATTGTAACCGTACATCATGTTGAGGTTTAGTGTGATAGAAACACCACACACACAGCATCTAGAGTGAGATCAAGAGGATCTCCCTTCCCCATTCATAATATTGAATTGATTGGCAGCTTCACGAATGTGCATAGGATTGGTCCCATCACCAACTCTCCCCTGTCCCCTCTCTTCCTCCTTTCCCCAGACCCCTTCTCCTATGCTTCTTGTCTCTCATCTCATTTATCTGAGGTCTCTTTGTTTATCAGTTTCTCACTAGCTTCCACACGTGGGAGAAAGCACGTGACTCTTCACATTCTGACACTCCTGATCTTGCTTAGCATAACATTCTCTGGTTCCACCCATTTTTCTGCAAGCGACAGAATCTGGTTCTTCTTTATGTCTGAGGAAGATTCTGCTGTGATGTATAGCACAGGTCTGCAGCCCCTTCACCTGCTGACAGGCACCGAGGCTGGTTCCATAGTTTGGCCATTGTGGCTTGTACCGCTGTACACATGGGGATGCAGGTAATCCTATAATGTTCATATCTTTTCCTTTTTATAACACAATGCCAAATAATTATATATTAGACAGGAATATTGAATGCATTCACTTTTTTGTGGTGCTGGGAATTGAACTCGGGGAATTCTATCTCTAAGCTACATCCCCAGCCCAATTTTTTTATTGTTTATTTTTTTGAGACAGGGTCTCAGTAAGTTGTGGAATACCTCACTAAGTAGCTGAGGCTGGCCGAGAATTGGTGATCCTTCTGTCTCAGCCTCCCAAGTACTGAGATTACAAGCATGCACCACCACGCCCAACAAATGCACTCACTTTTTCTTTTTTTTTTGGTGGTACTGTGGGTGGAACCTGGGGGTTTCTACCTCCAGGCTATACTCCCAGACCTATTTTATATTTTATTTGGAAACAGGGTCTCACTAAGTTGTGAGGCTAGCCTCAAACCTGTGGGATCCTCCTGTCTCAGCTTCCCAAGTGCAGGGTTCCAAGCCTATGCCATCACGCCTGGCTGAATGCATTCACTTTTAAATACTCAAAGCATAGAAGAAAGAAAGCAGATTCCAGAGAGCCCTGACTTAACTTGGTGTGGCATTCTAGCAGTTTCTCCAGCCCTCCCGCCATTGAATTTGCTTTCCCAACTCCCTGGCATCATTCTCAATTAGTAGAATTCACAAGCTTTTAAAGTATGTCTGACTGTATAAGATATGTTGTCAAATATTTAGCTGTAGGAAAGATGTGAAACCCAAGAGTGTTTCAACTTTAGACACCCACCGCCACAAAGTTCAGGGAGAAGGAATTTGATTGCCAGGCTCTCTGTGCCCTTGCATATCCTAAAGGGTAATTAGCCCTTGAATTCTCACGCTACTTCTTAGATGCTGCGCACTGGATTTGCTTCCCTATAATTATACAGACATTTTCATAAGTGTATATGAAATTGGCTTGCATTCAAACTATATTTAGACTCCATATCTATAAAGAAATCTACTATGTTGCCCTGCGGGCTTGAATGAATTTGCAATATTTCTTTGTGTGTGTTGGAGCAAAGAGTACTGGGGATTGAATCCAGGGGCATTCTACCTTTGAGCTACACCCCCGGCCCAATTTTATCTTTTATTATTTATTTATTTATTTATTGGTAATGGGGATGGAACCCTTCTACCTCCGGGCTACACTCCCAGACCTATTTTATATTTTATTTGGAAACAGGGTCTCTTAAGCCAGCGCGGCTGGCTTCGAACCTGCGCTATCCTCCTGTCTCTGCCTCCCAAGCGCGGGGATTGCAAATGTGCGCCACCACGCCCGGCTATCTTTTATTTTAAAACAGGATCTCATTAAGTTACTGAAGCCTTCACTGATTTGCTAAAGCTGGTCTCAAACCTGCAATCCTTCTGTCGCAGCCTCTCAAGTACTAGGATTATAAGCATGTACCACCGCACCCCCCTAATTTGCAATATTTATGATCCTGTTTTAAATATATGTTTAAGATTATCTCTAGGTCAGAGATGAGATTCCTGTTCTATTTCATATTCTGGACTTCCATCCCTCAGTGAGACTTTACCTTTTTTTGTGGTACTGGAGATGGAACACAGGGGCTCTCTACCCCTAGGGTACTCTCCCAGACCTATTTTTTAAAATATTTTATTTGGGGACTAAGTTGCTGAGAGCCTCATTAAGTAGCTGAGGCTGGCTTTGAACTTGCACAATCCTCCTGTCTCAGCCTCCTAAGCCCTGGGATTACAGGTGTGCGCCACCACAACCCACAAGACTGTGGTTTATTAGATGTTATGTAGGCTATGGATCCTTATTAATGATTTTAGGAATAAGATGTTATGTCTTTGATCAGGATATTGATATTTTATACTTATCCTATGATACTGTTACTTGGTGGTGATATAAAAGCTCCCAGGACTATGTCTGACATATATAGATGTTTCCCAATCAGAGTTTGCTGAAATTCATTTCAAATTTATAACTAAGATGTCCCTATTTGCCTGAGATATATACTAAGGCATTATCTCTTAATAAGAAAAAAACCCCACAAACACATCTAGCATACAGGATGTCTACAACAGCACCAACATATTTATTTTATTTTATTTTATTTTTTTTATTTTTTATTGGTGCAATGTATTCACACATCATAATGGTATAAAGAAAATACTTTTGTAGACATACATGCACACATCGCCCAGTTAACCCCTACCCGATCCCCACCCCGTTCTCTCCCCATCCCTCCTTCCCATGCTTGGCTTAGTGGTTGACATCTAGTTTTATAGCAATTTATCCAATATTAACAATGATAATCTCACATAACAGTTTCATTTGTCTGATACCAAGCTTTTGATGACTTAAAGATAACATTTCAATATTTCTTTTTGCTTTCTTTCTTACCAGAGAATATTTTTTTCTCTTTTTTTTTGCAGCACCAACATATTAAAAATTTAAATACTAGTGGGAACTAAAATTTCCAAGCCATAGTAGTAAAAAAATGTCCTAGTTACTCAGTGCATAATCTTCCAGATTCTCTCCCATGGGCCATTGGGATTTAATTTTTGTGGAAAATTAATATTCCTTACAGTGCAACCTTCTCTGTAGGAATGCACAGGCAGCTCTTAGAGGCTTCTAGTCTGCAGATCATAAATATGGATCATATTTAAGTCTATCATTCAGGATGGCAGCAGGTGGGATATTCAGCCCATTAACTTTAACCCTCTCTAATCTTCTAAAGCCTTTTGCAAATGTGGAATTTCATGAGATTTGAATACTTTCATCAAGTGAATTTTACAGGATTCATTAATACCGTTGTGGAATAAACTTCCATTTGTACCATCAAGCTTTGAAATAAGGGAGCAGAATGGGTGTTATTTCTTTAGGTACCAGACTCATCTCATGATCTTTGCAAGCCAACTATTTCAGTTTTTAAGATATTCTTCTGTCGAAGGCGGGAGGGTAGATAGGGGTGGGAGGGCACCAAGTACTGTGTGAATGTATGCCGTGGTCAGTATGATCCACAGTATGATGTGAAACTATAATGTGCCAATAAAAATTATTCTTCTGTATATCGGAAACACAAATAAAGTCAAAAAAGAAGTTAGCACCAGAGAAATATGATTTCTCGTTCAACACTTTTGTGATGTCTTTAAACATCTTGGGTTTCATTTTTAAACATACTTTTATTGATGTGTTATAAACCTCCATCATGCTGAGGTTTAGCATAGTGAAACACACATGTATGTAGTAGCTGGTGCATTTCCCTCTGGATCCAGCCTCACTTTGAGATATTTATAATATTGAAATGAGTGGTGAATGTATGTAGGATTTTTAGGTTCCATTTTTATTTATTTATTTATTTTGCGGGTCTGGGGATGGAACCCAGGGGCATTCAACCTCCGAGCTACACCCTCTGCCCTATTTTTTATTCTTTATTTTCAAAAAGGTCTCACTGAGTTGCAGAGGGCCTCACTAAGTAGCTGAGGCTGTCCGTGAACCATGATCCTCCGTTCTCAGTCTCCCGAATGCTGGAATTACCAGCGTGCACCACCAAGGTTCCCTTTTTAAATATGCATTATTAAGCCGGGAGTGGTGGCGCACGCTTGTAATCCCCGCGCTTGGGAGGCAGAGACAGGAGGATCGCGCAGGTTCGAAGCCAGCCGCACTGGCGTAAGAGACCCTGTTTCCAAATAAAAGTATAAAAATAGGTCTGGGAGTGGAGCCCAGAAGTAGAAGGGCTTCCAGGAACCCCAGTACCACCAAAATAAATAGATAGCTAAATAACTAAATAAATATGCATTATTTATCACTTACTTTACCTTTCAAATTTAACTGATAATATGCCTGGCTTTCTCACAGGAACTTTTAATGACTGCCATACATAGAAATGACACAGCCCAGGATGCGCTCACCATCAGAGAAGCTAAGGGATGCTGCGAGAAGCAGCGTGGTCTCTTGCTTCCTAGGCATCGTTTATTTGTAGGCACTAAGAGTGTTGCGAGTGGAAGAAAACAGGAAAAACATTAAGAAAGGCTCAATGAGCTCCTGGGACTTCCGCAACAGAAGACCTTTCGAACTCAACTCCACTTCATTGTCAGTTCTTCGGGGAAGCCAATCCATGTTTTCCCAGATTAAGCCATCTTCCTCGGTTTATTCTTTCTAGCAGCTGCTAAACGGGACAGTGAATGAGCTTGGCGTCGTGCACTCGGCCTTGGGGATGCCGGGGCTGGCATGGAGTCTCCTTTCAGCCTTGGCATCTCCTCGCTGAATGTAGCTTTCAGAGAACGCCAACTGCAGACAAGAACTCTCTGCGCCATGATGGGAGAAGTCAGAAGCTTGAGCCCTCTGTCATCCTGACCTGACACCTGCCGGAAGCATGAATCCTGTCCAAACACTAAAGTGCCCAGGACCGCCCTGTCCCGACCATGCCAGTGACTGCTGACTCTCCACCAATCGTAGATTCAGGCTCAGTTTATTTCTTTATGCAGGTGAGATTTCTTCCAACCATATGATTGCCCCCCTCTTCTTCATGGCATTGAATGCAAAGGAGAGCCTTTTTTCCTTGAACCCTCCCTAAGCCTCCTACACAAGCTCCAACCCAACAGCAAATTTCTTTTAACACCTGCTTATGTAGACACCCTGTGGTTTTCTAAACACGCATCTCATTGCCAGGAGCCACGTACCAGGCAGTGCATGCACTTGGTGGTCGCGGCTGGCACTCCTGGTGGCCCTGGGCAGAGGCTCAGACTTCCTTCTTTGTCTAGTGTTTCTCAGAAGCTCACCAGGAAATTGAAGACCAGGGTTCAGTGCATCTGCCTCTGGCTCCCTCCCAACAAGATCCCCTTGGGGTGGTCATGATTCTTGATGGGTTTGCTACCCTTCTGGGTTCTGGTCAATCAAGAAGTCAGCACCAGTAAAGAGAACGTCAAAGAATGAAAATAAATGTCATGATTTTCTTTTATATTCATTCAAGAGTGATGTGTAATGGGAGTAGGAATTGGTCTCTGGCATGTTAAAAGTCTAGTAAATGATGCAAATTATATAATATGGTTATAGTTATATGGCCAGTTTATAGTAGTTTTTTTTATTCTCTGAGTTATTTGACTTTATCTGAACTCTGTATTTAAACTGACACAATCAGAATAACACATTAAATGATCTAGTGAGGAACAAGTTAGCATATAACATTAACAAGTAGGATTAAAGGAATCATCAATCAAAAACCTAACGCTCATCTTAATTCAGGAAAGGTTTGGCTAACACGAGCAATGAAAACTAATAATGAAGAGTAATGGGGTGCTGAGAATTAGGTTAGAATAAGGAGCAGCTGTATTTTCTCATTAAAAAACAATCACAAAAAAACAACAGTTTCCTGAAGTTATTTATGCTAGTTCTACAACACTGGAAAAGGTCAAAAACTATAAAGAATAAAGCATCATCCACCACCAAATACATTAATCACCTTTAATAATTCAAGTTTGCCTTTGAAACCTCACCCTTGATGTGATGGCGTTGCCAGATGGGACCTTGGGAGGTGATTAGCTTGTAAGAATGGTACCCTCTGTGTGGGATCAACACCCTAATAAAAAAGTCAGAGAGTGTGGTGCCCCACTCCACCATGTAAGGAGTGATACTGGGCATTCTATGAGGAAGAAGCCCTCATCAGACAGCAGCGGATCTACCTGCACCTTGACCGTGGACTTCTTAGCCTCCCAAACCAGGGGGACTCTGTGCCACTTATAAGCCACCTGGTTTATGACATTTTTATAACAGGCTGGATGAGTGAACACAGCCATTTTGCTTTTTGAAAATAAACTTGATTTCTGCCTCTTCACCCCTTCATTAGAGCTAGACCGGCTAATAGAATTGTCTTCAAAAACAAAGCTGCTGCCGAGCGTGGTGGTGCACGCTTGTAATCTGGGACTGGGGGGCTGACACGAGAGGATTGCACACCAGTGATTCTGGGGGAGAAAAGTATACTTGAAATGGCGGTGATCGTGTGAAAAATACACAGAATTGGACATCAGGGCACCTGTGCCTGTCAACAATGACGATAATGATAACAGTAATAATAATGGTAATATTAATGGCAGTTGTAATAGTAAGGACACGGGTTACTGCGCACTTATATTCCAAGTCAGTATTGCGTTAGGCACACCCTATGCGCTAAAGTCATCCTGATAACAAGTTCTGAATATTTTTCAGATGAAAACAATAAAGACTAGAAAGGTTAAAACATGTGTTCGAAGTAGTTTTTATTAATGGTCTTGAATAACCCATCACCTCTCAGCTGTATTCCCTTCCCTTTGAAAATGGGGTTGCTGAACTAAAAAACATTTACACACTGACAATGGAAATGTCTAACTCAGAACTTATTTTTTTAAACAGTTGCTGAGGGCCTCACTAAATTGTTGAGGCTGTATTCACACCTGTGAGCCTTCTGCTTCAGCTTCCCAAGTACTGGGATTACTGGAATGTGCCCCCATGTCTAGCTACAGCAGTAATTTGATTTTCGGCATTTCACATTCAATAAATTGATTTGTTTAGGCCCAAAGATGTGGATGTAATTATCACAGTTGTGGACACTTTTAACAATAAGGTAAAATAGCTCTTTTGAAAAAAACTTTTTTTTTTCTTTTTTTGGCAGTACCGGGGGTGGAACCCAGAAGCTTTCTACCTCCAGGCTATACTCCCAGGCCTATTTTATATTTTATTTGGAAACAGGGTCTCTTAAGCCAGCGAGGCTGGCTTGGAACCTGCGTGATCCTCCTGTCTCCCCCTCCCAAGCACGGGGATTACAAGCGTGCGCCACCATGCCCGGCAAAACTTATTTCCTAATACACCTAATTTGTATATTGATCTTACTTCACAGATGCATATTTATAAATAGATTCTATCCATTGTGAACTGTTTGTTACTCCCCAGAACCTTCCTAACTTCAGGCTTTAAGCCCTAGTCATTAAGGGTTGGTATTAGAAGGCTGGGCCTTTGGGAGGTAATTCGGTTTAGATGGATTCATGAAGTTGAAGTCCCCGTAAGATTAATGCCCTTATTAGAAAATACAGCAAGAAGACAGCTCTCTGTAAGGCAGAAATAGGCCTTTACAAAGGACCTACTGGCACCTGATCTCTGCCTTCCCACCCTTCAGAGCTGTGAGGAATACATTTCTGTCCCTGAGGCCACCTATTCTATGACTTTTTTTTAACAGCAGTGTGAGCTAAGGCAGTATCTTCTGGAATCTCACCGAGACTGTGTTAGATTATAAAGGTATGGGGTATGTACACGATGGAATTTTACTTAGCCATAAAGAAGAACACAGTTAGGTCACAAATAGGGAAATGGACGGAACTGGAGAACCATATGCTAAGTGAGATTAGTCAGTCACAAAAAGTAAGAAACCGATGTTCTCCAAAATATTTGGAAGCTATGAATAAAAGAGATCCTAGAAGTAACTCTAGACGAAAGAGGAGAAGCTATAGATGAGCAAATGAGGCGACCTAACTGAGAAGGGTGGAAGAGAGAAAGAGGGCAATTCCCTAATGTACACCATGTCCGTTCAGAAACCTATCAACGTCAACCACTAAGACAAACAGGAGAAAGCGGGAGGAGGAGGGCATGGGCTGGGGGTTGGGGAGGGGTTAACTGGTGATGTGTGCGTGTGTGCCTCCACCATCTTGTATTCCTTTAAGATGTATGACTATAATGCCCCATAAAAAAATTTAAAAAATAAGGAAAATTATAATTATCAATTTATTATAAATGTACTAACCACTGACCAAGTGACCCTTGCATAATTGAAAGGCACTGTAGAACAATGGATGGATTCTGGGTCTTCGTTTCCAAAGTATGTCCTTTGTTATTGCTAGGCTGTGGAAAGTTGGGCAAATTATTTGTCATTTCTTGTCTTCATTTTTTCTCCATCAGAGGAATCAAGAGAATCGTCATTTGGAGAATACTCATTTAGAATCGTGCTTGAGACATGAGGGTCATATACACAGTAGCCATTGTCTTAATAATAAAAACAGTGGTAAAACTCATTATCACTAAATGTATTTGCTTTAACTTTTATCCCATGGGAGAAGTGACTCTAATTTTCCACCTGGAGCTTGGCTTTTATTATTTTTCTTACACACCAACTAGTAGTCTCCACTCACCCACATAATTGAGAGTCTGAAAAGATCAATCCGGATTCTGGGGCTGATGTGAGCTCCTGTTGCAATTGCATAGTGTTCTGACGGATGGGCAGATGATAGATCAGAGCTGGGCAAAACTCAGGTGGCTGCCGGCCAGCAGCGTTCTCCAGCAATCAGTACAGCTTCAGGGTGTGAGCACTTCCACCCAGAGAGCGAGAAATGGTCCTCTCCTCCATGGACTGGGGGTGAGCGGACTTAAGTTGTAGGGAGACGAGTCACATGATAATCTGTGCGCTTCCTGGGATGTAGGGACGTCCTCAGCATGCAGGAAGTTATTGGTCCAGCAAGCATAGTCTCTTTGGAGAGAGCCAGGGACTCCTGCATGGTGGCCCCAGCAGGTCAGTGGCTAGAGCGGGCAGGCAGGTTACTGATGCTCACGGTTTCTAGCTCACATCAATAACGTTGACGCAACATATATGTTGGCTGGTTCCAGCTGGTTTCTTATAGTTGAGCAAGGTTTTCCTGTAAAAAGTGTTTTTGTTTGTTTGTTTGTTTGTTTGTTTGTATCAGCTCAATAGGGGTTTGGTAAAGACTGGTAAACTGGAAAAATGGCAAAGATATATAGTCTTGGATTCTCCAACTTTCCAAGATATAACCAGTAGGGTTATTCCTGGTGAGTATTGGTATCTGGTAAAAATTTGGTTTCTGATTCTTCTTAAGGAGTAATATCATAAATGTAATATATTGTAAGGTTATTATTGAAAGCATGGTTGAATTTTATTTTTTTTTTAGAAGTTGATTTTTAGCCCGGCATGGTGGCACACATTTGTAATCCCAGCATCTGGGAAGCTGAGACAGGAGGATCATGGTTTGCAGACAGCCTCAGCATGAGGCCCTTTACAACTCAGTGAGTGTCTGTTTCAAAATATAGAATAAAAAAATAGGGCTGAGGTGTAGCTCAGAGGCAGAATGCCCTAGATTCTATTCCCAGTACTGCAAAAAAGTAAGTGATCTTATTGCATTTACTTTTACTTTTATTTATTATTTTTTAATTGTACTTTTTTTGGTGGTACTGGGGATGGAACCCTTCTACCTACTGGCTACACTCCCAGACCTATTTTATATTTTTATTTGGAAACAGGGTCTCTTAAGCCAGAGAGGCTGGCTTCGAACCTGCGCGATCCTCCTGTCTCCGCCTCCCAAGTGCAGGGATTACAAGCGTGCACCACCACGCCTGGCTAATTGTACTTCTTTTAAAAGTATTTCCTGAGAGGCACGAAGAAGTCAGGATACCACAAGTTGGGACTGAGAAAAAGGCAGAAACACTTTTGGCACAATGAGTTTATCTTTTAGCATAATGATTATAAATTATAAGTGAGAGATATGCTAAGTAGAGATAAGTTAGATACACTGGGAATCTGATTATTATGAGGTACCCTCTCCTGAAGGTACACACTGGGTGACATCCTTTCCCCACACCCTTCATTCTTCTTCAGGATCTAAAGTTCTTCCATGTTTCCCAGTCCACTGGTCCACCCTGCTCCATTTACCAAAAAGAGATCAGCTCATGCTTGGGCAGCATCCCCATCTTACAGAGGCAGCGTGATGTAGAGAAAACCACTGAGATGCTGAAATCAAGTCAAAGTGGGTTGGACTGTAGGATCCAAGGGTGTCTCTTAACTTCTTTGACATTTAATTTTCTTTTAAAGTTTATTGTATCTTATTTTTGATACCGGAGTTTGGACCCGGAGTCATTGCACCTCTGAGCTATGCCTCCAGTCCTACTCTGTTCTTTTATTTTGAAACAGGATCTCACTAAGTTGTTGAGAGTCTTACTAAATTGTTGAGATTGACTTTGAACCTATGATTCTCCTGTCTCAGCCTTTCAAGTACTGGGATTTCAGGCATGCTCCATCACACCTGGATGTTTAATTTTCTTTAAAAAAAATAGAGATCCTGCTATTTATGTCATAAAATTTTTGTGAGGATTAAATAATTTGCCAAGGGTAAAGCATAGTGCTTTTTCCCCCTATCACTACAGGAGTTGCTAAACAAAGAGGTTCACTAAGAAAGAAATTCAGGTAAAGAAAAAGTCCTAAAGCTTTTAAAAAGCAAGGCACACAGAGCAAGGTAGTACACACCTTTAATTCCTGTACTTGGGAGGCTGAGACAGGAGGATCACAGGTTTGAAGCCAGCCTCAGCAACTTAGCAAGACCGTATATCAAAATTAAAAAAAAAAGGTTCTTAGAAAGATTTTATGGTGTAGCTCGAAGGTAAAATGCTCCTGAATTCAATTCCCAATATCATAAATACAAAAAAAAATTTAAAGCAAGTCATACTCTAGCTTCTAAAATAGTCAGCTTATTAATACTATAATCACAAAACATAATACTTTGTGTGGTTAAAGATATTAACAGTGACTTGGGATACCTGAGCGAGAGTAGATGGATGGAAGACACCTGGATTTCAACCCCAATAACTGCCTGTCAGTTTATAAATGTTATAAATGGATAACCATTGCTCCTTGGTGGGAGGTTTCTCCCAGGACTGTTTACTTAAGGTATTTTATAATGATATCTTTAAGTGACAGGTGCTATAATAATAAATACCTATTTATGTCTTTGAACTATTCCTATTTTTACTATTTAGAAGTATGTGTGGTATTGGGGATTGAACCCAGGGGTTTTCTACCTCTGAGTTATGCCCCCAGCTCCTTTTTATTTTGAAACAGGGCCTTGCTAAATTGCTGAAGCTGGCCTTGAATCCACGATCCTTCTGTCTCAGCCTCCCATTACTGGAATGACAAGCCTGTGCCATCAGCACGCCTGGTGTAATGTTTAGAGATGTTATTGGTGTCAGTCCTGTCATGAGACCTGATTTGGGTGTCTAATATACTGAATTTCCTGACTGAGCCCACCATCTCTGGGCAAAGTGTCCCTCTTCCTTCTTTGCACGGAGAGTGAACCCAGTCTTGTTCTCCTGGTCATGGAGAACAGGCACTTTGGATAATTCCTCAGTGGATAATTTTCATTCCTCAGAATAGATCATTTCTATTGTTCTGTCCTCCTGTTCAATGATTCTTTCTTCTGCCTGCCCAGATCTACCTTTCAATTATTCTAGTGAATTTTTTACCTCAGTTATTATACTTTTGAGCTCCAGAATTTATTATTTTTTTAATCTCTTCATTTATTTATTTTTGTGGTTGTGGGGATGAAACTCAGGGGCATTCTACCTCCAAGTTACACACCTAGTCATATATATATTTATTTGGTGGTATTGGGGCTCCTGGAAACCCTCCTACCTCCAGGCTACACTCCCAGATCTACTTTATATATATTTTTTTTATTTGGAAACAGGGTCTCTTAAGCCAGCGAGGCTGGCTTCAAACCAGCACCTCCCAATGGCGGGGATTACAAGCATGCACCACCATGCCCGGCCACCCCTAGTCCTATTTTTTATTCTTTATTTAGAAACAGGGTCTCACTGAATTGCAGAGGGCATCACTAAGTAGCTGAAGCTGGCCACGAACCCCAATCCTCCAGTCTCAGCCTCCCAAATGCTGGGATTACAAGCATATGCCATCATGCCCGGCTTTAATTTTTTTTAAATTTACCATCATTTTTTTTCTATCTTTTCCTCATAGCAGGTAATTCTCAAGTTTACTAGTTCTTCTGTCTGTCAACTCAAGACTCCATCACCTCTCGTGAATTTTTTATCTCAATATTTAATTAGGTCATTTTTTTACCATTAATTTTATGAAATATCATTTTAATAATTTTCTTTAGCCTTCTACATGGTTTCTTTGGATATATTTAAATAGTCTAATTAATGGATGGGCTTCTTGAGTGATAATTTCTATTAATTTTATTTTTTACTGTATGTGGGACATAATTCCTTGTTACTTGAATGCCTTATGCTTTTTTATGCAGAAGACTTGACATTTCGAATCTTATAATGTGGCAACTTTGGCCATCAGAGTCTACCTTGGGGGTTTATGATTGCTGATTTTTGCAGTTTTTGTTTGCTCAGTACCTTCTATGTGTGTGTGTGTGTGTGTGTGTGTGTGTGTGTGTGTGTGTGTAGAGGGGGGTTACTGGGGATGGAACCCAGGTGCACTCTACCTCTGGGTCACACCCTTAATCCTTTTATTTTTTATTTTGAAACAGGGTCTCACTGAGTTGTAAAGGGCCTAAGTAGTGGCTGAAGATGTTCACAAACCGCGATCTTCCTGTCTCAGCCTCCCAAACGCTAGGATTACAAGCGTGTACCCAACTCAAACTAATTTTTAAAAGCTGCATATTTGTGTTTGAAGTCTCTGTTCTGTTAGCATAATGTTGATGTAATAATTTAATTTTTATTTTATTTCATTCATTTTATTTTACTTTATTTTATTTTATTTTAGAAGAGGAAAGGCCTATTGGGACTCATGGTTTCCTAAGTCTCAGCTCATTGGACCAGCTCCAAATCACATACGTCAGTCACTGTGATGCCAGGGAGCTTGGAAGAATGCTGCTCCTGCATCTTGGAGACCGGAAGTCACTCTTGCATCATGGATGAAGGAAGCTGCTTTTGCATCATGATGTCCAGAATTGCTTCCACATCATGGAGGTCAGAAGTCGCTCTTACATCATGGAGGCCGGAAGTCGCTCTTACATCATGGAGGCCGGAAGTCGCTCTTACATCATGGAGGCCGGAAGTCGCTCTTACATCATGGAGGCCGGAAGTCTCTTCCACATCATGGACGTCGGAAGTCTCTTTCAGCATCATGAAGGCCAGAAGTCGCTCTCACATCTTGGAGGATGGAAATTGACTGCATATTATGGTGGCCGAAAACTTCTCTAATATAATGGAGGAGGATAGTTGCTCCCATATCATGGACGCAAGTTGATCACACACAATGGTGGCCGGAAGCGTCTCTCCTGTTGTGGAAGATGGAGACACTCTCACATCATGGTGGATAAAAACTGCTCTCCTAAACTAATAACTCAACAGTGATTTCTTTACACTCCTAGGACCAAAAAAAAATCATATAAATAAATAAATAGGTAAATTGCAGTCTTTACCTATGGCTTGTATATGCACGTTGGAGCATGCCTTCAACATTCTGTTGGGAAACTTACAACTTTGCCCTGGCCTTTAGTTCACGCAAGCATCTCATCTCAGAGATGAGAGCCTCGGTGTCTGTGTAGTCTTCTCAATTCACAGGAATACGTAGAAAGCTTTTCAAAGCCCTTATTTTTCAAAGCATCTCATTCCGCAGCCTTTCTTCCGAGGCTTTTTAGCTAGTCTATTACTTGTCACAACATTTGCCTGTAAGTGTTTTTGACAAATTATCCTTGGGTAGATAACAGCTTTGGGGAGAGTTCTGAGTCGGGCAAAATAAAGGCAAACTCTCCGAGCTGGTCCTCCAGGGATCACTAACGGAGTCAAAATAAACAACAATATTCTGACCACAATCTCTTCTGGTCAGACTACAACTCACTTTTTTCTTCTTCCCATGGTAAGAACTTACAGTTCGAATGCAGGCTATTGTCTAGAGTTGTCTAAAAGGCTAAGCCTGGAGGAAAGGGACTGGGTCAGGTGAAATGAAACACCACAAAGATCTCTTACCAAATTCTAGCTGTTTTTGGAGTGAGCATTCACTTTGTTAGTATAAAATTTGATTAATTTCTGCAGCATTAAAGTTGATCCTAACAATGGTTGAACCCCAGGGGCATTCAACCTCCCAGTTATACCCCCTGCCCTATTTTTTTTTTTTTTGGTGGTACTTGAGGTGGAACCCAGGGGCTTTCTACCTCCGGGCAATACTCCCAGACCTATTTTATATTTTATTTGGAAACAGGATCTCACTGAGTTGCATAGAACCTCACTAAGTAGCCGAGGCTGTCCGCGAACTGCGATCCTATGGTCTCAGCCTCCATAATTTTGGGATTACAAGCATGCGCCACCATGCCCAGCTTATATTTGCTATTTCTATGGATGGGTAGAACTTAGGACTTCCCTGCCCTGCAATTTTTGCTGATGTCATTCTCTTTCATTATTATTAACATCTTACATTAGAATGGTATGATTGTTATAATTAATCAATGAATATTGATGCGTTCTTATTAACTAAAGTCCATCCTTCTTTCAAATTTACTTAGTTTTCCTATTTCAGGATCTCATCCCGTGTGCCACATTACCTTCGGTAGTTATATCCCTTGAAGCTGCGCTTGGCTCTGTCAATTTCTCATTCTTTGTTCTTGGATTCTGACAGTTTTCAGACCTACTAGCAAATATTTGACTGTGAATGCTACATTTCGGCTTTGTCAATGCTGATGTTTTTCTTATGACTGGATTGGGACTATGGATTTTTGGAAGGAGGACTTTGGAGGTAAAATGCCATTTACATTCTTACTAGGGTTGCATACTGTACATGTGACTTTTCACTACTTGACTGAGGGAGAAGAACAGTGTTAATATTTGTCAGGCTTCTCTACTGTGATGTTAAACCCTCTCTTTCTGCATCTCACTCTTTGGGAGAAAGCTAGCACACATAACTTCTGTGTAAGCAGCATCTCCATGAACTACTTGGAATTCTGCTGCATGGGAATTTGTTTCTTTCTTGTTCATTTATTTATTTAATAATTTATATCAGTACAGACTCATAGACAGCTATTTTATACTTTGGGGTATCCTCTACTATACTTGACAGGCTTGTCCCAGTTTGACCATAGGGAAAGCTTTCCTGTGGCTTCTGTGTCCCAAGGAATGTTTATGTTCCTGCTCACTTCATTTCTTTCAGGCAGAGGGGCATTCATATCTGAGTCTTTAGCTGAAGTTGCAGTCAATATTTCTGATGAGTAAGAGTCTAGTGATAATTAATATTGTTGCCACATGATTTTCAAAACATGGTTCTCTCCTATGCCCTTAAATTTCCCAAGTCTTAAATAATATTTTATTTAGTTATAGTCTCTTTTTATTTTTAGAAGACATAGGAAAAGCCTCTGCTATTTTTTCTATTTATTTACTTACTTTTCTTTGCACTGGGGCTTGAATCCAGGGGCATTATGTCTCTATTCTACACACCAAGTCCTGTTTTATTTTTTATTTTGAAACAGGGTCTCGCTGGTTTGTGGAGGGTCATTCTAGTTGCTGAGGCTAGCTCCTGTCTCAGCCTTCTAAGTACTTAGATTACAGGCATGTACCGCACCTTAAAAAAAAAAAAAAAAAGACTTCCGGGAAGATGGCGACCGAGAAAAGCGGGGCTTAAGAGTCCCGCTAACAACCAATCTCCATTACCACAAAAAGAGCGCCTTTCATAGCCAGAAAACACCATCACCAGAAAAACAAAAAAACCACCAGGCTCCAGAGAGAAAGCGGACTGAGAACAGAGCTCAGGGCCACAGAGGAGACACACGCGCCCGAGGACGTGGCAGCAGCGCCATACTGCCGGCGGCAGCGGCGAACTCAGCGGACGGCTACAGCAAGCCGAGGTGAGCCGATGCGGAACAGCCAGGCGGGATCTTTCGGCGCAGACAGCATTTAAAGCTCCCAGTGGCTGAGCTCAGCACACGCTGCAGGGATTCAGAGTGGAAATCAAAACCAGAGAAGAAAAAATACGCCAGCCTCATGGCCGAGGGCGTGGCAGAGGCGCCATATTGCCACCGGCGGCGGCAGCAGCAGTGAATTCACCGAGTCCAGTACAGCTACATCTGCATACTCAAGAACAGTGAGTCAAAATGCGGGCCACAGAGGAGAAATCCCAGTATTGTGCCTCCTGGGACTTGACCCAGTGAGGGAGTGGTGGTGGCAGAGATATCACACCATAGGAGAGCGTGCAACCTGGCACCCCCCATAGTTTAAAGCAGCCTCTATTGACTCCCTGGGTCGGAGACTCTGTGATACAACCCAGTAAAGGAGTAGTAGGGTCTGAGATAATACAGACTCGAGATCCAGAGCACCTTAAGTGAAGCCATAGTGACCCAAGGGAAGAACCCAGAGAAGGCACAAACCTCCGAAATCATGGGAAAGAGGAATAACACTGAAGTAATGAATGTGCACAACCCCACAACATCAGAACCTGATAAAACAGAAAATCAGAGATTTCTAGAAGATCAAATCAGGAAAATAACTGTAGAAATAATAGAGGTGCTTCGAAAAGAACTCAGAGAGAGCCAAAAAGAGATAAAGCATGCAATTAATGAAGTAAAGGCCTCAATTCAAAGCACAAACAACCGATTAGACCACATGGAGAACAGAATCTCGCTCTTAGAAGATGAGCAATCCAAAAATGAATGCATAGTTTCTAATCTAGAAAAAGATATCCAACAGCAGGAATCTGACATTGAAGAAATATGGGCCCATCTTAAGAGAGCTAACCTAAGAATAATTGGAATAGAGGAGGGAAAAGAAAGTGATACCAAAGGGATCAACAATCTCTTCAAGGAAGTAATAGCAGAAAATTTTCCAAATATAGAGCAAGAGGTTGATACACAGATCCAGGAAACTTATAGAACTCCCTTTAGACAGGATCGGAGAAGAGGATCCCCACGCCATATAATTGTCAAAATGACCAATGTGGAAGCCAAGCAGAGAATCTTAAAGGCAACAAAAACAAAGGGCCAAGTGACATTCAGAGGCAAACCAATTAGAATCACTCCAGACTTCCCAAACCAAGTCATGAGAGCCAGAAGGGCTTGGAGTAACATATTCCAAACTCTGAAAGAAAACAACTTCCAGCCAAAAATTTCCTACCCAGCAAAACTTTCTATCAAATTAGATGGAGAAATAAGAAGCTTCCATGACAAACAGAAACTGAAGGAATTTATGTCTTCAAAACCAACGCTAGAGAAAATACTCAAAGAGATTAACTACAAAGAAGAAATAGGTAACACTCACCAGAACCAGAGAAACAAGAGTTTCCATCCAACAGACAACTAAGACTGGTTATCTGTGGAGATTCATTATTTATGTTAGTCTTTTACCTATCTCTAAATTGTATTGTTTGCCTTTATTGTTGTTAATTTTTAGGATTTCTAGTTGGAATATTAATATACCTTCAGATATAGCATTTGGAAATATTTTATCCAATTCTATTAGTAACTTTTAACTCTGTTTACATTGTCTTTGGATATACAATATTTTCTTTTATTTTTTAGGGAGCTTGTATATTCTTCTTTTGCCTGTGCCATTGAAATCATATCCAAGAAATCACTGCCAATTTCAATGTTGTGAGGTTTTATGACCCAGATTTTCTCCTAAAAGTTTATAGTCTTAAGATTTATATTTAGGTCTTTTATCTAGTTTGAGTTAATACTTGTATGTGGGATTAGGTAAGGGTCCAATTTTATTCTTTTCCATGTAATTATTATTTTCAACAATATTTAGTTAAAAGATTATTATTTCCACCACCAAATCTTCGTGGAAACCTTGTCAAAAATAACTTGACAATATAGGGAAGAAGTTAGCTCTAGGCTTGTATTTAATTCCAATGGTCTATATATCTGCCTTTAGAACAGTACTACACTGTTTCAATTATTGTAGCTTTATATGGTTTGAAATCAGAAAATATACATCTTCTAGCTTTGTTTTTGCTTCGAGATTGTTTTGGGTATCTAGAGTCCATATTCCATATCAGGATAGATTTTTTTCTGAAAAATAAATATATGATAGTTTCACCTAAAAAAAAGAAAAAAAATATTCTCTGGTAAGAAAGAAAGCAAAAAGAAATATTGAAATGTTATCTTTAAGTCATCAAAAGCTTGGTATCAGACAAATGAAACTGTTATGTGAGATTATCATTTTTAATTTTGGATAAATTGCTATAATACTAGATGTCAACCACTAAGCCAAGCATGGGAGGGAGGGATGGGGAGAGAATGGGGTGGGGATCGGGTGGGGGCTGACTGGGCGATGTGTGCATGTATGTATACAAAAGTTTGTATCCCACTATGATGTATGAATACAGTGCACCAATAAAATAAAATTAAAAAATAAATAAAAAAAAATATATATATGTATTTATCAGCTTCTTCTATTGGTGTGATGGCTTTCTAACTCACATGGGGATATCGTTGCTTTCTGGAGCTGGGTCCTGTATTCCTTTCCCTTTGCTTTCTGACATAGACATCTGTTTTTCTAGCCTTCTCTCAAAGTTAAATCTTCCTTATGTGTGTTGTACACATCAAAAGAGATAAAATCAGTGACACATTCTTTGGTTAACTAAGTCTTGGCCATCTTGTTCCTCTTGAGTAAGATAATCCCACCCAATCAAGCCAACATCTGATCCACACCAAATCTTGACCTGTAATCGCCCTCTCGGATTTCCCCTTTTAAAATCTTCTATTTTGGGCCTGGCGTCGTGGTGCACGCTTGTAATCCCCACGCTTGGGAGGCAGAGACAGGAGGATTGCGCAGGTTCGAAGCCAGCCTCACTGGCTTAAGAGACGCTGTTTCCAAATAAAAATATAAAAAATATGTGTCTGGGAGTGTAGCCCAGAAGTAGAAGGGTTTCCAGGAATCCCAGTATCACCAAAAAAAAAAAAAAAAAATTCTATTTACTTCATTTTCACCCAATTTTCTATAAATTACCCAAATACATTTTATTGGGGCACCATCCTAGCAATAATTTTATTCCTTTGGAACATAGATAATAATTCTTTTCATTCTTTATAGTAATCTTCCTGGAATTTTTCTTCTTAAATCTGATCAGATTTTTTTAACCGCTTGGAAGATCTGTCCTAGTTTTTAAGAGAAGACAATTCAACTGCTCTTATACAATGCTAGTTCTTTAAGTGGGATCATTGAAAAAATATCTGATTCTGCTTCTTCAGAAAATCATTGTATCTGTTCTACAGAGCTTTTGATCCTTTTAACGGACAGGTTTTTTTTATTTCTTTTAACTGATAGATTTCTTTTTCCTCTTTTAGGTAGTTCAGTCTTCCTGAACTGGCAACAACTAAATTGTATTGCCCTTTCCTATAACCTTCTTCTAGAGAAGTTAGACTCGCATGCCTTGTCTTTTTAGCTTCATAGTGCTATCTCCCGGATCTTAGCATGATGTCTCTCTTTTATATCAGCCCAGTCTGTGTCTTAAGATTCCAATATTTCTTTTAAGGAAATATCTCTCTCTCTCATTACTATTCAGTTTGACATCTTCTATTTTATTTTTCTTTTCTCGTTACCATAGAATATAAAGTTATTTTTCAAACTACTTTAGTTCCTTCTTTATTCTCAGGAATTGCCGAGTCAGGGCCCAACAGGTACAATCCTTTATCCTTTCCCATTTTTCTGCATGTGATAATTTCGTCACTCTTTTCTCTGTCTCAGCTTAAAAGAGGGCATGTTCTAGAAATATATATAGTCTTCATCACTTTTGATCAAAATGTTAATAAAACCAACTTCCCTTCTATGATGATAGCCACAGTTTGAATCTCTGGATTTCAACAGTTTAATGATCAAACTCCCAGCCTGTTTAACCCTGTGTTGTGAGGTGACTGAAGTGTGTGGACATGCCTCTTGAATTGTTTGTTCTTGTCTCCTCTAGCGTGGCTTCAGAATAGCACATGCACACACAGCGAAACATAATTTGGTTAAGTTTATGTAGTAGGCAGGCATGCCTGTGTTCAGGGATAAGAACTTTAAACCACAAGTTTAGCCAAGTTTGTAGCTTTTCTGAATTCAGCTGCATCTCAAATTTTTGCCCTAGCTAAGTAAGATCTAGCTCAGAGATAGATTGCCCCTGGTTCAATTCCAGCACCAAAACAAAACAAAATATTAAAAAAGATTAGAGACTTTGCTTTTCTTGTCATCACTGTCGCTCAATCATTTGCTTAGGGATTAGTACACACACACACACACACACACACACACACACACACACACACACTCACACCAATATGCCAGGTTGTATGTGGGGCTGCAACACGGCAAGGAACTGCTCGGTTTTGGAGGCTCTCATTGGCGGGTGGTTTCCCTCTGAAAGCTCTAAGAGGTAATCTTTTCCTTACGTGCCTTCTAGCCTCAGTGGTTTTCTGGCGGTCTTGGGTATTCGGTGTCTTGTAGATGTAGCACCCCCATCTCTACCCTTATTTTTGCATGGTATTTTTGCTGTGTGCAGATCTGTGTCCAACCCCCCCCCCTTTAAAAGGACGTCAATCATATTAGATGAGGCACTCACCTTATTGTATATGACTTCATCTTAACTAATTGTATCTGCCATGACCCTGTTTCCATTGAGGTCATGCTTTGAGGCACTAAGGGTCAGGATTTCAACATATACATTTTGGGGGTTCAATCTATTAAATTTGTTATAGTCAGATATAGAATGAACCCGGAGGAGCTCAAGGTTGATATATTAAAGCTATGAGGGTTGTAATATGATTATTGGATAAATGCACTACAATGGGTTGTAGTCTAGGCTGGTGGAATGTGACTGTTTTTTATTCTTTAGAACTGTTTTGTGAGAAAGAATTGGAAGGATCAGAATGTGGCTAGCAAGGTGGATGGTTAAGAGATTAAAAGAGATTATGCTCAGGAGATTTGGGAGGGCAGAGAAGACTCCAAGGAATATGGAGTAGAGGCCACATGTGTTAGACTCTGCAGAGAGCTTATTGGCATTTTGTGCCTGGGGCTATGACCTTTGGGATTGTGCTTGTGTCTTTGACTCCCCTTGCTGCCCTCTCTATCTCTTCTTTTTGCCTCTGTGATGTGGGAGCAGAGCCATTGCTCTCTCTCATCTCTGCTCCTCCACTGCCCCGAGCGCTGCAGACTTGGGCCTCACATAGTTTTAACTCAAAGTCTCCAAAAAATCATTAGCAAATAAATCTTTCTTTCCGTAAGCTGTCGGGTCGGTTGTTTTGGATTCTAACAATGAGAACATTGACCTAGACAGAAATTGGTACCGGAGAAGTGGGGTCACTGTTGTATCTAAGTCTGACCGTGCGTTTTCTAAGTTTCTGGAACTGGCTTGTGAGAAAAGAAGACTCCGTAGGGAAATAGAGGCCACAGGTGCTAAATTCTGGCAAAGAACTTGTTGGCATTTTGTCTGTGTCTTGAGACTTTGCACAAGGCTAAAATAAGAAATGATGAGGCCCTGGGCAGGGGTCACGCGGGGCACATCGGACCCCCGGAAGAACCGGGACCCAGGCCGCAGGACACTGGACCCCAGGCAGGGGTCACATGGGGGCACGCCAGACCCCCGGAAAAACCGGGACCCGGGCCACAGGAACCTGGGCCCTCGGCGGGGGTAGCTTAGGGCACGCTGGATCCCTGGAAGAACTGGGGCCCCGGGCCGCAGTGCTACCGAGGGCCTGATCCCACAACCTCCTCAAACCACACATACTGTCTTCTCTTATATAAAAAAAAAAAGGAAAAGAAAAAGAAAAAAGAAAAGAAAAATATCAGAGAGGGGTCAAGATGGCCATGGCAGATGCCAGGATACTGGAGATGCAGACAAAACTTAGCCAAAATGAACTGGAACTTTTGGAAAATTCCCCGCGAAGGAGGACTGCTTCTGCTCTGCATCCTTAAGAATCCTGGACATCACCTGTAAGGAGAGAGTTTAGCGGAGACCTAGGAGGAATGCGGTGTTGGAAGTGGTCGCCGCGATGGCGATGGAGACTTGTATTCGGGAGAGGCAGAAATCTGATCCTACCAACATTATCTTCTGGAGAAATTACCCCAAATGTCGAATGCTACCACCGCGCATGCTTAGGAACACTGGACAACATGCAGAGTGGAAAAAGAGCTTGGGAAAGATTTAAAATGGTGGAGGCAGTGGAAATGGCAGCAGCCAGTACTCAGGGGAGGCAGAGATCTGATGCATTACACCTGGAACTTTTGAAGAAATAACCCCAGAGGCAGAATGCTACCACCACGCACCCTTGGGAACATGGGAAACCTGCTGGGTGAAGAGGGTGCTTGGATCGGAGCCTGGTGAGGCCAGTGACAGGGACAACAAAGCTGGGATTGGAGCCTACGAGGGGTTAGGCTGGTGCCGGGGCCAGCAAGGCCAGGATCAGAGCCTGCCATGAGGCAAAGCCTCTACTGAGGCCTCCAAGGCTGGGATCGGAGCCTGCCATGAGGCAAAGCCTCTACTGAGGCCTCCGAGGCCAGGATCGGAGCATGCCAAGGGGTTAGGCCAGTGCCAGGGCCAGCTAGGCTGGGATCAGAGCCTGCCATGAGACAAGGCTGGTGCTGGGGCCTCTGAGGCCGGGATCAGAGCCTGCCAAGGTGTTAGGCCAGTGCCGGGGCCAGAGAGGCCAGGATCAGAGCCTGCAATGAGGCAAGGCCACTACTGAGGCCTCCGAGGCCAGGATCGGAGCCTGCTGAGGGGTTAGGCTGGTGCCGGGACCAGCGAGGCTGGGATTGGAGGCTGTCGTGAGGCAAGGCCAGAGCTGGGGATTTTGAGGCCAGGATAGGAGCCTGCCAAGGGGTTAGGCTGGTTCAGGGGCCAGCAAGGCCAGAATTGGGGCTTCCCATGAAGCAAGGCCGGTGCTGGAGCCAGCGAGGTCGGGATCATAGTCCTCCAGGTGGCCAGGCCACTACTGCCGCCGTCAAGAGTGGGATCGGAACTTGCAATGTGGCATGCACAGAGAAATATCACAGAAAATAAATACCAGATGCTTCCCCTAATTAGCAAATAGTAGGAGGAAAGGGGTAACAGGAGGAAGTCGAGTTATAGAAAGGGCCCTATAGCGAAGCAATTAAGGTGACCAATCAGAGGGGATGGGATGGGGGAGGATGTAACCTCTTTAAAACTCAGGAGTTACGTAAACAAATGTATCAAAGATAATCACCAATCAAGCATGGGATCGAGGGAGGGGGAGGGAATGAGATGGGGACTGGATGAGGGCTAATTGGATGATGTGTGCTTGTATATCCTCTCAAGTCTTATATTTCAATGTGATGTATGATTACAATGCACCAATAAAAATATTTAAAAAATGATGAAATGATTAATAAACTGGCAGAGGAAATATCAAACAGCAAAGTATCCAAACTGCATTATGGATATTGATGTCCATCTTTGATGAATTGTACACCAAATTTCAGGAGTGGAATGTAAAGCAGAAAGACTTTTTAGACTTGTAGTTTGTCAAGAAAGGCATGCAAGCTGGGTGTGACGGCACAAGCTTATAATCCCAGCATTTGGGAGACTGAGACAGGAGGATCTGGATTCACAACCAGTCTCAGCTACTTAGTGAGGCTTTTTGCAACTCAGTGAGACCCTTTTTCAAAATACAGAGTAAAAAATAGGGGTTGGGGGTGTCATTCAGAGGTAGAAGGCCCCTGGGTTCCATCCCCAGTACAGAAAAAAAAAAAATAATCAGCCTAATCAACTGGTGCCTTCGGGCGAGTCTGCCAGCCATGGGGAAAGGTACCAATGAGCCACGCAGTCAGCAGAATTGGCCAGTGGTCCTGGTTGGTTGGCAGAGTCACGTAGTCAGAGAGGAAGTATAAATATTTATAGCGGGAGTCTTGGGGTGGAGCTAGCATCATGGGAATGCCCATTCTCTCGCGATATCCAGAGTCTTGCGGGACCTGGAGTCTCATGACATCTCTGCTTCTGGCTTCCAGGGTTCTGCCTCCTGCCACGCTGCGGGGTCCCGTGGGGGTTGGGAGGGACCTGACCTATCATCTCGGCCTTTTGGTGATATTGGGAGACAACCAAGTCCATAACAACTTCCTGCTGACAGGGGGTGTTGTAGGGGGCCCCTTGGCCAGGAGTGGTCTGGTCCTTCGGAAGTGGGCAGGTGGGAGTATGGCTGCAGCAGGATTTGATTGGAGGTTACCCTGGACAGCTCGGTAATGTGCAATCAAACAGACTTTAACAGACAAGGAGCTGCTTTCCTGGTGACTGCAGTCGATATGGGATGTGGAGCTTCCAAGAAATGCCAAGGGCTTGTGCCACCTGTTGAGTAACCTTAGAAATAAAAGCTGGTCCATTATCAGACTAAGGAATTAGGGAGTCCAAACCGAGGGATGATGTTCAAGTATAGAACATTGGCCACTGTGCTGACTGTCTTGTCCTTTGAGGAAAAAGCCTCTACCCAACCTGTTAGGGTCTCGCCTCTCATTTGGTGGATAGGCAAAGAGAGGCGAAGGCCTCCTTGGGGGAAAAAGCAGTGTAAGCAGAACAGGAGGCACTGACTTTACTAATCAGCTGTTGCAGGAGGGGGGAGAATAAAAGGCCCAATGTGTAGGGGATTATGTACTAGGTTAACGACTGCTTCCGCCTGAGCCTCAGGCAGGGCAATTTTTGTCCTGTAAAAGAGGGACTGTAGTGTGTGGGCAGGAGAGCTTGCTGTCAATGCCCTGCACCGAGATCAGAAAAGGAAAACTAGGACCTGAAAAGGATGGAAGGACTGAGTAGGCAACCAAAAAGGAGACTGGCTGACCTGCTACTTTGAGAGTTACCCTGGGCTCAGCAAGGAGGATTGAAGTTGATGAGTCTGGAAGCCATCAGATTTTTGCCAGGCCAAGTAGGGCCAGTGGCGGGGCCTGGTCTGGAAGGGTGGGCCCCCTGTGTTGAGGCACCTGGGGCTCACCGTTTTTCCAAGGGCACCATCCAGTAGCCCTCCTGGCTGCACGCTGAGCATGGTCTGGTTGGTGGCCTTACTGCACTTGAAGCAGGCTCCTGAAAGTAGTTGTAATTGCTCTCCTCCACCCCTAGGTGGCGCTCC
Source organism: Muscardinus avellanarius (assembly GCF_963383645.1). Taxonomy (NCBI): domain Eukaryota; kingdom Metazoa; phylum Chordata; class Mammalia; order Rodentia; family Gliridae; genus Muscardinus; species Muscardinus avellanarius. Next base: position 108,199,219 of record NC_137797.1, on the reverse strand, counting down.
AGAGGGCTGAGCCACCACCACGGGCTGCAGGGAAGCTACCAGGGATCTGCCTTTTGGAGAAGTCGAGTGCACACTCCACTTCTGCCTGTTCCTCTCGGGAATTAAAGACGTTAAATGCCATGTTCACCAAATCTCGAATCGGGGTCCGAGGGCCATCTTCAGCCTTTCCTAAGTTTTCAAATATCAGGGCTGACTGCCCAATGAAATGGGTTGCCAACACCATGGATCCTGCCTCAGTAGATGGATCTCAGTGGGTGTAGAGGGTAAAAGCCTCCTGCAGCCAATTAAGAAAAACAGTTGGGTATGAGAAGCAGCAGGCATGCCATCAAGAAGGCCTCTCACTTTGAACCCTCACCCCCAACATTTGGGGCTGACTGATACTCCCGGTGGGGATCTTTAGAAGGTACTGCGGCTGCTCCTGTAGTCATTAAATGAGCCTGGTCGGCCCATTATCGGGCGGCCTCTGTTCATCTGGAGTTAAGGCAGAGGTTTGACATGAGATCCTGCCATGTGAGATCATATGCTTGCACAATGTAAGGGAGGACAGCGTGGGGAGAAGGAGCAGGTTAGAATGAGAGGCCATCTTAGGGTAGGGTGGTGGTGGAGGCGGTGAGGAGAGAGATCCTAGGGGATTGTGGGTGAAATCAGAAAATGGCACCTGTAACCCAGCAAGGTCACAAGATGGCGACCAAGATGGCGACCGTAATGTCACCAGGTAGCGACTATGTGCCATCACAGAATGGCGGCTGACAGGAAAATGGCGGCTGGTGGGGAAGAGTGGTCGGAGGGACAGGAGTGCAGGAAAAAGAAAGCCTGGGCATAAAGAACTTCCGACCATTTACCAGACTGCTTACAAAAGTTGCTGAGGTTGGTCAGGGTATTAAACTTTAGAGTTCCAATTTTGTGCCACAGTGACCCATTTTGGAATCCTGGCTTGCCATGTCTGGTCCATGGGCAAGAATGAAGAAAAGGAAACAGGTGTCCACAATTATCCTGATCAAAGTTTGGAAATGGGGGTCAAGAGAGCGGGAGAGATATCTCCCTTCTCAAGGCGGGGGATGATCCGGTCATCCGTGGGGCCTCAACCCGAGGAGCCCAGTCATCACCGGGGTCTAATGGGTGAGTGGTCCCAGTGGACCAGAGGACAATAAGTCACCAAGCACTTGGAATTTAGATCCCAATGGACTGGCAGAAAGAAAGGACCCAAGTCCGGAGAGGAGGCAAGAAGCCGGAATCTGCTGACCAGAGGAAGGGAAGGGAGCTTACCCTGTCCGGAATCTGCTGACCAGAGGAAGGGAAGGGAGCTTATCCTGTCTGAAAGACCTCTATGGGAGCAGGAGTACAAAGTCGGAGTGACAGCGCCGGTGGGGCCTGAGTGGTCAGTGGGTATGCACTGCCCAGCGAGCCCGGTGCTGGACCTTGGGGGCACACCCGATCTAAAAGAAAGCTGTTGGTTCAATTGAGGGTTGGGTTGGAGAGTCCTGGCTGAAGGAGGGATACGGCAACAAAAAAGAGAGAGAGAGAGAAAAAAATTCTCCTTGGTTTCATGCACCAGATGTAATGTTGACATTGAGTTGGGGTCATGAAGGAGGCAAGCACCAGCCAAGTTATTAACAGCCTCTTTAATCAACTGGCACCTTTAGGCGAGGTCTGCGACCATAGTGGAAGGGACCAATGACCAAACAGCAGAGTCACGCAGTCAGCAGAATTGCACAGTCGGTCGGCAGAGTATGAGGTGGAACAGAAGTACCGATGTTTAAAGCGGGGAGTTTGGGGTTGGGCTAGCAGTGTGGGAATGCCAGTTCTCTCACGACATCCAGTCTCGCGACACCTGGAGTCTGTCTCGCAATGTGTGGAGTCTTGCAACACCTGGAGTCTCGTGACATCTCTGCTTCTGGCTTCTGGAGTTCCGCCTCCTGTCCCCACACCGGGGTCTCATGGAGGAAGGAAGGGACCCGGCCTATCAGCATGTATAAAGGCCAGAGAGATAGTAAAGAAAGATGGCTGAAAGAACTTTGAATACTTTGATTGGAATTATAGAAAGGAATGCAACAGGGCAGTCGGAGGTTTGCATAAAAAGAAAGGACTGTTGAGCCAGGTATGGTGGCATGATGGTGCACATTTGTAATCCCAGCTTTCAGGAGCCTGAGACTGGAGGATCGTGGTTCATAGACAGCTTCAGCTACTTGGTGAGGCTTGTTGCAACTCAGTGAGACCCTGTTTCAAAATAAAGAATATAAAATAGGGCTGGGGGTATAGCTCAGAGGTAGAATGCCCCTGGGTTCCATCCCCAGTACCCCCCCCCAAAAAAAAAAAAAAGAAAAGAAAGGACTTAGGTGAAGGAGATTTGTAAACATGAAAACAAGGGTGACTCTTTTGAAGAAAGGCACCCAGATTCCTTTCCCGTGGTCTTGATGGACACCCCCCAAGACAGAGATTGGCTTAGCCAACCTCTGAAGGCAGAATGAAGGCAGGCCCAGTGGCTCTGATTGAAATGATGTGACTACTTTTTCTGCAGACAGTAAATTTGAGTGCTCACATAATGCTGGCTTTGCTCAAGAAAGGGGATCATGGAGGCTTTCCCCTAGATTTCAGAGGAAGACCTGAAAATCCAGGCAATGTGTAGCAGGGTCAAATTCCCTGCAAATAGGCTCAAATGTGGCAATTTGTGAAACTGTGAGGCTGAAGCCAAGATTGCAAGAAAAAAACCCATGATTTAGAAATGTCAGAAACAGCCAAGCATGGTGGCACATGTTTGTAATCCCAGTACTTGGGAGGCTGAGACAGGAGGATCACAGGTTTGTGGCCACTTAGTGAGGCCTTCCGAAATTTAGTGAGACCTGGTTTCAAAATAAAGAATAAAAAATAGAGCTGGGGATGTGGCTCAGAGGTAGAATGTCCCTGGGTTCAAACTCCAGTTTTGCAAAAGAAAAAAAAAAAAAGAGGAGAGAGAAAGAAACAAGAAATGCCAGAAACATGGAATGACCTTGAGAAAAGGTTACAAGCTATAAGCCATGGAGTCTGGCTAGAAGAGCCAGTATGCTGCCCATTGCAATCGACTAGGCCACAGGGGCAGGGCTGCCAGGACCCTTGGAGATCCCATCTCACCACCATCTTTGGGTGTGGCTGAGAGTCACGATTGGAGGAGGCAGGTCTATCCAAGGTACAGGCACTCAGAAAGGCCTTCTATTTTCTGCATATGAAACTTTACTGTCAGTGTACAAAGCCTCTGCAGTCTTAAAACTGTTTGTCTAGTATTTTGACATAAATAATATGCAAAATAAAAAAGCAGACAGATAGGTGGTAAGTGCTTAAATAGTAGAGTGGAACAGTACAGGGTTGGTGTGTGCCTGGGGACAAGACAGGTTGTGTTCATCACATAGATTGGCCAAGGTGGGTCTGATTGTTGGAGATGTTTGAGAAGACCCAAAAGGGTATGGGAACCACATGGTTATAGGAGCAGAAGCACGTTTGGGACCAATTGCTGGCTGATCAAAGATCCCATGGATGCAGAATGCCTGGAGTGTTCAGGGGGCAGAAGAGAGGCCAGGCCTGCTTGAGGGCTGTGAGCACAGGCCGACATAATGAAAGTTAAAATCAGACAGACAGCTGCAGGGAGGTCGGATCACATAGGGCCTTGAAGGTTATTTTAAGGGCCTGTGCTTTTACTCTGAGATTAGAAGCTCCTGTGGCGTTTCGAGTGGAAGGATGTCATGATCATTTCAGTTGCTATGTTGAGATTCAACTCTAATGGGGGCAGGTGACGGAGAAAGAAGAGTAATCCAGGGCAGGGAAGACAGTGGAAACTTGGACCAGAGAGGGAGCCAGTGGAGAGTGGTAACTGGTTGGATTTGGGGTGTATTTTGAAGGTAGAACCAATGGGAGTTCTTGATGGATTGGAGAGTGTTCATCTATACATAAGCAGGCCCCCCAAAAATGGAGGAAGGTATATATATTTACATATATATATATATATATATATATATATATATATATATATATACATACATAATTCTCATGTGTATTTTTGCCTCATTTATCCACTGGGCTGAGTCCCACCCTGCTTCCCGGTCTTGGTCAAACTTCTCCAATAATCATACATATATCTGTATGGGAGGGGAGAAGAAAGATATTAAGGATGATTTCAAGTTTTTTGCTCTCGACAACTGAAAGACAGGTTTACTATCAATTAAGGAGGAAAAGGCTGTGGATAAAACAGGTTTGGGAGAAACATCAGGAATATGGTTTTGAAAATACTGAATTTGGTGTATTTATTATTTAAGGGGGATGGATATGAAGTGGACAATTAGGCACTCAATTCTGGAATGGGGTGGGGATTCTGGCTGGAGTTATAAACCTGGGAGCATTAGCATACAGATGATATTTATGGCATTGAGAATAGGTGAGATCATTAAGGGGTGAAACTTGGTGAAGAAGACCAAGGAGCGAGCCCTGGGTACTTAGCAATGGAGGCCTGGAGAAGAGGAGTCTCGTGCACAGAAGATGCAAAGGAGAAAGAACAAAGGGTGTTGATGTTCTGGGAGCCAAGTGTGGAAAGTGTATCAAGGGAGAGAAAGCTACTGACTGCCAAGTACTGATAGGTAAGATCAGGTGAGGGTGAAATATGACCTGCAAAGGTGGAGCATAGGATCTGCTCCTGTGAGTAGGCGTGGACATCGTGGTAGTCCATGGAACTTTTCTCTATCTGTTTCTAATTTCTTTTCTTTTCTTTCTTTTTTTTTTTTTGTGGGTCTGGGGATGGAACCCAGGGCGATTTGACCTCCGAGCTATACCCCTTGCCCTATGGAGCGGGGCCAAGAGAGAAGGGGGGTCTCTGGAAAGGTTGTGGTGACCTACAGGGGTAGGCGAGGGGGAGGTAAGGGTTGGTCCCTTAAGGGAGGAAGGCAGGGGGGAAAGGAGTAGGTTAGAGTGGGAGGCTGCCCTGGAGTAAAATGGTGACCGTGGTGGTAAGGAGAGGTCTTGTGGGTCAGGGTCATCAGGAAATGGGGCCGGTAACTCGGCCGGGTCAGACTCGGGCATCCACTTGTCTTCACAACGTGGCGGCCGTGAGTCAGCAGCAGAATTGCAGGCCTGTGACCCAGAAAGACCACCAGGTGGCGCCTGTGAGTTGCCACGTGGCGACCAAGATGGTGGCTGCGGCTGGCGGGAATCCCCAGCTAGCGTGACTCAAGCAGTAGAACTGGGAGGGGAGGAAAGCTGGGAATGCAGGCATAGGAAAGCCTGTACAAACAGAACTTCTGACCATTTAATGGACCATTTGCAAAAGTTTCTGAGAGCAGTCAACATTCTAAGATCCAACATACCCATCTCAGGCCATTGAAAATCATTACCTAATTCATATGTTGGCCAAACTTTGTACAGAAAAAAATGAGCTGCTCGGCGCACAGTTTCCTGGATAAACTCAGAGTCTGGAGATTAACCAGAACACGGCCTAGTGCAGACTGGGAGTCAACCTTTTTTTTTTAATTTTTTTAAAATTAATTAATTTATTTTTTAAATTGGTGCATTGTAGTCATATATCAATCACATTGGAGTACAAGACTTGAGAGGATATACAAGCACACATCATCCAATTGGCCCTCATCTAGCCCCCATCCCATTCCCTCCCCCTCCCTCCATCCCATGCTTCTTTGGTGATTAACTTTGATACATTTGTTTATGTACCTCCTGCGTTTTAAAGAGGCTCCGTCCTCCACTATTACATACCCTCTGATTGGTCACATTAGTTGCTTCACTATAGGGTCCTTTCTATAGCTCAACTTCTTCCTGCTGCCTCATTCCTCCTAGTTATTGCTGATGAGGGGAAGCGTGTGATTTATATTTTCTGCGATATTTCTCTGTGCATGCTGCATTGCAATACCACTCTTGACGGCCCCAGTAGTGGCCTGGCTACTCAGTGGACTGATCCAGACCTCGGTGGCTCAAGCAGTGGCCTTGCCTCATGGGAGGCTCTGATTCTGGTCTCGCTGGCCCCGACACCAGCCTAACCCCTCAGCTGGCTCCGATCCCGGCCTTGGAGGCCGCAGGTGTGGCCTTGCCTCACGGCAGGCTCCGATGCTGGTCATTGGCCCCTGCACTGGCCTAACCCCTCGGCAGGATTCCGATCCTGGCCTCGGAGGCCCCAGCACCGGCCTAGCCTCACAGCAGGCTCCGATGCCAGTCTCGCTGGCCCCAGCACCGGCCTAACCCCTCGGCAGGCTCAGATCCCGGCCTCGGAGGCCCCAGCACTGGCCTTGCCTCACGGCAGGCTCTGATGCCACCTTGCTGGCCCCAGCACCGGCCTAACCCCTCGGCAGGCTCTTATCCTGGCCTCGGAGGCCCCAGTACTGGCCTTGCATCATGGCAGGCTCCGATGCTGGCCTCGCTGGCCCCAGCACCGGCCTAACCCCTCGGCAGGCTCTGATCCCGGCCTTGGAGGCCCCATCACCGGCCATGCCTCATGGCAGGCTCTGATGCCGGCCTCACCTCATGGCAGGCTCTGATGCTGGCCTCACTGGCCCCAGCACCAGCCTTGCCTCACGGCAGGCTCTGATGCCAGCCTCGCTGGCTCCAGCTCCGGCCTAACACCTCGGCAGTCTCCAATCCCGGCCTTGGAGGCCCCAGTACCGGCCTTGCCTCACAGCAGGCTCCGATGCTGGCCTTGCTGGCCCTAGCACTGGCCTAATCCCTTGGCAGGCTCTTATCCTGGCCTCGGAGGCCCAAGTACTGGCCTTGCCACACGGCAGGCTCCGATGCCAGCCTCATTAGCCCCAGCACCGGCCTAACCCCTCGGCAGGCTCTGATCCCAGCCTTGGAGGCCCCAGCACTGGCCATGCCTCATGGCAGGCTCCGATGCCAGCCTCGCTGGCCCCAGCACTGGCCTAACCCCTCGGCAGGCTCTTATGGGAGTCAACCTTTGATGGCTGACTTCCCCCCCATGGCTGGTCAATGGGCGAGGATGAAAGCAGGGACTCGGCATCCCAAACCCTGCCTAATGTCTGGAAACAATGGGGCTGTGTTTGAGAAAGGAGATTTAAGATGGCGGCCAGCTCCCAGGATTGGCTGGGAGTCTAGAAGGAGGATCTAAGATGGCTGCTGGCTCCCAGGGCAAGCATGTGCCTGGGTAAAAGGGCCGCCGGCTGATCCCGCTTGTAGGCCGCCAGTTAAATGGCATGGTTACTGGGTCCGTGCACCAGGCACCCGGCAGACTCTGAGGCTGGGCCACGTGGCATGTGCCCCCACGGGTTTGACCGGGTGGGCGGGAGGGCCAGAGTCCAGGCTGGGTTCCAGCTAGCGCGTAGAGTCCAGGCTGAAGCAGAAGCTGGGAAGAGTGGGATGCCGGTGTGGGGAGTGCCGAAAGCTGTGAGCGTAGAGGCAGCGGGAAGCGCTGAAAACGGCAGTTCAGTGGCGGGTGTGGTGGTCCAGTGAAAAAAGCGAAGTTCCTCCGGGGCCCACTCTCCAAAGGCCGCCCAGGCAGCAGGCAGATCCCAGTGGTGAATTCAGCCGGTGGTGAGAGTCCGACACGGGTTCGGCACCAGATGAAAAGAAAAACTGCAAAGGAGACAAACAGCGATCTGTTTTATTTCAGTGCCCTTCGGGATGGGTCCACCGGCCATGGAGGGGATCCATCCCCGCTCGGCCGTTGGAGTCATCTGGGTTCCAGGGAGGAAGTAGTCCAAGCCAGTACTTTGGGGGTGGGACTAAACATGAGAACACTGCCCCTCTTGCGAGATACTGCTTGCAGGGCAGACTTCCACTTTCTGCCTCGCAGAGATCACGACGGGGAGGGACCCCGACTTATCATCAGGCTAGCTGCAAGCCTACGATCCTCCTGCCTCACCCTCCCAAGTGCTGGGGTGATTATAGGATTGAGCCACTATACCCAGCAAAACACAGTGTGCTCAAATCCACCACCCAGTATATCTCATCTCCTTTTCTGCCTTCCCAAATCCCTTCTTCTACTCCAATTATGCCCCAGAGGGGATACATGTAGGGTATTTACTCACAGGGAGACCATAGTGTTGGGCCTCTCATTATGATGGTCCCAGATTCCTCTTGTGTTGTTGTATACAGAACTGAGCCATGTTCTGAGTGTACGAGTATTGGGAATGGCCTAGGGAGATTTGAGAAAGCTCTGATTATTAATATATTTCAAAAATTGGGTGAGGGACAAGTCTGTGAAAGTACTTGGTTTCTGCCTAGAAGCAGGCAATTATTCCAATGTAAATTAACCTAGCTAAAGGTAATTAGCAAGTCTATAGGAGAGGGGAACTAGGACTTCCTCATTCTCATTCTAAAGACAGGTTTACGTAATTGGGTAATCTAGCTAGGATTGGAGGAGGGATCGACCTTCTGAAAGGAGACACCTTGGAGAGACTTTACAGGGACTTTTACTACGTCAGAATTACGTGAACAAGATGGAGGGTGTCGTGTATAAAAGGTCTGTTCCATGCTTTGTATTTTGGTGAATTCATTTGAACCACCCCCTCATGTTAACATGAGGCTGTAACTGTCTTCTGTATTTCTATCTTTTTAATAAACTTCTTTAAATCTTCTGCAAGAGTCCAGGCGATTGCATATTTATCCTTAGCTCAGAACAAGAACACACGCTTTTTGTGGTTTTTGTGTTTTTTTGGGAAATCATTCTCAGGGGTCTAACAAAGTTCCCTGGGGACAGTTTCCCAAACTGTAACATCTTCTTCTTCCAAACCGTAACACTGAGCACATTCCATTAACTTACTTTTTTATTTATGCACAATAAAACTTTAAAAAAGGAAAGAATAAATCAGTAATTTGATTGGCAAAGACTTAAAAGAACTCCTCCCACTTGATTCTCTTAAAGAATGTGTCAGCATGCCAGGGGCTGTACCTACTTTGCAGGTGGAAAGCTGTAGAACCATTGATTCAGGTCATGGTGACCACCCTGGTAATCTCTGAAGACTTAATGTGCAAAGATAAAAGAAGTTTACATTAGAGGGGAAGGTTCCAGAAGTTTGAGCGTCTGAGTTTAAAGATATCAGTTGAAAATGTGACCACATTTCTGGGTGGGAGAAATCTGCATCCAGTGGATTACCACTTTGAAGAGGATAAACACTACCATACCAAGGAGTTCCTTTCAACAGGTATATTTAAGAATTTCAGGCATGTAAATTTTGGTTTTCTTTTTCTTTTTATTTATTTATTTATTTATTTTTTAATTGGTGCATTGTAGTCATATATCAATCACATTGGAGTGCACGACTTGAGAGGATATACAAGCACACATCATCCAATTAGCCCTCATCCAATCCCCATCCCATTCCCTTCCCCTCCCTTGATCCCATGCTTGATTGGTTATATCTTTGATACATTTGTTTATGTACCTCCTGCGTTTTAAAGAGGCTCCGTCCTTCTCGATTCCATACCCTCTAATTGGTCACATTAGTTGCTTCACTATAGGGCCCTTTCTATAGCTCAACCTCTTCCTGTTGATTAGGGGAAGCATCTGATTTATATTTTCTGCGATATTTCTCTGTGCATGCTGCGTTGCAAGTACCGATCCCACTCTTGATGGCCCCAGTAGTGGCCTGGCTACCCGGTGGACTGATCCAGACCTCGCTGGCTCAAGCAGCGGCCTTGCCTCATGGGAGGCCCCAATTCTGGTCTCGCTGGCCCCGACACCAGCCTAACCCCTCAGCTGGCTCCGATCCCGGCCTCGGAGGCTGCAGAGAAGGCCTTGCCTTACGGCAGGCTCCGATGCCGGCCATTGGCCCCGGCACCGGCCTAACCCCTCTGCAGGCTCCGATCCCGGCCTCAGAGGCCCCAGCACCGGCCTAGCCTCATGGCAGGCTCCGATCCCGGCCTCTCTGGCCCCGACACCAGCCTAACCCCTCAGCAGGCTCTGATCCCAGCCTCGGAGGCCACAGTAGCGGCCTTGCCTCCTGTCAGGCTTCGATGCCGGCTGTTGGCCCCAGCATTGGCCTAAACCCTCGACAAGCTCCAATCTCGGCCTCAGAGGCCCCAGCACCAGCCTTCCCTCACAGTGAGCTCCGATCCTGGCCTTGCTGGCCCCAGCTCCGGCCTTGCCTCACGGCAGTCTCCGATCCTGGCCTCGAAGGCCCCAGCACCGGCCTTGCCTCACGGCAGGCTCCGATGATGGCCTCGTTGGCACCAGACCCGGTCTAACCCTTCGGCAGGCTCCGATCCGGCCTCGGAGGCCTCAGTAGCAGCCTTGCCTCACAGAAGTCTCTGATGCCAGCTGTTGGTCCCAGCACCAGCATAACCCCTCGGCAGGCTCCGATCCTGGCCTCGGAGGCCCCAGCATCAGCCTTTCCTCATGGCAGCCTCTGATGCCGGCCGCTGGCCCTGGCACCGGCATATCCCCTCGGCGGGCTCTTATCCTGGCCTCAGAGGCCCCAGCACCGGCCTTGCCTCATGGCAGGCACTGATGCCGGCCTCGCTGGCCGCAGCACTGGCCTAACCCCTCGGCAGTCTCCGATCCTGGCCTCGGAGGCCCCAGCCCCGGCCTTGCCTCACAGCAGGCTCCAATGATGGCCTCGCTGGCCCCAGCCCCGGTCTAACCCCTCAGCAGGCTCCGATCCAGCCTCGGAGGCCTCAGCATCGGCCTTGCCTCACGGCAGGCTCCAATGCCGGCCATTGGCCCCGGCACCAGCCTAACCCCTCAGCAGGCTCTTATTCTGGCTTCGGAAGCCCCAGCACCAGCCTTGCCTCACGGCAGGCTCCTATGCTGGCCACTGGCCCCAGTATCGGCTTAACCCCTTGGCAGGCTCTGATCCCAGCCTCAGAGGCCCCAGTAGCGGCCTTGCCTCACAGCAGGCTCCAATGCCAACAACTGGCCCTGGCACCGGCCTAACTCCTCGGCTGGCTCTTATCCTGGCCTCAGAGGCCCCAGCACCAGCCCTGCCTCACGGCAGGCACCGATGCCGGCCTCGCTGGCCGCAGCACCGGCCTAACCCCTCGGCAGTCTCTGATCCTGGCCTCGGAGGCCCCAGCCCCGGCCTTGCCTCACAGCAGGCTCCGATGATGGCCTCGCTGGCCCCAGCCCTGGCCTAACCCCTTGTCAGGCTCCGATCCTGGCCTCGGAGGCCCCAGCACCGGCCTTGCCTCACAGCAGGCTCCGATGACGGCCTCACTGGCCCCAGCCCTGGTCTAACCCCTCGGCAGGCTCCAATCCAGCCTCGGAGGCCTCAGCATCGGCCTTGCCTCACGGAAGGCTCCAATGCCGGCCATTGGCCCCGGCACCAGCCTAACCCCGCGGCAGGCTCTTATCCTGGCCTCGGAGGCCCCAGCACCGGCCTTGCTTCACGGCGGGCTCCGCTGCTGGCCACTGGCCCAGGCATTGGCCTAACCCCTTTGCAGGCTCCGATCTCAGCCTTGGAGGCCCCAGTAGCGGCCTTGCCTCACAGCAGGCTCTGATGCCGGCCATTGGCCCCAGCACCGGCCTAACCCCTTGGCAACCCCTTTGCAGGCTCCGATCTCAGCCTTGGAGGCCCCAGTAGCGGCCTTGCCTCACAGCAGGCTCTGATGCCGGCCATTGGCCCCAGCACCGGCCTAACCCCTTGGCAGGCTCCAATCCAGGCCTCAGAGGCCCCAGCACAGGACTTTCCTCACAGTGAGCTCCGATCCTGGCCTTGCTGGCCCTGGCACTGGCCTAACCCCTCAGCAGGCTGTGATCCTGGCCTTGAAGGCCGCAGCACCAGCCTTGCCTCATGGCAGGCTCCGATCCCAGCCTCACTGGCCCCAGCATTGGCCTAAACCCTCGGCAGGCTCCGATCTCGGCCTCGGAGGCCCCAGTAATGGCCTTGCCTCACCGCAGGCTCCGATGTCGGCCATTGGCCCTGGCACCAGCCTAACCCCTCAGCAGGCTCCGATCACTGTCTCTGGGGTTATTATTTCAAAGGTTCCAGGTGTAATGTATCAGATCTATGCCTTCTCTGAGTACTGGCCACTGCCATTACCACTGCCTCCACCATTTCAAATCCTTCCCAGGCTCTTTTTCCACTCTGAATGTTGTCCAGTGTTCCTAAGCATGCGTGACGGTAGCATTCGACATTTGGTGTAATTTCTCCAAAAAAATAAGGTTGGTAGGATCCGGTTTCTGTTTCGCCTGAATACAAGTCTCCACCGCCATCATGGAGACCGCTTTCAACACCTCCTTTCTCCTTGGTCTCCGCTAAACTCTCTCCTTACAAGTGATGTCCAAGGTTCTTAACAATATAGAGAAACAGCAGTCCTCCTTCACGGGGAATTTTTCAATAAGTTCCATTGCATTTAGATAAGTTTTGTCTGCATTCCAGTGTCCTGGCATCCGCAACAGCTTTCTTAACTCCTCTCCGATATTTTTCTTTTTCTTTTCCTTTTTTTTTTTTTTTTTAATAAGAGAGGACAGTATATGTGGTTTGAGGAGGTAGTGGGATCAGGCACTCAGTAGCACTGTGACCCAGTCGGTTTCCCCATGGGTCCAGAGTGCTCCGCACTACTCTGCCTGGGTCCCAGAGTCTCGTGACCGGGTCCCGGTTGGTGTGTCCCGCGCGAACCCTGCCCAGGACCCAGGGTGCTTGGCCCGGTTTCTCCAGGGGTCTGGCGTGCTACGCACGTTCCGGCCCGGGGCCCAGAATCCCGCCACCCAGGCCCCGGTTGGTGTGCCCCACGCGACCCCCACCCGGGACGCAGGGTACTGGGCCCGGTTTCTCCAGGGGTCTGGCATGCTACACGTGGTTTGGCCTGGGGCCCAGAGTCCCACGACCTGGGCCCCCTAAATTTTGGTTTTCTGATAAAATATAGTTCTTTGCTGGTGTTTACAAATTCTTTAGGATTATGTGTGGCTATGTAGGTCGTGTGTAGATGCAATTAAATTTTAAAAATCTGTTACAAGCCAGGTATGGTGGTGCACCCTTGTAATCCCAGTACTTGGGAGGCTGAGACAGGAGGTTCACAAAATTCCGACCCAGCCTCAGCTACTTAGTGAGGCCCTCTGCAACTTAGCAAACCCTGTTTCAAAATAAAGAATTAAAAATTGGGCTGGTGGTGTACCTTGGAGGCAGAATGCCCTGGGTTCAATCTCCAGTAACACACACACACACACACACACACACACACACACACATCGGTTACAGATAAACTTAACTCCTGAATTAATTGACTGGTTTGATTGTCTTTCTTGGACAATAGACAAACTATGGAATAAGCCTAGGTGTTCATCGACAGATGAATGGATTACAAAATTATGGAATATATACACAATGGAATTCTACTCAGCCATAAAGAAGAACAAATTATGTCATTTGCATAATTTTGGAGAGTTATGGAACTGCAGAATATTACGCTAAGTGAGGTTAGTGAGTCACAAAAAATGTAAGGCTGAATGTTTGCCCTCATCTGTGGAAGCTAGGGAGAAATTGGGATACGAAAGGGTCTCTAGACAAAGGAGGAGATGCCCCAGTGGAGAGATGAGAAGAAAACACTTGGATGATGATATTCATACCCACATACATCAATGCCCATCTAAATGGCATGCGGGGGAAGGGCGAGGGAGTGGGGCTGGGGCTGGGGGAAGGCGCACTAAGTACTGTGTGCATGTCTGCCTCAATCACTCTGAACTTCATGATGTAGAATTACAGTACACCAATAATAATAATAATAATAATAATAATAATAATAATAATAGATTTGCTTTCAACTGCAGGAAAACAAGACAAATTTGAACATAAGTTTGACTTATAATGTATTAAGGTTAATTGTCCTTTTATTATTTTACGTATATATGTTTACACTGAGCATACCATTTAAGGAGACAATGTTCTAAAAATCAAGGATACTACAGGCAGAGAATAAACAGCTACAGAAGACTGTCTCTGATTTCTTTTTCTTATGCCCTTAATACTCTGTGCTATCGTTGACACCATAGGATGTCCTGTGATGGAGAGACCTGTAATTAAACTAGTAGTTAATAAATAATGCATATATTCCTAGTAGTGGTCAAATGATACTGTTTCCTAGAGGATACCATGCTTCTTCATTGAGCTGGACACTGCTGAGTTGGATGTTAATTGCTCCCACAAATACAGTTTTGCTCTTCACAATAAGCATTAAAACATGTCCTTGTAGCTCTGTGACTTCTTCATACACCACCTGGAGAAGAAGAGGACAAATAGAAACATAAATCAGATATGTCTAAATGCATCTTTCTTTTGAACATTGCTTTTAAGAAAAACTATTTAGCTGCTAATATCTTGTACCCCCGAGTGGATAGGTTAATGCTGTAATCTTTCATTTCTAATGCTAATTCTGAAAAGCTAAAGGTTCGACTAAGATAATGGAGTTTAATGACAGACTCTTTGCCTAAGAATCTTAGAATTTACCGATTCCACTGAAAATTGCCTACTCTGAATTTAGTGAGACTGTAAATTACTCTCTAGGAACAAATTTAAGTACTTTTCACCTTTTAACTGTCCTTGAATTTATTGAATCACATTGGAACCTGAACACCAGCTTTCTGTGTTGAAGGTCAACGAAGAAAGACCAATTTCTCTGATTTCCTGGGCTACTGAAATGCCAGGTAACAGGACTTTCTGGTACATAGGAAGAAATTACTCTATGATCACTTCCTACTTTAAATTGCTTAATTTTTAATTATGAAAATACATGTTTATTCAATAAAATATGTGTGCGGAAAAACAAAAGAACAAAAAAGGAAGGAAAAATCTGAATTTCCGTCACTGGGAAATAATTACAGTTAACATTTGGATGTTATTTTTTTGTTTTCTGCATAGAATCACTTTTTAAGAGTCTGGTCTGTAATTATGCTGTATATGCGGTTTTGCATGTCTGTTCTTTTTCATGTATTTTTTTTTTTTAAAGGGGATCTGCTCAGCACTGTTTTATAATATCCAGGAAGTAAGCTGCAGGCATTACCATGGGGAGCCTGCGAGGGTAAAGCGACTACTAAAAGAACAGGACTGCCAAGGCCTAGTTACCCATCATGAATGAAGGGGAGGGCTGGGCAGAAATCTGATACGGTTACTAGGGAAACATCTTAGAACACATTTAGCAAAAAAAAAAAAAAAAAAAAAAAAGCATTCCATACACCATTGCAAACTTGCTCTGCACAAGCTCGAAAAAATCTTTCTCAATAAAAGAGAAGCAGAGGAGACCCTCGAGAGTGAAGCCCTCAGTGAATATGGTTATGGGTCCTAGACCTTTGCACAGCTCAGGGGCCACTTGTGAGCCCAAGTTATCAGATGAAAATCAGTTCCGGATCAATCTGTCAGCTGCCTTGAGCAATCATGTGCTTATTAAGTAAATACAATTTTACTAAGGACCATGAGATACAGTGGAATGTTAATCCAGTCTACCCTGGTCCAGGGGTAGGCACTGGCCACATGAAGGGTTATCTTTAAGCTTTCTTATACAGCCATTCAAATTATTTCACTTCACCATGACATTGGCTTCTTTTGGAAAAGGAAAGGATTTTAAGGCTGCTTTAAACAACTCCAAACCCTAGTCCTATAATTCCTGTTCTTTTTTTTTTGTTTGTTTGTTTGTCTATTATTATTATTATTATTATTATTATTAATTTATTTTTTTTGTTGTTGTATTAGGGATTGAATCCAGGGGCATTCTACCTTTGAGCTATATCCTCAGCCTTTTTCATTTTTAAATTTTGTAACAAGGTCTTGCTAAGTTGCTGAGTCTGGCCTTGAACCTACTATCCTCCTGTCTCAGCCTCCCAAGTACTCCCATTGCAGATGTGGGGAACCATGCTGGGCTTAGTTCTTGTTCTTTAACCGCAGCTAGATACCAAATGTGGCCTGGAAATCTCTTCAGGACGTGAGACTAAGCTCTTTTTCCTTTTCTCTATAGTGGCTATTTCAAACTGTTAGGATTATTCTCCAGTATTCTTTCTATAACTTTCAGGAAATGGATTCCTCTTATTTTACAGAGAAAGCAGATGAAGGAGCCCTTGAAGTGTACTGCATATGAAGTAGAAACATGGAATAACTCTAAGCATTGGGCCTCTGGAAAAGCCTGGCTCGAGGAGTCCATGAATTGTGTAAATAAGTTCTAAAATGACACACTTTTACATAATATATTAATGAGTCTGTTGCCAGCTGTATATTTTCTCACTTTCATAATAGTGATAATAATACTTACCTCTAGCATTGTAGAAAGAATAATGAGAGAATAGTATCAGTCTTTCTCAAGAGCCTGGCACATAGTCAACACTAATACAAACATTTGAACTTTCAAAGTTTATATTACTTAATGGATTGTTGAACCTGTGCTTCATCATATAGACATTATTTTCCTAAAAGTGACCAAAATTTTATAAACATGCAATCACTGAACATCATAGATGATATATCTCTCTCTCTTACTTTCTTTACCACATTCATAATGTTGTTAAAATGTCTTTTTAATTTTTTTTACGATGCAATGGATAATAAGTGGTCAATGGCAGAGAACGACAGAGACTGATAAGCTCTTTGAGGGTTTTCTCCAAAGGATTTAATATGCATTCTGCTTTCACATATACAAAACCAAAACTGAATAGTTCTCTTAATTTCACTTTATGATAATATTTACTGTAAGCATAAGCCAAGACTTCACTAACTTCTTGACCGATACTGAATGTGTGGGTTGGGAATTATTGCATCAAATAGAAAGCCTTTAATGTAATTTAGCATATATTAACTTATATGCCAGCGTTCACTGAACGTTTTTTGACACAAAGTTCTGATAAATAGTTCTAGAAGCCAGGCAGAGTGGTGCATGCCACTAATCCCAGTACCTGGGAGGCAGAGACAGGAGGGTTGCAGGTTTTAGGGGAGCTTCAGTAACTTAGCACAACTTTGCTTCAAAATAAAAAATAAAAAGTGCTGGGGAGTAGAGTTCAAGAGGTACTTTTATGATTGTAGTGGGAGAAGAATGAGATGGAACTGGTGTGTCTAGTGGTGGTGAGAATTATTCGGAGGAGGCAGGAGGGCTAGAGGAGCGCTGTGCGGTGGGGTGAGCCAGGGCTTGGGGATCAGGCAGTTCTCAGCTCGAGGACAAGTTGTGTGGCCTCTAGGTCTTGGTGTCTTCATTTACAAACCTAGCCATGTATCACTTCACGATAGGAAATATTCTGAGAGATGTGTCCCTAGGCGAGTGAGCTCGTCTTTATGCCTGAGATGGCTGTGGTCTCCCTGGGTGACTGGATCCCGGGGAGCCGCTGTCTCGCATTGGTCCACCACTGACCGCGACATCATTATGTGGCACCTAATTGCACTGTTTCCATCTTATTGTTAATATCAAGTGACCTGGTGGACAGAGGTCACTGGCTTCTGCCTCCTGAGCTCACCAAGCACTGTGCTGCCATCCTGGCAGAACATCTTTCAGAAGAGATTTTAAGGCATGTGAAGAACTTGGAAAACTAAAGTGTTACTCTGTCCTTTCAACATTTTTCTTTATCCTATAGAGCAGGATGATATCTCAGACTAGAATCCAAGATGCATAACACACTGACCTTCCCAGCGTGGTTCTATGACAGGATAGAAATCCTGCATTTCAAACGTATCATTTAAAAATGGTGGCTTTTAAAACGATGTCAAAGGAAGTATAACGGAAATCTGTGGTTTTGGAATCGGAATCCCAGCTCTGCTTCTTAAAGCTGTTACGACAGCGCCATGAGAACCTGCCCCCAGCTCCAGCTGCCTCTCAGCCCAGTCATGCCGACAGTGGGATTTGTACTATGAAGGTACTTTAAGGGAGACTGCTGGAAAAATCTGCAGGACTCACTCTGAGAAGAGTCAGAAGGTATCTGAGCCCCATACCACAGCCTCAGTATCTGAGGGTGGAACCTCTACTGCGTGGCAGTGGTCTTGACCCGGTCTTTCCGCACAGGGGTGTTAAGGACAGAGAGCCTTGTGCGTAAAAATAGAAAAAGCTGTTTGCATGAAAAGCCTGTAAGATACTGGTATGCAATGCAGTATCCTCTTTGTATCCCTCTAAGAGATTTATACAAAAGGGAACAAGGTCATTTTCCCTTATTTCGCAGTGCACTGCGGGGCTTCGACTGTTTGAGAAATCCCAGCTGTGGTGAGTGGCGGATGCGGCGGTACTTGGTAAGGAGGTGGGAGCCGGAGTGTGTAATTAAAACACGGTGCATGCCTGTGATAACTCTCCGGTGCTCTAAAAAGCCCCGAGTTTACTCGTAAGGACATCTCGTAAAGTGTGCTTGAAGAGGCACAGAAATATTTAAGGGGTTTGCTGTGGCGATGAAGTCTCACATCACAACTGAGAGCCAAAGAAAGTAAAATCAGAGAGAAAAGTAGTGTGCCTTTTTGGTGTCTTTGATAAATATTCTTTTGGTTTTGTTATAGACAAAGAGATTAGTGGGAGAAAAATTAGAATACTGTGGCTTATTTTTCTCTTGTGGGTCTCTGAATCGAACTGGTTTCCCTGCCACACTTGCTTAGATGATGCCCTTTTACTGGTCTGATGACTACTGTTTAAATAGTCACTTACACATTACTTCAAGTTTCTCATGATTTGGATTATGTACAGACTGGAATCAGCTATGCATGAAATCTGTATATTGTATATTTTTGCAAGAATTTAAAATGTGTCCAAAGTATAAATAGGGTGGGCTCATGCTACACGTACAGTTCAACTGAGAAAGTATTGTGGTGGTTTCTAACCAGTGGGTCATGGATGGTTGAAGACATAAAATTATTTCAGGCCATCCAAAAGTTCAAGTGCACACTAAGCGTTACAGAACAATCTTCATGCAGGTGTATTTGCTGCCACTTTTATAATATGTAAAGTTTGAAATAAATGAGAAACTTGAAAAGCGTAAACAGGGGGAATAATAAACAGGGCTAGTTCTAGAAAGACACCCTGGGTAGAAATGCGAAAGTTTAATTTATAAAAGCACAAGATAGGAGGCGGGCAAGAGGCTATTATGATGGCAGGGACCTCAACAGAGAAGTCACAGGTGGAGGAGAGATGATGAATCTAAGAGGCCAGAGATTACACGAACAGAAGGGAGGAAACTTGTGATTAGCTGGACATGTGAGGGAGGGAGAGAGAGATATACATGGAGGGGTCTTTGGAGACGGCAAAGCAAAGAGGAAACGCGGGCTTAAGGGAGCCTGAGGCCTTTCAAGGAAGCTCTGCAGCAATCGGGAAGAGTGTGGATCGAAGGCTGGAGAGAGAAGCCAGGCTTGAGGAATGGATGCAAAGGCAATGAACACACAGAGGTGACAACAAAAAATAATGAAATTTTTGAGCCTGGATGGAGCTGTCTATTGGTTTCCATGACAGGACTCCTGAGGATACAAAAATCCAAAGATTTTTAATCTCTGATAAAACATGCATAGAGTATTTACATGTGATGTAGGCGTACCACATACTTTAAGCCATCTCTAGATTACACACAAGGCCTAATGCAATGCAAATTCTAAGATAGTTGTTATGCTGTATTGTTTAGAAAATGAGGGCAAAACAACCTTATGTGTACTCACTATGATGCAGTTTTTATTTCCAATACTTTTCTTTCTGTGTGGTTCTGGGGACTGAACCCAGGGGCATTCCACCTTTGAGTTAAACCCTCAGTTCTTTTTTTATTTTTGATTTGAAACAGGGTCTTGCCAGGTGGCTGAGAGCCTTGCTAAGTTGCTGAGGCTGGCTTCAAACCAGCGATCCTCCTGCCTCGGTCTCCCAAGTACTGGGATTACAGGCCTGTGCCACCGCACTGGGATTATTTAAAATACTTTTCATCTGTGGTTGGTTGAATGCTTGGATACTGAACCTGCTGGTGGGGAAGGCTGAGTATATCTAAAAAGGGGGTGAGGTGGACCAGCAAACATGTTTTAAGAAGAAGAATGGCAAGAAAGTAAGACAAGGTAGTAGTTAGAGAAAATGGAAGGGAATTAGAAAGGTAGAGCTTGAGAAACAAAGGAGGTTTTTCAAGAAGCAGGGTGCCCTCAGGGCACTGCTGTGCCTCTGGAGCCACGCAGAGGAGAGCCTGGGAACTCATCGACTTAGCAATGAGGGGCACACTGATGCCACTTGAACCAAGCACCAGCATCAGAGGCCAGAATCTACATCGCAAAAGGCGAAAAAGCAGCCGTGAAGTGCAGCCAGTTGTGGGAGCGAATTCTGCCAAAGTCTGGAGGTGACGTGGAGGAGAAGAACATTTGCTAAGAAAGGCTGAGAGAAGGAGGGTATTTTTGTCATTGGAGGCTTGCGAGTCAGGTATGGAAGTATCCGGAGGGGGAGACAGCCACAGGAAAAAGAGAACAGATAATTGAGCGAGTAGAGAGGCAATTTTAAGGAGGGATTCAAGACAATAGAGGCAGGGGTTTGCTTTTCTTGAAAGAAGTGAGGGGACTGGATGTCCAAACTGCACACGACAGACGAACAGGAGAGATGTTTAAGATATACCTGAGCGCTGATGTGCATTTGTTTATTTTCTCAGAAGAGATTTAATGAGATTAGTTGTTAGATGCAGGATGGCTTATGATGAAATTATTAGGTAAAGAAAAATCAAGGAAAGGAGAATAAAGTGAGAGGGAACAGGAGGGAGTCAGGGTTGATGTTAGCATGCGAAGCGGGTCTCCCGCTCCGGCTGGAGGCTAGCCACAATTTGAAAATTAGTCCATGAGCAGCATCTTCCAGTCCACACTGCTGCTATTTGGGGAAGATCGCTCCTGAATGGAATAATGCTCCCAATGATGGCAGATTCTCCATATTTGGTTGTTAAGCTTAAAAAACACGGTGAGGAAAACACAAAATGGCTGAACAGGAGATGAGTCATACTTACGATCTCATTGTAAGTAGGGTCGGTGCATTTTGGAACAGATTTTGTTTTCCTCCTACGAACTTCACTGGGATATGGGAACAGATAAAATTCAACATGTGCGCTGGGCGCAGAGCCATCTGGGAGATGCTGCAAAGGAAAACGGTTATAAATATTAATGTGTGTTGCTATCAAAGAAAACAAATACATAACTACTAAATATCCAGACCAAAGGCAGAAAAGACCAGGATTTATTACAGTCATCCCGTTTATCAGAAAATAAGAGAAAAATAAAAAGGAAATACATCACTGCCCCAAAAGAATCCTAACTGCAGCTCAAAAGAAAAAAAATGACCCATTTGAAATTAAGTGGTTTGTCAGAGGACTGTGTTTAAAAGTCCACTGACTATAATTTACTTTAACTTTTTAATATAAAATTTAAATTTGCATTTTTTGACAGATATGGTCAAGAGATAAATATTAGTCAGAGGCAGAGACAGAAAATAAGTACCTTGGGGTACTTACTTTATATTACTTGAGGATAAAATACAAACTTCAAGTTTAACATATAAAGTGAGGTATAGTATTTAATGATGTATGTACATAATATATATACATATATGTATGTATATTATATGACATCATATTTTAAAGCAGTTTAATTAAAATAGAAATTATGCCTATAACTTTAATGTACTTGCAAGATGTTAAAATAGCTACCATAATTTTATTATCTGTGTTACTCTGAAATATATTAGATACTCCTTTTCCAAATTGTGTCCTATGGAGCCAGGCATGGGGGCTCGCATCTGTAATCCCAACACTGTGAAGACAGACAGGAGGACGGCAGGTTTGAAGACAGTCTCAGCAATTGATCAGACCCTTGGCAACTCAGAGAGACCTTATTTTAAAATAAAATAGGGCTGAGGGTATAGCTTGGAGGTAGAATGCCCCTGGGTTCAAAACCTTAATATTTCTCCCCCACTAAAAAACCAACCAAAGAAAAAACCTTGACAAGTTGTGTTCTCTAGAGTTCCAAATTTGCCACAGGAGCTGTCTGAACAGAGCAGAGTCAAATAGGGGATACCTGGATCTCTGCCTCACATCCCCTCTTCCCATCTGTAGCATCTTGGCTTTAGACCTGCCCAGCTTCTTCTTTTCTATTGTGTTAGATATGATATACTTATTTGTTACTATATCCTTTGGAGAATGAGCCCACCGTTTCAAAAACTTGGTAAAGGAAATGGGTCTTATATATTTTTTTTTTCTGAGAATGAGGGTATTGCTATGTTTCCTAGAATCACCTAGAACTTATTGGAATAGATATGCTGGATAAATTTGCATAAATAAATATGCTGGATAAATTCTCTACATCCCTTGCTTTATCAGAACTATTGTCCACAGACTTACAGATTTTCTTATCAACTATAATGGTATTGTACATAACATTGCTTCTGCCCAAAGAAATCACTTCACCCCCCAAGAAGTGCAGAATTGAGCCTTCTTCCTAAAATTCACTGGTCTTTTCATGTTTCCCACCATCCTGAAGTAGCTAGTTTCTACAAAAGGGTAGAATGGCTTTTTGAAGATTTAGTTATAATCCACCAAATGAATTAACCCACGAGTATTACCATCAGTGATGGTAAAGTATCACCATCTCTGCAAGATGGTGACACTTTGCAGAGGTAGGGAGAAATTCCCCGAGAGTTGTCTATCCTTTGAATCACATACAATAACTAGAATGATTTCTCCCAGAGCCTAGATTTATGCATTCAGGGAGCAATAAGTGGAAAGAGACTGATACCACGCACTGGTAGGCCCAGTGACCCACTAGCAAGATTTGTATTTCCTGTTGCAACAACTTCATGCTCTGTTGGCCTAGAAGACTGCCGCCCAGCCATGCCTCCTAAATCAAAACTTAGAAGACAGAGTTACAGTGCTGGCTTCTGGTCACTGATCCTGTCTACCACTTGTGTGGTAAACAAACAGAATTACACAGGGAGGGGAGGAAGGATACCTCTGAAATACAGGAGATCCTTTAGGGCATTTCTGAATGTTACCTGCTCTGCAATTAGTCAATGGCAAACCACGGCAACCCAGTCCAGGCAGAGTTAACTATAGCCCAGAACCATCAGGAATGGATGTTTGGTATAGTCGGATCTGGAATGTCCTGTAAAACCTCACCATACAGCAAGGTTCAGAGGTGAAATTATCCAGTCATGAGTGCCCTAACCCTATCAGTGCATTCTTCCTTTTGGTGGATTAAAAATTTGAATGGAGCCAGGCGTGGTGGCGCACGCTTGTAATCCCAGCATTTGGGAGCCTGAGACAGGAGGATCGTGGTTCGTGGACAACCTCAGCTACTTAGTGAGGCCCTTTGAGAATGGCCCTGGGTTCCATCCTCAGTATTATAATAAAAAAAAATTGAGTGGAGCTTTTTCTCAGTAATTTTTGGATTAATCCATTTGGTGCATTAAAAATTTGAATGGAGCTACTTGGCAGTAACTGTTGACAGGTTGGGCATAGATAGAGGAAGCAGGCCACTGGGGTGTGGCCGAGGATGATTTCTGTCCCTGGTCCCTTCCTCTGTCTTTCTCTTTTCTAGCAGTCATGAGCTGAAGCAGCCCTCCTCTGCCATGCTCGGCCACTGTGATGTTTCTACCTTGTAGCCTACTGACCATGGACTGACCCTCAGAAACCCTGAGCCAAATCAACCTTTCTTCTGTTATTCTTGTCAGGTATTTTGGCCAGAACGATGAAGAGTTGACTCACCATGATCAGCAGTTATATACCAAAGGCAAGGAGAATGCAGAATGAAAGAGGGTAGTTATAATATCAACTTGAACCGTGTGTGGTGACACATGCTTGTAATCCAAGTACTTGGAAGGCTTAGACAGGAAGCTCACAGGTTTGGGTCAACCTCAGCAACTTAGTGAGACCCTGGATTTTTTTTTTTTTGAGGTGCTGGGGGTAGAAGCCTGGGGCATTCTACCTTTGCGCTACACCCCCAGTCCTATTTTTAAAATTCTTTTTTATTTTTTGAAACAGGATCTCACTGAGTTGTGAAGGGCCTTGCCAAGTAGCCGAGGCTGTCCACGAGCCGCCATCCCCAGATCTCCGCCTCCCAAATGCTGGGATGACAAGCATGCACCACCACGCCTGCCCTGAGACCCTGTTTTGAAATAAAAAATAAAATAGGATTAGGGGTGTAGCTCAGAGGTAGAATGCCCCTGAGTCCAATCCTCAGTACTGCTGATAAACACATAAATTAATTAATTAATATCAAGTATAACCACATAACCAATTACAGAAATGAAGACTGAATTTTATGAATATTTACTCCTAAGTTTCACAAGTATTTTCTTGTTAGTTTGTACCGATTTTGTGGGTATAATATAGCAAATATCTTTGTTTTTTCTCTTATTACCTTATGCTACATAAAATGTATTCTTTATATCTTAGTATTTAAGTTTTATTAATTCTCTATCAGTATTTAAGCTGTAAGATATTAAGGAAGAGAAATGCCACGGAATGACTCTTTCTTTGCTGAGGGAGAGGTTAGTATATAGTTTTTTCTTTTTAATATGTTTTTATTGGTGCATTATTTTGTATACAGCATAACTATAACTTGGCTGTTGTCTTTACTCAGAGATTAGGTGCAGTTAGATTCATATCAGCACCAAGTTGATGAGGGTTGGATTGAAGTTGGCGGGGCCATGGGACGCTCAGATACCAGGTGGAGCATTATTTCTAGAAGTGTCTGGGAGGGTGTTTCCAATATTACGTGTGAATCTGTGGCCTGTGTACAGCAGACTGCCTTCCTCCGTGTGAGCGGGACCTTGCATTATCTCACCCACCAAAGACCTGAATAGAACACAGTGTTAAGGAAGGGGACCTTGCTTTTAGTGCCTGGCTCTTGCTAACCCCTTGCTTTATATCAGGACTTAAACCCTCTGCTCTCCCGGTTCTTAGGCCTTTGGACTTGGGCTGGAGTACTTGATTGGCTTTCCTGAGACTTCAGCTTGCAGTCTGCAGACTGTGGAACTTCTTGGTCTCCTTAACTCCATGAGCCAATTCCTCATAATAAATCTCTTTATAGCTGTATCTTTATCTCTCTTTGCTTTTATACTATCTGTATTCCATTGATTATTTTTTTTCTCTAGTAGACCCTGATTGGAGGGCAGGGCTTGAACGGTACATGTCTGTACTGTTTTTGCTTCCCACAGATTAAATGTGAATACACTATATGCGCTGGTTGAGCAAGTTCTTTAACAGGCGACATTCCAGAGAGCAGGGAGGGGTTCTCGACCTTGGCACTGTTGACAGCTGGGGCCAGATCATTCTTTCAAGTCTTTAGTGCAGGGGCTGCTCTGTGGATGTAAAATGTTCTGACATTGTTACTTCCTCTGTGTATGAGATGTCTGTAGGGCCAACTTTCTAGCGGTCAACCAAAACATGTCCCCAGACATTGTTAAGTGCCACCTTGGGGGCAAAATCAAACCCATTTGAGAACCACTGATGTAGACAGCTCTCAAATAAGGATCCCTGGCTCATTCCTGGAGTCTCAGCCTAGAGACCTATGGCTATTTCCCCCTGAACATCTTCTTGGCATTCCTACACATAATAATCTCAAATGAAAATCTATCTTCTACTCTTTTTCACTACTCCAAAACAAATTTTTTCAGCTCCTTAAAATCCTGCTAAATAAATACTACTTCTCTCTGGGGCTTTCCTTGTTTTTGATTCTTAAATACAACAAATGTACCAGAATCCAACTCCCTCTTATTTATTTATTTATTTATTTATTTATTTATTTTTTACACAGTTTATTTGCCTACACAGATCTCGATTCTAGACTTTTAATTGTAATCACTTTTAATCTTTCTGGTCTTCCCATCTCTTCTCTTCCTTCATCCTGTATATCACTGATATATCTCATTTTCATAAACCTGACTTGATCATGTAATTTCCTTTCTCTGGATGTTCAAGGGTTCCCCATTGCTTGAAGAATAATCTCCAAGTGATAGAGGAGGAATGACCCTTTGTGGAACCCACTTTCACCAGGCTGTTACCCACGCACCAGCTCTGGACCTCTATTTCCAAGTGAGTGCCCTTGACGAGACCTTCACCATTCTGCAGTTCCGGGCCTGGCGTACGAGTGCGGGTTTCAGATTGTCAGGTGCATATTAAATGAGAGCAGCAGGCTTCATTTCTCCTTTAACAGCTTTAAATGATGACATTGATTTCTCAGGACTCAGAGAAACTTCTCACCCAGTGTTGCTGTCTTATCAACATCGATTCGTCCCCTTACCGGCATCATATCCTGTCTCTTAAAGACCTCAGGTAATTTATTAAAGAAACCACTAGCCATCTCCTCATCAAATAATTTGCATTTTACCCTTTGCCCTTATGTTTATGCAAATTCAATTTTACATCAAAATGATTAAATAGCCTTTACTTGTCTAAACTGTCTTAGCCTGGGATTCTTATCCTGCCTGCATTTCGACCTTCATGGGCATGAATACTGACAGGACGAATCAGAAAGCTTAGACATATGACATTCTCAGTCTGGACAATGGAGAGTCCCCTTGTTCCTCCAGAGGACTTGCTGATTCACAGTGGGTTGCAATAAAGTAGCATTACTGCTTTCCTCTAAAATCCTGGCAAATGGCTTTACTGTGCTCAGAAGATAATGCAAAGCCATTGAAACATTTTTTTTGTTGTTGCTCATAATATCTCTGAACTCAATAGATTCTGAATTTGCTATTAAGTAGTTATCATTTTTTAGGTTTTAAAAATAGGTTCAGCAGGGCGTGGTGGCTCACGCTTGTAATCCCAGCATTTGGGAGGTAGAGGACAGAGAATGGCAGTTCACAGACATCCTCAGCTACTTAGCAAGGCTCTTTGAAACTCAGTGAGACTCTGTTTCAAAAATAAAAAGACTAAAAAGTAGGGCTGGGGGTATAGCTTGGAAGCAAAGTGCCCCTGGGTCCCATCCCCGGGCACCGAAAAAAAAAAAAAAAAAGGGTTCATATGTGTGTCTTTTTAGGAGATTAGAAATTCTTTAATGGAATATCCACTTATGGTTCTCTCTACCTCAATTCCTTTGGGCTTTGTTCTATTGGTTCTTAAGAACCTAATTCCTCCCCACACCCACTCTTCTTTCAAAGCTATTGACCTGTTTCTGAGCCTGCAATCAAAAATTTTAAAATCCCCACTTGAAACTGGGCTTCCGATCACCTTGTATTTTTGCTTTTGTGGTCATGGCTTCCCTTCATAATATTCTTTTTGTGTGTGTGTGTGTGTGTGTGTGTGTGGTACTAGAGATGGAACCCAGGGGCCTTCTACCTCCGAGCTCTACCCCCAGCCTGCTTTTTTATTCTTTATTTTGAAACAGGGTCTCACTGAGTTGCAGAGGGCCTCACTAAGTATCTGAATCTGGCTTCGAACCTACGCGATCCTCCTGTCTCAGCCTCCCGAATGCTGGGATTACAAGTGTGTGCCACCACGCCTGGCTTTAATACTACATTTCTAAGACTCTGACTTCATCCTGTCTCTGAGGTCACATTAGACAACTGTATGCATATTCCCTTTTCTTATGCTCCCCTACCCTTTCCAGAGCTGTCCTGGGCTGAGAGCATCATTATCTATGCTCAGTGACAGGAAGACTTGTAGTCATCCCTCCACTTTCACCTGGAGAGCTGGTTCCCCCGATAGCCGTCTTTTTTTTTTCTTTTCTGAAACTTGGTTGAGTTCTCTGTGACATTTTTTTTTTTAATCTCCTTTTTGGATTTTCCCCTTTTTAATTCTTTGAAAATCCATTAGCCAATAAGCACACTCAGCTATTCAAATCTCTGTGGTGGAGCTAATTATGACTTTCCCAATTTCTTGGGAGACTATGAGCTGTGTGTGTGTGTGTGTGTGTGTGTGTGTGTGTGTGTGTGTGTGTGTGCTGTATTTCTGTGCCTTCTCTTATCCTTGTACAAATTCTCCCTATATTTCCTCTCCTTTGTGGAGTATAAGAAGG
Source organism: Muscardinus avellanarius (assembly GCF_963383645.1). Taxonomy (NCBI): domain Eukaryota; kingdom Metazoa; phylum Chordata; class Mammalia; order Rodentia; family Gliridae; genus Muscardinus; species Muscardinus avellanarius. The sequence goes on along the minus strand of NC_137797.1, from coordinate 108,171,410 downwards.
AAAAAAAGTAGATATATTTTTTTCACTCGGGTGATATTGTAAGGTGTTTGTATTTAATCAGAGAGTTGCCTTCTAGGGGCCCTGGAGTGGAGGGCGGGGGCTGGATCCACATTTACCACTGTTAGAGTTAGATAGAAAATGTCGCCTAAAGAGCTCATTTATTAATATGCAGGGTTGATGTAGTTAAGTCATTAGAGTTGAAATCTCAGGATAAATCCATTGCAGTGGTGTTGTTATCTGGTTGGCGGCCTGAGCTGGTAGTTTGTGGCTGGAGAGTTGGTTCCCTGGGGTTGTGGCATTGGGGTTAGATATGATTTTCCCCTCCCTCATTTTCTCCCTTCCTTCTGGACTCCATGATGTGAGGAGTGCAGCCCATGGGCTTTCCTTCTCTCTGCTCCCAAACACCATCCCTATGACCCAGACACCAACCTCACAGGGACTGAACCCAGAATTCTCAGAAACTGGGAGCACATACACCCTCCTGCTTCTAAGTTATATGGTCAAGTCCTTTGGAGTATAGCCATTAAAATGCTGACAAATACAGCCACCAAACAGTCTTCACAGAAGAACTGATCTGTCTCAAACGTGTGGACTACGGTTTTGTCAAATACATGTAGGTGATCTTGTTAACGCAACTTTAGTATTTTAAAAGCACTGCTGCATCTGTAGTAGGTTAAAAGACTATTTCTTAACTTTACCAGGTATTAAGAGAATTTTAGAGACATCTGATGAATTATTTTTTAAAAATCAGTTTAAAAAGGGGCTCCACTGGTCCAAGTGAAGACCTTCTGGCATTCCTTGATTTTATTAGTGGCAAGATTTATTTTTCAATAAAAGAGTGAAATATAGCTTGGTGATTATCTTAAGTTGCAAAACTTAAAATGTATGCTTGCATATTAGTAATTATTTTTTCACAATGCTGACCTCTAAGTGGTGTTGTTTTAGTTGTATGAATAATTAAATATACCAATTTTCTGCCTTGATTTTCTTTGTCCCAGATTGCAGAGAGCATTTCAAGTGGCTTTCAATGCTACTGATGTTGTTCTTATGCCCAAGAAATAAAAGTATTTTGAAAACCTAGGCAACTGATCAAAATGGAGAAGAAAATAAAAACAAAAAACAAACAAACAAAAATACCAATTTCTAGTTGGTACAAAAACAAATCAGTTAAAAATCTTTATAAGGTAAATTAAATCATCTAACATAACAGGGTATGCCAGTATTTTCATATGAATATATGAGAAAGGTATTTATTTTTAATGCATAATACATAGTATTTAATATATTTGAAATACTTTTTAAAAACATAATTCTCAAGCCAATATTATTCTCCATATTTTATTGGAAGTTTTTCTAGAAAAACTTATGTGATCAACTGATGCCATATATGACTTTATACAAACCAGGGCAAAGACTTGGGAGCTCTTCTAGATCAAGTTTTATAGGAAATGTTATGAAGATGGTTTAAAAATATCAGACACTTTGGATACTTCTAAAGATTAATCTAAAGCTTAATTGTATTTAATAGGTTATTATCTTCCAATGAATAATTTATGAAAATTTTCATTTTTTTAAAAAGTTCAATGTTCCCAATCATGGAAAATATAAGCTTTAGTGGAAATCAACTGACGATGATTAAAATATGATAAGACTACCCAAACCGAAGGTCTATTCCAGAAACAAAGCAGCGTAATAAAGAGGCATTTTCTCATCTGTGTACCTGCCAAGTTGCAATTTGTAAGCTCAGGCTAGCTAGCCAGCATGAAAAGGGTCTTTGGATAAAATGATAGTGTGTACAGCAAACTAGAGAAGTACAGTTCAAGTGCTTGAAATATGGTTTGGCTTTTTTCTTAAATGTTGAAACCATCTTTCTACGCTGTGTGTGTATGGGTTAACATAAGAGTGGTGATTTCTAGATTTTTATGAATTTAATAATGTGGCTCTGGCTTTACTTCATACCCATTTGAGCTTTTAACAGCACTGGTGTCACTTACTTAAAATATTAATTTACAGGTTTAACTATCATGTGTCTGACATATTGTGTGGTCTATTTGAGAACAGAGAAAAGGGATCGAGATAGCTTCTGCCATCAAAGAAATAAACTCATTGGTACAACCATCTCCATTACACGCGCGCGCGCGCATACACACACACACACACACACACACACACACACACACACACACGATGGCACATATTGGGGACTTTGGCAGAGGGGGAAGGAGACAGGAGGTAGAATGCTTCTGAGTTCAATCTAATTTTTTTTTTTTTTTTTTGTGGTACTGGGGGTGGAACCCAGAGGCTTTCTACCTCCGGGCTATACTCCCAGACTTATTTTTGGAAACACGGTCTCACTAAGTTACTGAGAGCCTCACTAAGTAGCGGAGGCTGGCTTCGAACCTGTGTGATCCTCCTGTCTCTGCCTCCCAAGTGCAGGGATTACAAGCGAGCGCCACCACGCCCGGCTAATCTAAAAATTTTTATAGGAATGCGTGTTGGAGTTAGGTAGTCACTACTTTTCTCTCTTGAAGCAAAACAGAATACAAAAAGTATAAGAAAAAAAGAGTCTAGCCCTTATAAGGCTAGAGAAGATGGATGAGAGTCATTGGTTTTTTATGTCTATCAAAATGAATACCTGTGTATATCTGATTGGAGTTTTAACTCAGAGACTGCATGACTTCCTGAATTCACGTTAATTTCTCACATGTTAATGAAGACTACTTCAACATTTTGGACAAAAGAAAACATTTTAAAAATCTTTGGAACTTATTTATTTGATCAATGCTTGCAAATTTTGCATATTAAAAAACTAGTGTCAGCTGTGTGTGGTGGCACATGCTTGTAATCCCCAAACTTGGGAGGCGGAGACAGGAGTATCACAGAGGTTCGAAGCCTCTCGCTGGTTTAAGAGACCCTGTTTCCAAATAAAAATATAAAAAATAGGTCTGGGAGTATAGCCTGGAGGTAGCAGGGTTCCATCCCCAGTACCACCAAAAAACAAAACAAAACAAAAAACATAGTCCTAAGTTAAATCCCTCTTTCTAAATAATTTGATAAAATTTAAATTTTCAGCTTTTTGCTATTCTAAGTCTTTTCTTATTCATCTGTTTTGTAATATTTTTTCTATTGTTTCTTCTTTCTTAGCTTATTTTATTTTATTTTTTTGTAGATCAGAATATAGAATTGAGGAGGTCTTGGAGAAAGGACAGAAATTAGACCATTAAAGAAAGTCCCAGAGAATGATTATATTATAAAATTCTCTTCATGTACAGGCAAATATATTGATGTTTATATCATCTGTAGAGAAAAAAGTGTGTGAAGAGTTTTTGAACATTTTTAAAAATAGTGAGAGGGAGCACCAAGCACAGTCTGAATGTCCACCATTTTCCATATGATCCGCATAAAAATAAAAATAAAGTCCTCAATAAGAATTTAATTCCTCTTAAGTGAAACAGATGTTAGGAGGAAATATTTGACACTTGAACATCCTGTTTATTATTAAGTACTGTAGACAGCCAAATTCAGAGAAAAGCTATTGATTTATAAAAATGGCTCACATTAAACTGCCCTTAAATATATGTTAATATAGTAAATGTGTATTAAATATATTAACATATATTTATTAATATATAGTTATTAGTATATGTTAAATATATATTAATTTTTATTGGTATATTGTAGTCATACCTCTCAATGGGGTTACAAAATGGTAGAGCCCTACATGCACACATCACTCATTTAGCCCTTCCCTAATTCCCATCCCATACCCTCCCCTCCCTCTTTCTCATGTTTGGCTTAGTGATTGGCTTTGATATATGTGTGAATGCACAGCATGTACATTAGGGAATATATTTCTAACAGTGATATAAACTGTTTGGGTCAACATCCTTACTGCTATAATCCAAACCAACCTACCACACAACACAGAGAATGGACAATTTATTTGCTTAAAATTTCTTGGAGATTCCAGGTTCAGTCCATGTGAGGGCAGGGTCCACTCACTCCAGGACATGGTGGCGGAAACAGAGAGAGGGACAGAGTAGGGATCTGTCCTCACAGAATGGCAGCCAGAAGCAAGTGAGTACAAGCAGGCAAGGGGATTCAGAGCAAAAGCAGAGTCCCTGAGGCCACGGTGCTAGGGACCTATCTTCTCCACACACACACTGTCAGCCTAGGTTACCACAGTTCTTGGTTAATTCATCACAATGTATTTATCTACTGACCGGATTACAACCCTCATGATTAAATTAAACCTACACTGAACATGAATATGTGTGCTCTTCAGGAGACACTCTAAATTCTAACTATAATATCAGCTTAAGAAGATACATACTTATTTAACAACCATGTGCTCAGTGCTGTGCTAAGCACTGTAGAGTGTACAAAAATTTTCCATCATTTTTACATTTTCTGCATTTTCTCCATGATTGAAACTACAAGATGAACCAAGGCCATCAACCTTTCAAGAGCTGATATAGGGCAAGGAATATCAGGTGAATGGTATGGGCAGTAAGAATGAGAAGTTCCCAGAGGAGAAAAGGTCACAGGAGTGAGAATAAGCCAGGAGACTAAGGGAAGACGAGAGGAAGGCAGCTTTAGGTGTAGAAGGGAAATAGAAAGAACACATAGATATTCAGCTGTTCTGAATGATGATGTTTGGTCAACAATGAATGAACCATCTAGACATGATACAAATTTTGTGTTGAGGAAGGAATAAAATGTGAGTTAAAACTAAATTCTGAGATACCTATGTATTAGGGTAAGAAATTTGAAATTTACAGACACTATTAAAATTTTTGTTGATATGAGAGCAGATCTATGCAGGGTGGGTTAGAGAAAAAAGAGAACAAATATAGATAATATCACATCAATCAACATAATTGATAGATTAATTAACCGGATATTCAGTAAGATTTTGAGTATAATAAAAGTAAAGGGAAATTAAAAGGATTTGTTAGTTGTTATATTTAAGAGTTTAAATTGGATGAAATATGGAAAATAAATTATAGAAATATTTCAATCAGGAGTTATGTGAGGATGGTACAAGAGTATATAAAAATAAGTAATTCAGGGCGTGGTGGTGCGCGCTTGTCATCCCAACATTTGGGAGGCTGAGAAAGGAGGATCACAGTTTGCGGACAGCCTCAGCTACTTAGTGAGGCTCTCTGCAACTTAGTAAGACCCTATTTCAAAATAAAGAATAAAAAATAGTGCTGGGGGTATAGCTTTGAGGTCTAATGCCCCTGGGTTCCATCCCCAGACCTGCCGAAATAAAAATAAAAAAGAACTGGTTTTAGAAGAGGGTCAAATTTTGGAATTTTTTAGCTTAAAGAGATAGAAAGATATCAGAGTTTAAATGCCCATCAGACGGTTGGAAAGATGTGAATGGAATTCAGAGAAAGATTAAAAATAGAGCTATACATTTAGGAGTAATTTATATTATCTTTAAAGTTTCTCAAGACTGGATGCAATGCCTTAGAAAATTAGTTTTAAGTGTTAAAGCCTTGGATATTGGAAAATCTTCACGTTGAAGGGCTAAGTGTAAAGCCATCCTTTATTAAGTCACTACACACAGTATCTATTTTAAAATTTTACGAGCTAAAGAAGGCTGAAAAAGAGTGCTGTTAGGTGTGGAGAAAATATGTGGACAGTCAAGGTTTATGGAGATACTGAGAACAGGAAAGTTCAAGAAGGAAGGAGGCAGTAAGTGCTGCTTGTTAAAAAAGGGATCGGTGATAGCAGATTTGTAGAAAATGTAGGACTGGTATCACTGAAAAATATTTGGTAATCATGAAGGGTCAGTGTTCTGATTGTCATTCTTGCAGCCATAATCTAAAGATCTGTCCACGTAATTTACAGGAAAGAAGATTTATTTTTTTACTGTTGCAGGCTCAGTCCATGTGAGGCCGGGGAATGTGGATCTTAGAACATGGCGGCAGGAGGCGGAGAGAGGGAGAGTGCATGGGCTGTGCTCCTCACATCATGGCAGCCAGAAGCCATAGAGAGAGAGCAGGTGGAGGAGGATCCATATATAATCCCCAAAGCTGCACCCCCAGGGACCCACCCCTCCAGCCACACCCTGCTGGCCCAGGACACACTAATGAAATTTTCCACTGTTGGTACTACAACCCTCATGACTCTCATCTTCTCCAAACATTAATACTTGAACTTTTTAGGGGACATTTTATATCTAACTGTAACAGTTGATATTTCCTTGGCTAATCTCAACAGAAAACACAGTAGAATATCTGAATATCTGGATCTGGGTGGGGTACTCCTTACTGAACAATGTTCTGCTTCTAATACTTTAAATTGAGAGACTAATGTTATAACAAGCCAACTCTGGAATATATTTTTGTTCATGGTGCACATGCCAAATTCAAGTGAGGGGATGCTGGCTGTAAGGAAATCATCCTTCATTAAAAGATCGCTATTTATTTAGACAAATGAATTTAGGATGGAACAGTAACAAGTTTCCTTTAAGAATCTAGATGTCAAAAAATTTACTTAGTGACAAGCTCAGAACCTGTCCTGTGTATAAGTCTTTTATGGCATAACTAGCAACTCTGGAACTGCTTCTCAAAATGTGTTCATGGAATCCTTGCATCTGAAATCCGTCTGGAATCCCTGTATTGTGCAGCACAAAGAAAACAAATCCAGAAACGGAAGAGAATAGAGTCACCCAGGAAACCGGGAGCTGCCTGTGTGACAAAACATAGCAATCCTAACCCAGGCTTGCAGGAACCTGCGTTAGAAAAACCAGAAACCCCAGGCTATCCTAATGCCTTTGAAAACGTTAAGACTTTTTCTTTCTTTCTTTTTCTTTTGGTGGTACTGGGGTTCCTGGAAGCCCTTCTACCTCCGGGTTATACTCCCAGACCTATTTTATACATTTTTATTTGGAAACAGGTTCTCTTAAGCCAGCGTGGCTGGCTTCGAACCTGCACGATCCTCCTGTCTCCACCTCCCAAGCGCGGGGATTACAAGCGTGTACCACCACGCCCGGCGAAAATGCTAAGACATTTTAAGTATAAAATGTAATATATTTGTGACTATGTTAAGCCTGGGGTCCTGTTACTCTATTTGATCTAATTTCTCTTTCTCTTCTGCTAATTTTCATGCAGGAGCTATATTCTCCTATTTTGCATCATATGAAAACAACAGCAACAACAAATAAGACCGTCTACACAGTGGGTCCTGTTTTTTGTGATGTTACTTGCTCCTCCTTTTAAATAACTATTCTGTTACAGTATAAGAACTTCCAACAGTGTGGGTCGATTTTATATCAGAAGAGGGTTTCATTGTATTGATTCTTTTCAGAGAAATGTTCATGGTCTGGTGCAGGAAGAAGAAAACAGCCCAGTAGGAGAGAGATTTGAGAAATGTACATGTTAAGGGGGAATGCAGAGACAGGCACGGTACAAGTCAATGGGACAGGGCATTCTGGTTTTTGTTACTGGAGATTGAACTCGGGCTCATTCTACCTTCAACTACATCCCCGTTCCTTTGCAAATTTCTTTTTTAATTTTAATTTTTTTTTGGTGGTACTGGGGTTCCTGGAAGCCCTTCTACCTCCGGGCTACACTCCCAGACCTACTTTTACATCTTTATTTGGAAACAGGGTCTCCTAAGCCAGCGTGCGCAGCTGGCTTCGAACCTGCGCGATCCTCCTGTCTCTGCCTCCCAAGCGCGGGGATTACAAGCGTGCGCCACCACGCCCGGCCTCTTTTTAAGTTTTGAAACAGAGTCTTGCTAAGTTGCTGAGGCTGGCCCTTAACCTGAGACCCTCTTGTCTCAGTGCCCCAAGTAGTGGGATTATAGGTGTGCACCACCACGCCCAGCTTAGACGAGAGCATCTTGAGGTGGGATACCTGGGAAGGTGTTAGGGAGATTTTACAAAATATTTCAAATCTAAATAATTTTTATATATTTCCCTGTCATATGAACTGAAGTATTATTAGGAAAAAAACTTTTGGCCAAGCTTCTAAATAATTAGAAAACAATTGCAGTACTTTGTCAGTCTCTGTTCAGTAGAGTAAAACGTTTTGCTGCTTTGAAAGGAAAAAAGTTTTAGTATTTTTGTTTTAGCTTGTGATCTCACAGGAGAGAAGTAATTCTTAGAGCAAAGCTTCAAAGATTTAATATGAGATAAAGAGTTCCTTTCATCAAACTTAATTTTAAATATATCAGAACCACAGGCAAGATAATTCATTTTAATATTAATATAAAATCAAGCACAACTTCTTTAGTCTGATTACTCTGGCATGTGAACACATTGAAGGCTCAGAAAATAAATAACAATTAGCTAAAACTTGAAATGAGCAAAGAAAATATGCCGAGAATTTATAGATGGATTTTTATATCATTTATATTAAAATGCTCTTCCTTCAAATAAGGAGAGTAAAATAATCATTTGAAAGCAGCTGCAGCATGTGAGAACTTTGTTGTGATTTTTAGGTGAGAAAAATCCTAGTCCTTAGTTATTCACAGCCAGAGTAACCTGATGTTCTTTAATTCAACCAAATATCCATTGAGCACCTTCTGTGTACTTGGCATTTAGCTAGATATTTTAGTGTGTAGTAGTGACACAATTAGGGGAAAAAATAAGAAAGGAAGATATGTTCTTTTATTTTTTTTTGGTACTGGGGATTGAACCCAGGAGAATTCTACCTGTGAGTTGTACCCTCAGGGTGTATTTTTGAAACAGGGTCTCTCTAAGTTGCTGCGGTTGACTCAAACCTGCCATCCTTCTATCTCAGCCTCCCAAGCACTGGGATTATAGATGAGTGGCCCTGTGCTGGCTGAAAATAAGTATTTCAATTACCACAAAGAATGGTTGCGTGCATTTTTACATGTGGGCCTCAGAGAGGACTCACAGTAAAATACAGGACACGTGAGGCTGAGGCATAGAGAATATTGGGCCATGAGTCCGGGGAAGAGCATTCAGGATGGATTAAGTGGCATATACAAAGGCCCTGTGGCAGCAACAAGCCTGCCATGTTCAAGGAAGTCACTGAGACCGGACTGAGTGACTGCGGGGTTCTGAGATAAGGGGTGTGGCTGAAGAGGTCCAAGGGGCCCGATTGGGAGTCCTCACAGGTCATGAGTAGGTATATTGATTGGTTCTTGTGATGTGTCATGCTCCAAAAGAGATACAAAGAAAGGAATGCAGGCTCTGGCCTTCATCTTAAAGGAGCTTTCTAGCAGTGAGGGGGAGATTATGAAGAGAGGAGGGAAGAAGCCAGGAGGACCACGCAGGGACCACAGCTGTCCTACACGATGCTGGCTGGATCCAGCGGTGGCCGCGGGGCTGGGAAGAGCCGGGGTCTGGGTTTACTTGGAAAGCAGACCAGCAGAATTTGCTAATGTGGCGGCTGCAGCTTGGGAGAGGAGGAGAGGTGTCCAAATGCTCCCACGACTTTACCCCGCGTAACTAGAAGGCCAAAGGTGCTGTTTATGGAGATGAGGAAGGCCGGTCGGTTTAGAAGCCCAGTCACCAGAGGTTCCAGCCCGTGCATAGCAAGGTTGAGACGCCACCGGATCTCTGCTGGAGCTGGAAGAGCTGTTAGTAGTGGACACAAGCGTGGATTTTAGGGGAGAGCTCCGAGCTGGCTTGGTGAGTAGGGGGCGCAGGAAAAGAAAGTGATGTTTAAAGTGTTGCAGTGAGAGGGAGAGAGATGCGGTCAGACGCTGGATTTCAGGGCACCAGAGTCTCTCAGTGTTAAGAGACGGGGGAAGAGAGAGACGCGAGGAGGCCGACTGAGAAGTCAGGTCACAAAAAGCATCACAGGGCTGGCACGGGCTGCTGAGCGCGCCACGATGGTCTAGGTTTGGGCTGCCATGTTTTTGTTTGTTTTTACTTTTTATGGGGTTTATTGGGTTCTCTGCTGTTTCTCCCTAACGTGACCTCAGTGTTAAACTCGCTGTCCCTCATGCGTTTTCTACCCCTTTGCCCGCCCGGCGTTCCCTCGAAGGGCCTCAGCAAATCCTCCGTAATGTGGCTTCATCTGGATGTAAAATGCATCTCTGAAAACGGTCACAAGGAATTTGAGAATATATCTGGTGAATGAAATGGATGACCAAGTTGGTTAATATCACTTTTGATCAAAAATTCAGCATGACCGTTAAATAATATCGCCAAGTTTACTATGTGGTTTATGTGCCGGCTCTAAAAGAAAAAAAAGCAATTTCAATTTTAATAGGCATTTTCTAAAAGGTTTTAAGCAGGGACATTACCGAAACAAATAGTTTCTAAGGGGACTATTTTCAAGGCTAACAATAATATAGCATATTATATATTATATAATGAACATATATATATTATTTTAACTTCTTTAACAATATTTATTAATATATTGTTTTATCATGTTTATATATACTTTTTTCTTGCTACTAGAGACTGAACCCAGAAGTATTTCACCCCTGAGCTATATCCCCAACCTTATTTTAATTTTTTTTGACAGTACTGGGGGTTGAACCAAGAGGCATTCTACCTCCAACCTACACCCCTAGCCCAATTTTTTATTCTTTACTTTGAAATAGGGCCTCACTAAGTAGCTGAGGGTGGTGATGAATCTGTGATCCTCCTGTCTCAGCCTTCTGAATGCTGGGATGACAAGCGTGCACCACCACACCAGGCTTTAATTTTTATTTTTGAAGCAGGGTCTGGCTAAGTTGCTGAGGGTCCTGCCAAGTGGCTAGACTGGCCTAGAAATTATGATTAATTGTTTCAATCTCTCACGTACTAGAATTACAAGAATATACTACCACATCTGGTTTGTGTAAGAATATTTTTACTATATTGCTTTATCATGTTTATAGAGATGCTGTAGGCCATAAACATGCATGTAGCCATAAATAATATCTGACTCAATATTCAATGAGTTTAATAGTTTCCTAAATAGCTGCTGTCCTTATGAAAAGCAATTATCTTATCAAAAGCAATGGAAGAAAACTATTTTAGTGAGTAAAAGATCTAAACATTTGTAAAAAATATTTGCCCAGATAATACAAAAGATACTGTCTGTGAACACCTCAGACTTGCTAACAAGCATCCGTGGATGTCTGGCTAAGACTAAGTTTGTTTTGGACGGTTCCATTGCAAATTATGCCAACTGTTTATTCACCAAACAAACATCTATCAAGTCTCAGCATGTACCAGACTCCCGTCATGCAGAGAAGTTTGCTCCCTTATTCTTTCCCAATGCATCCTGGGAGATTTATATGCCTTTGAGTCAAAATTGTGATACCGATGGTCTTCACATCATATGAAGCATAGTAGGGAGAGACAGGGTACGGAGCTGCTGGACTAGAGCCCAGGAGGATTGGTGGAGCTGGCGGGGTTTAGATGGACCTTTTTCTATTCACTATACCCAGACACGGCTACTTAACCACTATCACAGAGAGCACCCTCTCTTTCTTTTGTTTATTTGTTTGGTCCTGGAGATTAAGCCCAGGGATGTTCTACCTCTGAGCTTTTTACTTTTTACTTTGAAAAACAGGGTCTCACTAAGTTTCTGAGGGTCTTGCTATATTGCTGAGGCTGTCCTCGAACCTGTGATCCTCCTGTCTCAATCTCCCAAGTCCTGAGATTACAGGTTTGTGCCACTGTGCCTGTCTCCCCCTCCTCCTTAGTGACAAGGTCCAGTTATTATTTTTGCATCTGACTTGCCTCCCTCTTTGTATGATCCAGCAATACCACTTCTGGGTACCTACCCAAAAGAATGGAAACCAAACTACCAAACGAATGCATGTGTATCTATGTTCATAGCCGCACAATTCACCACAGCCAAACTATGGAACCAGCCAAGATGTCCATCAACAGATGAGTGGATTACAGAACTGTGGGATATGGACACAATGGAATTTTACTCAGCCATAAGAGCAAAATTATGTCATTTAGAGGGAAATGGATGGAACTGGAGAACATTATGCTAAGGGAGATGAGTCCATCACAAAAAGTAAGAAATCAGATGCTCTGATTTGCGGAAACTAGGAAGAAAATGGGTCATAGGAGGAAGTCTAGACAAAGGGGATACTATAGACGAGCAAATAACGTGCTCTAACTGAAGGGATGGGAGGGGGGAAGAAGGAAACTCTTTAATGGTCAGGAAGTACATCCACAAACGTATCGAAGCCAATCACTAAGCCAAACATGAGATGATGGAGGGGGAGGGAATATGGTGGGAACTGGGGAAGGCTAATTGGGTGGGGTGTGCATGTACGCCTCCACCATCTTGTACCCCATTAAGATGTATGACTACAGTGCACCAATTAAAACTTAAAAAAGAATGCAATGCTTTTTAAGGCAAGAGATATACACACCAACGCCAATTACAATTACATTAGAATATGGTAATTAAGATGACCCTGTAAACTCAAGGTATAGTGGGAATTTGTGGGGGGGGGCTCAGAGGTCTTGGCTTCTCAGAGAAGCTGAGAGTCAGTTCACCAAGCTCAGCAGGAATTGTTGAGATTCAGCTTTTCTCCTTTTAGCCTCAATTCTCTCACAATGCCTGCTTCCTCAGAGCCTCTTTGCTAGTTTTATTTTCCTGACGCCGCATTTTGAATAAAGTCTAATTTTCTTTTTCTTTTCTTTTTTTTTTTTTTTGCAGGTCTGGGGATGGAACCCAGGGGCATTTGACCTACGAGCTACACCCCCTGCCCCATTTTTTATTCTTTATTTTGAAACTGGGTCTCACTGAGTTGCAGAGGGCCTCACTAAGTAGCTGAGGCTGTCCGAATCGGGATCCTCCAGGTCTCAGCCTCCCGAATGCTGGGATGACAAGCGTGCGCCACCACACCTGGCCCAATTTTCATCTTAAGACTTTCCCTGTGAGCTATTTCATAGTCTTTAGCCCAAGGATCCCAATTGCACCGAGACAAAGATGCTGCGATTGCCTGGTTGTTCCTCCCTTAAGCTTGGTTGCTAGACCCATTCTTTTGTATTAATGTGGACACTGAGTTTCGAGGGTAGGCTGCACCTTTCTTAGTACATGTAATGCACTTACAATGTTTTTCATGTGTTTCACCAAAAGGGTCAGCTTCGTGTCCTCATAGGAGATCACCAACTGTACCTTTGGGGTCTTGTCTGCAAACCTCTCACCTGAGGAAAAGAAAAAAAGTGAATTTCACTGAGTTAAGTTAGAAGCACCTTGGCAAGGAACAACTCAATCAGTTAAAGACTAAAAGACTATGTAAAAGAGCATTCTATCTTTCTGGACTAACTCTTTCTTCTAAGGTTTGTTTTGATAGAATCCATTATTCCTCAAGCCTGAAACCTCAGTGTTGTTGTTGTTGTTGTTGTTGTGTGTGTGTGTGTGTGTGTGTGTGTGTTTATATTTTACTCCTGATGTTTGATATAATGAGCATAAATATTAGAAACTAGGGAGATTAGAAGTGTGGACTTTAGAAGTCAGTGCATCTGGGTTCAAGTCTGAGCACTATTGCTTCTGACTATGATAATTAACTTTCAGAAAATGGGAATAGTAATTATCTAGGTCTGGAGAGCTGTGATGTTTAACTGATAAAATGCAGAAGTTGTCCATTGTCAGCACTCAGCAAACATTTGCAGTTACAAATAGTCTTTCTCTATGTGTCTGCAGTTATTTCTTGTTTCATAGAAATCAATTCAGGCTCACAAAACCTTTTGCCTGAATTTCCAGCACACTTTTACCCCCCACACCCAGAACCCAAATGTATTTGTACTCAACTAGCAGTCTAATTTTCCGCAGAAACTTTTATAAAACTATTCTTTAATGAATTAGTGTGTGTGTGTGTGTGTGTGTGTGTGCGTGCGTGTGTGTGTGTGTTACTGGGGATTGACCCCAAGGGCATTCTACTTCTGAGCCATACCTTCAGACCTTTTTTTTTTTATATTTTGCTTTGAAACTGGGTCTCCCCAAGTTGTTGAGAGTCTTTGCTAATTAGTGAGGCTACCTCAAACTGAGATCCTCCTGTCTCAGCCTCCCAAGAACTGGGATCACAGGTGTGCGCCACCAAACCCATTGGTAAGATGACTCTTAATAAAATACTTTTCATACATAGACTTTCATGGATTATGAAGAAAAGGTCTAAATTCTCCAGCTCTGTTTTCTTGCTTGCTTCTCTGCTTTCCTTCCTACTATTATTTCTGTGCTACACTCCAGGGTGTAATTCCACAGTCCGGCTCTGCCGTGTCCTTCTCGTCTCTCTCCAAGTTATTTCTTGCATTTGAAATGATCTTGTCCGCCATTCTGGATACGGAACCGTTACCTTTCTTTAAGGTGTAATTAAAATGCAAAAAAGCCTCTATGGCCACTTTTCCTCCATTTCTTCTAGCACACCCCTTATCACTTAGCATTACATTGACATTATTTTATCTTTCTTAATGTGTCTATGGATAACAGTCTATCTCAGGGGCTTTTCTTTTCCTGTTTTCCCAAGCGATGTAAGCCACATTGCCCCACAATGTCCAACTAAACTTCTGTATAATAACACAAGTAACCTTGATTTTTCTTTGAGTTACACCATTAAGAGGAAGACTTTAATTTTTAATTAAGAATTTTTGGTTTATAGCCCAAGGATTAAGCATATATTACAGTTTTTAAAACCTGTTGCCCTTGATATTCTCCAGTTGTTTTCTCTGAGGCAACTGATGAGAAATTCTGCCAACGTTCAACAGTGGGGCCACTGTGGTGTGTGTTGCTTTCTGATAATCAATTCTAAAGCTCTAATTTTCACTGATATCTAAAACTTACACTTGGGTAGTATATTTTTCCCCAAAGCTTCTCATGTTTATTACAGTAGTTTACTCATTACAAGTAGGTAATATTAATTTTATTGTTAATAATGTGGATTATGGACATTGAAAATAGTATTTATTACAAATAAGATGATGTTGGTATAATAAAAATCATTCTAAGTATCATTATTGCAATGATTGAGAGACATTGTAAGCTAATTTTGAGTGTAGAAGTGAGGTGAATTATACCTCATAATAAAAATTATTTTGGCAAGAAGAAGCTGAAACCGCTGATGACTTTCGATAAATAATGAATATTACATTTGAATTATGGAGTGAAAGAATTATTAAGTAGGAGCTCCATGTATTCAAGCAGAAGAGTTTTAATTCAGTGGTAGAAAATGAGCCTAACTTTATGGGTAATTATTTAAATAATAAAGGTACAATTGTTTCTGGGACTGAGTGAAGATAATATCTACCTTGTCTTCTTTTGTAAGATTACTAGCCAGAAGCCAGGTGTGGTGGCTAGCATTCGGGAGGCTGACACAGGAGGATTGTGGCTCGCGGACAGCCTCAGCTACTTAGTGAGGCCCTCTGCAATTTAGTGAGACCTGTTTCAAAATAAAGAATAAAAAAATAGGGCTGGGGGTGTAGCTGGGAGGTTGAATGTCCCTGGGTTCCATCCCCAGACCCACACACAAAAAAAAAGAACAAAAAAAATAAAAAAAGATTAGTAGCCAGGGTTTCCATCCAACATGCCAGAGTCCAGCATCCAGTTAAAATTCGGGTCATGAGGAGGCCTTACTGCTCAGTGCAGTAGCAGCAGGGAGACTTCCTATTCCTTTAGCTTTTATCGTATGCCAAGTTTATGTAGAGTAACTCACTACGTCTTCACAGATATCTATAAGTTTTGCATTGTTTCTATTTTAAACATGAAGAAACAGAGCTATTTGGTTGCAGGTTATAGTGCAGGATTCCATGATAGCCAAAGCCTGTATTTGTAAACATCATATTGCAAAGGGTTTTAAAAAGAGGACTGAGACTTGAAGTTTAAATGAAGAGCCTAAGGAGGAGGTCTTGAGAACAGCTTGGTAAGGACAATTTTTGGTCTGTTTCAAGATCATTTTTGATCTGTTTCAAGTTGGTCCCAGGTATTTGACCATGCTGAATTCAGTCTTTGATACTAATCTCAAGAACTGTTGAAATATTGATTCTGAATATAACTGTGATGTCATCATCCTTGACTGCCTAACAGGACAGCAGCGAATATGCTGCTTGATATTTAAAATGTGTCCAGTAGCATCACAAAATAGCATTTCAAAATGTAATTTTTTTTCAGATGATAATATATATATTATAAAAAACAAAAAAAAGATTTTTCAGTGGGAAGTCTTCTTCCCATTCCTAGCATCTATGCACCCAGTCCCCTCACCATTATTTTTTAATTTCTTGTCTGTTTTTCCATAGAGACACACACATCCTTCTACAGTGCTCCATATAAGCAACTAGGAATAAAAAGTTCTGTTTCCCCACTTTTCCATAAAATACATAATATATTTAGTATTCTGCCCAAAGATCTTGGAGCTATTTTTATATTGATAATGTAGATCATTTCTTTTTAAAATATAATTTCCATTATGGGAAAGTACCATAATTTATTCAGCCAGTTCCCCGCTGCCCTTCGGTAGCTCTTGCAAATCACATTGCGATGCATTCCCTCGCAGGTGGGGCACAGCGGACCTGTGCGCAAATAACATAGAATGAAATTTCGGCAGCAGAATCGCTCGTTGAGAGCATTAGCACTTGTAATTCCGAGAAACGCTGCCAAATTGCCTTCATAAGGCATGCAGCGATCTGCAACACCACCAGGGTTGTATCAGAGTTCCTGCTGATTCTTAACCAAGCTCGTTAATTAAATTTTGGGGATTCTGCCGATCTGATGAGGAGAGAGCGGTGTCCGTATAATTTGATTTGCATTTCTCTTTTGAGTGAGGCTGAGTAGCTTTTATTTGGTCAAGAGGCACTTACATTTTTTTTTCATGTCTGTATTTTATCTTTTAATATTTTTTTTTACTTTTTTTTTTTTTGTAGTACTAGGGATTGAACCCAGGGACATTCTACCTTTAAGCTACACCCCGAGCCTGATTTTTTACTTTTATTTAATTTTTTTTGAAACAGGGTCTCACTGAGTTGCAAAGGTCCTCACTAGGTAGCTGAGGCTGGCCTTGAACCTGGATCCTCTTGTCTCAGCCTTACAGATATACTGGGATTACAAGCATGTCCACCATATCCAGCTCGTACTTAATCATTTATTTTGTGGCTGATCTTTCTGCTTGTCATTTTCTAGGAGTTGGGTATGTGTTGGATAATCAAGCCTTTGTGGTGAACTGCAGATATTTCATTCACCATAAGAAGAGTCATTTAAATCTTATAATTTTTTTTCACTTTATCATCGTGTTTAATACCATGCAACATTGTTAAGACTTCTGGATTTTCGGGGGCAGCTTTTAAAGTGTATTCTGGGACTTTTTCCACGTCCCCTTTATCACATATATTGTCTTATCATTGACATTTAAAACCATCTGTTTAGCCGGGCGTGGTGGCGCACGCTTGTAATCCCCGCGCTTGGGAGGCAGAGACAGGAGGATCGCGCAGGTTCGAAGCCAGCCGTGCACGCTGGCTTAGGAGACCCCGTTTCCAAATAAAAATGTAAAAATAGGTCTGGGAGTGTAGCCTGGAGGTAGAAGGGCTTCCAGGAAACCCAGTATCACCAAATAAATAAATAAATAAAACCCTGTGTTTGTTATTTATCCTGCCATATGGTGAGAAGTATATTAATCTAACAGTGCCTATTAAACTTTTACTTAGCGTTTTGATCATGGGCTAAATTCCTAAATGTACATGACTTTATTTATTGGTATTCTATTACCTTCTACTTACTCATCCCTTCATTCATTCATGCAACAATTTCACACTCAATTAGTGACGTTTATAATGTGCTCTTGTATCTGGTCGGGCATGTCCCCCTTTGCTGTTCTGCTCTGACTTAATTTCCACTCATATATATATATATATATATATATATATATATATATATATATATATATATATATATTGGTTTATGAATGGCAGAATTAGGTTATCTAACTAAAAACAATTCTGTTAATATTTTTAAGAATTGCGTTACATTTCTACACTAATTGGAGATGTCCGACATCTTGAAGATTTTGGATCTTCCTGTCTTTCCATTGGTTGATTCCTTCACAGCATCTTCCAGATGCTTCAGAAGCAGGTGGGTCACATTTTAAGTCTTCTTCACTTGGTCTCACACATTTCCTGTTAAATTATACCTCTGTATTTTTTCCCGTTTCTTTGGTAAATGGTATCTTTCATCCTCTTAAATGTCCTTACTAGTTATTGTATATATGCATATGTATGTCAATTGTTCAGTGAATATCAGTACATCATATCGGCATCTGATACCCTTATGGTATTATTTTAGCTGTGATAGACTCTTAGTTGATTCTTATTTTTCTAAGTCGAGGGTCATAGCACTTGCAAGTAATGTGGCTTTTGTCCTCTTGCCGAAGTTTATGCTTTTGATTTCCTTCATTTGTTCTTTCACAAATATGTACTGAATAAGCCACTGCCCTGAGGATCTGAACCAGAGTCAAAGTTTCTCTTTTGGCACACCTATAGTAATGGGGACCTAAAAATGCAATAAGCATACTAAATAAGTAAAATCCATAATGTGTTGAATACAGTAAACAGCAGGAGTAAAATATACCCAGGGTATGATAAAGACATCGAGGGCACCAGAATAAGGGGCAGGTTGTGATGTGTGTGGATTGAGCAGGAGAGTTCTTGTTGAGAAGGTAAATTCTGAGCACAAATCTGAGGGAGGTAAAGAAGTGAGTATACGTTGGTGAATATTTTTAGCACAATGTCAGGTAACTGTGATGACTCTGGGTGTGGGTGTGGGGCCTTAGTCCATACTTTAGTAGAAAAGCTTTTCAATCTTTCCCATTCCTGATAACATATGATTACATGTATATATATATATATATATATATATATATATATATATATATATATATCATATAAAGGAAACTTCTATTTTATTTTATTGAATATTTTTATCAAAAAAGTTTATTAAATGTCTTTTTAGAGTCCAGAGATGACTAGGTGGTTTTTCTACTTAACTGTCTTTTTGTAGAGTATTGATATTGAACTGTTCTGTATTTCTGGTCATGATGAATTATATTCATTCAGTATGCTTATGGATCATTTGGGCTAATATTTTTTTAGAATTTTCCATTGATATTCATAAGTGAGATTTGTCTGTGATTTCTTATATGCAACCGTTATAATTCTCAAAGCTCCTGGCACGAATACTTTATGTGCTTTAGAAATATAGAAAAATTTCCTTACTGTTTTGTTAGCTCTTGAGTTGTTTAAATAACAAGAGTATTGTCTTTTCCTTAAAATTGTGTTGGAATCCTTCTGTAAATCATAAATCATCTGAACTTGTTACTTTTTAAAGCGCTCTGAAAATTTTGGGTACTTTTAAAAGATTTTAATATTTTTTTGATCAAAAGTAAAATTCTTAGAATCATCTAACATAGGGGGTTATATTGTATGTTCATAGAAAATTATCAGTTTGAGGCAGGTTTACCATTTTCATGGAAGCAAAGAGTTTTCTCTTACTCTTCTTTAATGTTATCCCTATGGCTATTTCTTGAGCTTCCTTTTGTATTTTTCATATTTATATTCCTGTGCCCCCTATTCTTTTTATTTTGCCGTACTGGGGGTTGAACCCAGCCACATTTTCCATCCAAACTACGCTTCTGGCCCTATTTTTATTCTTTATTTTATTTACCAAGTTGCGGAGGGCCTCACTAAGTAGCTCAGGCTGGCCTTGAACCTGTGATCCTCCTGTCTCAGCCTCCCCAGTACTGAGATTACAGGTGTGCACCACCACGCCCGGCCTCCCTCCACTCTTCCAAAGTGATTTTTTTTTCTCTTTTATGGCTCTCCCTCAGATATTTCTAGTTTACTTTATGATTCTTCCAGAGTCTGAAATGCAGTGTTTAATTGTTGCTATTCTTAGAAATTTTGCAGATTTGGTTTGTAATTCCTTTAATCTCAAAAGTTGTTCAAGAGACATTTTTTAAATTCCCAAACTTAAGCATCTTCTTACAAATGGTTGTGTTTGCAACCATTTGTAATGATCAATGTCTACACATGTGCACTAACTCGTCCTCCTAACCCCGATGGTAGCTGTCTCTGATTATCATTACCGATGCCCTTATTTCTCTACCCGAAAAAAATCCATTCTCTGTGTGTTTTCGCTGCCATGATGGTAAATGGGTCGGTTTTATTTTATTTTATTTTATTTTTGTGTGTGTGTGTGTGTAAGTATTATCTGGCATGGACGTTGTGATGCTCTGGATCAGTGTCCCTCAAAGGCCAGGTGCTGAAGGCTTGGTCTTCAACTTAGGGGCCCAGCGGAAGGTTGTGGACCTAGTGGGAGGCAGTGAGGCCATTGGAAGCGTGCCCTGGAAGGGGTTCTGAGACCCAGCCCCTCCTCCTCCCCTCTCTCTGATGCTTTCTCTCATATGTGGAAGCTAGAGGGAGATTGGGATACAAAGGTACTGCAGGTAGAATGATTGAGGAGGTCTAGGGTTGGGCGATGGAAGGGCTTTGCAAGGGAGATTGATGGAGGAAACACTGTGAACCATACCATGTGCATGTATGACACTGTCAATGCTAATCTCGGTGCCATGCCTGGGGAGGGCGGAGGCAGGAGCCAGAGACACGGGCAAGCTCCCTAAGCGCGTGGTGTGTGTGTTCCCAAACTTCATTATGATGTGCGATCACAATGCGCCAATAAAAGCATATTTAAAACAAACGTGTCGTGTGCCTACATATGCAGATGTGCAGAATCCACTGCCTTAATACATTTGTACACATGGTCAAAGGGTAAATTCCGGATTTTCAAATTAAGATCACAAACCAATATTTTCATGCACTTGAATAAAATTGCCCTCCAAGTATTTAACAGCATCGATTTACATTTTTGACTCACTGACAAGAATAGCGCTCAAAATAAAAATGTGCCTCTTGCTTAGAATCAGAGGATATTCTGTGACAAAAAATTAAGAATTCAGAAAAATGTAAGAAAAATAATTTGAAGAGAAGGAGGAGAAACTTCTTCCTGTTAATCCTTGTTTGTTGTCGCGATTTGCATGTTCTTTGGGGAAGATGTGTTCTATTGTTTTAAGACAATAGGTTATATTTAATATGTAGCCTATAATCTCAAAATGTTGAGAATCAAGTCTTTTGTTATTCATTGTTGCTGAAACAAATCTTGAGTACCAATGCTGATGCTGAAAGACATTTTAAAAAGTAGAAAAAAAATCTTCAGGCAACCATTTGAGTTTTTGCAATGGTAATCCTAAAATTTTTTGTGCGTGAATATGTCTTTCAAAATAACTTTCAGGGAAATGATACTATGAGGTTAAAATACTTTGAAAATGGCTAGAAAAAGTGATTAAGGTCTTAGAAATAGTGAATAGGCCTCCTATTAAAAGAAGATTTTAATTTGAAAACTGACAATATCACAATTGGAAGTTTTTTGCTCAAACGTATTAAAATCCAATCACTGCATATAATAGTAGCGATGAATTTACTTGCCTGGGTCAACCAGTGAAGGAGAGTCTTCGAATGTCTCTTGCATAGGCTCAGAGAGAAAAAAGCCAAGTACACAATCGCTCTGAAAAATAAGACCAAATATTTCTTTATTTCTTCCATTTATTTACCATTTCTGTTCACGGTTGCATGAACACATTGCCATATGTATGTGATTTCTTTTATAGAGTCTATAACTAGAGAAAAATGTATTAACAAGTTTACTAAGTCAGCACTTTCTTTTTACCAGAAGGTAATCTAGTCTTTTAGGAGATTAGATGATTAGACTAGATTGTCCAAGTGTGCTCTGCTCTAGGGGTTCACTATAAAAATTTACATTCTGCAATTTTAAATAATGCACAAATAAATTTCATGCCTCCCTTTTCAAGAAAAGATATATTTCTGGACAAAACTTTCTGAGAAAGAAAAAATTACTCTCTGTAAAAAACAGATGCTCATTTAGTAAGTAACTGTCAAGATTCAATTCTAGGGACTTTCACAGAGTAGTGATGCTCCCGACATCGACAGGGATATTTCGAGAAAGAAAAACGTATATGATGATCTCTCTCTTTAGACCACAATCTACGCAAGGGAAGAGCTTAATGAAATGATTCGCTGGAAATTCTAACTTTGTATAGTTTCAGATAGATACAGGGCTGATCACACAAAAAATTGGCATTTCACTTGAGTTCCAAAGGAATAGCTGACTGGTCAAATCTGAGACTAGCTTCAATTTTCTGGACTGAGAATGGCTATTGTTGTAAGCCCTTATGTAACTAAAGCAGCCCCTACCCCCAGAGCTTTTACATTATTATCTAAAGGGCACACTGAATAATTGATTACTTCTTCTAACTCAAGTCCAGTGAGGTCGTAGCTGTCAGGGTCACCGCGAAGTCTCCCCGGTCTCAGCCCTTCTCTCTCATTCTGTGCAATGGCTCTTTCAAACCTTCCCTGGGAAACTAACTTCTACCTCTGACTGTTCCGTGGAGGACTTTGTCTCCACTTTAGAGAACATTAAAGGCAGGTGGAAATTCCTAAACTTCCTGCCGTAAAGTCTATGGACCCCAAGGCTACACTTCCTCTTTCTTTCCTTTTGCCAGTGAATGTGACATGCTTTTCATCTGTAACGGGCTGAATCGTGACCACCACTGAATCCACACACGGAAGCACCAGCTCCCACAAGTCCACACACTGATGTACTCGTCCTCAAGTGACAGACAATGATCTCTTTTGGAAAAAGAGCTATACAGATCTGTGAGTCATCAGGACGAGGTCATGATGGCGTGGCCTGAGCTCCTCCCTAGTCCACTTTGGCTGGTGTATAACAGGGTCAGTTGGGCCCAGACACTCATAAAGGGAAGAAAATGTGAAGAGGCAGAGAGAGAAGGTGGTCATCTGTGAGCCACAGAGAAGGGCCTGGGATTGGCTCTTCCCTCACGGCTATCAGAAGGAGCCAGCTCTAGAGACCCTTGAATTCGGCCTCCAAGCTGCGGGAACTGTGAGGCAGTGAATTATTGTTAAGTCACTCCATGTGTGGTACTGTGTCACGGCCGCCCTAAAGAGTCATCCGAGGTTGGTCCCTCATCTGTGCCCTGGGTTCTAACTGTTCCTCCTCACCGGAACCTTGTTGAATGTTCTATCCTATACGTCAACCTCTTTACTCTTTTTCTTTTCTTTCTCATCTGTACAAAACACGGTCACCGCTCTCCACTTCCAAAACTAACCAGCCGATGAAACAAATTACACAAAGCACACTCACACACACCAAGCGTCTTGTCACTAATGCCCAGCGACATATTTTTCTTCCCTGACACAAACAAACCTGGAGAAAGAGCTGTCTCTGCTCACGCTGGCTTCACTTCTCAATTACCACTAAGTCTAGGACTGACCCACTCGAGTATCTACTGCTTGTCCTCTGAAAACACTCTTGCCTTCATCTCTAGCAACTTCCTTTTAAAAGTCTTTCCCCCCAAACCCAGTGGGGATTTTCTTGGTCTTTTTATACATAACTCATTTTTAAATGATTTTTAAATTTGCTTTTATGATAACCTCAATTTCTCTTTCATTTCTCCTGGTCTCTCTTGTTCTCAGATTGCTTTTCCTTTCGCTTATAATTTGCTTTACTGTGTCTTGTTTCTAAGTCCATCTCTGTCATTGCTTGAAGGCATTCTTTCAGGGTGATGTTATCATCTTTAGTGGTATTTAGGATGCACTAATCTAAGTCTCCATCCCGGACTTGTCTCCTATACCTCAACTGTCACTATCAATATCATTGGCTCTCTAGAATGTTATAACAATTCAAACCCAGAAATCTCGCCACCGAATATAGGTCCTTTGTCCTCACTTTAATTAGCTGCCACTCCTGCGTCCTACCTCAGAACAGGGGGTATCTGCTAAGACTCTCTGTCGTCTCGGCCCACACCTAAAGTCAACTGCTCGCTCCTGTGGCGCACACTCCTAAGTACCCCACTGACCATATTTATTCCTTCCCACTTCACCGAACTCTGCCTGCCTCCAGCATCACTGGCTCTCACCTATGCAACGGCGGGCCCCAGCTCGGATCTTGCTACCCTCCACTCCACTCCATACTCAACGTGGTTACTAGACCAACCTTTCATAGTAAAAATCTAATAATTATCTTCCTACAACCCGCAGTCCCCAGCAGGGCTTGGGAGGCTATTCCAGAATGGAGACCTCTCCTCTCCCATCTGTGCCTCTTGGCACTTCTCTGCCTGGACTATATGCTCAGCTCTGTGGGGTTAACAGCATCAAAAGTGTCATGCTGTCCCTTGTCTTCCTCCTTCCTCAGTCTCTTTCACCTTCTCTTCCACCCCTAACTGCCCATCTGCCCCAAGCTTACCTGTGCTCTGTTCTCTACTCTCTTTGGCCAGTGAGTGACTAAGAGTAGACATGGAGACAAACTTACTCAAGCAACCACTCAGCATCTCTGTTCGATAAACACTTGATACAGAAACAGAAATCTCCCTTCAAATATGGATCACATTGGTTTCTGATGCAAGTATTCTTATCCGCACAGTAGTTTATTATATACCATCGTAAATTAGTTATCAATGTGATATGTATTGATCACTTGTGATGTGGTTTCATAGGAGCTTCCTCTTAAGAAATCAATCTGTATTGAAGGAACTGATCAAATCACGTGTTTTCTTTTTAAGTTTGAAAGTTTAAAATCAAACCTCAGACTGTGCAGGATTTGTTGGAGAAAATGTGACCTTTTCTATACTGTGCAGAACTTGTTGGGAGAAAAAATTTGACCTTCTTTAGTCTGTTGACAACTAATCAATTATTCTTTTTTTTTTGGCAAAAGTTTGACCTGACCACCCAGAGGTCATTAAACTTCAATACTAGGAAGGATGTCTGTCCAATTAGTGTCTGAAATGTCATCACTTGCTAATTATCCCCTTGTGTTTACCCTGTCACGATATCCTCGAAGTCTCCATTTATAATTCTGGACCTAGGTGATATATTAAATACTAATTCTTTGTTACAACAAGATGTCATTTTTTTCTGGAAAGGAAACATGATCAGTGTCAGAGAGGTGAAGAGGGTAAAAATATACTATTTGAGCTCACTACAATATCCAAATTATAGGGCCAACTAGGTAGCCATCAGTGGATGAATGGATCACAAAACTTTGGTATTGGCACACAGTGGCATTTCACTCAGCTATTAAGAAGAACAAAATTAGGCCATCTGCAGAAAAATGGATGGAACTCAAGAATATTATACTCAACAATTTGGATTTCAGATCAAGTACTCTTCTCTCTATTCAAGGACATCACTCTTGTCCCTGTCTGAGTTCTCAGTTCTCTCTTGAATCATCAATTTTTGCTTTTTATATGAATCTTTTAAAAATCAGCATACAAATGTGCTGTAATTTATTTCAATTAACAAAATTCTTGACCCACATTTTCCTGCAAACTATCATTCTCCATTGTCCTTAAAGCTACTGCAAAACAAAATTTCTACTTTATTTCTCAAATTCCTCTCTTCTATTCTCTCCTGAACTCACCCCAATCAGGTTTTTGATCCTAAAACTCCCACGCAACCGTTCCTGTTAAATTCACCAATGGTATCCATTTTGATAAATCAAGATCAATTCTGAGTTTTCAATTTTCAGTAGCTCTTGGGCACCGGTAATAATTCCATTTTCGTTGAAATACTTTTTGGTCTCAGATTCCAGGCACTGCCTCCTTCTGGCATCCAATTGGATGTTCCTTCTCAGTCCCCTTTACTGATTCTCCCTCATCTCTTCAAGCTTTACAATTGGTGTGCTGCCTGGTCTAATTTTCCAAATGATTCTCTCTGTCTGTCTCTCTGTCTCTCTGTCTCTCTGTCTCTCTGTATCTCTCTCTCTCTTTGTTTTTTCTATCTATCTATCTATCTATCTATCATCTATCTATCTATCTAATCATCTATCTCTGTGGTACTGAGAGTAGAACCCAGGGGACTTCTACCTCTGAGCTATATTCTCAGCTCTATTTTTTTAAACTTTTTATTTGGAAACAAGATTTCACTAAGTTGCTGAGAGCATCACTACACTTAGTGAGAAACTCACTAAGCTGAGGCTGACTCCCAACATGGAATCCTCTTGTCTCTGTCTCTCAAGTACTGGAATCACAGGCCTGCGCCACCGTGCCCAGCCCTAATGATTTTCTTTTACATTCAGATTCTTTCCCTAAATATTCTTCTCCAATTTCATGATTTTGATAACCAAATACTTGCCAACAAATCCACTGTGTATACTTCTAGCCAAACTTTCTCCCTGAATTCAACACTCACATATCAAATCTCTACTTGATATCTTTGGAAGTCTTACAAGGAACACAAACTTAGTGTGCTTTAGATCCAAACTTCTAATTTCTCTTACAATTCTTCCCATCTTTTTTACTCTCATAATAAATATTCAGTATATAAAAATGTGTCTGGCTTTAAAGGTGGGTTAGTGACTGCCAATCATCTTGATTGGTCAGTATTTATACATTAATAGTTGTTAAATTCTTGGAATATTTCTCCTGTGTAGAACATTATATATTTACTGAATTAATGAATTAATAGATGGATGGTAGTCATTTGCACTGGGGAATCTAGACTTAGCGGCCTTTGATATCGATGGCTTAGATTAATGCGTTAAATTATATGAATGCTCCATAAGGTTACCTACATTTTTTCTTTGCTACAGTGCATGTTTATTGTAAGATATTTATTTATTTTGTGGTGCTGAAGATGGAACCCAAGGACATTCTACCCTTGAGCTACACACCCAGCCCTATTTTTTATTCTTTATTTTGAAACAGGGTCTCACTGAGTTGCCAAGGGCCTCACTAAGTACCTGAGGCTGCCTGTGAACTGTGATCCTCCTGTCTCAGCCTCCCAAGTGTGTGCCACCACACCTGGCTTATTGTGAGATTTTTAATGTGCAGTATTTTTTTATTTATTATTTTATTTTATTTTTGGTGGTTCTAGGATTCATGGAAACCCTTCTACCTCCGGGCTACACTCCCAGACCTATTTTATATTTTTATTTGGAAACAGGGTCTCTTAAGCCAGCGCAGCTGGCTTCGAACCTGCACGATCCTCCTGTCTCCGCCTCCCAAGTGCGGGGATTACAAGGGTGTGTCACCACGTCCAGCTGCAGTGTGTTTTTAAATGGAGAATACAGTCAGTGAAGAACAAATTTTATAGTAGGGAAATAACTTTAAACCCTGCATCATTATATTTTTATGTTCAAATCTTATTGCTATATTATTTACCAATCACACTACATTTCATTTATTTATTTATTTATTTATTTATTTATTTATTTATTTTGGTGGTACTGGGGTTCCTGGAAACCTTTCTGACTCTGGGCTACACTCCCAGACCTATTTTACACTTTTTATTTGGAAACAGGGTCTCCTAAGCCAGTGTGGCTGGCTTCGAACCTGCGCGATCCTCCTGTCTCCGCCTCCCAAGCGCGGGGATTACAAGCGTGCGCCACCACGCTGGGCCACACAACATTTTATTTGCAATTTTAAATGATTGATTTTCTAAGAGTTGATCAATCCCAAACCTAAATGCTGTATTTATGTCCCACAAACATATTCTTGTTATCAAGAACTAGAGAGGTAAAGTGCTTGCAAACCGCAGAAAGAAGAGAGTATGACACTGAGGTCCACCTTTTCTTCCTTGAAAGTGCCACATTCAGAGTTACCATTTACCAACTGGCCAACCAACATCTAGACTTGGCCGCAAGATTTTGCTCTGGCTAGCTAAAACAATAAACACAATCTATCTCTCACAAACACCGTGAAGATCTGTAAAAATATGAATTTGAGAATGAGTTCCAATCAGAGTTCTAAATCGAAGTGGAACAGCAATTGTATTTTATTGCTTTTTCTCATAAGATGGATTGTGAGAGTGTCCAGGGTTTAATGTAGCTGAGCCCACCGTATTCGCATCCGAGTTCCACTGGGGGAACGACGCTGTGACCAACAGTGAGCGTCTAAAGAATCTCCTATCGTGTTGGCGCTGAAATGTCAGCAGCATTTTAGCAGACTGTGAGAAATAATCTTGGTTTTACTGGTGGTGCACATATGACATTTATCCTGACTGCAATATCATCTCAGCCAGCTCCGAATACGAAAAGAGCAACGTGGCAAAGGATGGCCTAATTAACATCTGGGTTTAGCAAACGGGAACACGAAACATATGTCCGCTATTAAGATAGGATTTATCCATTTGGGTTTATTTTGACATTTGATTTTGGCTTTAAAAAATAACATTGCTTAAACCTTAACTGATATCCCTCCTCCTTTGAAGGAACATCCAGAAATGAGCAACGATCCTGGGAAGAGCTGCAAAATCTCAGTGAAGACGGCGTATAAAAGGTGACAAACAGCAGCTGTCTGCCTATCTCAGCTAAACAAAGCAGGCATGCGTGTGTTTAGATGACTGCGATCACTGGCTACATAACATCCATTCCATGCTGGTATTGCTCTTGGTAAAGTTTTATTTAGTTCACAACACAATCCTACCAAAATGGCGGCATGAAAATGGGTAGAAGGAATTCTTGTCTGCGTTACTATTTCATTTCCTTCAATGGAACTAGACTGGAGTTTCTATGAGTTGGGGGGGGGGGCGGAGTGAAACTGAACAAAAAAGTTAGGTAGGTTTGGATGGGGGTCTAGACACATCCCCATCTCCATTGGAAGAGATGGAGCATAGAACTGTGGTCTGCATTTGTGTCTGCTTTATTTAATCAATATGTGTGGGTGCATGAGAGGGAGGGAGGGAGGTGGAGAGAGAGAAAGAGAGAGAGGGGGAGGGAGAGAGAGACAGAGGGGGAGAGAGAGAGAGAGGAGAGAGAGAGGAGAGAGAAAGAGGAGAGGAGAAAGAGAGGAGAGAGAGAGGAGAGAGGGAGGAGAGAGAGAGGAGAGAGAGGAGAGAGAAAGAGAGAGAGGAGAGAGAAAGAGAGAGGAGAGAGGGAGGAGAGAGAGGAGAGAGGAGAGAGAGAGGAGAGAGAGAAAGAGGAGAGAGAAGGAGAGGAGAGAGAGGAGAGAGAGAGGAGAGAGGGAGGAGAGAGAGAGGAGAGAGAGAATGGAGAGAGAAAGAGGAGAGGAGAAAGAGAGGAGAGAGAGAGGAGAGAGAGAGGAGATAGAAAGAGAGAGGAGAGAGAGAGAGAGAAAGAGAGAGGAGAGAGAGAGGAGAGAGAGGAGAGAGAGAGGAGAGAGAGGAGAGAGAGGAGAGAGAGGAGAGAGAGAGGAGAGAAAGAGAGAAAGAGAGGGGAGAGAAAAAGAGAGAAAGAGAGGGGAGAGAGGAGAGAGAGAGGAGATAGAAAGAGAGAGGAGAGAGAGAGAGAAAGAGAGAGGAGAGAGAGAAAGAGGAGAAAGAGAGGAGAGAGAGGAGAGAGAGGAGAGAGAGAGGAGAGAGAGAGGAGAGAAAGAGAGAAAGAGAGGGGAGAGAAAAAGAGAGAAAGAGAGGGGAGAGAGGAGAGAGAGAGGAGATAGAAAGAGAGAGGAGAGAGAGAGAGAAAGAGAGAGGAGAGAGAGAGAGGAGAGAGAGAGGAGAGAGGGAGGAGAGAGAGGAGAGAGAGGAGAGAGAGAAAGAGAGAGAGAGAAGAGAGACAGAGAAGAGAAGAGAAGAGAGAAGAGAGGAGAGAGGGAGGAGAGAGAGGGAGAGGAGAGAGAGGAGAGAGAGAGGAAGAGAGAGGAGAGAGAGAAAGAGGAGAAAGAGAGGAGAGAGAGGAGAGAGAGGAGAGAGAGAGGAGAGAGGAGAGAGAGAGGAGAGAAAGAGAGAAAGAGAGGGGAGAGAAAAAGAGAGAAAGAGAGGGGAGAGAGGAGAGAGAGAGGAGATAGAAAGAGAGAGGAGAGAGAGAGAGAAAGAGAGAGGAGAGAGAGAGAGGAGAGAGAGAGGAGAGAGGGAGGAGAGAGAGGGAGAGGAGAGAGAGGAGAGAGAGAGGAAGAGAGAGGAGAGAGAGAAGAGAGAGGAGAGAGAGAAAGAGAGAGGAGAGAGGAGAGAGGAGAGAGGAGAGAGGAGAGAGGAGAGAGGGGAGAGGGAGGAGAGAATCTGGAGAGAATCTCAGAGACTGAAAACATGCTTCTCTGGTTCTGGGTTTTTCTTGTGTCTTTCGATCAAGTCCCCAGAGACCTCTCGCTCATCTAATCTCACAACTTTTAAACTTTAAAGCAGGCCCTTTGTCTCATTTTCTCGGCAAAGAGCAACTGCTTACCTGAGACTGCCTCTCGAAGGGCCGTTGTTATAAGGCTGCTCAGTTTTGTGGTCCAGCTGCATCTTCACCTTCCCTTCCTTCCTTCTGTTTCTCCTACTCACCGCAATGTAATATTTATGTTTTTGTAGTATCACTACATTTAAACCCACTGAGAATAAGGCATATCTTGCAGTATTTCAATCCAAATTCTTTTCTACAACCAGTTTAGAGTGGTACACATAATAGCTGCTCAATACAAATTTAGAAGTCTGTGTAAAGTTTTATAGAGTGGCATAAATACTTATAAATAGTTATAAATCCACCATACAACAGAAAATCCCAAATAAGCTTTACTATTAAGATATAACAGGACTATCTTTGCCTTTTCTGTACTGTCCATGCAAACAACTAGGAAAGAAGAAAATATTTTTAGGAAGATTTTTCACCAGGACTAGAGATAAAATTATCCTATCACAAGAATATTCAGAGAAAATAGTATACATCCACTTTAAGTCTCTTGTTTTACTAGGAAGAGGTGAGAAAATTGTGAATGCATAAAATATCTTTTAAGTTTATATTGCCAAAAATAATAAAAATAGTGATGGTACATTTCCAGCTTTATAGGCTTTATATAAAACCCCTCTTAAGTTATATATGAGGAAAGAAAACTGAATCCATAATACAAAAGTTAAAACCTAGAAAAAAAATGGCATGATTAATCTTGGAATTGTTGATGTGGTATTTAGACCCATTGGCTTTTTAAATCTTAAAATTATGTTTTTTTCTTTGTTTCCCACATATCAGCAGATTCAAGAAAGTATCTACAGACATACAGAGATGAATAAAGCTTTCCCAATAACTGACCCATTGGAAGCTAATTAGAAATCGATTCTGCCATGCTTCACAGAGAACCTAGGCGCTCAGGTCTTGCTCTTCCTAATGCTAATCAGTGTTTGATGGTCTCATTATTTTTCCATGGCTGCATAATCCCATGAATATTGACTTATGAAATGAGCCAATATTCAATGAGCCAATACTCACTGAGCACCGGTCCATGAAATTCCTCTGGAATAAGGGCAAGGAAATCCAGTGTGTGAGGTTGAAAGTCTTTATGAGGCCATTAACATTTACGGAGATAGAACACAGACAACGGCTTCAGTTTTTTAATGGCTGTATCTAGGCCAGGATCAGCTTTCTGCTGTCTATGGAAGATTGTCTCAAACCTGTCTGGTCATCAGGGGCAGCTGAGTTATTAAAACAAACGATACTTACATGTTACTTCTATCTATAGAAGCCACGTTTCTTTTTAAAATATATTTTAAAAGTTTTAGGAGGTGCTGGAGAACAAACGCAGGGGTATTCTATCACCAAGCTATGACCCCAGCCTGTCTTATTTTTATGCTATTTTTTATGATTTTATTGGTGCAATGTAATTATACATTACAGTGAGATTAAAGCCACATCTCCCAAGGATGGAGTCTCTGAAAACTCTTTTTAAAACCGTCTCAGATTATTCTGAAACAAT
This sequence comes from Muscardinus avellanarius, assembly GCF_963383645.1. Classification (NCBI taxonomy): domain Eukaryota; kingdom Metazoa; phylum Chordata; class Mammalia; order Rodentia; family Gliridae; genus Muscardinus; species Muscardinus avellanarius. The sequence continues at coordinate 108,139,763 of NC_137797.1, read as the reverse complement.
TGACCAATAAGTAAGGCTTTGGTCACCATGGCCAGAGACAATACAGTGCCATGAATCAAAAAACATCTGTTCAATGAAGAAGACTAATTTTGAAAGGAGAGGCTAATATGCCGTGCTCTGAAGTGCCCACACCTGGCGTTTGCTGATTTGATGAGGCCGATTTATGGAGCAGCCTCTTGTTTATTTTGTAGTATAGAAAAGGCAACTAATAAACGAAATATAGGGCATATATCTCATAAAAGTACCATGCTTGAAAGTCCTCATTGTTTCCTAGTTTGGGCATATTAGAGGAAACATATGTACCTTCTCCTTCTGTGCTTGGCTGATCTCACTTAACATAATGTTCTCCAGGACTTTCCATCTTCTTGCAAATGATATAATTTTGTTCTTCTTTATGGCTGAATAGAATTCCATTGTGTGTATTTCCCACAGTTTTGCTATCCATTCGTCTGTTGATGGTGATCTGGGTTGGTTCCATATTTTGGCTATTACAAATTGTGCTGCTATGAACATAGGTATGCATATGTTGCTGTATTTCCCTGAATTCAACCCCTTTGGAAAGATACCCAGGAGTGGTAGAGCTGGATCATATGGTGGATCTATTCCCACCTTTCTTAGGAATCTCCACACAGATCTCCCAAAGGATACCAGTGGGACTCCAGATAATGGAGGGAAATACCAGCAAAGTTTGAATGGAAAGATAGGAGAGGAGGAAGGCTGATCTTGATTAATGAGGGTCTACATCTGAACACGTGTAAAATTATGAATAAGACATGGTTAAACTGGACAACCATTGGTGGGAGGGGGGAAGGGAAAATGGGGGGGAGAGGGCACCAAATATAGTTTAAATGTATACTATTTATGTTCAATAAAAATTGTTAAAAAATAAAATAAAGTGACATCTTTCAGAGAAAAAAAAAAAGAAAGTCCTCATTGTGCAAAATGAATTAAGTTAGGCTAGAGGTGGAGTTCAACGGCAGAACAGAGCCCTGGTTTCCCTCCTAGAGCTCAAAATAAATAAACACATAAACAAATAGACAAGCAAACCAAGTAAGTGATCAGAGTTAGACTTGGGGAGAAACACACGAGAAATTCGACTTCATTCAGTATGATTCTACTGTGGAACGCGAGGAGCTTTGTCACCTTAGAACTCCAGTGTTTGAAGATGGCTTAAGTATACGTATTCTCACTTGGAAGCACTCTTAGGATCTATGACTTTCTGATAGTATCTCCTATCTGATGATGTAAATGTCTATTCCTTTCTTCCCTCTCCCTCTCCCTCTCCCTCTCCCTCTCCCTCTCCCTCTCCCTCTCCCTCTCCCTCTCCCTCTCCCTCTCCCTCTCCCTCTCCCTCTCCCTCTCTCTCTCTCTCTCTCTCTCTCTCTCTCTTTTGGTACTGGGGATTGAAGCCAGGGGCATTCTACCTCTGAGCTACAATCACCAGCCCTATTTTTTTTATTCTTTATTTTGAAACAGTGTCTCACTAAGTTTCAGAGGGCCTCACTAAGTATCCGAGGGTAGCCTCGAACCTGTGATCCTCCTGTCTCAGCCTCCCAGGTACTGGGATTACAAGTGTATGCCATCATTCCTGGCTCCTCTTATTTTATTTCCACTGTAATTCTACACTTTCATTACATCCCAAATAAAAACAATATGGTACCTCAAAATTTTCAGCCTTTCTTTCTTCTAAATACTGATGAATAAAAATTAAAACACACGCACACACACACACACACACACACACACACACACGTAAAATGAAAACATCCCTTGCTGAGGCCTCTGCAGTGGCCTAACTTAGCACATTTGCAAACGAGAGTATGCTGGGAACTGCAAGCTCCAATGCGATGGGATGGCTCGTATGGCCCACGCGCAATGATGCCATTAGCATTGATGTGCTGAGCTGCAACTTTGCAGGTCTTCTTACATCTGTGCACCCAACTCCTTTGCCGTCCACTCTCATGACAGCCCTCTGCTCGCGCATCTGTCCTCACCCATCCTGGACGCTTTCACGGCATGTACATGTAGGGGTTTCCTACTGCGTGTCTACTGATGCTTAAGACAAATCTCAAGAGTCACCCTCTCCAAGACCTGAAATCAGGAGCCTCTTTGCCTTGGGCTGACTTGGCCCTGCTTCCGTAGGTCAACACTGACAATTTCAAGTTACTGGATGTTTCGTGAATCCTTCTGAAAGGCATGTCTTCTTAGGACTTTAGTGTAATCAGTAAGACAGTCCTCAGCATGCAAGGATGGCAGTCCCATCCATCATTCTCTTAGCACTTTTCTTCGCAGACAGCTGCCACATCCGTGGCCCTTGGCTGCCGTAGAAGTTAATGGACATGACCTTCAGAAAATGTCAGCGTCAGTAAGGGACATTAAAAATGTCCACATTGTTTATTATCCTTGAATATGTAAAAATCACTTGGACCCAACAAAATGGATTCGTTTGCCTCTGACATAACTCGTTGCCAGTACCCCTTGATGGAGACAGCCGATCGAATATATTAGAAGAGGATTACACAGCTTCTAGAGTGGATGCAGGGAAACTGTCTTGCTTTCCTCCTGTCTAACATGGTTTTCGTCAGAGATTTTATATCTTGATTTCCTTTTGCTACGGACATTATTATTCCTTCAGTTTCCCTATTAGTGTATTCCCATGGTGAACATGTACCATTCTTTTTTTTTTTTTCTTCTCTTTGCTCATAAGAAAGAGATTGCAAGTGGGATTTTCTAGATCTGCCCCTAGTCAGGCAAGGTTCCTGTGCTCAGCTGGAGATGCAGCTGGCAACCTGCAGGATTCCAAAGTAAGGCTCTACCAAGCCAGAGATCCCTGTCATGAGGCTCCTGTGGACTCATACAGTGGAGTAAAAAAATATATATCAAAAGTACTATTAATAGCTATTTTGAATTATCTCCAATTTTTCCTATGCTCTCCATTTTTCTACAAGTTTTAAAATGTTATCAATAAACCATATATAAGTGAATTATCTATTCTGGAGCATGAGCTAGTTAAAAAAAACTTGGTAAGGCTGGGCGTGGTGGCGCACGCTTGTAATCCCCGCGCTTGGGAGGCGGAGACAGGAGGATCGCACAGGTTCGAAGCCAGCCGCGTGCGCTGGCTTAGGAGACCCTGTTTCCAAATAAAAATGTAAAACTAGGTCTGGGAGTGTAGCCCGGAGGTAGAAGGGCTTCCAGGAACCCCAGTACCACCAAAAAAAAAAAAAAAAAAAACTTGGTAAAGCATAAGAATAAACAAGTGTGGAAACCACTGTCAAACACACTCATGTACAAGTTTTCCGCCCCCTGGGTTTTGAGTGGCAGTTCTGTAGGTTAATCTGATAATGATTCTTTTATCCTTATTGATTCATTTAAAAATAGTAAACACTGATAAAAGTTAATAACAGTAGCAAACACAGGGTAAAAAATGGTAAAGAATAGAATCACTGAATTAAGTTTCTGAATAGAGGAAAAGCAGGTAAGCATAATATATTGTTTTTGGAGTTTCCTTTGGCTAGCACGACTTTTTTCTAAATTTCTGTTAATTAACTGCTACTTGCCCTTTAATATTAACTTGGGTTCCATACCCCCTGGGATGCCTTCTCTACCTCACTGGGAGTTGAATTAAGATGATCTCCTCCAGTGCTCATGCACTAGACCTTTCATACAAAACAGTGTCTCCAGTCGAGTCTACCAGGCTCGAAATAATATTGCAGCACTGTGTTCTTGAATTCCCATTTGTCAAGAATCCATAATATAGTAGGATACTGGAGCTCCCACTAGAGCTGAGGCCAGAGGATTCTGTCCCAGTTGAAAAGATGTTTATAGTCTGAGATAATGGTTCTTAAATATTTAGCATGCATCAGAATCTTAAAACATAGTCTACTGGTCACTACTCTGAGAGTTTCTGAGTTATTATCTTTAGAATGGAGCTGAGAAGGGAACTTTTTGTAAGTTTCATGGTGAGTTTCCGTGCAAAGTACAGAAACTATGTTGTGAGAACTGCTCGTCTTAGGAAATGATTAAAGAGATTTAAAAGTTTCGACACCTGTCTCCAACTATATTCAATCCGATTCGGTCATTACTGATAGTCAAGATTTTCTAAAATAGTTTTAAAGATACTTAGAATCTGAACTGTAATTTTTTTCTTTAGGTAGGTCTATTTACCATCAGTCTATTTACCATATCTACCCAGGTGGCACAGAGATAATAGAAAATATCAAATCAGTTTCTTACTTCACAGATAGAAGGCAATTTGAAGAGATACATTTTTATATATTATAGATATGCATACTTTCTATAACATATATAATATATATGTATACATACATTATACATTATATTATATATATGTTATATATTATATATACATATGTATAATATATATGTATATTAAATTCCAGTGAGGTTTCCTTGATATATACTGATTTTATCAGTAGAGGATTAAAGACATTCAAGCTTTGACTAGAGAAGTTGTCTCATTCAATGTTTTCTCTGATCCATGTAAAGAATCCATGTAAAGAATAAAGGTTAAATGACAATCTCTGACTCTTCAGTAAATTCTAATTAGAGGACAGTTGTCCCACTTTTACAATGCCTATGGGTTACTCAGGAATATTTCTTTTTTGTTGTTGTTATTGTGCTGGGGATAGAACCCAGAGGCTTTCTACCTTCGGGCTACACTCCCAGACCCATTTCATATTTTATTTGGAAACAGGGTCTAACTAAGTTCCAGAGGGCCTCACTAAGCAGCCGAGGCTGGCTTCGAACCTGCGCGATCCTCCTGTCTCAGCCTCCCACACACTGGGATTACAAGCGTGCGCCACCACGCCCGGTTTACTCAGGAATATTTCTACATATGCAGGATGATTTTACATGTGCATTTTTGAGTCAAAGTTTAATCCAAGTTTTGCTGTCCTTTAATCAAGACTTAAGAATTCAGGAATGGCTTATCAATGTCCTAATTAAAGCGGCACAGCTGGGGTGTGTGGGATTGGAGAGGGGGAAAGAGAGGCTCAGCGTTCCCATCAGAAACCCATTGTGTAGGCAGCCAGCTCACCTGCTTCCGGTGAGCTCACACCTCGAGAACGGACATTTTATCAATTAGCTCTCCATGTGTCAGAGATACGTTTTTACTTATAAAAATGGTGGCTCGTTGAGTAGTAAGACTATTTTTATAAATGGGTGTATATTTGGGATCTTAAAGAATCTGAATCTGAAGGTGTTTAGCTAAGGATATTCTACAGATCTTTGCCGTCCTTGTGTCCAAAGACAAGAAGCCGTCTATGCTTTATCCTTAGGGCTAATGTATCATTAAAGGTCTCTGTGTCTTTCCAGGAACTGGAGTGGATTCTGTTAGCTTGCAGCCACCCCGTGACCATTTGTCTCACAAGAATGTCCCATGTAATACGGTAATAGCAACACCCAATAATAGAGAAAATTAGTTTTTCTAAGCATTAGGAGTTGCATCAGCTGTGTGTGTGTTTGTTTGTGTGTGTGTGTGTGTGTGTGTGTGTGTGTGTGTGTGTGTGTTCTTTAGAGCTCTATTTTGACCTATATGAGTCAGGGGACAAAAATGGGTCCTGCATTTCTTTGAAATTTTCCAGATTCTTTTTCAAAACGTATCAAATGTTGACAGAGGTATGTTGATGTCTCCCAGTATAACTGTATTGGGTCTAATTGGGTTTCAATATCAAGTAGTCTTTGTTTTATTTAAGTGGGTGAGCCAACATGTGGGCATAAGTGTTTAGTATCATTATATGTTCTTGTTGGATTGTTCCGTTTATCAATAGGAAGTGACTTTTTGTCTCTTAAGTTTTGGCTTGAAATTTACCTTGTTGAAGATGAGTCACAGCTAAAGGAGAAGAGCTTGCGTTCGGTCTCCATTTTCATGAAATATCTTTTTCTATCTCTTCTCCTTTAGCTTGTGACTATCTTTGCCTATAAGTTTCCTGTAAACAACATATTGCTGGATTTTGATTTTTTAATCTACTTTGCCAGTCTATGTATTTTAGTTGGGGAACTGAGATCATTTATATTTAGTATTAATATACAGAGATGTTTGTTGTTTCCTGTCATGTAGAATTATACCTTCTGTTTGATTCAGCTTTAGTTCTTTACGCAGTGGCTCTTCTACTAGAATTTTTTCCTTCTTTGGCTCTGGGGTTTATTTTTCATTTCTTATTTATATGTTATTTCTTTAAGTGTTTTCTATAGGGCCCTCTTCGTAGTCATGAATTCTTTGTTTTTGCATGTCTGGATGGTTTGTATTTCTCTGCCAATTTTTGAAGATTGCTTTGCTAGATATAGCAATCTTATTTTAGTATTGTTTTATTTCAGGGCTTAGAGTACATCATTTTAAGCTCTCCTGGTTTGGAACTGGGGAAGGACACGCATTTTGGAATCTGGGCTTGGGAATTCCTCGACTGTTCTACTCTGGGTGTTTACTCACATACGTTCTAGCAGTTGAGAAATATTTTGAGCAGCACCTTTGACCACCTTGCGGAGGTAGAAATAAAAGGAATGAAATCTGAATCGCCACATAGGACCCTGGTGGATCTTCCCTTGGATTTATATTCCCAAATGGTGGTATTTAAGGAATAAGGGTGAATAAAAAATAGTCCTCAAAAGGGTGATAGTTCAGTTTGCACTAATCCAAATCGCTAAAACTGAACTTTAAGAATCCTAGATTCTTAATTTTCCTAAACCTTATAATCTTCTCTATACTAAGATAATAGTAATACAGTCCTCAAATGATTTTTGTGAAGGATTTTGCAGTATACCATCTGGCAACAATTAATAAGAAAAAAAAACTGTATTCACAAATACCACATGATTGTAAACTAGCAGAAACATTAAACTAAAGAATCATATATATCCTGTCTCAATACAGGATTTTTAAACAACAAAATAGGCATGGCTATTTCTAGTCACTTGAAGCCTGGGTTCTAAATTGTCAGGTGGCTCCACAGTTTTCAGTGCATGGGCTTTGCAAGCAATAGGCATGTATACTCATTAAAGGAAAAAAAAAAAAACCCTGAAGAATGTTATCCTATTATTTCAAATTATTTCTGTATTATAAGCAATGGTTCGCATAGTATGTCAAAACACAAGAACCAGTGGGAACTTACATTTGCAACTTCAGATGATCCATGCAATATCTGTTCCATGTAACGATTGAGGTCTCTGAATCTTTTGTGATCTGAATTTGTAAAGGGTAAGTGCCACCAATGAGGAAACCTGTTGTAAAAGAGAAAAAGAGGGTGGCTTCATTAGGCTGAAAACTGGCCTCTTCATCCCAGGATTTTTCACAAAGCTAACAGCTGCCTGAGATGGAAGGTCCAGCAGAAACATTTGAGAAAGCCATAGTAGGCTTGATTCACCCCAAGACACTCATGGCCATGGCTGTGCTTACTCTTCCTATTTTAACTGTCATAGTAACATTAATTTAATTATATTTAACATCAAATTAATTTATATGTTCTTTCTTCCTGTACTTATGACAGACCTCACATTTTGTCCTTCAAATACATGTGGGGGCCTTGATATAACTGACATTAACCAGTAATCCCTTTTCCAAAGTTAAAGTTTCTCCTGGGCTCTCTACAGATATACTACCCTAGCTGAATTAGACATTTTTCCAAGTAACATATGCTTACATCTGGGACTCTTGGAACAAAGTAATGCTCTCCCCAAAGCATGACTTGCAGACTTTCCTCCTCCCTCTCTGATGACTGGTCTTGAGGGCTGAATGGATTAAAACCAGTTACTGGCTGGGATGATCTTTTAATGTTCTGGGATAACACAGGTAGTTGCTTAAATACGTTTATTTTTGTTTTGAATCCAGGGGCTTCTACCTTTGAACTACATCTCAGGATTTTTAATTGTTTTAATTTTGAAGTAGGGCCTTGCTAAGTTTCTTCAGCCGACTTCCAAACTTGCAATCCCTCTGTCTCAGCCTCCCAAACTATTTGGTGTGATTATGGGCGTGCACCACCGTGCCTAGGTCACACACATCTTTTTTTTTTTTTTTAATTTATTTTTTATTGGTGCAATGTATTCATACATCATAGTGGTATAAATAAGATACTTTTGTAGACATACATGCACACATCGCCCAGTTAGCCCCTACCCGATCCCCACCCCATTCCCTCCCCATCCCTCCTTCCCACGCTTGGCTTAGTGGTTGACATCTAGTATTATAGCAATTTATACAATATTAACATTGATAATCTCACATAACAGTTTCATTTGTCTGGTACCAAACTTTTGATGACTTAAAGATAACATTTCAATATTTCTTTTTGCTTTCTTTCTTACCAGAGAATATTTTTTTTTCTTTTTTTTTTTTTTAGGTGAAACTATCATACATTTATTTATTTATTTTTCAGAAAAAAAATCTATCCTGATATGGAATATGGGCTCTAGATACCCAAAACAGTCTCAAAGAAGAACAAAGCTAGAAGATGTATATTTTCTGATTTTAAACCATATAAAGCTACAATAATTGAAACAGTGTAGTACTGTTCTAAAGGCAGATATATAAACCATTGGAGCTAAATAAAAGCCTAGAGATAAATTCTTCCATACATTGTCAAGTTATTTTTGACAAGGTTTCCATGAACTTTTGGTGGAGGAAATACTAGTCTTTTAACTAAATATTGTTGAAAAATAATAATAAATGAAAAATAATAAAATTGGACCCTTACCTAACACATATACAAATATTAACTCAAAATAGATAAAGGACCTAAATATAAATCTTAATACTATCAGCTTTTAGAAGAAAATCTGGGTCATAAAACCTCACAACATTGAAATTGGAAGTGATTTCTTGGATATGATTTCAATGGCACAGGCAACAAAAGGGTAAATAAACTCCCTTAAAAATAAAAAAATATTGTATATCCAAAGACAATGTAAACAGAGTTAAAAGTTACTGATGCTCTTCCAAGAGTTCCTCCTATGACCCATTTCTCCCTAACTCTCACATATTAGGGAAAGCATCTGATTTCTTATTTTTTGTGCCTGACTAATCTCACTTAGCATAATGTCCTCCAGCTCCATCCATTTCCCTGAAAATGATGTAATTGAGTTTTTTTTGATGGCTGAGTAAAATTCCATTGTGTACATATCCCACAGTTTTGTAATCCATTCATCTGTTGATGGACATCTTGGCTGGTTCCATAGTTTGGCTATGGTGAATTGTGCAGCTATGAACATAGATACACATGCATTAGTTTGATAGTTTGGTTTCTTTTCTTTTGGGTAGATACCCAACAGTGGTATTGCTGGATCAAATGGTAGATTTGTTCCCATTCTTCTGAGGATTCTCCATACTGTTTTCCAAAGTGGTTGCACTAATTTGCAATCCCACCAACAATGTCTTAGAGTTCCCACTTCTCCACATCCTCGCCAGCATCTGTTGTTGTTTGTGTTTTGAATGATGGCCATTCTAGTTGGAGTTAGGTGAAATCTCAGGGTAGTTTTGATTTGCATCTCTCTGATTGCCAGTGATGTTGAGCATTTTTTCATGCATTTATTGGCCATTTGAATTTCTTCTTTTGTGAAGTGTCTATTTAGTTCATTTGCCCATTTTGTTATTGGATGTTTTGTTTTCTTAGTGTTGAGTTTCTTGAGTTCTCTGTATATTCTAGATATTAGTCCTCTATCAGTGGTGTAGGTGGCAAAAATCTTCTCCCATTCTGTTGGCTCTCGATTGAGATTCTTGATAGTTTCCTTTGCTGAACAGAAGCTCTTCAGTTTCATGCAATCCCATGTATTGATTCTCCTTTTAATTTGTTGTGCTTTTGGGGTCTTGTTGAGGAAATGTTTGTCTGTGCCTATGTGTTGTAGTGTTGGACCTATGCCCTCTTCAAGGAGCTTCAAAGTCTCTGGTTTAATTTCCAAGTCTTTGATCCATCGTGAGTTGACTTTTGTACAGGGTGAAAAAGTGGGATTAACATCCAATTTTCTGCATATGGTTAACCAGTTTTGCCAACACCATTTGTTAAAGAGGCTATCTTTTTTCCAGTGTATGTTTTTGGCCCCTTTGTCAAAAATCAATTGGCTGAAAGTGTGTGGACTTGTTTCTGGGTCTTCTATTCTGCTCCATTGGTCTATATATCTGTTCTTTTGCCAGTACCATGCTGTTTTTATTACAATGGCTTTGTAGTATAGTTTAAAGTCAGGTATTGTGATTCCTCCTGCGTGGTTTTTGTTGCTGAGAACTACCTTGGCTATTCTGGGCTTTTTGTTATTCCAGATAAATTTAAGGACTGATTTTTCTATGTCTGTGAGGAATGATCTTGGTAGTTTAATGGGCATTGCATTAAATCTGTAGATCAGTTTTGGGAGTATGGCCATTTTAATAATATTTATTCTGCCAATCCATGAACATGGAAGGTCTTTCCATCTTCTAAGATCTTCTTCGATTTCTTTTTTCAGTGTTTTATAATTTTCTTTGTAGAGATCTTTAAACTGAGTCAAGAAGATATAGAACACTTAAACCAACCAATAACAATCAAAGAGATTGAAACAGCAATAAAGAGCTTACCATCAAAGAAAAGCCCAGGACCAGATGGTTTCCCAAGTGAATTCTATAAAACCTTTATAGGAGAACTAATCCCAATACTACTCAAACTATTTCGGGAAATAGAAAAAACCGGGACTCTCCCAAATACATTCTATGAAGCCAACATCACACTAATACCCAAACCGAATAAAGACAGTTCAAGGAAGGAAAACTACAGGCCTATATCTCTGATGAACTTGGATGCAAAACTATTAAACAAAATACTAGCAACACGCATTCAAAACCACATCAAGAAAATCATTCACCATGACCAGGTAGGGTTCATCCCAGGGATGCAAGGCTGGTTCAATATACGAAAATCAATCCATGTAATTCATCATATAAACAGAATCAAAGACAAAAACCACATGATCATCTCAATAGATGCTGAAAAAGCATTTGATAAAATTCAACATCCATTTATGATAAAAACACTGCAGAGAATTGGAATAGAAGGAACATATCTCAACATTATTAAGGCAATCTACAATAAGCCCACTGCCAACATCATATTAAATGGGGAAAAACTTCAAGAATTCCCCCTAAAAACTGGAACGAGACAAGGATGTCCACTATCACCACTTCTCTTCAATATAGTACTAGAGACTCTAGCCAGAGCAATAAGGCAAGAAAAGGAAATCAAAGGAGTACAAATAGGAAAAGAAGAACTCAAGCTTTCACTATTTGCAGATGACATGATACTATACTTAGAAAACCCAACAAACTCAACCAAAAGGCTTATAGAACTGATCAACAAATTCAGCAAGGTATCTGGATACAAAATCAATCTTAAAAAATCAGAAGCTTTCCTGTACACCAACCATAAATCCACTGAAAAAGAAATTCAGAAAACACTTCCACTCAGGATCTCCCACAAAAAAATAAAATACCTAGGAATAAACACACACATCTTTTTAGGAACTGCCTCGTAACTTCCTCTGACTGCAGCCTGTCTGCTGCCTAATTTCTGTGTTTGCTTTTGAGGTTGAAACCCAGGCCCGGCAACCCTGCTTCCTGGGGAAATGAACCGGGGGCTAGTGAAAGACAGCCTTCGAAGAGAAGTAGGTAGAACCTTCATGCCAACCCATTCACTTCTTCTCTTTGGAAATCCTAAGGAAGTGCAAATTGGGCATGCTCCTACACTTAAATAGTTAACAAGTAACCTTTTAAGAAGTCTTTTGAAGATCTAGGATTAAAGTATTACAATTGTTTTTTTTTTTTTTTTTGGTGCTGAAGATCAAACCCAGGAGAATTCTACCTCTGATACCTCTGAGCTACATCCCCTGCTGTATTTTATTTTTATCTTAAAATAGGGTCTCACTAAATTGTGGAGGGCCTCACTAAGTTACTGAGGCTGGCCATGAACCTTTTACACTCCAGTTTCAGCTTCCTGAGTACTGGGATTACAAAAGTGTGCACCACCACACCTAGCTAAAGTATTATAGTTTTTCATCTGGATTTAACTGTCTTGAAAATGAGTTCTAATGAACAATTAATTAAAAATATAATAGATTATGTATATACATACATGCAGATATAGATACATTTGTGATAATTTGGGGGAAATGAATTTGATAGATGGCTTAAGCTGGTTAGAAATATTAATATATAAATCTATGCATGAATTTTTCTTATTGGTAGAATAAAACAAGTCATCATCCGCTGTATTCCTTCACTGATGTTTATATATGTTTTTATAGATATGACTCCTGAAAATTCTTGTGCATAAATAGGTGCATAGAAATTGAGAAATTCTGCTGAGGTTATACCATTCAATTGTTTGAAATCTTAAAGATTTGTCATGTGATTATTAGGATCATTCATTTTCTCAATACTAACACCAGTATTTTGATGTGTGTGTGTGTTTGTGTGTGTGTATGTGTGTTCCTCAGCTGCGTTAACACCCTGGGACCATATACCAAAGTAAAATTCTGGATAGCTGGGAGACGAGCAGTACTGATAATTGAAGAGGGAAAGAAACTCCAGCCTCCTCTAGGAGATGAACTTAGAGAAAACCATTGACTTGAGAAAATACTTCCAAGCCTGCATGCTCTTGGAAAATAACCATAAATACAAATAACCAATTTGAAGACCACTGTTAAAGGCTATGACTAATTAGAATTTTATTTCTCATGACTGACTTTCTGATTATATTTTCAGGAACATAACGAGCTGGGCATGGTGTCACACACTTGTAATCTCATCATTCTGGAGGCTGAGACAGAAGGATCGCAGTTCGCCGACAGCCTCAGCTTAGTGAGGCCCTTTGTAACTCAGGGAAACCCTGTTTCAAAAAATAAATTAATTAATTAAAAAATAGGGATGGGGGTGTAGCTCGGAGGTAGAATGCCCCTGGGTTCCATCCCCAGTACTGCAGGGGAAAAAAAAAAAAAAAGAACATATTTATGTAAGACTCATAGGGCTTCTCAGTAAATTTAGGAGTTAGAGAAATGTCACCCTTATATTTCATTTTTATACATTGAGAAGAGGCATATGGAGAGAGATTATTAGTGTTTTTTTTCTTTTTTCTTTTGCTACTAGGGATGGAACTCAGGAGTATCCTATCCTCAAGCTCTACCTCTGGTCCTTTTATTTTGAAACAGTCTCACTGTTGCTGAGGCTGGCCTTGAAATCCAATCCTCCTGTCTCAGCATCCCAAATATTGAGATCATAGGTATGTACCGCCACTCTTGGCTGATTATTCAGAATTTTAAAAGTTGTTCAAGTTGCACCAACAATTTGAAACCAAAAAAGAAAGCCATTTTATAAGGGTTAATTTAAACGTTTAAAAGATTAATCAGTAGGGTGCGATGGTGACCACAGATGCTGAATTTGGTATTTACCACCAAACTTGAGGTTTTTTTTTTTTAACATTTCTTTTGTCTCAGTTATTCCATCCACTTTTATTCCTTCGGTAATTCTTAAACCAGATGTTTGAAAGCCTCCAGAGCAATGTTACTTTTCTCTGTCTCTTAAAAGTTCACCAAGTGCTGTGTGTATGTATGTCACCATCACTGTGAACTCCACCATGGTGTGAGACTATAATGCACCAAAAAAGTATAAAAGACGTAGACTCATAGTCTAACTTCTCGACTTTCTGATGCACTCCTGTTTCACAGGCTCTGTGACATCTACAGGCATAGCGCTTCATGAGCTACTCAGTTTTTAGGGTGACACGATCTCTCTCCACCCACTGACAGCTTTGGCAATGTTTATATTCTGGAAGATGACTAAACTCTGAAAGTCAAATAGAAACTCACATGCACAACGCTCATACGGTACAGAGTGGACATTTACATTGTCAAAGGACTATTTACTCAAAAATCCCGGAGTAGATAAACCATTTGATTGATCTAAAAGTCATTATCATAATTTTGGGGAAGCTAACCTTTTTAAAGTCAAGATATGCTTTTCTTTTTACACATTTAGATCTATGATCTAAATTTGGCCTATTCCAGTTTTGTTATTTTTGTGGTACTGGGGATGGAACCCAGGGGCATTCTACCTCTGAGCCATGCCTCCAGCCCTATTTTTTATTCTTTATTTTGAAGCAGGGTCTCTGAGTTGCAAAGGGCCTCACTAAGTAGCTGAGGCTGGCCGTGAACCGCGATCCTCCTGTCTCAGCCTCCCGAATGCTGGGATTACAAGCGTGCGCCACCATGTCTAGCTTTAAATTTGGCCTATTCTAAGTGACAAGTTTTAGGAGCTTTATATGAATGATAGTTATTTTCATTCTATCTGTCACTTGCTTATTTTTAATATTTTTCTGTTATAACATGAATGAGCAGGGTGTTTTTTATGATTGCCTCAAAATGAACATAATAATAGTTTACATAATGCAACTATAATAATTAGCCATTATATTAAAAAAAGCCAATAATAAATGGAAACCAAAATTAATATAAACATATTTAAAAATTTCAAGCACTGTAACTTAAGTATAGCAGAGCTTTTTATTTCAGTTATTATTAAAACAGTAGATATCTCCAGTTCAGCTCTGTGTTTTTGATTTCATTCTTGTAGAAAACAACTAAGAAGTTCAAATTTAAAATACAGGCAAATAAAGCAATCTAGGTCAAGGTCAGCCTCAGCTACTACTTAGTGAGGCCCTTTGCAACTCAGTGAGACCCTGTTTCAAAATAAAGAATCAAAAAATAGGGCTGGGCATGTATCATGGAGGTAGCATGCCCTTGGGTTCCATCCCCAGTACTGGAAAAAAATATATATATATATTAAAAAATAAAGAATAAAAAATAGTGTGTAGCTCAGGAGTAGAATGCCCCTGGGTTCCATCCCCAGTACCTTAAAAAATATTAAAACAAATAAAGAATAAAAAAAATAGGGCTGGAGGTATAGCTCAGAGGTAAAATGCCCTTGGATTCTATCCCCAGTATATCACACACGAAAAAGATAAATTAGTGAAGCAATCTGCCAATAATCGATAAAAAATAAACTAGGTTCTAATTTATTTTTCAGTATACAAAATCAGTGGCTGGAAGCAAAAAGAAAATTGCAAGACTTGTTGTGTTTTATGAGACAAGAGATTCTTTACTCTGAGAGCAGAGCTCTGCTGGGAGAGATTCAGCAGCTTTGGAGGCAGAGCAATGTGTGGTCCCCAAATAGAAAATGGCATAGCTATTGTTTTTTCTTATGCTCAAGGACAAAGACCAAAGAAACAGCCGTGTGAGAGGAGAGGCCTTACTCGGGGAGAGTCAGAGATGGAAACTGCTTCTGAAGCTGGCTGTGAAGTGCTGAAAACTGCTGAAAGGATTTTCCGGTCAAGCTCATTTTGTTGTTCCTGTGGGTTACCTGGATCAGATAGAGCTGCAGGGAAATAGGCAGAAGTCAGCATGTAGCGAAACAATCTGCATGATGCTCTAAACTAATTCAGCATAGAATAAACAAGGAAAGAAATTTTCTCAAAAAAAAAAAAAACAAATTATCGCAGGCCGGGTGTGGTGATGTACGCCTGTAATCCCGGTACATGGAAGGCTGAGAATGGAGGATTGAAGGTTTGAGGCCAGCCTCAGCCACTTAGTGAGATCCTGTTTTAAAATAAAGAATAAAATAGGGCTGGGGGTGTAGTTTAGAGGTAAAACGTCCCTGGGTTCAACCCCTAGTACCAAACAAACAAACACTCCAAAAGCTAAGAGGTATAATTTGTAAAAAAATATTATCTACAAATATAAAAACATAACGTAATCTTTTTTTTTTTTTTTGCAGCACTGAGGATGGAATCCAGGGACATTTTACCTTCAAGGAACACTCCCAGCCCTATTTGTTTTTCTTTCTCTCTCTTCCCTCCCTCCCTCCCTCCCTCCCTCCCTCCCTCCCTCCCTCCTCTTTCTTTCTTTCTTTCTTTCTTTCTTTCTTTCTTTCTTTCTTTCTTTCTTTCTTTCTTTCTTTCTTTCTTTCTTTCTTTCTGATGGTACTGGGGTTCATGGAAGCCCTTCTACCTCTGGAATACACTCCCAGACCTATTTTTTTTTTTTTTTGAAACAGGGTCTCCTAAGCCAGCGCGCGCGGCTGGCCTCGAACCTGTGCGATCCTCCTGTCTCTGCCTCCCAAGCACTGGGATTACAAGCGTGCGCCACCACGCCCGGTTTTTATTCTTAATTTTGAAACAGGGTCTCACTGAATTTCAAAGGGCCTCACTAAGTAGCAGAGGGAGGCTGCGGAACCGTGATCCTCCTGTCTCAGCCTCCCAAGTACTGGGATTACAAGCATGTGAACCCATGCCAGGCCTAACATAATCTTCTGTGCTGGGAACAAATTACCTAATTTCTGCTCTTTTTTTTTTTCTTGTGGACACTTTAGTTAGCTCTCGATTTATATTCAACCACAAGGCACGAACTGTTGTTCCCTTTGATAGTCCTCTTCTAATAGGTCTGGTTGTTATGATTTTTTTTCCCTTTAAAACACCCAGTTAATGGACACTTCTGCTCAAATCATAACTGATTTTTCATTGGCATGGCATAAAAATCACACCACAGGAGAGGAGGTGGGGCCGAATCTGGGACAAAGTCACAGGATACTTAAGTCAAGAAGAGGGGCACGGGGCTTACATCGCTGTGCTTCCTGCTGAACCCCAAAATCTTTGCGCTTGGAATTGACCTTGTGCTCAGCGGACTGGATTCCTGGGTAGATGTCTGGGGAGTGGACTGGGCAGGGCTTGCGGCTGCCATCTGTGCGAGGCTGTGAATCAAGTTATTCAGTTTAACAGGGAAACACTCCAGACTCTCTTTGATTTTCCTGGAGAAATGAAAAACAAAAGACGCAGAGTAATTTATAGTCCCTCGCATCAGCTCGTTTTATCTGTCATTTGTTTTCTCGTGTTTACTGGTTGTGTGTGTGTGTGTGTGTGTGTGTGTGTTTACCATATATGGTTATTTGAACTCAAACTATGAAATGTTATTTTCAGAAAATTCGCGTTCACATCTGGAGTTGTTAGCAAATGTCCAAGAACCTCTCGTGGTGAAATAGAAAACTAATCTCAGCACCGGTTTTTGGGTCTCTCAAAAGGCTCGTTTGGTTGTGATTTCTTCATTTTTAGACTGGGCTTTAAAGAATTCAATCCTCTTTTATAATTAGGTAAGATATTTACAGAAGTTCAGAAGTTACACCGGTAAGACAATGTATGTTCAAAGAAGCCCAGAGGCTACGGCCATCCTCTGTGTCCTGCCCTTTCTTTCCCCTGATAGTTAAATATCTTTAAAAATGATGGTTCGACTTTAATCATTTTTTATTTATTTTTATTGGTGCACTGGAGTCATACAGCTTAATGGAGTACAAGATGGTGGAGGCGTACATGCACACCTCACCCCCTCAGCCCTTCCCCAATGCCCACCGCCTTCTCAGTTTGGCTCAGTGGTTTTCTTTGAGATGTTTGTGAATGTGCATCATGTGCATTAGAGAACTTCCCTCTTCCCCTCCCGTCGCCCCCAGTTAGGCCTCCTCCTTTGCTCACCTATGGCTCCTCCTTTTTCTAACCTTTCATCGTTTTTACTTTAATTTTATTTTGGTTCATATTTGTGTTCCTCTCCAGTGATCTTATAAACAAGGTAGCATACACAATATTATATTTAATATCCAAGTTTTTCACTCAGTTATATTCTTCTTTGGTTGTTTTGCTGTTTTTGGTCTCTGCTTTTTAAGACATTTTGTGCTTAAGAAGCTTTACATTCCCATGGTATAATGATCTCCTTATATAACATTCTTTATCCTCTCTTTTTTGGAGAAAGGTTATTTTCTATTTATTTCCTACAATGACCAAGACTGAAAATAGGTAACATCTTTTATCTCTCGTGTGACTTCTTCTCCAGTATCTGACTTGCGATGTTTTCCTTTTAATCCCAGTCAGTTCTGTAAAACAAGCAGCATATTGATTCCTTTGTCCTTTGTACTTTCTACCCTCCACTTCCTGTGGTGTGTGTGTGTGTGTGTGTGTGTGTGTGTGGTGTGTGTGTGTGTGTGTGTGTGGTGTGTGTGTGTGTGTGTGTGTGTGTGTGTGTGTGGTCTTGTGGGCTGGACCCACAGGCATTCTCCTCTTGAGCTATACTATACCCCCAGCACTTTTTACTTTGAGACAGGGTCTCACCAAGTTGCCGAGGCTGGCTTCACACCTGTGATCCTCCTGTGTGCAGCCTCAGCCTCCCAAATACTGGTGTTACAGGTGTGCGCCACCATGCTCGGCTCTCCGCTTCCATTTCTATAGAGCTGTTCCATCTACATAGCCCAGCACACGCTGTACACGCCGCAGCACCTCCTACAGCCTTAATGCACTCCTGCACACCTTCCCAGCCCTACGTCCTTCCCTCTTTTCTTGTTTCAGTGAAACGAAGTGCTTTTCTAGTTTCAGGAAAAGCTCAGAGAAAGACAATTTTGAGTTCCTATGGGCTGACAACAGCTTGTTCATGGCTTTTATTTTTTAATAAAAAATTTTCATTTTTATCCAGTTTGGCGGGATAAAACGTTCTTAGCACACAGTGTGTGTGTGTGTGTGTGTGTGTGTGTGTGTGTGTGTGTGTGTGTGTCTGTCTGTGCGCACACATGTGCGTGCTACTGTTAGATTGAACCCGGGGTATTTCTGCCTCTGAGCTACACCTTCTGCCAGGTTTTTGTTTTTGTTTTCTTTTTTTTTTTTTTTAGCAGAATTTCACTTTATAATTGCATATTGTCTTTAATTCTGTGATCCTCTTATCTCAGCCTCCCAAATATTGGGATTATAGAAACACAACACTGCTCCTGGCTAGAAATTTTTTCCTTTTATTATGATACTGGGGACTGAAACCAGAGGCACTCTACCTCCAAGCTACATTCCCAGCCTTAATTTATTTTTATTTTGAAAGAGGGTCTCACAAAGTTGATAGTCTCACTACTTGCTGAGGCTGTCTTCTAACCTGAGATCCTCCTGTCTCAGCCTCCCTAGTACTTGAGTTACATGTATGTGCCACTATGCCCAGCTACATTTTTTGATTGACATAAATATATTATTCTATTTTCTTCTAGAATAAAGAATTACTACCTGAAACTCTTATAGTAAACTTCTTTCAGTTTCTAAACTTTTTATCTAGCCCCTCCCTCTCCTTCCTTCCTTCCTTCCTTCCTTCCTTCCTTCCTTCCTTCCTTCCTTCCTTCCTTCCTTCCTTCCTCTCTCTCTCCTCTCTCTCTCTCTCTCTCTCTCCCCCCCTCCCCCCTCTCTCCCTCTCTCTTTTTCTTTCTTCTTTTCTTTCTTTTTCAGTACTGAGGATAGAACCCAGGGGCATTGTACCTCCAAGCTACATCCCCAGCCCTATTGTTTTAGTCTTTTTTATTTTTTGAAGCAGGGTCTCACTGAGTTACAAAGGGCCCACTAAGTAGCTGAGGCTGTCTGCCAACCGCGATCCTCTGGTCTTTGCCTCCCAAATGCTGGGATTACAAGCATGCACCACCATGCCTGGCTAATTTTTCTAAACTATGTCTCATTGTTGGTTATTTTGGATAATTCTTCTGAACATGCAAAGTGCCCTTTCATTAAGTAATTTCAAGCCTTTTAATTTTTTTAAGAACATATTAACTCTAGTGTTACTACTTATTAAAATACTAAATATACAATTCAGTTTGGACAGTTTTGGTTTTCTCCTTCGGGTCCTTCTATTATATGTATGCTGGATCTTCATTGCATTTCTTCGTTTAAAAACATTCAGAATTCTTGCGTTTTTCATCTTCTTTTTCTCTCCACATATTCTGCTGGCTGTGTATACTGTGTCCTTCTGAGTTTATCCTATTTAATGTCATGTTTTCTTTTCTTTCCGGTCTTTTCTTGGATTCTATCCTCTTATTTCTGTGTCCTAATTGTGGTCTGTATCATTTCTTCACTTCTTCATAGTTTTTATTAACTAACTTAAGCTCCATCGAAGTAAAAGGATACACTTCATCTCTTTGGTAAATATATTTTTCAGGCAAACATTTCTAGTGGGCACACTACTTAATCTTCTCTTTTTGTAATTCTGCATGCCATTAAGCAGTGGTCTATTTCGCTTGGTCATTTAATAGGAAATTAGTATTCTTGGCTTTCAGGAAGCAGTAGAGAATCGTCTGGGGCCTGAGCCCTTCTTTTCTCTAATCATCACACCATGATTAAAAACTAAACATATTTCCACATTTTCTGAGATATGCCTCTGCTGTTACCCTCCCTTCATTTTTTTCTGGCCTTTCTTTTTTTTCTTTTTGTTCCTATTAACTCTCATCCTCTGGTTTGAATTATTATACTCTGAACAGTTTCCCTTGGGTGTGACTGTGTCCTGGGATGGAGCTCCATCACCACTGAGAGCTCCTGGGCTGCCCTCCTTCTGCCCTTCCCTGGGAATCCAAGGGTGAACATCTCTCCCAGTGTCAGGCGGCATCTCAGATAGGCTGCTGCTCCCAGTGACAACCTATGGCTTCTCCTGCGCTCCCAGGCGGTGGGTGAGTGCGTGGGCCTTCCCTTCGGTTCCTTACATACAGGTGTTTGTTGACTGCACACAGGTCTTGTAACTGCTAATGGTTCATCTCCATCTGTTTGGTTTTAGGATTCTTGGGTATCACTTGTTGCTTAATTTTACTATAGATATCATCCAAATTTTTTATTTCTGCTATCCTAGTTGATGTGACTGTTTTATGGAGATACAAGGTCATTATAATTTAACTCTTCATAACACACAACTCAAGTAGCATAGAAAAAATCACAAAAGTAATATGTGAAAGATTCTCTTTTTCTTTCCTCCATGAGAGGGGATTGCTCCTTCTAAAAATTCCTACTATAAGATTTTATGATTGTTTTTTTAACTTCTATATATTTGTGCAAATACCCAGATATGCTAACACACACACACACACACACACACACACACACACACACACACACACATTGTATTTCCTGTATGTCAGATGTTACTCTAATGTGAATATACCAATGGACAGAATAGATATAATTCTTTGCCTTTATATAATTTTTATAATGTGAAATTCTTAGATAATTAAATAATGAGGTAAATATATGATTTGAGAGAGCAATATATGCTATAGAGAAAAATAAAATAGGCAATGAATAAAGAAAAATGAAGGCAGGTAATGCCATGATCTTCAGTTGGTTGGTCAGGCCAGGCTTGGTAGCACACGCTTGTAATCTTAGTACCTGGGAGGCTGAGGCAGGAGGATCACAGGTTTATGGCCAGCCTCAGCTACTTAGCGAGACCCTCCACAACCTAGTGAGACCCTGCTTCAAAAATAAAGAATAAAAAAAAATTGGGCTGGGTGTGTAGCTCAGAGGTAGAATGCCCTGGGTTCGATCCCTAATACCGCAAAAAAAAAAAAAAAAAAAAAAAGTGAATAAAGTAAAACAAATTAAAAGTAAAACAAACAAATTAATTAATTAATTAATTGGTTGGTCAGGAAACATTTCACTGAAAAGGTGAGTTGAAAGGTTTGACAAAGACCTTAATTTATCAAGAAAGCCTGCTGTGGAGTTTCTGATATAACAACCTCTAGATAGAAACCAGTCCAGAAGCTAAGAGGTAGATGAATGGTCCGAGTGCTTAACCACCAAGGACAGGAGTGTGGCTGGCACGCAGTGAGGTGGGCAGGGAGGACCAGGGGACCAAGAGCAGGATTTTGTAAGGACTCCGACGCTGTGTGAAATGAAATTTTCCTTTTACTGCAAAGATGCTTTTTGTTTTTTACTGTTCAACTTTTTCCAGGACCAAGAGTGTACACCCCTCCAGGCCTGTTCTGTCCTCTTCATTTTGTTGCGATTGTAAACTTGTCTATCTCTGTGTCAACATCGCACGCCCTTAAATAGCTGAGGCTTTATAATCTTACAGTACAGAAGTATACACTCTCGGACTCTGCTCTGCTTTGGGGGTTCAATATCCTAGGCCTTTGAACTCCCAAATATATTTTTGAATTAGGTTATCAAGTGCACTCATACACAAATGTTAAGGATTATGAGTATTAACATCAGAATAGCACTGAGATCTCCAGCCCATCCATGAGTATGGTATATTGTTCTCTAGTTAGACTTCTTTCTCTCTCTCTCTCTCTCTCTCTCTCTCTCTCTCTCTCTCTCTCTCTTTCCTTTTTCTTTTCATTCTTTCTTTTTTTTTAATACTAGGCAGTGAACCCAGGGTCATTCTATTTCTGAGCTATACCCATCCCTTCTCATTGTTGTATTTTGCAACAAGGTCTTGCAAGGTTGCTGAGGCTCCCCTCGAACCTGCGATCCTCCTATCTCAGTCTTCCAAGTACTCGGGTTAGCGGTGTGCGCTACCACACGTGGCTCTATTTAGTTAGAGCTGATTTTAGGTATCTCAGATGATTTAATTTTTTTCCTGTAGAAATAACCTGCAAATAATGACACTGCTTTTTTGTTGGTCCTTTGTCCTGTGACCTACAGTTCAACGTTAAGTGGAAATTGTGATAGCAAACATTTTTGGTTTGTCCCTAATTGAAAAGAAAAAGCTTTCAGTGTTTTCCATTAGACAGACTGCTTTCTGTAGATTTTTAGCTATGTTTTAATGACATTGCTTTTTATTCCTAGGGAGTTTTTTCTAAGTAAATGATTCTAGATTTTATTAACTTATTTTCTGTATCTGATATGACATAAGGTTTCCCCCATTAATTTTTAATGCTGAGTTTTGAATGCTTATCTTCAATCATTTATTTCATTGAACTTTTATCTGAAGTGTTTGATAGTATTAATTCCCTGAGATTATTTTAATTATTGCCTTATCCAATTTGAAAAGTAACAATGGAGCAAAGCTAAAACAGAACTCTGCTATCAGTATACTAGGCGTTATCTGTTTCTAAAATTAATGGGAATGCTTGTAAGTTTTTCACTTTTAAAAGTGCGACATTTATCTAAATTTCCTTTTATTATGAACTTTACTAAATGTTTCTAAGAGGGAATGAATGGTGCATGTGATTAAGTACAGACTTTCTGGGTTGGCATCCACCAAACCTATCATGCAACGTCTTTACAACATGTTCTCAGTGTTAACAATGTAGTTCAATGGTGTTTAATAATCTCCCCTTCAATTTTATACAAATTTAGGCTCATTTATCTTTCTCTAGTCTATGAATTTTTTGAATAAATTCCAGAAGTTCTCCTTATTATACATCAATCTAGGACAAAATTTGCTAAAAAAGTTAAAATAGGGATCTCAGCCCATTATTCATTTCTATAACGTTCATTATTTCTAAAGACACTCTTTAGTCTTATGAATTTATGAGCATACCATACAGTACAAAACATGAATTTCTGTTCTCATCAGCACTTCAAAGGCAGGAAAATAATAATCATAGTAGTAGTGCCATATTAATCATGATTTATGAAAGCCTTACTGTTCATCGATCCCAAACATTTACTGAACATATTTTATGTGTTGGAGTGGAAATTTATAGAATAGCCACATGCATTCACATCGCACGAAGCTCTCTCTGGGAATCATAAGTCTTAAATTTAGGTGTGTTCACCCTCTCAACATCTCAAACAATTGCCATGCCTTATTCTCATACTGCCCAACAGGTAAGAAGTCAAGAAAACTCAAGTCCCCAGGTTTGGGGGTCCGACTTTCACCTCAATCCATCTCTTATCTCCGAGGTGTCAGATTTAATAGGTCCAACAAAGTAGTACTGTCAAGTATCAGCTTGGAATGGGTACCCGGAAAGTAGCGGGTTTCGGCCTCTGTGAGGGTCTGATTTATCTAGGTAAGAGTTCCCCAATTTATTTTGCTTAATGATGGTATTAGCAAGATTAGATGAAATATTCTTACTATTATAAGTCTAAACCAGCATCAGGAAAGATTCCAGCTATACAGTTTCCTCTGGGAATCTTGCAGGCTGTCTTGATAGAAACTTTCTCTCCTTGGTAAACACTGATCTTTGTGGTGGGACACAGACTTGAAGGAGGGAAGTCAGAGTTCTGTCCTCTGGAAGTATATATGCTTTGCCCGGCACTGGGCTGAATGCCAAATGGTAACATTTTCATCCTTGGAGAAAAGTGGTAAAATTCTCTTTGCTACAGATAAGAAAATCCAAGAGGGGTTAAGTACGTGCCAAAGGCAGCATCGCCAGGGAAGGAGCAGGTGAGGAATTCTCCTCGTGTTTATCTGATCCCAAAGCCTCTGCTCCCACTGTGCATTTTCTACAGTGAGCAATCTTTCAATTATTTTCTTAATGAGAAAAATAATCCAACAGATTTAGCATGGAATTCCCAGGTGGAACACAGGCACTAAGGCAATGAGCCTTTAATTTTTATATCAAAAAAGCCCTTGGGCTGAACACACACACACACACACACACACACACACACACACCCCAAAAATAAGATATTCATAACTGCTAGGGAACATCCTCTCTCTCTCTTTCTCTCTCTGTCATTCTCTCTCTCTGTTTCTCTGTCTCTCTGTCCCTCCCTCCCTCCCTCCCTCTCTCTTTCTCTGTCTCTCTCTTTTCCAATTCAGAGCTTGGTTGAAAACAACAAACTTAAAGGTCTTTCTGCTATTTTCCAAGTTGAAGTTTCAAGTCTTCAGTATTCATGCTACACAACCAGCCAGTCTAAAGTAAATGTCACCACAAGACCCTACACACATACAAACAAGAGTCACGGGCTCTGGGACTTCAACACCAAGGCCTTATTCTCCCACCTCTGTCTGGAATCACCTGGCAAAACTGGGCCACGTCAGACCAAGTAAAGCAAAGGAAGCAGGGAAGAGCTGATGGCCTTGTCTCATCATCTACCAAAGGATGTGCCAGTCTCCCACCCCACCGTGAGAGCCAGCTAATTTTATGGATGAGAGCAAAATGAAATCTCATGCAAAACAAGAAAATAAATCTCAACGTGCAGCAATGTGGAAAAATCAATAGTGATAAGTGGAGCTATAATTAAAGTTATAAAAATCTTGATGAAAAATATATTTAAGAATCGTAAATTATTTTGGTCTAGTTGTTGGTAAGTCCTGGAATACATTGATTGTAGACAGTGTGCAGGTCCAGAAATAGCAGTGCAGATTAAGCGGTGCTTAGAGCCACTGCACGTAGAATCACTGCTATAAACCAGCACCATCTGGATCCTTCATCTTTGTCTTTTTTAACTAATGATTTTTGGCACCCTGGGTAGATACTTTACACTTTTCAAATGCTTTTAACCTTTAAGCTGACCATATCCCAAAGGTTCAAAATACCTTTTTTTTTTTTATAAAAAAATTACTTAAGAGAAAAGGTGGGTCCCAACTTGGTATTCAGGCAAATTGTCAGTGTAACTTTTATAATTCAGAACCAGAGATTTTCCCATTGCAGCAATTTAGAAGAGTGAATGGGTGGGCAAGTTGGGAAATACAAAAACTGTGAAAGCTGTTATATCTGCCAGTTATAAAGGAGCTTAAGCTGGGCATGGTAATGCCTGTAATCTCAGTATTTGAGAGGTTGAGATTGGAGGATGGTAGTTTGAGGACAGCCTCAGCTAATAGTAAGACTTTCATCAACCTAGCAAGATCTTGTTTCAAAAACTAAAAACAAGACTTCCGGGAAGATGGCGACCGAGAAAAGCGGGGCTTAAGAGCCCCGCTAACAACAAATCTCCATTACCACAAAATCAGCGCCTTTCAAAGCCAGAAAACAACATCACCAGAGAAACAAAAAAAATCACCAGGCTCCAGAGAGAAAGCGGACTGAGAACAGAGCCACAGAGGAGATCCTCACGCCCAAGGACGCGGCTTCACGCCCGAGGACGCGGCAGCATTGCCATACTGCTGGCGGCACCGGCGAATTCACGGGACGGCCACAGCAAGCCGAGGGGAGCCGCTGCGTAACAGCCAGGCGGGATTTCTCGGCGCAGAGGGCATCTAAAGCTCCCAGTAGCTGAGCTCAGCACACGCTGCAGGGATTCAGAGTGGAAATCAAAACCAAGAAAAAAAAAAACGCCAGCCCCATAGCCGAGGGCGTAGCAGCGGCGCCATATTGCCACCGGCGGCAACAGCACCGAATTCACCGAATTCAGTACAGCTACATCTGTGTACTCAAGAACAGTGAGTCAAATTGTGGGTCACAGCGGAGAAATCCCAGTACTGTACTCACTGGGACTTGACCCAGTGGGAGAGGGGCGGTGGCAGTGATATCACACCATAGGAGAACGTGCAACCTGGCACCCCCCACAGTCTAAAGCAGCCTCTATCGACTCTCTGGGTCGGAGACTCTGTGATAAAACCCAGTAAAGAAGTAGTGGGGTCTGAGATACTACTGACTCGAGATCCAGAGCACCTTAAGTGAAGTCATAGTGACCCAAGGGAGAACGCAGAGAAGGCACAAACTTCCGAAATCATGGGAAAGAGGAATAATACTGGAGCAATGAATGCTCACAACCCCACAACATCAGAACCCGATAAAACAGAAAATCAGAGATTTCTAGAAGATCAAATCAGGAAAATAACTGTAGAAATAATAGAGGTGCTTCGAAAAGAACTCAGAGAGAGCCAAAAAGAGATAAAGGATGCAATTAATGAAGTAAAGGCCTCAATTCAAAGCACAAACAACCGATTAGACCACATGGAGAACAGAATCTCGCTCTTAGAAGATGATCATTCCAAAAATGAACGCATAGTTTCTAATCTAGGAAAAAATATCTGACAGCAGGAATCTGATATTGAAGAAATATGGGTCCATTTTAAGAGAGCTAACCTAAGAATAATTGGAATAGAGGAGGGAAAAGAAAGTGAAACCAAAGGGATCAACAATCTCTTCAAGGAAGTAATAGCAGAAAATTTTCCATAGAGCAAGAGGTCGATACGCAGGTCCAGGAAACTTATAGAACTCCCTTTAGACAGGATCAGAGAAGAGGATCCCCACGCCACATAATTGTCAAAATGACCAATGTGGAAGCCAAGCAGAGAATCTTAAAGGCAACAAAAACAAAGGGCCAAGTGACATTCAGAGGCAAACCAATTAGAATCACTCCAGACTTCCCAAACCAAGTCATGAGAGCCAGAAGGGCTTGGAGTAACATATTCCAAACTCTGAAAGAAAACAACTCCCAGCCAAAAATTTTCTACCCAGCAAAACTTTCTATCAAATTAGATGGAGAAATAAGAAGCTTCCATGACAAACAGAAACTGAAGGAATTTATGTCTTCAAAACCAGCACTAGAGAAAATACTCAAAGAGATTAACTACGAAGAAGAAATAGGTAACACACACCAGAACCAGAGAAACAAGAGTTTCCATCCAACAGACAACTAAGATTGGTTATCTGTGGAGATTCATTATTTATGTTAGGCTTTTACCTATCTCTAAATTGTATTGTTTGCCTTTATTGTTGTTAATTTTTAGGATTTCTAGTTGGAATATTAATATGCCTTCAGATATAGCATTTGGAAATATTTTATCCAATTCTATTAGTAACTTTTAACTCTGTTTACATTGTCTTTGGTTATACAATATTTTTTTTATTTTTTAGGGAGTTTGTATACTCTTCTGTTGCCTGTGCCATTGAAATCATATCCAAGAAATCACTGCCAATTTCAATGTTGTGAGGTTTTATGACCCAGATTTTCTCCTAAAAGTTTATAGTCTTAAGATTTATATTTAGGTCTTTTATCTATTTTGAGTTAATATTTGTATATGGGATTAGGTAAGGGTCCAATTTTATTCTTTTCCATGTAATTATTATTTTTCAACAATATTTAGTTAAAAGATTATTATTCCCACCACCAAATGTTCGTGGAAACCTTGTCAAAAATAACTTGACAATATAGGGAAGAATTTAGCTCTAGGCTTTTATTTAACTCCAATGGTTTATATATCTGCCTTTAGAATAGTACTACACTGTTTCAATTATTGTAGCTTTATATGGTTTGAAATCAGAAAATATACATCTTCTAGCTTTGTTCTTTTTCAAGATCGTTGTGGGTACCTAGAGTCCATATTCCATATTAGGATAGATTTTTTTTCTGAAAAATAAATATATAAATATATGATAGTTTCACCTAAAAAATAGAAAAAAATATTCTCTGGTAAGAAAAAAGCAAAAAGAAATACTGAAATGTTATCTTTAAGTCATCAAAAGCTTGGTATCAGACAAATGAAACTGTTATGTGAGATTATCATTTTTAATTTTTGATAAATTGCTATAATACTAGATGTCAACTACTAAGCCAAGCATGGGAGGGAGGGATAGGGAGAGAATGGGGTGGGGATCGGGTGAGGGCTGACTGGGCAATGTGTGCATGTATGTCTACAAAAGTATGTATCCCACTATGATGTATGAATACAGTGCACCAATTAAAAATAAAAAAATAAAATAAAATAAAAATAAATAAATAAATAAAAGGAGAAGAACAAAAAAAAAACTAAAAACAAAAACAAAACAAAGAACAACAACAACAACAAAAACAACAACAAAAAAAAACAAGCCTGGTGTGGTGGTGCACATTTGTAATCCCAGTACTTGGGAGGGTGAGACAGGCAGATTGCAGGTTCGCAGCCAGCCTCGGCTACTTAAGAAGACCTTGCTTCAAAATAAAGAATAAAATACATGGCTGAGGGTGTAGCTCAGAGGTAGAAGGCCTCTGGGTTCAATCCCCACTATTTTTTTTTGCACACATGTACACACACACACACACACACACACACACACACACACACACAAAGAGCTTCTAAAGTCAATATAGTTCAGATTCCTTATTATAATTAAGTTAAACACAATGAGAGTCTTTTACAATTACAGGAGAAATTCCACTTGTTTCAATTTGCTTTTCTCTAACTCTGTTCTCCAAATTTTGGGGAAGTTGGAACATCTTGATTTTTAATCCCTCTAGGTTCTGCTATTTTAGGCATCAATGGATAAGATAAGGCCAAGGAAACACTGATCCTTATTTGCAGAATTATAGCAGGTCATGGGGAGAACAATTTGCAAAAGGGAGAGAAAGAAAATTCAGTGATAAAAGAACCTAGGGATCCATACCTCTGTCCCATGATCTTTTTCTTGTGTTTGAGGAGAAGCCAGATACAAAGCCATTGAATTGTGCTTGTGTACTTTGGAACAGTCTGTTTCACTCTCCAGCTAGGAGCGATGAGCGGGAAGGAGCGGGACTTCTAGCACTTTGCAAGGCCTGATGGCCAGGGACTCCGGCTCCCGCATCTGTGATGGGGACTCCAGGTGCACACTCTGGATTTCATTATGTCTCCTTTGAGCCAACGAACCTGTTCTGCCCTGTGACCCCTACTAGATCACTCCCTGTGAGGTGCAAAGTTCAGAGAAGTGGTGCAGGTGGCATTTCGTAAAGAGGTGGGTGACCCATGGTAGGACCGAGAGATTTCATGGTGCCTTTGCAGGAAGGATCCTGTCCTGTATGAGAAAGGCCAGCTGGAAATTGCCTCTCTCTGGAGGTTAACACCTGGACTGTTGGACAATGGGCAGGGAGAAAGAAGCAGGACGGGTCTGTGAATCCACTAGAAACCAGCCAGGCATAGTGGACTTCTGCAGTTCATTAGGTTACAGTCTGAGCACACCTATGTCCTATGAATGCCAAATACAGCCTTTGGTTTTTGCTGTGAAAACATCTCACTAATTCAAATAGTTCTCTTTAAATTTGGGATTTCACTTTGCTTCAAGTTGACTTCAGTTCTGGCTAAAGGGGCAGCAGATCTATTACCGACTAAAAGAGAGAATCTCTGTGGTGGTCCGAGTGGCTGTCTGGGGATCCACTGAAAATTTTCCTCTCACTTTTGGAGAAGAAATTTGATGAAATAAGGATTGCTCGCTGTATGTGGAAGGGGAGTTGGCGGTGAGGCCAATGATCCATCACTGCATTCAGCTCTGTGAAGTCGGTTCTCTGTTCCTAAGGCCAGATAACCCAAAGTCTGAGAGCGATGGAAATTTCTGAAATAACCCATTTGGGCAACATTTTAACGGATGGTTCCCTTTGTTGCCTGGCAGTGGGTTCTGCAGAGATATTCTCGGGGAGTATCAATTTGTTTCAGTGTGAATCATGACATTTCTTGATTCTATTTAGCAGTGCTCAGCTGTAAGGGGAGAAGAAGACAGTAAGAGAAGTAGAAAAAGGAGTTGAGGAAGATGAGAAAGAAATTCATGGCCAGAAAATAAATTTTATATTCATTTAAATAAAATTAATATATATTCTATATATGTATATATGTATGTGTGTGTGTGTGTGTGTGTGTGTGTGTGTGTGTGTGTGTGTGTGTACTAGGGATGGAATCCAGGAGCATTCTATAGCTGAGCTACACCCCTAGCATTTTTTGTTTGTTTTTTGTGGGGTTTTTTTGGTGGTACTGGGGCTCCTGGAAGCCCTTCTACCTCTGGGCTACACTCCCAGACCTATTTTATAATTTTTTTTATTTGGAAACAGGGTATCTTAAGCCAGCAAGGCTGGCTCCGAACCAGCGCGATCCTTCTGTCTCCACCTCCCAAGCACGGGAAATATAAAAACTATTTTATTATGATTATATCTTTGTCCTAAAACAGTACAGTACGTTTTATGGTTAGTTATAAAATTTCCCCTAAAGAGCTCATGTATTAAAGCTGACATATTGAATCATGATGGTTGTAAGCTCATCAGTGGATAATTCTATTGTAATGGGTTTACTGGGCAGTAAATTAGGCAGGTGGAGTATGTCTGGAGGAGGTGGGTCCCTTGGTATGTGGTAGGGTCAGTGTGTGTGTCCTTGAGCCTCCTTGTTTGCTCTCTCTGGCTCTTGTCCTCTGTAGAGTGGGATGAGAACCTCCTCTCTCCCTCTCTGTGTTTACTGTGCCATACCCTGAGCATTGCTGACCTAGCCCGACACAAACGGAACCTCTGAAATCTCCAGAAGTGTGAGCAAATAAATCTTCCTTCCTCTAAATTGTGTGGTCAGTTGTTTTAAGTAATAGCAGTGTGAATGGTGACTGACACATTATATCAACCATTCACATTTTAAATAGTCTAGGGATAAATTAAAGCATGAAGAGGAATGTACTTAAATTATTTGCATACAGTATGCATTTTTTGGTGCAGTACTGGGAATAGAACCAAGGAGCACTCAACGTCCAAGTTACGTTCCCAGCCCCAGTTTTAAAATTATTTATTTTGAAACAAGTTTTCACTAAGTTGCAGAGGGCCTAAGTAGATGACGCTGGCCATGAACCTGTTATCCTCCTGTCTCAAACTTCCAAGTACTGGGATTATAAGCATGCACCACCATGACCAGCTCAGAGTATGCATTTTATATAAGAGACCTGAACATTAATGGATTTGGGTATCTTTGGGGAAAACATTGAATAAATCCACCAGAAATATCCAGGGACAGTTGTAAACATACACATATAACTTTTAACATTTATTTGAATCACAAGTATTGTGTTAAAGTTGCATTATTGTTTATAACTAACCTTACTTTCATAAACTAACTCTATTGTTTAAGAGCTCACAGAAGAAATATTGTATAATTTCCTTAAATTTTCAAATAAAATTTTTAAACAAATTTGAATACAAATAATAGATTGTAGAAAACTTTTTTGAAGGGTGAAGAATCAAAGGCACAAATAATGGAGGTCTCTTGATTCTCTTTAACAAGTTCTTCATTGTGCAAGATATAATGTGCTGGGAAAGGCTTAAAATTTGGTATATAAAGCTGGGTGTGGTGGCACAGGCTTGTAATCCCAAGCATTTGGGAGGCTAAGACAGGAGAATTGTGGATTGCAGACAGCCTCAACTACGTAGTGTGGCCCTTTGCAAATTAGTGAGACCCTGTTTCAAAATAAAGAATAAAAAATAGGGCTCAGAGGTAGAATGCTCCTGGGTTCCATTCCCAGTACTGCAAAAAAAAAAACCCAAAACCATATATACACAAACATTTAATAAAAAATTTTAATTGTACAGGCACTCTCTCCTATCATCTCTTTATGTATATATAATATATTAATATAATATTGAATATCTAATATCTACTATTATTATAAAGTATTATATATCAATACATTATTTTATATAATTATATACTGTGTACAATATAATTTTATATATTATATTTTAATATATAAGTATTATGTTAATAAAATAATACAATTAAAAAGCATAAAATTTATATATTTTTTATGCTGGAGATTGAACCTAGGTACATTCTCACTCTGACTTACACTCCCAGTCATATATATTTATATACATATATAATTAAAAATTTGAAACAGAGTCTTGCTAAGTGCTGAAGGTCTCACTAAATAGCTGAGGCTGGTCTTGATCCTGTGATCCTCCTATCTCAGCCTCCCAAGTACTGGGATTACATGCATGAGCCACCTTACTCAGTATATATACATATATATGTATATATATTATATGCATATAATGTATATTATATGCATATAATATATATATATATACCAGTATATATACATTTATGTATATACACACACCTAGTATAGGTACACGCGCACACACACACACACACACACACACACACACACACACTTTGAGCATATCTATACACTGACACATATACACTAACCAGAGAACTTAGAGAATTGAATAGGCACACTATGTGTACATTAAATCATATCTAAAATATCTAAATATAAAGGCATATAATTGAGACATAAATATAAAATATAAATTATACCACTGAGACAGGTTTGGAGGCTTACGGGAGAGGAAATCTCATGGGAGATGTTCCTGAGAAGAATAAAATGATAGAGACTGTGTGCATGAGGGATGTGGTGGAGTGGGAAAAGTCCAGTGCCTGCAGCGGTCACCTGCCAGGTCATCCAACAGGGTGTCCAAACATCTAGAGGACTGCTGGTGGTGGTGCAGGGACAATATTTCTGGGAAGGGACCTGTCTTCTGCTGAGGCAAGCTCAGGAAATTCAGGAAAAGAAGGTTAGCAACTGGGATGGGGTGAAGTCAGACTTCAGCCAAAGCTCTGAAGGGCCCTGAGAAACTTGAGGCCTGGATCATGAAGTAGGGGCTCGGAGAGCTTGCCCGTGGACAGGTGACTCTGGGCACATAGACCAGTCATTGATTGAGACCCCACACACTGGAAAAAGGTCCCTAGATTTAAGTCATGGCTCTGCCTCCTGCAGGATATATCCTTTGCCAACTTCTTTTAGTTTTTTAGGGGGTCTCAGTTCTCTAACCTAAAAATGTAGGTACAATATCATTATCTCATAGTTTTGTGATGACAAATATATAACTTATGAAAAACACTTAGAGCTGGGCCTGATATATGAGAGATCTAAATTATAATTTAGCTATAATTATATCTTTTATATACTTAGAGTTGATTGTTTAATTTTTTTGTTTAAATGGGCTTGTTTCATGTTTAGATATTCTTAGATGTAGGGAAATGAGAAGAATATTCCTTCCTTTACTTGAGATAAATTGATGTAACTAACCAATATTTCAATGATGGTGATATGCAGGACCGTATGTGGTTCAGTAATAAATTAAGTATAGCAAATGACA
Organism: Muscardinus avellanarius; assembly: GCF_963383645.1. Classification (NCBI taxonomy): domain Eukaryota; kingdom Metazoa; phylum Chordata; class Mammalia; order Rodentia; family Gliridae; genus Muscardinus; species Muscardinus avellanarius. The sequence goes on along the minus strand of NC_137797.1, from coordinate 108,106,230 downwards.
TGTTCTGTAGACTTATGTAGAGGAGATGGCTGAGCACTTGGATAACCAGAGATTTCATAGGAGTACTAGTTCTTGCAAATATCACAGGTGAAATGAATTGAAAGATAAGTTTCCCTATACTCTCAAAATTTTATAATTCTATATGTTAAAATATCCTCAAAGGAGCTCATTTATTAGCATTCAGAGTTAATATAATTAAGGCATGAGGGTTGTCATTCCAGAAGTAGATAAATCTGTAGCAATAGATTTAGAATGCACACTAAGAAAATGATCTACTAGAAAAGGGTTGATTTGGAAATAACAGAAGAGGCTGGATAATCTGTAGCAATGGATTTATCTGGGTGGTACCCAGGAGGCTGAAGGAAGTGGTCCCTGGGGGTGCAGCCATGGGGATTATAAATATGGCTCTTCCCCTGCTCAGGTTCCTGTTTCTGGTCTCCATGATGTGAGGATCACAGCCGATGTACTCTCCCTCCTTCTGATTTCTGCGGCCATGCCCTGAGATCCACGGTCCCTGGACACACAGGGACTGAAACAGAAACTGTAAGAAAATAAATCTCCTTTCTTCTAAGTTAGGTGGTCAGATCTTTTGATTATATCTGCAAGAATGATGACCGGAATTTACTATATGGTAAATGCAATAGACGAAGAAGAAATGAATGCACACTAAGAAAATGATCTACTGGAAAAGGGTTGATTTGGAAATAACAGAAGAAGCTGGATAAACCTTGACAAAGGCCATCAGACTGTAGCAGGCCCAGGAAGTCAGAGGTAGGAAATGGCAAGTCAAGGAGGATTATTAATCTGAAGAATGAGGAATTCTAGCTCATATAACCCGAGCCCTTGTAAGTGCGCAGTGGAGAATGAACCCTCTCTCTTAACACTCTCTGCACAGTGTTGGAGAAGGCGATTGAGTCAGGTATGGCCAGCCTGGCTCAGACTCACTGCCCCATCTGCTCATGCTGTATGGGATGGGGAGAGGAGACAAGTCACCCTAAGGCAAGCCTTCTTGTATCCAAGGCGATGTTCTCTACAGATCTGGGCATGTCAGATGAAGCAGAAAGCAGAAAGAGGTCTTGAGACTTGAACAGATAAAGCCTATTTACATTTACTCATTGTCCAGGGCCTGGAAGAGCTTTTTAATTAATTAATACACAGCTTGTCATGTTTTATTTATTTTTTTAAGTGCTAGGAGAGACTAGCAAAATAGTAAAATGCAGCACTGTAATTGCCTAATAGTGACACATCTCAAAAACAGGCCCTGAAGCCCGGCCGTGTATTTCTTTACTGTACCTATTCTGGCCCCCTCCCTGCAACTCCTTCTCTTCCCTCTCGACTCAGCAGACCCAGCAATCATGGTCTGCCATGCCACAGTCCATTTCAATGAAAGGAGTTCCATTTCAAGAAAAGGGGGTTCTATTCTGTAGCATGAGAACCCACTAACACTGGATGGAGCTGATCAGAACAGGGCTGGGCAGCCAGGCTGGAAGGAGTAAACGCCTGCTGTGGTGGTCTCTGCTGCTGCCTCGAGCTCCCAGGACCCTGTCACCATGATGGGCATTCTGTTTTTCGTGGGGTTGGGGGAGAGGAACTTTCTCTGTTTATTTTTTTCTCATGCAAGGTACCCATCCTCAGTTACTGGGATAACTTGGGAGTTTCTGATTTTTGAAACAAAAAGTGCCCAAGTCTTCAAACAACTGACTTTGGTCACTGTAAGCTGGCGATTCATATTTGCAATTTTGTTAGTAGATAGGAGATTTTTTTCCTATAGGTAACTATACTATTTCAAGACTGTTAAAAAATGCTATGTTCCCCTAGTGAATGTTAAATGGTAGAATATTTTTTATTTATATATTTGTTTGCTGTACTGTGGATTTAAGCCAGGGAAGCTCTACCATTGAGATGCATTCCTAGCCCTTTTTATTTTTTTATTTTGACACAGGGCTGGCCTTGAACTTGCAAGCTTCTTGCCTCCACCTCTGGAGCTGAGATTGCAGGCATGCACCAGTCACCACCCTGGGCTCTAGAGGTAGAATTAAAACAACAATAACAACAACCAACCAAACAAACTAGGTAACAGGAAAGTTTTTCCTGGGGCTCTGCCCAGTGTTCTTTAGACAGATCATGTAGTGTCCAATATTAACTGCTAGAAAAACCCTGGAAAAAGGAAAAATCAGAGAAATCAGAAGGCTAGATTGTCATCCTATTTCTTTTCCTTGCATTTCCGGTTAAGTGTAGGCAAGATCTTAGTTCTCTGGATCTGTTTTTTTTTTTTTTTTTTTTTAATTTGGATGTTTATTTTGAGAATACATAGAGTCTAAGAGCTCTTCCAGCTTTAATAGTCTGTGATTCAATTATATTCCATTTATTCATCCACAAGGGCATGAAGTTCCCGAAAAAGAAATCTCTGAAACAAGCAAAATTCTCCAAGTGTGTAAGACATCCCTATAAAACCTCACTATCTCCTTGGAAAAGAGGGAGATTCCTTACTATATATTCTGGAAGGAGGAGAGAAAAGTAAGATCTGGGGGAGATTTTATTATAACTATTGTGTTCTTCTGAAGCATACATTTCATTAAAAAGACTATAATCTATGTCTATAGATTTATGATTGAAAATATTAGAATGATTAAAAGTCAGACAAAGAAGATTCACTATTATGTGGTTATAGGAGAAAAATAATCCTATTTTTTCTACTTAAACTGTTTATTAGGATAATTAGAACTGACATTTATTGAATATCTAAAATAGGTCAGGAATCATGCTATCTATTCAAAAAGCAAAGTTCAAAAGGACCCCATATTACAGAATGCACTGCTCTTTGGACAATGATTTGGAGTCTAATTGATATTCTCTGTATTCTGCCTAGACTCTTACCTTTATGCATAATTGTGTTTCCACAGACATGCTTAAATAGATTAAAAACAGAAGACAGCTACAAGTCTTTGACCAAATATTTCAAGATTTATATTGTTCTACAGATGAAAGCAGTGAATTCATTTTTTGTCGTAAATAGTGGGTTTTTTTTTTCCAAATTGTTTTCCTGGACATAGTCCAAGTAGAACCAGCAATTTATTTATGTCAGCCCTTGCACTTTTCAATGACCTCTGATTGAGCAATCTGCTAGGTGAAGGGACTGGTTAGCAAACAATAGCATGCTGCAGAAACACTGACCAAGGCCTTCTGCTAGGCACGCATACTGCACTGTTCCAATCCTTTAGAAAGGAGGACAGGAGCTGCTTCTAGAAACAATAGCTTTCTACAAATGATGGGCCAATCTGATGTCATTTTGCAGGAGGCACACGTTCATTCACAGGCACACACACACACACACACACACACACACACACACACCACTCATAGCTCATCTTACCTGGTAAAATGACTGGTTGCTTCCAGGTCTGTGTCTTGTGGACGGAGATTATTATACACATATTTCAGGTCCTCGATTCCACTTAGCTCAGGCAATCCCGCAGGTAGCATCTTCACCACACCAAAATCCCCAAACAAGAAACAAACAAACAAATACAGAGTAAATGAAGATACAACTAAAATTACTTGGTTAATTCTACTGAAAGACACACACACACACACACACACACACACACACACACACACACACAGAGTTTGCATACAATGCCTTTCGTTTTGTACTGATGAATGAGTGTCAGTTCATGACTTTTAGGGGTAGAGACAGCAGCAATAATAATAATAAAATACTGTCGTAATGGCCAAAGCACTTGTAGAGTAAACGTTCAATTTTATTTCCATTAAAAACGAGTGAGGTAATCATGTAAACCTTACTGTTCCCATGTCAGCATTTTCAGACCCACCATTTAAAATCCGAGTGATCTTAAGAAAGTTCCTCAACTGTTGGCAGCCTCTATTTTCTCAATTCTAAAGTATGCATAAAATACCTACATGTTCTGGGAGACTTGAATGGCTAATGAATGAGAAATACTTTTGTACATTACAAAATATTACACAAAACTTACATAATAAGGTCCCTTTGAAAGAAGACAACCTTAGTCTTTACAAGCAATGTATCCAGGTCAAAAGCTCACTTTTCTGCCTCTTAATCCTGTATTCTTTCATGACTCCATGACTCACATTATAAGATCACAATTTTCCCTAGTTCAATAGTGAGTGTATTTACTAAAGACTATTAAAGCAATAAAATAAATAAGGATAAAACTGTACAGGCATTTTTCTGCCAGTCTTTAGAAAGATATTTTGTTTATACTACACAGCAGACTGAAAAGATAATAATTCTCTTTAGTTGTAGACAAAATTCTTGGAAAAAAAATAAGTTAAAAAGAAATTGAACTTTTCCAAGAAGAAGAAATATGTTTTGTTTTTTTTTTTTTAGTAATTCTATGACTAAGATGATAAATCACATTTTGCTCTGGAATAGAGAGTCTCTTACAGTGAGAAGTTAATCCTAATCATCAGGGTTAAAGTGCATATGTGATGTTGGAGGATGACTGAATCTGTATTTGATTAGATGAAGTCCAAATGAAGAAAAAAAAGGTTCTGGAACCTAGACAGGGGCACAGAAACTATAAATAGAAAGATGAGACCAAAACGTCTTCAGTATATCCAGATAAAGGAATCCAGGAGGCCTTTCTGGAAGACTGGAGATCACATGTCTGAGTTCCAAGAGATGGAGATTAAGGAGTAAACAGGGCTGGGACGTTTAGCGACGTTCAGGAGTTTTACCATGACCTAAAGGGAAGAGACAGCTCCTTAAATGTTTGAACATGTGAACAAGAGGGCTGACTTGTGTTTCAGAAAGATCATCCTGGTTATTTATACGAGATAGAGCAGAGACAGCTAGCCGAAAGTCTAGATTAAGAGTTGTTTGAAATGGAGACATCCTTGGATTTTAAATGTACGTAGGAAGTAGAATCAAGAAAGCTGAGGGATGAAAGGGTTCTAAAGCCCACGGATATAAATACAGATGCAGGAGACATCGGCCCGTAGATGATAAATGAAGCAAGGAAGTAGACCAGCCAGTCCTGGAGACCTTTCCATCGGCACCTTAGATTCCCCACATCTAAGTCCTCACATTTATTCTTTGGTGCTGGGGATTGAACCTAGGGGGATTCTACCACCGAGATGCACCCCACCCCTTTTTATTTTTTATTTTGAAATAGGTTCTCGTAGGTTGCTAAGAGTCTTGCTACATTGTGGAGGCTGGTCTCTAACAAGCAACCCTCTTGTCTTAGCCTCCCAAGTACTGGGATTACAAGCATGCACCATCACACCTGGGGTTTTTTATACTTTTATTGGTACATTATGCACACAGGGTTTGGTTAGTTTTTTGGTTAGTTTTCCTCTGACTTCCTTCTATCCCTTCTCTATATATGGCATTGAAATTGGCATTGGTATGCTCACATATGCACATAATGTAAGTGGAAGTGTTTCTTTCATTAATTCTCCGTCTCCCCCTGCCCCCATTTCCCCTAGACCACATCCCTGGATCCACTGAAGTGTCCCCCCAATTATCTTAAATCCTTCTGGCAATCCAATTACTCTCTAGCTTACACATATAAAACATGTGACCTTTTACTTTCTGTGCCTGGCTGATCTCACTTAACATAATGTTCTCCAAGTCCATCCATTTTTCTGCAAATGACATTATTTTGTTCTTTATTGCTGGGTAGAATTTTATTGTGTGTCTATCCCATAACTTTGTGATTCATTCATCTGTTGATGGATACATAGGTTGGTTTCATGATTTGGCTATTATGAATTGTGCTGCTATGAACATGGATATGGGAACACAAAACAAAACAAAAAAACCCAAAAAAACCAGACTAGCCAAAGCAATTCTCAGCAATAAGAACCATGCAGGAGGCATCACAATTCCTGACTTTAAATTATACTACAGAGTTATAGTAATGATAACAGCATGATATTGGCACAAAACAGACAGATAGACCAATGGAACAGAAAAGAAGATACAGAAACAAATCCATACATTTATAGCAAATTGATTTTGTATTTTACAAAGTGCCAATAACATAAGTTGGGGTAAAGACAGATCTTTCAACAAATGGTGTTTGGAAAACTGGTTATCCATTTGTAGAAAATTAGAATTAAATATCTACCTCTTACCCTGCACAAGAGTCAACTCAAGATAGATCAAAGACCTGGAAATTAGACCAGAGACTTTGAAATTACGAGAGGAGGGTATAGTTCCAACACTCCAACATACAGACACAGTAGAAACTTCCTCAATAGGACCACCAAAGCTCAGGAAATTAAAACAAGAATTAATATATGGGAAGACATTAAACTAAACATTTTCTGTTCATCAGAGGAAAACATTAAGAGTCTAAAGAGAGAGCCTACAGAATGGGAGAAGATCTTTGCCAGCTATTACTCTGGTAGAGGACTAACATCTAGAATATACAAAGAACTTAAAAGACTTAACAGTAAAGAAAAAAACACTAGTAACTCGATCAAAAAACTGGCTATTGAACTAGACACGCCGTAAAAGAAAACTTACAGATGGCCAATACACACAAAAGACATGTTTAAGATCATTAGCATTCAGGGAGGGAGATGCAAATTAAAACTACATTGAGATTCCACTTAACCCCAATTAGAATGGTAATCATCAAGAAGTAAAAAACAATAAGTGGTGGTAAGGATGTGGGGAAATAGGAATTCTTCTATGCTGGTGGATTGCAAATTGATAAAAACGCACTTCTCATTTCTCAAGTATCCGTGCACTCAAGTATAAATTCTCATTCTGGTCATGCACACCTTTCACAACTCAACCGTGACTTGTCATTTCAGCCATATTTTCTGCAGAGTTCTCCATTGTACCCAAGAATGCAACACGTGATTACCTTCGTTTCCAACATTTCGTACCTTTGCTCTTCAAAGTGCTGCTTCAAATTCTCTCCTGTCCAGGGATGCTCTTCATCTCCTTCCATGTCTATTGGATATCTTTTTCAATGCCTATCTTAAATATTTCATTCCCTTAAAGCATCCCCGATCCTCCTGATAGATTTAATTGCTGTTCTTTTTGTATGGCAAGCTTCTCTTGGTTCCCTCTTTTTCTCATAGTTCTACTTCCTACCTTTTAATATGTTTTTCTTGTTTGATTTTAAGTTCTTTGAGAAGAGAAACTGGACTTGTAATCATTATTGAACTATCTATGCTGACTGCCATGAGGCTTTGTAAACAGATGTAACTAAATAATAGTCTGTGAAATAATGAGTGCATGGATGAACGGATGAATAAATAAATAAATGGCTGAAAATATTAGACTCTGAGAATCTTCTACCAGCAAATTCAGCACCGACCACTAAACTTAACAGAATCAACCGCAGAGAAGCGGTTTCAAGACAGCAACTGGAGTCTGGATTAGGTTTTTATTGTATCATCTCTGTACTTAGAGTTCTGGAGACATTGGTGTACTTCCTGAGGCAGATTCCTTTTTCATCATACCACGACCATTCACGTGCTAAGAACAGGTTTCTTCTCTAGAGTCTAAATTGCATTCCAGTGTCTATGAATATACGGGATTCACATCTGCTTGGTCTGGACCCTGTCACACATGTTCTTGCAAGTTAAACTCTATATTTACTCCGTTCTCTGCAGGCAAGTGTGTGCATGCACATGCACACACACACACACACACACACACACACACACACACACACACATTACATACCAGCTCCCACGTGCAGACTGTCAAGCCAGATGAACCTAACTCTCCCCCTCTGATGTGGCTGATTACAGGTAACAGATACCAAGCCAGCCTTGGTAATGAGTCTGCTCATGGAAAGAAAGTTTTGAGTATTGTGACCGAACCCCAGAAAGTAAGGACTGCTTCATAGCTGCACCCACACAGCTATGTCTGTAGGTGACTCCTGATGTAATTTTTGAAAGGATAGCATCAGTTTTAAAGTTTCTGCTTTTCTTCTCCCCCTACTAAGTCCAAATCTATTTTGATGGTTCTTCTTAGAGAGGCAGGCGGTCTTCCTGGCCACGTAGAAAAAAGATAGAAAGATTTCTGCTGGGAAAGATCTGATACAATAATGGGAGTGATGAACATTTTAAACTGGGTGAATGGTCCCTATGTTCTCTGGGAGTCTTCCATAATGGTCGATATTGATTTTTTTAATGAGAGAAAAGCTTACAAAATACAGACTTTTATGTCAGTGAACTCAGCCAGCAGCGCTCTTGGGTCTCCTACAGATGTTGCTTTTAAGCAAGATGGAAATTTCATAGATTATTTTTTCCCTGCTGTCCCCAGGAGAAAATAAAGAATGCTGCAGATATCTAGAAACATGTGGTGCTCTGAGGAGGACGAGCCATTAACTTCACAGCAAACCCTCCAAACCCTGGTGCCTCATCATCCTGGGCACTGACCACTCAGGGGAGGAAGAATCAATGACCGCATCAAGCATTTCTGAAGTTGTAACTGGGCCATAGTGCAGTAGATTGAATTATTTTTAAGGTATTTAACACAATAAGAGTCCATTAGAGCCAGAATTGAGGAAAAGACTATTACATGCATAAGCAGAAATAACCTTTTACCAATTTAAACTTTTTAATTTTATTATTACTACTTTTTTTGGCAGCACCATGCCTGGCTTGTTTTTCTTATTTTATAAGAAGCTTTTCCGGAGAACGTGTGGTCCTGAATCCTTCCCTAAATACTATATCTACAGAGTCCCTCTAGCTATCCACTTGAGGAAAAGAAGAGATTTGAGAGGTAAATGACCAGAAACAGAGGTGATAACACGCTGCTGTTTCGTGTGTATTTATTCATGAGTTTAAATGGTCCATACCGCTTCTGATCTATTCTAGCTACTGTAAGAGTCTAAATTTGAGATTACATACTTAATCCAAATTAGTGCCCTCCACTGCCAATTTGTTTTCCTTAGCCTGAAAGTTAAGACTTGATTCAATTAGAGAATATATATATATATATATATATATATATATATATATATATATATGCCAAAACTTTTCAAAAGCTGATTTTAATGTATTTGTGAGAAATTATTTTAATACCCCAAATACCATATATTTACTTTTAAGTGAAACAGAATTACATAAACTAACTTAATGATCAACTAATTGTTACTCATATATTGAATCTTTTTTAAGGCATGCAGAAAAATTCTGAAATAAGAGAAAATAGCCATCAATAGTTTCCTGATCTGCCTCTCCAAGCAGCTGTCTTTTCATGTCATTTTAGCATACTGAGTTGTCATCCAGCATACGTTTAGTGTTACCTGAGAAAACGCATGAAGTGTGTCTGTGACTTTTTGCTTTAGGTATGAGTTTGAAATGTCTGTAGCTGGTTAAGGCAGTTGTTACAACCTGGAGCTTCTTCTTAATGCAGTTATATATAGCATTAAAGGCAGTTTCTTGTGCATACAGATTTTATCTTTCTTATTAAAATGAAAAATTTTTAAACTCGGCTTGGGTCTTATGTATAAACGCATCATTTACAGTTTCTGACTCGTGGGCTCAGGAGCCAGACCTTGGAAGAGTCTAAGGGGACATTAGAGTTGATACTGCCTGGATATTTATTATATAAATGAAGTCAAGTTCATGAACTTAGTCCTTATAGAGTTTCCTCTGTAGTACAGACCCAGGTTGTAATCACTATAAGCCATCCCATATTTGCAATGTGGTCTACTAGAATTGGGAGATAGAATGCAGATCTACCAGTACAAATCATTGGATATTATTGAAAGCCAATGTAAAAATTGTGGAGATGATCAGAACTTTGTAATCTCCAGTTCACACAAGGAGAAACCAAAGTGTGTTTAAACATGAAGACATGTTTGTAATATTTTTAGAAGTCCTTATTTCTCAAGGGAGAGAGGAAAGAAGTACAGTAAATATGTTGTTTGAAAATTAAAACCAAAAACCAAATCAAATAATAGCAAAAACTTTGAAATGTATCCAGTTATGCCCAATAGAACTTTGCTGGATTACAAAGGGTTACAGATCTGTGCTGTCCAATATGGCACCACAGGGCACACATGCTCACTGAACACTTTAAAAAGTGGCTCCTGAGATTGAAGACCAGAATTTTTAACTTTATTTAATATTAATTTAAACTTAAATACCTACTTGTAAGTAGAGAATGCTATATTGAAAAGTGTTGTACATTAACAAGAATCTAGTATAATAACATGAGTTAATTAAACCCACCTATATGGCAGATCCTGCTTACATTCTTAATATTAATTTTCAGTTAGAGTTATTATAAAATGTGATCAATTAATACCCATACCACACTTACCACAGTGCCTGGTCCATGCAAAACATTCATTATCAGATCATTTATTCATCAACTCTACAAGGTAGATGCAATTATCTTCTCTTAATAGATAAGAGAAATCTTTTAAGATTCCATAACATGCCCCAAGAAATATACCAATAAAATATCAAACTAGGATATAAACCCAGTGGGGTTCAACCTATAAGCCTGTGTCCTCAGCAGCTGGCAGAATTATTACCATCTGAAAGCTTTAAAACAGTAATTCTCAGTAGACTCTAAACGCCATGCTGATGGGATGGGGGTATTTTTCTCTCCTTGGAGACTGCTGTAATTATTATGTGAATGTATGTGCACACAGGAATTACCACACTCTCATCCTAGAAGATTATTTCTATCAGATGTCTCCCCTGTGTATCAATTATTTTTTTTTGCATTGGACAGGGGGAAAAAAAAACCATTAAATTTCCTTAACTGAGCACAGTGGCATGTACTTGTAATCTCAATACTCAGGAGGCTAAGTTGGGAGGATCATAATTTTCAGGGCAGCCTCAGCGTCAACAACTTAGTGAGATCATTTAGAAAATAAAATAGATATTGGGTAGAACTCAGAGGTAAAGCACCTTGAGTTCTATCCCCAATAACGCACACATACATTAACACACACACACACACACACACACACACACACACACACACCCTCATTTCCTCTACCAGGCAACATAATATATAGAACTATGGTGCAACAGACCCAAGGAATACCACTAAATGTGCTACTCTCTGGTTGAATTGCTAGTTAATCTCTTTACATTAAAAAATTTTTTGATTGGTGCATTGTAGTCATAAATATTAATAATGTATAAGATGGTAGAGGCACACGTGCACGCATCACTCATTGAGCCCTTCCCCAATTCCCACCCCGTCCCTCCCCCTCCCTCCTTCTCCTGTTTGGCTTAGTGATTGACGTTGATATGTTCATGATGTACATCCTGTACATTAGAGAATTTCCTTCTTCCCCCTCCCATCTCCTCAGTTAGGTCGCCTTATATGCTCATCTATGGTTTCTCTATCTTTGTCTAGAGTTCCTCCTATGACCCATTTCCTCCCTAGCTTCCACATACTAGGGAGAGCATCCGATTTCTTACTTTTGGTGACTGACTAATCTCACTTATCATAATGTTCTCCAGTTCCATCCATTGTCCTATAGACAATGTAATTTTTTTCTTTATGGCTGAGTATAATTCCAAAGTATACTTATCCCTTTACATTTCTAATACCACACAGGGTATTGAAATTGACATTGGTATCTCACATATGTACACAATGCTAACAGAAGTAATTCCTTCATCGATCCTTTCTCTCCCCACCCCTATGTTCCCCTAGATCACCTCCGTGGCTTCACTGGAATTCTTCTCCATCATCTGAAGTCCCTCTGGTATTGGCAAGTGGTTGAAGGAAGGGATTGAGACAGGGAGCCAAGAAAAATCTGTTTGGTTCACATCGTTTGGTTGCCATGATGTGTAAGTGAGGTTCTCAAGGCATTAATAAAAATCCTAATAGGACTGACAGGATTATCTTTTAAACTACTGTACTTGAGCCTTAATCAAAATAATCTGGATAACCAACCTCCAAATGCATCAATAGTGTTGTGAATAGAAATGTTTGAGACGATAGCCGTGAACTAACATACGGAATTATCGAGAAATGTGCTTATAAACTGTGCTGTGATTTTCTTGGTTGGTTCATTTCTTTCTGTTTTGAAAAGCTCTTTGGGGGAACTCCAAGCCATTAGTGAAAAAGACTATTGGAACAGACACATGAACGAGGCTTATAATTTTTGCTACTTTCCCAAAGGACTTACCATTTCTAGCAGGTTCAAGAGCAGTCGACTGTGTTTTCTGACAATATTATACGCTCTACAGCAAAGCTCCACAAAATCTTGAAAATGCTGTGGGTTTTTCCCACCCGCTGTAATAAAGTACTCCATCTCTGAAGTAAAAATAAAAGGGGCTCGGTCCCTAGAAAGCAAAATCAATACAATTGTAAGAAAAAGATTGGTAGGGTTAGACTGTACAGTTGTGACAACTTATTTCCATTTGAATTTTCTTGTTGTTTTCTATTTAGTGGACGAACTTCCTTCATCGTGGGACAGCTAAAGAAACTAATAACCGGAGGCTTTGATGCAACTATGATGCAACACACAAGAAATGGTAAGTAATGTTATCATGCCAACTCATATTGTCTCAAATGTTTAACTCTTTTACATTTGGATAGAAATATCACCTATTAAAAAACATCAGGTCCAAGTAATAATGCAGATAATATCTATGCAAAATCTTTAAAGAAAGTAAATTCATTGCTAAAGTTTGAAATGATTAAGTCGATTGTGAGTTTGACGGTATAGTAGTAAAAACAAAACATTTTTTGCTCCCTTCAAAGATTGACTGACCCTTTAAAAGAAAGGTTGCAGTATAAGCTAAGCTATTACAATGGCAAGTTCTTTAAGATGGTAATCTGTGGAAAGGAGCAGCTGTTATCAATCCACTATCATATACTTAGTAAAAATTCTTATTTCATTTCATAGTAGACACAGTAAAAATGCTGGTCAGAAAGAACATGAAGAGACTGTGTAATTGTATAACACCACCCCCTGTAGCTTTAGGAAACAGGACCAGAAAAAAGGTGTTCCCTTCCCCCTGACATTGTCCACCAGTATAAGTCAGATGGAGGAACACCCCAGAAAGTCAAGCACATTCAAGATCCATACCAAAATTAGGCAAAAGCATGAATAATTCACAATAGCCAAGTGGAGACCACCCTAGGTGTCCATCAACAGATGAATGGATTACAAAATTACAGGCTCTGCACACACTGGAATTCTACTCAGTAGTAAACAAGAACAAAATAAAGTTATTTTCAGAAAAATAGATGGACTTGGAGACATTATGTTAAGTGATATTAGCCAGTCACAAAGTGAAGGGTCCTTTGTCTTCTCTCATATGCATCAGTTAGAGGGTAATCAGGATACCAGAGAAACTTCAGATAATGGAGGAGAAATTCCATTGGAACGCAGGAATCTGGTTTAAGGGAGGATCAATGAAGAAATCACTTCCATGACATTACACACATATGTGAGAATACTGAAGTCCACCGCAGGACCCTGTATGGGGAATGGGGCGGTGGGGAGTGATCCAGGGGAAAGCCCACGATTTCTCTGTGCATGTATGCCACCTTCACAGCAAACTACATTATGATGTTATTGGTGAAACTAGAATTCACCAGTAAAAGCATAAAAAGTATAAATAAGTAGTAGTAGCAGTAGTAGTAAAGAAACACATTTTTGCTCTGTAAACTTAGCCTCTCATGGCTCCAAAAAATCAAATGTTACCTTTTTTTTCTACATAAATTTTATGGTTCGCCCCCGAGCATTTTTTTTGAAATTCTGAATTACACTGATTTTTTTAATCTCACCTGTGAAATAGAATCTCATTCTACTTCTAGAGGCTATAGGAACTTTAGTGGTGAAGAGACTTATCAGTTGTCTTAAATGTGACCCTAATCCTAGGTGATAATATTAACGTTTTAGAGTGTATCTCTGATGTTTAATATTAGTTACAAATATGAAGTATAAATTGACTGTGGTAAGAGGAAGACTGGAACTGGACCACTCAGGATCTCTATTGTTATCACATTCTAAATTATATGTTGTGTATCTCTCACTTAGAGCAATATAAATACATTACAGAATTTTTTGTGACTAAATTAGTGGTTTTGCCATTGCTTGTCTAAGTTCTACCTGTTCTTGTTTATATACTTTTTTTTTTTTTTGGTGGTACTTGGGTTCCTAGAAACCCTTCTACCTTCGAGCTACACTCCCAGGCCTATTTTATACTCTGTATTTGGAAACAGAGTCTCTTAAGCCAGCGCGGCTGGCTTCTAACCTGCGCGATCCTCCTGTCTCCACCTCCCAAGCGCGGGGATTACAAGCGTGCGCCACCACGCCCAGCATTTATATACCTTTTACCTGTATTTTTCTGACCCTGCCTCTGCCTCTATGTTTGTCTCTCTATCCCTTTCTCCCCTGATACTTTACTGTTCAATTAGAGAATGGAATCAAAATTTTTTCTTACAAGAAGTCTTCTCTAACTAACCCACCCCTTTCTAGAAGCCTAATGATTGTTCCTTACCCAAGTGACATGTATGATTTTCCAGGGAGGGGAAATATTTCTTCTTTCTTTTATATGGTCTCAATGTCTAACACAATATTTTGATGATCTTTCCTTAGAAGGAACAAATGCAAAAACAAACAGCTTAGTGAAGAGTTGGTGATAACTTAACACTTCTTTGGGAAGGCCAAGTGAATGTATTTATTTGTGATGAGTTTATCATTTTTGTTGTCAATATTAATCTTTTTATATATTTATGACTAGTCTTCCCCTGTAATTATTATCCTGTAAAAATGATGAGAGCATTTTATAGATTTTTTACAGGGACTAAAAGTGAGGTAAATTTAAGAATATTTATAAGACAAGGATATAGAAATCACCGAGGAGACAAGTATATTCACTTGATTTAAAAATAACGAGATAATGAATAAGTAGATGGTCATTATTATTTTTTGTGTCCATTCCCTTTTTAGCCACATAGTCGATATAATCTTGTATAAAGTTATTGGAATACAACGATCACTGTCGCAGCATTTACAGGTGGCTGCAGCACTGCGGACACACAGGGTTTAGGGTCTGCCTCTGCCCTCCAGGTGACCTGAATCTAACTAGAGAGGGGTGTATCCAAAATGTTGGGGCACTTGTCATTTATCAACAGCTCTTTGTTGAGCATCTGTAATAGATAGGTACAAGACTTGGAGGTGAGGTCAAAGAACATTAAAAAGAAGTAATCGTTCTACAAGAAATAGCCAAGTTTCAAAACAACAGTGTTTTGAGAAGATTGCTCTAGCTATAACACAGAGAAGGATGTGGACCAGGGCGGGTTATGTGGAAAGTTTTGATTTGCTATGATAATAACTCTGAGAATTGTAGTCTATAAATTCAGAGGAGCAGGAAGGCTTGACAAGCTCGAAAGGAAATAAGCAAAGACAATTTCATGATGGTTGAAATGGGAGGAAAATAGAGGTGCCGGGAGCTTTCAGTTTCCTCCATTGTGTAGCAGGAAGACTGGAGAACAACATTAAAGACGCTCAGCTGTGAGCCTGGGTTTCATTAGAAGTGTCTTGGAGATTCAGCCAAGCAAGTGACAGGAAGATACTTGCTTTTGGATCCTAGAGAATGGACGTAGGCTGGAGGTAAAAGTCTATGAGTCAAACTCTTGCTTCTGGAAAAATGAAGTAGGCATAGTGTTCCTGGTTCCTCCCACTGACTACACTAAGATTCCTGGAAATTATATATACAGAGAATGTAATATGACTCTGAAAGGCACAGAGAGGGAGATACATTACCTAGGGACGTGAGGACCCAAGAAACAAGATTCTGGGTTCCCTGGGTTTTCTTCTGCCTTAAATATTCCAGACAAAGAGATTAAAAAAAAAGCCCAAATTGCAAAAAAAATAAAAAATAAAAAATAAAAAAATAAAATGGCCCAAGAAAAGCCTGCTGTCTCTAGCCTAAGTCTCAGAAAAGGGATACCTAACAAGACAGAAAACTTTTAGACACAAATCACTCAAATCCAGCCATATTTTGCAGAAGAAACTGTGACCTCACTCCCACACACAGTAGTCAGGGGTGAGGTGGGCAGCAGGACTTCCACGTCTTACTCTACTGGAATGAGGCACCTCCATTCCCCGCCCAGTTGCTGTCAGAGATGGTTGAGTGAGGGACTGAGTCATGGTGGGGTGCAGACACACAGATCAATAGAACAGGATGAAAACATAGACATAGACACGCACAGGCATGTCCAGCTGATTTTTAACAAGGTTGCAAAAGCAATTTGATGAAGAAAGGGTTGCTTTGCAAAGAGATAAGACGGGAACAACTTAACATCCACCCACAAAAACATAAACCTCAATCTAAACCTCCTACCTAAAGAAAAATTAACCCAAGCAAACTTATAGACTTAAACATAATACACAAAATTATACAAGTTTTATGAGAAAAAACATGATGGAAACTCTTTAGGATCTAGTAGGAGATGAGAATACTCTCCCTCCATTGTGTTGACATCAGTACCTTGCTGTGATCATCATACTCAAATTCTATAAGATGCTATCATTAAGTCGGGCGTGGTGGCGCATGCTTGTCATCCCAGCATTCGGGAGGCGGAGACCAGAGAATCACAGTTCGCGGACAGCCTCACCTACTTAGCGAGGTCCTTCGCAACTCAGTGAAACCCTGTTTCAAAAATAAGAAAGACTGAAAAACAGGGCTGGGGGTATAGCTCGGGGGTAGAACGCCTGTGGGTTCCATCTCTAGTACAGCCAAAAAAAAAAAAAAAATGCTATCCTTGAGGGAACCAGCTAAAGGTGATGAGATTGCTTTGTATTATTTCTTACAACTACACAGGAACCTATAATTATCTCAGATAAACGATTGTGTTAAACATTCCATGTGTTATCTGGACAGAGACATTAATAGAAATCTTGGATCTAGATGATAACAGTTTGGGGGAAAAGTGTGAATTTTGATAAATCAAGCATTTGATGGCTTGGGAGAAGGAATAGAAAATCGGATCCTGAGAAGAACAAGGAACTAGAGTATGGGGATGCATTCGCGAGCACCACTGGGGAGGAGATTCCGGGAAAGAAGGACCAAGACCGTTGACACCTGCTGACAAATCAAGAAAAATGAGAACCGAGTATTACTGGATTGAGCACCACGCAGGTCACGAAGATCTGATCAAGTCATGAACAGTACAACAAGGTTGAGGTAGTTACAGACTGGAGGGAGGGTTACAAAATGGAGACCGAGAGTTTATGGACCGCTTTTTCAGGGAGTCTGTGAAGTAGAGCAAAACGGCATGAAGACCAAGGGGCTTAAGGCAGAGTTATTTAAACTCTGAGTAAACAAGTTTATTTAAAAATATTATCTAAAATGGAGAGGATAAAAACTGCAAGGAAAAATGGATTACTGATAATATAATGTTCATCAGAAGTCAGGAGGGATATGTCTCCATAGCATTACGGAGAGACTGGTTTTAGAAAGAAAAGACAGGTCTTCCATCACAGAGTCAGAAAGGAGTTTAGGTGCAGATACAGGCGTGTTTGTGAGTGTTTTCATTGGGTAGAAGTGCAGGCTCTGTTCTGAGGGGTTTGGTTTTCTTAATAAAGTGGGAAATGAATGTGGTCATCTGTTCAAAGCAGCATGGTGGGTGTGAGGGGTCCTCTTGTTCTTAGTCTTGTGAGAATAAAGTACACATTGTGGTAGAGAGTGGGGCAGTGAGGTGGCCACAGATAGGCGGTGCTGTTGCAGGGCCAGGGGGTGACCATTTTGAAGTGTCAGCCTATGGGTGCTCTATGGTGAGACACTCTGTGGCAGAGCTTGGCTTCTGTGGAGTCCAGAAGAAACACGTGGTGTGTGAGAGCAAGTTTCCCCTCTTCTGCCTCTGTATCATTATTCATAATATTACTCTAAGGTATCTCTCCCTAGCACTTTTCCCACTAATTTAACTCCAACCCCTTTAAAAAAAAATTCCTGTTCATGTCATAGTACCTCTGAAATCTTCCCGTTATCAGTGGCCTGCACAGCAGGAATGGCCTTATTATAAACTTTATTATTAGGGGAATGGATGGAGCATGCTAATTTAGTGAATGAACTCAGTAGGTGAGGTTCTTTAAATGAGAAGCCTCTCATTTACTAAAGTGTTCTTTAAACAAATATGTGCATACTATGATGCTGTACTTTGAAATTTTTTTTAATTTCTATCTTTTTGTGATGCTGGGATTGATTTCAGGGGTATTCTATCTCTAAGTCACACCGCAAATCCTATTTTTAAAATTTAAGACAGTCTCATTAAGTTGCTGAGGGCTTCACTAAATTGCTGGAGCTAACCTTGAACATGCCATCTTCCTGTCTCAGCCTCCTAAGTACTGGAATTACAGGGGTGTGCCACCATACCCAGCATGACGCTCCTTTTCAAAGTGTCGCAACATAAGCTGTCTAAGGTACAATCATTCCCAGAAGCGACCTTCTCCAATATGAAGTCTAGCTAATGACACCGAACTTCACCCCAATAGTTGGGGGTGGATTTTAGTCGTACCAAATTCAATACGATAGATATGGGTGAGCTCTGGAATTGGAATCACGTCATAAGCATTTAACTTAAAGTAGCTTAACTATCCCTACTGATTGCCTTTTTTAAAGTGTAAGAAAAAATTTAAAAGCGTGTACCATTCTGCCCGTCTTTTCACTCAGAGAGAAATCACTCACGGACGGGACAGTGACCCTGCTGCTTTAACGCTTGGTCTTAGATTTGTCTGCCTTTCACAACGCAAACATCTTCCAAGATGTGTGGTTGTAAGTTTTAGAGGTACGGATTTGATGTACATCAGGGCCATAAATGTGAGATAACTATATAATTTGGTAGTAACTAGAGAAGTCTCCATCTGTCTGCATCCTGGAGAAGACAGTCTGCATTGGGAGTACTGAGACATGGGAGTATCATGGAAACTTCCAGCAGTTCTGCCACCTTTGACTTGTGAGTTTGGACAAGTTATGGCAACTAAGACTTCCCTCTGCCATTTGTAAGATAAAGTAACAGGAGAGATCTCATGGAGTTCTTAATGAAGCTATTGCTGTGGAATGTTCTAATCCACACAGTAGCTGGGAAACGATGCTAAAGAGAACTTGCTCTTGCAGTGAGCAATGAGCTGCACCAATCCTCAGTGGTGTGGAGTCACCTGCTTCCATATTGGTGGCGGAGGCAGGGATATGAAGACAGGGGTGGAAAGACAGAATCCTAGCAGGGCTTATGGGGGGGGGTAGAATCTGTTGAACTCCAAAAATACAAATATTTCTTCTTTTTCTGGAGCAACTGAGGAAGACTGGGGAATTGGAAAAATTGAGTGTTTGAATGATGCGTTTGTACCCTGAACTGAAATGTAGGGCTCAGTAAGGAGGCATATTTTGTAATTATTACTGAAATTACTTTTATTAACTTCATGCATTCATAATCTTTGTGTCCTAGAAAATACCATAGCAACGTTAAGGTATAGTGTTTGAAAAATGTCTAAGAGCTACAGACTTCCACAATACCGAGTGGTGCTATTAGCACAGAAATAGATGACTGCAATACACGGGGGAAGGTTTGAGCTCACCCCTCTCTAGATATCACAAATGACCTACATCTTAGAGAGTACATTTTGCTGCCCAACCGAAAGAACACAGGTCTCTTGTCTAATATCCAGGAGTTAATTGAGAAGGCAAATTTGGAATCTCCACTGGGTAGGATAGAACCTTGTGTGATTAGGCAAAGCAGTAAACCTCACCCGTGCAATATAATGAGAACGTCGCGGGTATGTGTTCTCTTACAGAAAGAACATTTGACGCCCTGTGAGATCCCCAAACCTGCACTGATTATTAACCAAGGACAGCCTCGCCAATAATTTCTTAAATTTAGCGAAGCATTTCCCCACCCCAGCCAGGCCTCTTTTGCAAGTGCACTGTGCATCCTTAGGAGTCCTGGAAATCACTGATCCTCAGCTGCTTGATAACTTTAGGTCCTGACTCTGACATTCCTTTTAGACTCAAGCATATCAACGCTCTTACTTAAAAAAGAGTAGTGAATCGGGTGCGGTGGCGCACGCTTATAATCCCCGCACTTGGGAGGCTGAGACAGGAGGATTGTGCAGGTTCAAAGCCAGCCTCAGCTGGTTTAAGAGACACTGTTTCCAAATAAAACATAAAATAGGTCTGGGAGTGTAGCCCAGAGATAGAAGGCCCCTGGTTCCAATCCCAGTACCACCAAAATAATAATAAATAACTAAAAATTTAAAAAGAGTAGTTAAATAGTTACTGCTTCAAAATTTTCTATCAGTTTTGCTTCTCCAAGCCTAATTTACTGGGTCTGAGTTTTGAGTAGATCAGGATTTGTGGGGGCAGAAAGAGACTGGTCAGACCCTCCAGATCTCCTTGTGGGCTTCCTTCAAGCTGGAGTTTAAGAAGTGGGCAGCTTGGCTTAGCATGGGATTCCAGTACATGCTTGAACAGAATCAGTCTGGATATGAGGCAGAGCTCATCCGTGCTATGACTAACGGGTGAAAGTCATACTGTGACATCACATTTTAAGTTGGGGTTCAAGTTCTAAAGTCAGGGCAGAGGTGATTACCATGAATAGCCCAAGTTGTCTCCCAAAACATTTAAATCACCCATAACCCTATGATATGCCCGACCCAGATTTATGTACCAGGGTTGAAATGGACATACAGTTTCTTACTAATTTTAACACCATGAGTTGTTACCTTAGCTGCAGAAGAGGACCCTGTTTGTTTAGTTAGGAAGTAGATATTTTATACTAGACTCACATTTAGGAAACATTTGAAGCTTTTCTTTTAAGAATGGATTTAGGGGCGGCACCATGAAGTGCTTATACTGACGGGTGCATCGTACCTCGGGCCAGCGAGGCGCCAGCGCTCCAGTCTTCCCTGTTGAATGTTCACGGTTCCTGATGTGTTTACTGAGTATGGGAAGGCAGAATCCTCACACCAGTTAAGATCTTTCTCTCTTTCTACTTTATTTTCCTCTACCCCCCTCTTTCAAACTTTTTGTCTCTTCTCAGTGGTCCTTTCCTTTAGTTTTTCATTTGAAAACCAATGAAATCTCTGCTCAAAGAAAAGTCATGTGTCTTTTTGAAAGAGTCTCACTAAGTTGCTTAGGCTGGCTTTGAACGCACCATCCTCCTATCTCAGCCATCCAAGTATCGGGGTGACAGGAATGTACCATCACCATGCCTGACTCAAACTTTTTTCCTTGAAATAGATGAAATAGACTTTGAGGGTGCTTTGTGAAACTCACAGCAGCATTCCGATGCAAGGTGTGGCCTGCTCTGTGACTGGCAGAAGGCTGTGTGAAACGCACAGCGCACGGATTCCACCCATTCTTGACTCCCAAGCGCAGAATGACCTTGAGTTGAAAATTATTTTAGCAAATTTCTAGTGCCAGTAGAAAAAGACAAGAGTTCTTCATACTTTTATCTTCAGGAAACCTCTACTTTCTAAGGTCAAGGGAAGTAAATTTGGTGACAGTTTTGGAGTGATCCTTCAAACAACCAAAATTGAACTTCTGCGCTACGCTTGGTACTTAGGGTACAAAGAAGTCTTAAAGGCACTCACAGCTGGGGAGTTATCAGAGGATATTTTCCTTCTAGAAGATTCATAGCATTAAGATCTGCTTTAAGTGAACCCCAGTGTTGGTTAACTGTCATGGGAAAAAAAGACCAACGAGATTCATCTAATTTCAGAGAAATGGGGTAATAAAAGCATGTGGGAGTCCATTAATTCCTGGAGGAGAATAAAACTCATATTTTAATGTCAAAAAATCTGTTTTTAAAAAAACTAGATTTTAAATTGAAAAGACTTAAAATATAAATATTACAATACCCAATTAGAAATTAAATTTCAAAACTTTTTTTTTTTTTGGTGGTACTGGGATTCCTGGAAACCCTTCTACTCCCAGACCTACTTTTTATATTTTTATTTGGAAACAGGGTCTCTTAAGCCAGCGCGGCTAGCTTCGAACCTGCGCGATCCTCCTGTCTCTGCCTCCCAAGCACGGGGATTATAAGTGTGCGCCACCATGGCCGGCTAAATTGTAAAACTTTTACATCAGTGGTATTTACGGGAAATTATGTCAAAATTACTATAGATATAGGAATATTTTAATAAATAGTACTGAGATTATATGGTAGATACATACTACGGTTATATACTAGGGGATTGGTGATCGATTGGGATAAAAACTGACAAGTATTAAGACGGGTTTCGATAAGACTGACATCTAATATATTGATCATTTTTGGAAATATTTTAAGAGGAAAAGAATATAAGATACATTTTATTTTGTTGAACTCTGGAATGATTTTTTCCATCTGTTTTAAGTAGATTTATATCCAGTGATGTAGTACTAAATATTTCATAACTGGCTCACTTTTTCCCCCTTAACAAAGCTCTGATTTGTGGCATCTACCACTTCCCCTGGTATAAATACTTCCACGGTGGCTGATATCAGGCTACCAACACGCTGTCGCTGGCTGCAGAGTTGAGAAGGAATGCGCACATCGGGCTCTTTCAAGCCAGGGGCACGGGGTCCAGCACGCCTGTTCTTGGGTGGGAAGTCATACCAGAAGTTAGGAGTGGGTTGGTGAAATGACTTGCCATCCTTGCTTGAATGATATAGCTCAATCCAATCTGTCAGCTGTAGGCTTTAATGTCCAAAACCTCAAGAGGATCCTAGTTCAAATCATGCATTTCAATGTACAGATTTTAAAGGCACCCAAATCAGATATTTAGGAAATTCTGAACAACAGAAACGATAACCACCTGGAGATGCAATCTCTTTTGTTGTTACTTCCTTATGCTTACATTTTAATTAAGTACCCAGACATGCGTGAAGACCTCACCCAGTGTTAGGTTCTCTACAAAGCACTTTATGGAGAGTGATTCATTAAAACTTTACACAAAATTCTGTTTTGATAGATGGGAAAAAATGAGGCACAGAAGAGCTGCTGACTACAGGGCCCCCTGAGCTCACACTCGAGTGGGGGATTAAACACGACACAGGCTCCATTTCCAGAGTCGTTGACCTTAACCAGGGTTCACAGGGCTGGTTACAAGGAAAGCTTCAAAGCCAGCATTAGCAAAGTGAAAGCCATGGGGACAGAAAATATGGTCTTAAAAAAAGAAGAGGTTGAAATAATGAGATAGAAAAGCACTAAACTATGATATATAATTACAATGTACCAATAAAAATGTTTAAAAAGAACAATATACATAATTAATAATCATATTTCTTAATGTTTCCTGTTCTGTAAGAAAATTACCATCAAGGAATTATTGAGCTAAAATTTGAGCTTATTAGTATAATCATATCTTTTATGTTATAAAAATTACTGTATAGGAATTATTGTTACTGGGAAACTGAAAAATTGTGGATGCATGACTCGCCAACCGCTTTCATTTGTATCTTTGTGAGAGAAAATAAAGAAATGAAGATAATAATTAAGCAATGCTTCAAAAAAAGGAACGCCAATAGCCTTCAAAGGGCTAGAGACATTTCTCATTACTTCCATTGCTGGGCTTAGCCACGTTCTCTCCAAAATCACTAAGTGATGCTGGGCCTGAATTGCCCTTTGATTTAATCTGTTGGTATAAATCCTCTTTAATCACACCACAAAAGCCCATAAGAAGGGATTGTTTGTTTATGGACAGAATGTGAAATCCTCTTTCATAAGAGAGATGTGTTTTTTTTGTTCTCTGGTAGAAGTCAGAACGTTCATGGCAGCTCCAGGGTGGATACAAGCATGGAGATGGATGCTCCAGGTTTCTGGAGAACTCAATTTAGATATACTGTTCTATTTGCCTCTCTCTCTCTCCATGGAATTACTTCTCTCATGAATAAAGCTCTGACTTTCCTCACAGAGGCCGCTTTAAAATACCACTCTGCCCCACTCACTTTTGACACTACTTCTCTGCTTTAGTATCCTAATAGAACTCCTGATTTTCTCATGTTATTTCTTTGCTTATTAAGTTTTTGAATGTCTGTTATCTCTACTGGAAAGAGATCAGGGTGTGTGTCTTCCTTATATACTGTTGTACCCTCAGTGCCTTGAATGGTACGTGCTCAATAAATATTTGTAGAATAATCCAAGGTCGACTCAGTGTGGGAAATGTAATATATAATATATAAAAATATTATATATAAATTCATATATAAAATATAAAAATATAATATATAAAAGTCAGTGCTTTTATAATGGTGGTGGTGATATGTCAGATGTACTGAGAATAGCAACTTATGCCTCAGTGATCATTCAAGGTTGATAAAAAGAAACAAAAATACTATATCAAGCAGCTCAGGCTAAAATAGGATTAGTATCCTATGGAGGAAGGCCAATTTAGTCCACTAACAATTTGAGGAAACCCAATTTGTTCCATTAACAATCGATTGGAAAAAAAATATTTTCCTTCAATCTTATTATTAGCTACATAATCACATTTGTTTTGCCTTGAGGGATTGGAGAAATGGGAAGCAAGCTGTCTGCTGGGCTTTTATGGCATTGAGTGTTACATGAGACTAGGACACGGCTTCCTTACTGTAACACACATTCGTGCACTCACCTTTTTATCCCTCCGAATGTTTGTGCATGACCTAAGAATTTTCCAAAGTCGATATGAAACATGTGTCCCGACTTGGTGAGCATGATGTTGTCATTGTGACGGTCACAGACTCCCAGGATGAACGTCACCACACACCAGCCAGCACAGGAGCAGAGAAAGTTCCTCAAGGCCTAGGCAATTGAGAACCACGGACAAAAACAAAAATTGCAAGAGTGAGAAAGTACATTTGCATCAGAGGCCGTGGTGGAAGGTGAATGAGAAAGACAAATTGCACAACCAAGAACAATTTCCACATCTCAGGAGAGAGACAGGTGTAGACAAGGACTCCTTCCTGATATGCTTTTGAAGAAGAACACGCATCAGTCTACTCTTTGGCATTCTTTTTCACCAAAATTAGGGAAAAGATCTCTTTCATTTAGATAGAATTAATTTTTCTGGTTTACTGAAGAAGATTCATAGCGTGATTTTTCAATGTCTCAAATATAAAAAAATTGAATTATTTTTTTTCAAAGTAAAAGAAGAAATTATGTGTGTGGTGGTGCATATCTATAATTCCAGGACTTGGTAGGCTCAGATAAAAGGGTCACATGTTTGAGGCCCACCTCATTAACTTAATGAGACCTTGTTTCAAAATAAGAAATGGTGGCACATGCTTGTAATCCCAGCTTTTGGGAGGCTGAGACAGGAGGATTGTGGTTTACGGACAACCTCAGGTACTAAGTGAGGCCTCGGTGAGATCCTGTTTCAAAATAAATAATAGAAAATAGGGCTGGAGCCAGGTGTGGTGGTGCATGCTTGTAATCCCCACGCTTTGGGAGGCTGAGACAGGAGAATCGCGCAGGTTCGAAGCCAGCCTCAGCTGGTTTAAGAGACCCTGTTTCCAAATAAAAAATATAAAATAGGTCTGGGAGTATAGCCCGGAGGTAGAAGTCCCTGGGTTCCATCCCCAGTACCACCAAAAAAAAAAAAAAAAAATAGGGCTGGGGGTATAACTCAAAGGTAGAATGCTCCTGCTTTCCACCCCAGTGCTGCGAAAGAGAGAGAGAGAGAGAGAGAGAGAGAGAGAGAGAGAGAGAGAGAGAGAGAGAGAAAGAGAAAGAAGGAAAATAAAAAAGCTAAGGGTGTAGCTCGGAGATAGAATGTCCCTGGGTTCAATCCCTAGACAGACACACACACACACACACACACAGATGTGCATTCACACTAAAAAAAGAAAAACACAATATGACCCAACACTGTCTCTTCCCAGAGGCATAAAATATTGATTTTTTAATATTTGAATTTTTGGAACACAAAACTCTATCCCGAGGTTTGTGACATTTTGTGACTACACTTACAAACAGATTGTCAGTCTATATCTGAAAGTGTTTTGATCTAGCACATATGAGTGACTGCCCCATTGGGTTGAAGCAGATTCTCACTCAGTTAACTGTGGTTTATGTCTCCTTAATAATCAGACCTTCCTTTCCAAAAATACTGTTTCCCGAATGGTCTCCTGGGCATGCACCATTTTTATGAGCTTGCTGGTGTCACCAGGAGTGGTGGGTGGCTGTGGAGTGAAGGAGTGTAGGCAGGAAGGGAAGAGAGAAGGCTGTGTCCCTGGCTGCACACCGCGGTACGAAGTCTCTCAAGCATCTGAGCAAGTCACTTCTTCATGGATAAAGTGAAGACAATAAAATATGCCTTCCATAGGTACTTGTGAAGAACCATTGTGTGTGGACACACCTCAAAGATGTGACCAGAGATGGTCATGCAAAACCCAAGTCATATGTCTGGGCATAGCTAGAGAAGAGATTTCGCGAAGCTCTCCTGTGATGCTTTGCTTCTTGTCCTCTGAACACCTGTGCTTTGTGCCCACCCTCACTGTGGTAGGAGGCAAATGCCTACTGGGGTCTCTATCACGACCCCTGTTTCTCCAAAACAAGAAAAGTGCTCAGGGCATCAGTGACCCTATCTAATGGTGGCTAATCTCGAACTTTCTGTGAATTAGTGGTGTAGATAACCCAAGAGAACCAGTCCATGACTTGGCATGTAGAACAGGAACTGGGTCTAGTCACACACATCTTATCCAACGTCCCTCGGATAGGGTAGAGGCTGTGCACCTGCACAGTGCAGCCTGGATGCCAGAGTGAGATAAACTGGGAGAAAGCAGGTTTGCAGTATATTTTGTAAAGCATGAATGCATAGACACGTGTACACACACACACACACACACACACACACACACACACATACACATACACACACATACACTCATACATACTCATTCAATCTAAAAACCATTGAAAGAATGGTAAATGAAAAAGCAGAACCTGGTAGAAGAAATATTTAACAAAGGAAGGGGAGTTATTTATAGAAATCAAAATTATACACAGGCTGTTCCTTGCAGGAAGGAATCCCAAGAGGCATTGTCTCTGGGATGGGATTGCTATAAGAGGCTGCTGAACAGAGATGTTTTGTTGACAGGCAGGAATTCCACCCAGAAGGAAAACCAAGCACAAGAACATTGTGTCTAGTTACATGCCCTGTGAACAGGGTCGCTCTTCCTGGGGTGATGGCTGAGTGGAAGGGAAATCATGGAGTATTTCATTTGCTTTCCCATCAGTCAGAAATAGCTAAGGAACCAGAGCACATCTATGTAAGAACATTGCATAGAATTAGCGGCCGCAGGACTGACCTTGTCGTAATCCGCCTTGCAGGGGTTGTGCTGGCTGAACCACTTTCTGATTGTGTTTTCCTTCAGTGGTCCTATCAGCCCAGACTGGCGGTGGATCTTGGCCAGGGTTACAGCATCTGGCACCATCTGCACCAATCCTGGTTGATAAAGAAGAGATTATGGGGATGGTCCTGGATACTTAGAGAACAGCTCTTCATCCAAGGAACAGCAAAGACAGGCATCAGGAACATTTGGATTCTCCTTTTCCTTTATAACCCTTCCATTCTGCAGAAGGCTTGTCTAGATGGGCTCCTTTTAATGCTACCTAAGTCCTGAAGATGATGTGGCTGCTCTTTGGGTTCAGATCAGCTCAATCAGAAGCACCTTTATATATATTTTTCTAGCATCATGGTAGAGAAACACTCTGTGGTCCCACAGAGACTCTGCTGAGTCAGTAAGGAAGTGGGTTAATAGTCATATCTGTGGAACTCATTTACTAAGAGTGGATATTATTTGAGCTTACGTGACAAATGTATTTCTGCCGTAAGTCAACCAAAACAATCTCCATAAAAAAACATTTCAAATACATTATAAAAATCAGCGTGCCAGCTAGTAAAAGCTTTGTAGTTCAATGTTTTGTTTCTGAAAGCAAGCTGAACGCCATGCAGGAATCATGGAGGCAGCCACCTGTGCCTTCCCTCTCAGTCCACACGGAAGAGAAACTCTACGAATACATTTTAAAGGGAGTACATGTCGATTGAACACTAGACCATGCTTGCTCCAGTCACCAGGGATCTGTCCACCCTGGACAGATTTATTCCCACTGTGCTCATAAGGTCACTAGCTTGTGAATATTTTCAAGTCTCTGATTTTAGTGTATATGGAACAATTCAAATTCCATGCTTAAAATTCTCCTGAGCTGGATGTCCCCAAATGCCCCTTACTGTAGAGTTTTATAAAGAAAGCCACTGAAAGAATTAAAATCTAGAATTTCTGATGTCTACAATCTGTGTAAGTGTATAAGTTGCCAACTCAAATGTCCAGAAACCAGGGACAAGAATATAACCACATACATAGAGTGATGGTTGTGTTTTTAAAGTTGAATATTTTTTGAATGGTAGATATTCAATAAGACTTGGAACCTGACTAAAATGTGATCTGATCTTCTAAAAATGACATTTATTTTAATGTCTACTTTTCTTGCAGACGTGTTTTGTTACTATAATGCCCTATAAACAAGTCATTGAAAGTCGTTGGTAGGCAGGGGGAAATCTTTTCTCATATTTACTGTTGGGCAAAGGTATAGTCATTTTCACTCAATTCTTCTGTTAACATTAAAACTCATTTTTCCTGTTATATCCTTTGATTATAAACAGATATGAATAGATGGAATTGAGTAATTCCATTGGGATCAGTGATTTCTCCAATTTATGAAGAAACTGTGATCTATGAGACATCTAAAAACCTCAGCCAGGCTTATTTGGCTTCATTTTTTCTTTGTAAGCATGTTAAGATTTGAAAGAATTAGGTTACTTATGTGAGAAAAGGGGGTAAAACTCGAGGAATAACAATCTCGTGATACTAACAATGAATGAAAAAATTTTAAAATCTGGCTGAAAGAGTTCAGAATAGAGGAAGCATTTGGATTGGAAGCAGGAGCACTGTTACCAGAATTACAATAATTGGGTAGAGCCAGGTGTGCTGGGGCAGGCCACCCAGTACTTAAGAGGTGGAGATAAGCAGATTGCAGGTTCTCAGACAGCCTCAGAGATTTAGTGAAGACTTGAGCAACTTAGTGAGACACTGTTTCAAAAAAAATTAAGTAGAGCTGGGAGTGCAGCTCAGGGGCTGAGTGTCCCTGGATTCAATACCTAGTACCATGGAAAAAAAAATAATCGCCTAGAATGACTTATAGTTGAGCTATTCTGAGGTGTCAGATTGCAACTTAACATAGCTAGGAACTGCTTCCAGGCTTAGCATCCAAAATCTCAAGTCAGAGTTGGCTGCCCTGTGTTATAGATATAAAAAGTCCCCTAAAGAAATCATTTATTAATATTCAGGGTTGATATAGTTGTGTCATAAGGGTTGTAATCCCAGCAGTGAAAAATCCATTGCAATGGATTGATTTGAGTGTGGCTGGACAGGTGAGTCCCTGGGGGACTGGCCTTGGAGATTATATATGGTTTTCCTCCCCACACTCCCTCTCTCTTGATTGCAGTCTCCATTGTGTGCGGAGCACAGCCCATAAACTCTCCTTCTTTCCACCTCCTGCCACCATGGCCTGGAATCTGTGGTCCCCGGCCTCACATGGACTGATCCCCAAATGGTAAGAAAATAAATTTCTTTCCTCTAAGTTGTGTGGTCACTATTTTTTTTAAAATTATTATAGCTGCAGAACGCTGGCTGGAAAAGCTGGGTATTGACTGTGCCTGCTGGTTAGACCTCAGAAATAGAGGAACAAGGCAGAGACTATTCTTTTGGGACACTAGCATTAAATTGTAGTTATGCTTAAATTAAAAACAATAATTACATAGTGTAGGTTTTGTTTTCAGGTTTATGATCTCATTCATTTGTTTATACACAAATTTCTGCTATAATTCAAACTGACTAATTCAATGAAATTCTAAGTGTTACATAACGATCATATGTAAAAGAGATGATGATGTGTTGGGAACTATTGTTTCTTCAAGTTGACATGATTGTCATTAAGTATTACTTTTATCTCTGATGTTTTCATCATTATTTTCGCTGGAAGTGGGGATAAATGCATTTGTATATTTATATGCATCTATTTATAATGTGTATAAATGTTACATATTGATTTATGGGCTTTTAAAAGGGAAAAGAAATATTTAAGTATGTTCAAAATTTACATGTGGGACCATTTTTGAGTCTTGATGTACCTCGTCAAAAGTACTTTGGAAATTAAGTACAGGCTTGTCATGTGTTTGGAATTGAAATAAATTCTTTAAATATTTGAAAATCTATAAGCTTTTGTGTTAATAAGTGATAGTTATATTTATTTTGAAGTAATTGTACTTTCTATTATAGAGGGTCTCCAAATTACTATATTTTAACTTAAGTATTTAAACTTTCCAATGGTACAAAAGTTATATGCCTTTGGAGGAAAGCAATACTTCTAACTTTGAATTTTTATTTTTTTTCCCTGGGGTAGCATTATGTGGTATAATGTTCTCTTGTGATTCGGGGCAGGGGCAGTGAACTACAGCTCCTAGCTGATACGGTGTTGTCCACGGTACTGCTAAACTATGGTGTTTGTAGGTTAGATGTGTTAAATGCATTTTTGACATATTACATTTTGAGCTTATGATGATTTTGTCATGGTAGAACTCCACTGTAAGTCAAGGAGTGTCCATATCAGAAAATGAAAAAATAAAGCTAGTTACTTATTAATGTAACCAACTCTCAAGAACACATAAAAGAACATCACATTTAACATTTGTTTGGTAAAGACCCTTATTAATACCTAAAACTACAATGTACTTTATATCCATTACTTTGGGCTTATTTTTGAAAATACTTTTTTAGAAGAGATCTTAGAGTTCTTTGTATTTTTGAGATAGTGGTCTAAAAGGAAATCTTGTAGAAAATTTTGTGGCATATTGCCAGTGAAAATGTGCAATGAATAATATAAGTCAATTCACTTTCTAAGCTGTCCAGACCTTGGTTCTTTCCTGTGGATAAGCATCTGTAAATGACCATTTGCATATCCAGACCCTCTTGCAGCCAAATGTTGTCCATCACCTGGATAATCTGCAGAACAAGCATATCTTGACGAAGATCATCTCCAGCCTGTTAAAAACAAAACCATAGACTTCAGATTTCTCTTCGAATCCACTAAGACCATCTAAGTATGATACATGTCATTTTTTCCTGGATACATTTCCAGCCTGCCTTGGGTAATTTTGTTGTTTTATCTTGACTGAAAGTGCCTTACATTTCTGATAGAAGAACAAGAAAAACAAGAACTTCCCTCTAAATGATTGCAGAAGTTTCAGCCATTGGACTGGAAGCTTTGTTTGGGATGTTGATCCTGAGAAAAATCTTTCAATTTAATATCCATGTATTATATTCCATCTGAATTTCTCATATTCAAGGTTTAGTGTAGAAAGGCTGAACAAATGTTTATCCAAATTGCTAACATATATATCTACATATGATTAACATATTCATTATATATACATATATATATGTTAATCATATGTAGATATATGTTAGCAATTTGGATAAACATTTGTATATTATAATGAATATTATAATGAATATTATATTATATATATAATTATATATATGCAAAACTATGCTGAGATTTTTCTCTCACTCCAATTAGAATGACAACCATCAAGAATACAAATAACAGCTGGGTGTGGTGGTGCACGCTTGTAATCTCAGCATTTGGGAGGCTGAGACAGTTGGATCATGGTTTGCAGACAGCCTCAGCTATTTAGTGAGGCCCTTTGCAACTCAATGAGACCCAGATTCAAGATAAGAATAAAAAATAGGGTTGCGGGTGTAGCTCAGAGGTAGAATGCCCCTGGGTTCTATCCCCAGTACCAAAAAAAACCAAAAAACAAAAAAAAACCCCAAAAACCAAAACCAAAACAAAACAAACCAATAAATGTTGGTGAGGATATGGGAAGATGAAATACTGTACCCTGGTGGTAGGATTGTAAATTAGTTCAACCACCATGGAGACTCCCATAGAGTTGTAAATTAATTTAACCAATATTCTATCCTCAATAGGAATAGAACCACCCTATAACTCCATTATGGCACTCCTTTCCTTTGTATCTTTCCAAAAGAATTAAACTCAGCATGCTGTGGCAATACACACATGCCCATGTTCATGGCAGTGTAATTCACAATTGCCAAATTAAGGAACCAACCGAGGTGTCCACCAGCAGATGAATGGATAAAGAAGATGTAGGATAGACAAACAACAGAGGTTTATTTCAGCCATAATGAACAGAAAAATTATGTCATTTGCAGGAAAATGGGTGGAAATGGAAAATATTATGTTAAGTGTAAAAAAAACCAGAGTCAAAATCAAGGGCTCTATGTCTTCTCTTTTATGTGAAAGCTAGCAAGAGAAAAGGAGGGAAAGGGGAAATCACAAGAAAATAAAAGAGACCAATGGAGTACGTGAAATGGTGATGGGGAGGCTCGAGAAGAGGAAGGGATAGAGAAGGTGCCGGGAATTAAACTGAACAAATTATGTAAAGGCAGGTACAAATATATAACTGCAAATTCTGCTAGGGTGTATAATCCTGATTAAAAACAACAACGATCTCTTCCTAAGTGACGATCTGGTATGTCGCAGACTTAAGCACTGAGATGCAGTTAGAATAGCCAAGCTTCTTGACTAGAAGCATAAATAGCACACATATGATTCAGCAGTCTGTCGATCCAGGGTTTCTCTTATTATGAAGGCAGTTAACTTACAGAGAAAATTGTCTTTGGGAAAAATAGGAAATGATGAAAGAGTGATTTTTTTTTTTAAGCAGAGGTGAGAGAAAATGCACTATGTCCAAAGAGAAGGACTGGTTTAAGCTCCGAGCCAAACACACAGTTCAATTCTGAAAATGCTTTCTAAATTATCCATGGAACGCTTTGCCAAGATGAGAGTTCATTATTTTATTATTCACGAAAAATACAGTGTCATGAGCAGTGCTTGAGGTTGCACAGGTCAGAACAAACGTGTGATCATGCTAATCCCTGTCCTTAAAAAGAGACAGTCAGAATCCACCAAAGACTCACTCTGAGACCTTGCTGAATAACTGACCAAATTAACTGGATGATTGGCAAAGTCTTCTTCTTATTTATGGCTCCCTCATTAGCCTTTTCCTACCGGTCTATAACTCCATTACTATATATATTTTTCTCTTCCCCCCATAGGATTCATCCTGAAGACTGAAATACTCCCTATTTACTTTTTGTTTACAAAAACAGAAGAGAAAAATGATCCAACTTACTGATATAAGCACATACTTGCAAATAAAAAGTATGTTAAATTATCTATGTTATTTAAGTTTCAGCTAATTTTTATCATAATTTTGCATTTAGGCCAGAAGAAAATTCTACTCCTAAGAGCTATGACACATACAACTTTTTGTGCCACTAAAAAGTGATCACACACTTCCATTTACTGAAGCATATTCTCTTAAGTTTTGCACTAAGGATCCCTGGCCTTGAGCCAGTAATATTTGGTTTACTTCCAATCATAGTTTGGCATGTATTATAATTTTATAAAAGGACAGAATCTAAAATAATTGTAAAACCTTGGTTTTTTTTTTTTTTTGCCAGAGGAAAATAGCTGCGATCATTTCTTTTTTTGTGAGTAATAAATCAATAGTTCTGCTTCTGGAATCAATTTGATGTTTTAGAATGGCTACGGTACCTTAAAAATAATGCTGATGTTTGTGCCCATCGGGTTAGCATTGATGAAAGTAATCTTCAGTGGCAAAGCATTAGATGTGAAGTAGGAACATGCCTATAGAAAGAGAAAAAGAGAAAAACAGGAGTGAGAAAAACGTTTCTGATACCGTCACTGCCGACAGAATTGGCTCTGAGGACACATGTAACACATCAATAATTTTTATACCTTAGAACAAAGAAGTACATTGAAAAGAAACAAAAGTGATATATTTTCTGGGCGTGGTGGTGCCCACTTGTAATCCCAGCATTTGGGAGGCCGAGACAGGAGGATTTCAGTTGAGGACAGCCTCAGATACTTAGTGAGGCCCTTTGGAACTCAGTGAGACCCCATTTCCAAATAAAGAATAAAAAATAGGGCTGGGGGGTGTAGCTCAAAAGTAGAATGCCCCTGGATTCCAACCCCAGGATCCTCCCACCAAAAAATACATCTTATTACATCAATCAAAGCAGTTACAGCTGTCTACTGCTTCCTAAGGTTTGGCTTTCTATAGTGTTAGTTACCTGTGCTTGACTGTGTCCTGAAAATCTCAAAAGGAAAATTCCAGAAAGAAATAATTCATAAGTGTGAAACTGCACAACACTCAGAGTAGTATGATGGATGAAATGTTACATCATCCTACGCCATCTCGCCTGGGATGTGAATCCTGCTTGCTCCGTTCTGCTCGGTACTTGAATTGTCTCTGTGCAGTGTATCCACGTGGTATATGCTATCCACCTGTCAGTTACTCAGTACTCAGCGTGGTTATTACATAAACTGCTGCAATATGGCAGTGCCTGTGTCCAAGTAACTCTTCTTTTACTTAGTAAGGACCCCGATATACAGTAGTGATACTGGGCACTTTATTACAATATGTTGATATTATTGTTTTATTTTATTATTAGTTCTTGCCATTCATTTCTCAATGCACCTAGTTTATAAATGTATACATATATGTATAGGAAAAATGTAGGATATTCAGGCCTGTGAGTTCAGGCATTCAGTGGGATCCTGGAATGTATCCCTTGCAGATAAGGGGCAATATTATTCTTAAAGAAACAAGCTTTTTGGCAGAGGATAAATCTTTATCATTTTTTTTCTCACTAAGCAGTAGTAATATGTTATAGGTCTAAACTAAGAAGTATGTAGATATGGTTTATGCTAGTTGGTAAATAGGAAAAAGTTAAAATTTCTATTATTTAAATTTTTTTTTCTCACCAAGCTGCAGCGATATGTTCCAGGTCTAAACCAAGAAGTATGTAGATACAGTGCTTATGCTAGTTGGTAAATAGGTAAAAGTTAAAATTTCTACTTTAAAATTTTGTTTCCTTTCAGTTATTTCTGCTCTGCAGCACACTTTAAGGAGACATGGACGTAGAGTTAAGAAACACCTGAACTGCACTGCTTTCAACCGCATTTGCATTTTCTGCTTTGTGATGCTGGCTCTTCTTCGTTTTACTTTCCTTATTTTCCTGCTGGTTCCTTAGAACTGTTCGAGTGCCCAAAGGTTGTTTGCATTTGGGCTACAAGGAAGTTCATGTTGAAAGTGAAGAGTTCAGTCGATACTAAAGAAAGGAGAGGGATTTAATACTTTCAACTTGCCAACTTGGTAAAGTATGACATCAATACAGGCTGAAGGACCAGTTTGAATGCCATTATCTCTGAGACATCTGAAATCCATGTAAACTGAGAAGAAAGGATCTCTTCTTAACTTGCTTGTCATAGTAAATCCAACCTAATCCCTAACCAAACACAACCCCTTGCTTACTGAATCTACTGGAGTTTTATAGTTTCATGGGTGAGGCTGCTTGTTAAGCATGAATTTCTGCTACAAAAACCAATTAATTTGGAATCATGTGATCTTGTCACAGTGGGGAATTTGGAAATTCTGTATAATAAAGAAACGAGTCTCAATTAGTTGTCTGTAAGCCCTGCGTCTCCAATCTGTGGGGATCTCTTTGGAGTATCTCAAATCCAAAGCCGACCTCAGGGCCTAGCCCTCCTTCTTGACTATCACCTGGGGCTATTCTGTTCTCATTGTTGCATTTCTTGGTTTTCACATGCAGTACATTTTTTGAGACTCATGACAAAATATTATCTATTGATTAACCCATAAGCACAAATCATTACCTATATGCTAATAGAAAGAACAGGCAGACAGAAATTAGTAGGAAAGTGTAAACATGTGTACTGAGTTAAAAAATATTCACAGGGAGATTTATCACAGTTGAATGAAGAAACACTTAAAGATGAAAGCCCTTGAGGTAAAACCAACTTTAACCACTACAAAGGACATAGCCTGTTAGCCGATAGGCAGCAGAAAGGGTTTTCTAAGTCCGCCAAGGCAAAGGAGAGACCAGAGAAGTTAAAAATTAGATCCACTGTAAAGATGGACAAAATGATCTCTTTTGCATCCAAGTGAATGGAGAGAGGGAGTACTATGTGGAGTGAAATCAGCCAGTGTCAGAAGATGAAGAGTCATCGGTCTTCTTGAATGTAAAAGCTAGGGACGAATTGGGAGACAAGGGAAACTTCAGCGAAATGAGGACAGGGACCAGAGTATTGGAAAGGGATTGGACCCTTTCCCACTCAGTGAAAACTCACACCTCCTTGTACATCGGAGAACTCACACTGGTGAGGAGCCCCATGAGTGGGGTAAAGCGTGAAGCTCTGCTACGGTGCCAGCCTTGAGGCGCATCCCGCATCAGGGAACCCATTCTGCGGAGGATCCTCACGTGTGCAGCGATGGAGAGAGCCCACAGGCGCGTGTGAACCACAACAGCCCACTGCCGACGGTGCCCCAGAGTGCACCGAGTCTGTAGTGGACGTTCTTTTTCTAGCAGTTAACTACATCATGGGAGATTTAATGAGAGAAACTGTTCAAAAAGTGTGATCTACTGATATGATGTTATCAGCACCAATCTCAACACTGTACACAGGCAGAGGCAGAGGGGGGTGGGGTCCAGAGGAAACACACCAACGCTGTGTGCTGCGTATGTTTCTATCCCTCTAAGCCTCATTCATATGCATAATTAAAATGCTCCAGGACAACTATATTAAAATTATGTTGGGATAGCCACAGCCAAGAGACAGAGTGAGTCAGGGACTTGCTGAACGACTTACAGAAATGCCAAGGCAGAAGAGCTGGAACAGAGAAAAGAAGCTATGGCCTCTGTCTTTGAGAAACACAGATAATTGACATGCATCTAAAAATAGTTGTAAAACGAGAAGAATGTATGTAAGTAAGTAAATCACCTGATCCTTGTTTTTCCAAAAGTAGAGAAAGGCTGTATTAATTTACATACAGGGAGGCAGGGAAATGTCCTTTGTGGTTCCCAAGCGGGATGGGAAAATTCTCCTTATAAAATTCTCAAACCTATCACCCTTCCCCTCTACCTTTTGAAAGCATGGTTTAAGAAATGGATTGAAGCCGGGCATGTTTGTGCACGCTTGTAATCCCAGCAATTGGGAGGCTGAGACAGGAGGATTGAGGTTCACAGACAGCCTCAATTACTTAGTGAGGCCCTTTGCAACTCAGGAATGCCCCTGGGTTCCATCCCTAGTACCACTAAATAAATAAATAAATAAATAAATAAATAAATAAATAAATACGTGAATAAATGAAAAAGTTAATAAACGAATGAATGAATAAATAAATAAATAAATAAATAAATAAATATGGCTGAAGCCAGGCCTGAGTGGTTCTTGGTGTAGTTAACTGATGTGTGTGCCACCATTCCTGGCTCCCATCTATTTCTTGAGAAGAGCTGGAGGTCAGTTTAAAAGGAGCCATAGGACAGTGTTATCCGGCCAGGTCTGTCCTATTCCGTGATTTTACCCACAGAAGCCCAGGTCTGCACACAATGGGTCAGAGCAAGTAGGGCAGGGGTCAGTGTTCTGGGGCCAGCTTCTGAACCCCAGGGAAGCGCTTCCAGCTTCCTGACACTGAGGGATAGTGTGGTCCCAACAGCTGGGTGGGGACAGCGATCTCAGGCTGGTGACCCCCTGGGCCACACGGCTCACCGTGGGTCCACCAGGAGCAATCCGGTAGCACCAACACCCTGCATTACCAAGGCCCGAACAAAGCAAGGTGCACATGCTATTCAAATTCAAAACATCACTCTCTAGTCCTTAAGAAAAAAAAATATGGACGCAAGAAGCTAAGAAAGAAAAATAAAAAACCAACACTCAGAGATCTCTAGCATTCTTTCCTCCTGAAGACATTCTTTCTTCCTGGAAATACCATTCTTTCTTGAAATATTCTTTTTTCCTTGAAATGCTGAGTTTCACCGGGCGTGGGGGTGCGCACTTGTCATCCCAGCATTTGGGAGGCTGAGACGGGGGGCTTGGACTTCACTGACAGCCTCGGCTACTAGTGAGTAGCTGAGTAGCAACTCACTGAGACCTTGTTTGAAAATAAGGAATAAAACAATAGGGCTGGGAGTGTCACTGGGAGGAAGAATGCCGCCGGGTCCTATCCCCAGTACTGAAAAAAAAAAAAAAAAAAGCTGAGTTCTGTCCATCTTTGACATTAGTCAGTAAATACTGCTAACATCACGTAATTTTTAAAGAATTAGTGACGATTTGACTTTTTAGCCTAGATATATGCCCCAGCTTATGGAATTAATGCCTTATTTTGTTGTTTTATGAATTATGTTTTTGCGGCATACCAGGGAAGTTTGTAGGGTGTCTTGGTAGTGACAAAGGTATAAAGATGTTGGTATCAAGATTTCTGCAAAATTTTACATTTATGTTAATAATATTTTATGGTTTTTTTTTCTCCCAATCTTTTGGTTTGTTTTCTTGTCTATCTTACTATAACGTCACATAAGTATCATTTACTGTGTATGCATGATAGCTAAGCTAAGCCTCTTTACTTTTTTTTTTTTTTTTTTTTTTGTGGGTCTGGGATGGAACCCAGGGACATTTGACCTCTGAGCCACACCCCCTGCCCTATTTTTTATTCTTTATTTTGAAACTGGGTCTCACTGAGTTGCAGAGGGCCTCACTAAGTAGCTGAGGCTGTCCACGAACCGCGATCCTCCTGTCTCAGCCTCCCGAATGCTGGGATTATAAGTGTGCGCTACCATGCCTGGCTCCTCTTCACTTTTAAATCTACTCAGCAATTATTTTCCATATTCCTATTTTTCTACTCTCTAGTCTTTGAGAAGGAGGATTATAAAGCTTAACAGGAAGAAAGAAGAAAGAACATTTCTAAGTCAGTCAGAAAAGGGGCGACCAGGGAGGTTCTGTAGGACAGAGGATGAGCTATGAGTCTGACAATACAGCAAAGGCTTTCAGGCATAAGGAAAATCACAAAATATATGACATGACATACTCCCCTGTGGCCGCAAATTAATTTTAAGTGGAATAAAAACGAAGATGCTGTAGCTGATTATTAGTATTAGTGTACTAGACATGGTTATATATGTAGTCTAAATAAACCATGAAATTAGAGCGAGCTCTTCCACCTGGTCCAACCCTTAGCAACCCAAAGGGAAATAAATGATTTGTACATGTGGTCACCACATCAACCACTTTGAATAAGTCAAAATCAATTCATTGAGAGAAGTACTCTTTTTTTTTTTTTCTCAAATGAACTGATGAGTAGTTTGTTTCTGAGCCAACAAAATTTTTTCTGAGCAAACAATAAAACCATTAGAATCCCAATTGTTCAGTTTATCAAACAGAGCACACCAGGTGGATGGGATTCAGTTACTTTTTCCTTAAAATAATTGCAACATCAATTATGGATTTTTATGCCATTTCAAAAATACACAGTAAACTACACACTGCAAAAGAGAAATTCTCAATTTAT
Organism: Muscardinus avellanarius; assembly: GCF_963383645.1. Classification (NCBI taxonomy): domain Eukaryota; kingdom Metazoa; phylum Chordata; class Mammalia; order Rodentia; family Gliridae; genus Muscardinus; species Muscardinus avellanarius. The sequence goes on along the minus strand of NC_137797.1, from coordinate 108,066,781 downwards.
CTGCTGACTTACATCATGATCCACTCCTTTTACACACAGGGCAGGGTTCAGAGGAAGATGACAACTCTTTATATCTTGAAAGAATTCATCTAGTCTGCCAATTTCTTTCTTTAGTACTTCCTGTGGGGGGAAATATTTGAAAAATATTTGAGAAACTGCAAAACTTTGACTTTTTCAAGTTATAATTTTCTTCTATTGATTAAATAAACTCTTGAATTCTGGGCTCATATACTTGGATGACTTGTGGGTCAGGCAGATAGATGATGTAGAAACTTATGAGGAAACACAGACTGTAGGAAGTATTGGGGACAAAGAGACCCAAAGGTGCTATTTCCCAATGACCTCAAATTCAATCAAAAGCAAATATTAACCAAGCACTGTGCTATTCAAACAAACCACAACACGTTAGGCTTGACCGGTGGTTCACCGATTGGCAAGCCTTGCTTTAAGTAATTATTAACCTGATCATTTTCTGATAATTTCTTGAAATTCTAGTTTACAACTCTCAAGACTTAGAGCAATAGTGCATTTTGTAAAACGATTCATATACATTAGTAACAATAATGATAAAATGACAATTGTTTAATGCCAATGAGAAACAAGAATCTATATGAAATTTAACATATATAAATAGCTCGCTGGATGCCGATGGGTGTATTTCTAATATTTTCTTCCATATCCCACAGAACCTGTGGGAGATCAGAGATGACAAGGAGCACCTAAGACTCGTGCTTCCTCTGACAAGAAGAGATAGAAAACAACCATGACTCATCACAGAACAACCCAAAAGCGCCTAGCAGCCTAATTTTGAGCCCTCTTTCAGCCCAATGCTGAAGATGAGGACGTCAGATTAATAATACTTAATGGACTCTCAATGTTTCTTAGCTCTCCTTCTTGGCTTACTGGCAAATAATAGAATCTGTTGTGCCCAGAATCTATAAGTACAAGAGAGAGAAGGAAGTGTAATTCCACCATGGAATATTTTCATCATCTCTCCTTGGGCTTGTCTGCTGACTATCGTGGAGACAAACCTCTGCTCTCTTTGTGGAAGTAAAACCTCTTCTGCGTTTAAATGACAGGTTTGATTTCGTGCTTTGTTTCTCCCGTAGAAAAATAGTTATCAGTGACCTAAATGGAGAGGCGTTATATAAATGCCCCTCACCTCTTGCTTTTTCTCTTTCTATTTTCATGTGGAAAGGTGATTTTACAAAAGCAGGCAGATTAGCCAAGAGAAATGTGTTTATTTTAGTGAATACTGTCAGTATCACTCTGTGATTTGATGCAAATTATTAAGAAAAAAAACAGGATTGCTTAGATATTCATGAGGGGTGTTAAAACGTAAGAGATAGTTCACCAAGTGCTGTGTGCATGTATCTTAATATTCTGATCCTCCTTCTGATGCATGGTTACAAAGCCCCAATAAAAGTATATTAAAAGTAAGAGATAAAGACCAAACCTATATACAAAATTCTGTGAATTTTAAATCAAAGTATTTAACTTGCCATCAACCTTTTGTCTATCAAAGAAAATAATTAAAAAGCTTTGGAGTAAGCAGATGTCAAAGAATTTTTAAAAATTTGCATTTCCCTTCAGATTATATACCTTAAAGCTCCTGCAGAGAGCCAAAACTTATACATATCCAATTTAAAAATAAATTTAATACTTAGGATTTTTAAAATAAAATTCACATATAGATTAAATAACTACTTGCATTTCTATTAAATGTTTTCCAGTAAGAAAAATCCTAGAGTGAAAAAGAATCCACAGAAAGTCTGTATATTACTCTTCTTGTATCATTTTGTTGAACATCTTGTTGATTTTAGACAATTCGTAGAAAGAAACTTTGAGTTCCCTGGAGAAAAAAACTCATGTTTTAGTCATTTTTCTATGCCCAAATTATAGTCTGTAGACAGTATTAATTGTAATTGGATAATATTCTCAATATGATGGATATATATTCTTATATCTGTGGATGTAAAATATTTAATTAAAAAGAACCTATTTAGCCAGGCATGGTGGCGCACACTTGTAATCCCCGCGCTTGGGAGGCAGAGACAGGAGGATCACGCAGGTTCAAAGCCAGCCACACGTGCTGGCTTAAGAGACCCTGTTTCCAAAAATAAAATAGGTCTGGGAGTGTAGCCCGGAGGTAGAAGGGCTTCCAGGAACCCCAGTACCACCAATAAATAAATAAATAAATAAATAAATAAATAAATAAATACAAACAAACAAAAAGAACCTACTTAATGGTCTATATCAGTGAAGGGATCTATTAATGGAGATAATTTAAAAAGAGCAAAAGTTCTTCTGTTAGATAAAGAAAAAGAATGGCCAGGTCCACTATTATAAGCAGTGAGAAAGAGGCATAATATTTTGACTATCATCTTAGTATAAATCTTAGTATAAAAATATTACTGTCTATGCCACTATTGATTTGTTTCATTTAATTCATATTATTTATTGGGGGTAATAAAAATCTTTGAAAATGTGCTTTGGTTAGAGTCTGTACCGTCTCCCATGAGTTTGTGGTACTGCCCCTTTACCATTACATCTCCAGACCTCTTTTGGGCAAACTGCCTTTACCTGATCTCTTACCAACACATCTGTGCTACATCCTAGGGACAGACATTATCATTAACTTTAGGAAAACAAGTGGGAAAAGATTCTGATTCAAGCAATTGATTGAAGTGTCTTATAATTAAGCCCAGTCCAGGAATTTGCTTCCTAAGACATGACATTAAAATGTAATTGAATCAAACTTAAAAAATAATAATTTGCACTATGTCAAGAAAGATTGATTTCTTAACAAACCTTTCTGTGCGGGTCACTGGTGGCCTTGACTTTTTCCCCAATAGCTCCCAGAAGTTTGATGAGTGTCTTCTCCTTGTAGAACTCATCATTCAAGGCTCTTCCTAAACAGCTTTGGAGAGCAGCCAGCAGCTGCTGGTACCAGCTTTTAAAATAAGCTTCATTCTGTGCATCTTTTAGCAGCCTAAAGGGGAGAGAAACAGAAGACTTGTCTCTAAAGCTGATTTCCCAAGCAACCACCTCCAGCAGAAGCAATAAGTGCATTTCAGACTAATCTGTATTTGGTGGCTGGAGGCAGTTTAACAGCTAAGAATGGGGGAAAACATTGTTTATTCGTTGGTAGTCATCAAATTCCGTCTGATAGCTAATGAGATTCCAAGAGTGAAGAATCAATAAGAAACCTGGCCTTTTCTCATTTCGATTCACAATGTACTTTCTCTTCTTTCAGTCTTCTTAATTCTGTAAAAAACTCTTATCTGAGGATGCATTTGTCTTATTAAAATATGGGCAAGAACTTCAGGAATAGTTTTCCTAAGTGACTGCACCAGAGTGTGACCTTGTCATCTAGCCCAGTTTTTCCTTCTTTTCTTCACGTTATAATATTTTCGCACAGACACACACCTAGTATCTTTGCCCCAGCACTTTTTCTTGCTAACCTGGAAAAGGCAAGAATAAGCTTTTATGTTGTTTTCAGATACATACTTCTGGACTCGATTCCCAGTTCTACGATTTACAGGTTTCTTAACCAGGCTGAGATATCAATTTTTACCTGTAAAGTCAGATAATAACCAATGATATAGAGGTGCAGCAAACACAGAGTGCCGAGCATATTTGAAATTTTTGAGCACCATAGACATACTAGGTCATCAAAAAGTTGTCCATTTGTATCTTGTAGCCGCCCCAAGTCAGTCAGCCTGGAGGTCTGCTCATACCAAGTACGTTAGTCATACAGCACGAGGAAGTCAGACGCCTTTGCAAGGTAATGGGACCCTGTCGAGTGTTTGATTATTCTGTGCACCACCTGAAAATTTCTATTGCAATATGTTAACACCTCACTTTCTATTCTGCCCCCAAAATACTGAAACAAAATAAAAAAGACTAATTGCCTTGAATCTTAATCATAGATTGATTCTTTTGATCTTAACTGGTTTTGAGTTTTTCCCTCCCTCTGAAAAGTGATTAGCATTTCAGGAACCAGAGGAAACTTATGAGAATGGGATCCTCAAGAAATAGAATTTTGACATAACAGGTTGGTATCCATATAATGAAACACACACAAATATATATATATATATATATATATATATATATATATATATATACGTTTCACTCTGAATTCCTAATTTTACTTCTCTGCATCAATGTGTTATGTGACGGAGATTCTATCAAATATATTATTTTTATTTGTTTATGTTCCTAAGCATTTACCTTTATAAATTAGTTGAGAAAGTCTGTATTTTTAAGAAAGCAAGTGCCTGTTGTTTTGTCTCCCTTGTGGAGCTCACTCATTTTCAAACACCTCTTTTACTTTCCCAAAGGAAATGTAAACTCTGTGCTTCATAAAAATACCCGTTTTTATTTACTTCTAGAAGGCAGTAAAAACACACATACATAAAGAACCCTTACAGATCTAATGAGGTATCATAGGAAAAATATGCCCTATTGATACTGGTTTATTTTTAGTGGGAGAAGGAAAGTAAGCCACGAACAGTTTTCCTACTCACTCCATGATGAGATTTTCTGAAATGTCAGACATGCACATCACATATGAGTCACATTGTTATTTAGAGACCGTTAAGAAAATATATATCAATGCACGTGAATGCAAGGTTGTAATATGAGCGTGCACACGTTCAACTTCAAGGTATTTTAGGTAGAATCCTATGCCTCTCAGCTCTCACAGTCCTTTGAGGGCTGTGCTAATGCACCATCGTATGGTCTAACAAATACAGAGTTGGTAAGTAGAGTATTTCTATTTCCCATATCAAAGTTTGCCTACATCTTCATGCTTTCAATATTGAGTTACATCCTTATTTACTTTTTGATACTGAGAATTGAACCCAAGGGCATTCTAACTCTCAGCTCTACCCCCAGCCCTTTTATTTTTTTTTAATTTGAAACAGGGTCTTATTAAATTGCCGAGGGTCTCCCCAGGCTGTGGAGGACGGCCTCAGACCTGAGACTCTCTTGTATCTGCCTCCCAAGTACTGGGATTTCAGGTGTGCACCACAATGCCTGGCTTCTTTTTAAAATTTTTTTCTTACTGGTGTACTGTAGATATTCTTTTAAATATTTTTAACCTTTTCTGATATGCAAACATAACTCTATAACCTCTTAACTTCTATCTATGCAATAATAAAAAGAAGTAATTTTGTACAGGTGCAATCCACAACTTTCTACTAGTAAAAGATACATTTTAGGGTAGATGTCATGGACTGCCAGAAATGTATAATTAACACATATTTATAATACTCTTCTCTCTTATTTTATTAGAGATTAATTGTGTGCCATGTTATCTGTTTTTTTTTTTTTTCTGGATGAAGAAGGAAAAAAAAAAACAACTAAGCTTGATTTCTTGTTTGAAATACAACAGAGCAGGAGATATTTGCAGAGAGACAACAGGACCATGTTCTAAAAACTATAAAAACTAAGACAATGCAGTATATTCTGTGGCGGCTGTGTTCCTTGGAGATGTACCTCCTTCACACCGTGCGCCCCGCCGGGATCATGGGTTCTCCTGGAGAGCTCTGCTTCGAGCTCTGTGGCCTCTTGTTCAAGGTGACAAGAGTTGGTTTTTACACGCTGAGGAACTGAAATCAGACAGTGTAGGTGATGAGCACAAGGGGTTCCCGATTCTGTTCTCATGCCCTTAGGCACAGGCACCTTCACTGGCAAGAGAGGTCAACATGGGCCCTAATTTTCACCTGCAGAGGAAGCTGGAGATGCATGGTTCCCAGGGATGGCTTCTCAGCTCTGGGTCGATGACCTTTATCAGTAGAGAGCAGTAAATCCTCATGCGGTGTTTTAATAGCTCACCATGTTCTCTCTCTCTCTTTCTCTTTCTTTTTAAATGCTTTTATAGATGCATTATAATTATACCTCATAGTGAGAAGCAGAGTGATAGGGAACACGTCACACCGACACAGCCTTGGTGAGCTTCCTCCCAGATCCAACCCCACACGCTCATCCTCCCTGCCCGTACATGTTAGGGAGACTGAACCATTCATTCCCTTCCGCAATCCTCCTTTGGCCCTCCCCGTCTCCCTCCCTCAACCCTCCCCCAATACTGTTCTCTCCCTTCGTTTGTCCAAAGTCTCTTTGTTTTTCTATTTTCTCTTTGGCTTCCACATATAAGAGAAAATGTATGACCCTTGACTTTCTGAGACTGGAGGATCTCACTTAGCGTAATATTCTCCGGTTCCAGAAGTCAGCTTTCCTGCAAATGACATAATCTCATTGTGTATCTATCACATTTTCTTTACTGATTCATCTGTGGATGAACACCTAGGTTGGTAACATAAATTAGCAATGGCGAATCACACCACAATGGACAGCGATACGCACGCATCACTACAGTATTCTGACTTTACTTTTCTGAAAAGATACCAAGCATTGGTATACAGTGGTCATATGGCGATTTCGTTCCTGGGCCCTTGAGGAGCACCACGCTGATCTCCACAGAGGCTGCACTAATTTGCAATCCCACCAACAGTGTATGAGCGTTCCTATTCCCCCACGTCCTCGCCAGCATTCACCACTGTTTGTATTCTTGGCAATTGCCACTCTAACTGGAGTTAGACAGAATCATAGTGTAGTTTTGATTTGCAATTCCCTGATTGCTGAGGATATTGAATATTTTAAAAATAGATTCTTTGTCATTTGTTTTTCTTCTTTTGAGAAGCTGCCGCTGTCCTTTGAGCACAATAGAAATCCTTTACGAAAGATGTTGTGATCTCTCCAGGCATGGTAGGCTGACCCCTGTGAGCCCAGTACTGGGCAGGCTAAGTCAAGAGTTTTGCAATTTCGAGGCTAGCCTCAGAAAGTTAGCAATAAGCTATTTCAAAATAGGAGCCGGGCATGGTGGCGCATGCTTGTAATCCCAGAATTTGGGAGGCTAAGATAGGAGGATCTTGGTTCAAGGACAGCCTCCACTATTTAGTGAGGCCCTTTGCAACTCAGTGAGACTCTGTTTCAAATAAATAATAAAAAATAGGGTTGGGGGGTATAGCTCATAGGTAGAATGCCCCTGGGTTCCATCCTTAGTACAGCAAAAATAAATAAATAAATAAAATTTTTAAAATTATTTCAAAATAAAAAATAAAAGCAGGTGGCTCACACTTGTAATTCCAGGATTTGGGAGACTGAGACAGGAGGATTGAGGTTCACAGCCAGCCTCAGCTACTTAGTGAGGCCCTTTACAACTCAGTGAGATCCTGTTTCAAAATAGAGAATAAAAAATAGGGCTTGGGTGGGGGGGGGGTTAGATTCCAGGTAGAATGCCCCTGCGTTCCATCCCCAGTACTGCATAAAATAATAAATAATAAATGTAAAAATGGGTTGGGGATATGGTTTGGATGTAGAATGCTCTTAGATTCAATCTCCAATGCCAGCTTTAAAAAAAAAGGATGCTGTGACCTGTGAGAGACAATTTTGCTTTTACTAAATAAATGTCTACAACTGGAAAGTTAAGGTAAAGAAGCGGAGGAAAGAAGAAGACTCTTTTAATGGAGAGTCTTCTTTTAATGAAGAACACTCTCTATTAAAAGCCTGGGATTTTAGGTGCAGACACTGTTTCCCGGCACACTGTGAGGAGCATCTCCAAATTCCAGAGACCTGTCTGGGATTCAGGCTGAGGTGACTGTGCACACGCTCCTGAACACCTGACTGTGAGCTCCAGCAGCATGAAATAGAGCAGGGATGCAGAGCAGTTAGGTGATTGGTGGAGATTTGGACCATGCTAGGTAGGAAGGCAGCACATTGGTTGTGAAGGTATTTATTTGTCTGAATTAAGAAAATCATGGTGGACGCAGAGATGCCTAAGACGGTCAGGAGCCTGAGCGAGCATGGAATGTTGATTTTCCTTGGCAATTAGAGTTCTTCTGCATTTCACCAGGCCCGTGGCTGCTTCTGATTTGCTAGAAAATCGCCACGGGAAAAGGCTCACATTTCATCAGTCTATCAGCAGGAGAGAGCCCAGTCCTCACACCATCCCGCCCCTCAGCCACGACCCCGCCTTCGCTATTGCTCTTAATTTCAGTTCTCAGCCGCACAGTATCCCGCATCCCTGGGCTGCCTGAGATGTTTTTTCGCCCACTTGTATTCTGTGAATGAAGAGGAGGAAGCAGTTCTTTCTTTTCCAGGATTGGATATTGTTTTCTGTCTTCATCCTCCAAGAAAGACAGAGTGGGTAGCCATCTCAGGCAGCCCAGTGATGTGAGATACTGGGCTCTTGAGAAGTGAAATTAGCTCATCTTCATTGAAAGGAGTGATTTCTGGTCCTCCCTCCACGTTTTCTCCTGCACTTGTTCGGCTCTATGTGGGCCAGGGTGCGTGAATCAGGGGAGCAGTGTCGAGTGTGCCTTGGGCCTCTAGAATGTGACTTCTTCAGGTGCGCGTAAAACCTTGGGGCAGGTAAAGGCTGAAGTCCAGTATTTCACACAGAATTGTTAATATTAAGATTTCAATAGCACATTAAAAATTATAAAGTGAGCCAGGTATGAAGCTGAGACAGGAGGATTCGAGGTCAGCCTCAGCAATTTAGCAAGACCCTTAGCTACTTAGTAAGACCCTCTTTCAAAATAAAAAAAAAATGAAAAGGGCTGGGGTGTGGCCTGGAGACAGAATGTTTCTGGGTTCCACTGCTAGTACCAAAAATAAAATAAAAACAGTATGCCATTTTATAATTGGCAACTTTATTTACTGTTCTGCACAAATAAGGAACTTGATACGTACCCCTTGCAAAGGGAAGAGGTCGGGCTATCTGACTACAAGAAAGGAAAACAATCTCTTCTATAGAAGCCACCAGATCACAGAGAAACTGGAAGCCTTCTATTTTGTAACTGGAGCTTAAGTATTCCTTTGTAACATTTGTAATATTTGTACAGGGGTCTATAGCTTTCACTCCAGGATGTTCTGGTGTTGTGTTTTTTCTTTTGAAAAAATCTGCCCAGGGAAAGCCAGCCAATGGCATTAGATAGTGAAATCTTATTTCAGCCAATAGGGGACGCCTCCAAGTTAGGGAATCAAGGCAGAGCTGACTGCCTTCCCGGTATGCTTGCATCCTTCTGCACAGAAGTAAGTTGCCTTGCTGAGTTAATTTTGGTTTCCTGAGATTTTCTGGAGCTTCCCTAAAACTCATTTCTAACATGAATAACCCATTGTTAGAATACTGATTTTCTCTTTCAAAAATACTAGCTGTAAATGTCTGTTGACTTCTGCATGTAAGGGGCAGTATAGAAATGGAGGCAGTTGTGAAATTTCCAACCAATTGTTCCTTTGCATTATGCATTTGTCAATAAGCCACTGTGGAACAACCCAAGCATAAAGTACTCTCAAAGGGGAAAATATAAAATAATTAAATCTATACTTTAGAGATTGTACACAATCTTAGAAGAATTAAACATATGGGGGTTCATAAGCTATGAAACTGGCACATAGTTTCTACGTTCCAGGAACGTTACATGTTTGGATTGTTGGTGTTCCCACTGTGCCCACACTGTGTGTAGGAGTTGATCACTGTTCTGCACTCCGTGTTCAGTCTTCTGAAGAAGATGATATGTCCACACTGTTGGCTGAGTGACCTCCACTGCCTCCGTGGGGAGAATATAATTCTGCAGGCTGTGTCCATCGGACGTGTGGTTTGCCTTGGTTAACAGGACAGTCCTGGGTGCAATGCACAGCCCGTCCTTGAACATCCTCTAGGTGCGCCTCCTGCGTTGGTTGGTGTGGTCTTGCTCTTCTGCTTTTCACCACGAGAACAGATGGGGCTGACCTACCAGCCCCGGAATGGGAGGGCCATGGGGCCCAGGGATGAGCACAGAGGCCCAGAGTCTGGCAGCCAAGAAGAACAGCAGGTAGATGCAGCCATTGGCTATGGGAGTGAGAAATCCATCTTGGTTGGTGTGAGCCAAGGAAACTTTGGAGCTGTCTGTTTTTGTGTCAAATTCCATACTCTCTCTTTTTGCCTTTTTCATGTTTTCTCTTCGCATGTTTTTTTTAATATGCAAGAGCATATTTTTTAAACATCCCCAGTGGTAGCCCTGAGGATAATTTTGAGGTAAACCTAATTACTGAAAATAAACAAAATCATCTGGAGCCCAGTCTAATGTAGGAGCCGAGTGATCAATTGGAGTCTATTATTTCAGATTAAAAAAATCTATAAAAGTAATAAAATGGCTTTTATTTTCATGAATCATAAAGAATCCCGAAGGGTATTTCAAAAATGATTTGATTCTGCTCATTTGAACATGCATATGCCCTTATATTGCTGACAATGTATTGGCATTTTATTACAACTAACATACTTTTTGTCTCATTTGGAAGTAGGGACAGGCCAAGGCACCATCTGTTGCTTTTGTCCAGCCAAGTGTTTGTACAATATGACAGGAGATTCTCTCTGAGCAAAGTTTTTGCTAATGTGTGCATGGGGGCAATTGCAGGATTCTTTGGGGCCTACCTCACATGGAGCTAACAGAAAGTTCCCCTGGCGGAGGCAGTGAGGAAGGCAGTCCTGGAGAATGCTCTTGAAGCTCCACTCCAATGGCCACAGCTGGAGGACTGAAGGGACCCGTGGTTTGGAAGGGGAAGAATCTCCAGGACCCGGTTGAAGTACTTCCTTATATTACCTTGAATGTGGCCACCAAGACCAAAGGTTAAGAAGATGCTAAATAGCCTGTATCCTAAGAGCAAAATCCAGAAAAACCAGAGGAGCAACTGGAGGTCAGGTGGCTCTTCAAGACTTCTCAGGAAATGGACTACATGGCTGCCATATACCAAGCATTATGTCCCGTCCTGGAACCTTGTGTGCATTGCAGATGGGAGCGATTGAGAGCCAGGAGGCACCAGTCTGGTGAGAAGGGGAGTGTTCCCATCATGAGTAGTTGTTCTTGCCGAGCTCAGTGAGGGGCAGCTCATGGGACAAAGACTCAGGTGTGTGTAAGAGTGGAAGGCTATCTTCTCTTCCTCAAGTTTGACTTCTGCTCTGAAAGGGGGTCTGTTGGTTTTCCCTTGGCAATTATATGTGTTACACTTATTGTGTGGGTAGAGGGTGAGCTGAAGCTGGATCTGGCTCATGGTCACCACAGGGTAGCCAGCTTGTGTGGACATGAACCCACAATGGCCTTCCCTGTGAGGGGAAGCAATTTCTTGTTCCATTGAGCATGAGGGCTACTTCTCTTTTCTCACTAACTCAAAGCCAAAGAGAAGTTAGAACCTGGAGAGAGAGGGGGATAGAGAGGGAGGGAGGTAGACAGAGAGAAAGAGAGAGAGGAGAGAGAAAGAGAGAGAGGAGAGAGAGAGAGAGAGAGAGAGAGAGAGAGAGAGAGAGAGAGAAGAAGAAGAAGAAGAAGAAGAAGAAGAAGAAGAAGAAGAAGAAGGAGGAGGAGGAGGAGGAGGAGGAGGAGGAGGAGGAGGAGGAGGAGGAAGAGGAGGAGGAGGAGGTACTAGCAAGCCATATCATGCACTGTAGATTTCCCTGGTACTATAGAATAGGGAGTGGGGATAGGTGTCAAAATATAGATAAAATTGAAGATTAATTGGCTGATGTACTGGGGGAATTAAACCCATGAGCATTCTATCTATAAGATATACCCTAGCTCTATTTTTAATGTTTCGAAACAGGATCTCACTAAGTTTCTGAAGATCTCGCTAAGTTTCTAAGGCTGGTCTCGAACCTGTGATCCTCCTGTCTCAGCCTTCCAAGTACTGAGATTACCACAACCAGCAAAAATGAAGTTTTAAATTGGACAAGACTGGTGAGAGTGATTTGATATGTAAAAGGGCCCAGGAAACTTTGGACTCTACCCTGGTTCTAATCAGAGAATACAAAAGAACAGAGGTAGAATTTTTAAAATAAAAAGAGCTTTTATCATACCACTAAATTCAGCTGGTTGAAAGAATACTGAGTGAGTCATTTAAAAGTCTGAGTCAGCGCAGGAAGAAATAGAGCTTCAGGAAGTTCACTGATTGCACAGGAGAAAAGATCTCAAATATAGAATAAGGACCGGGAGTCCTGACCCTATGCTTTTAAGCGAGGTAGGTGAGATTAGTCTCTCTGTGTTTGGGTATCTCCCCTTATGACTCAGTGCTTCTCCACAGCACATCACAGATAGACAGGTATGCATTCACTAGTCCAATTAATAGCTCATCGTATTTAATAAAGCATTGAATGGATATGACAATCCTGCATTTAACTGTGAACGTAAATGGTATTTTTCTGGATGGAATTTGGCCATAGACAGTATCTAGTTTGTAGAACCTACTAATCAGGATTACTGTTACCCAGCAATGTTGTCCTCACAGAATCTGCTGGGAGCTATCATGGAAAAAAAAAATTATGCTGAGCAGATGAGTTCCTCTGAAGAATTCTGAATCTACACTACAAAGTCGGAAGCCCTCCACTAACCCTGCTTTATTAACAAATAAAACTCCTTCCAATCTACTCACATGCACTCATACGCTCCCTTGTTAAATATACGAATCATGGGATCTAGGCACAGAAACTGTGTCCTCCTCTTCCTCCTCCTCCTCCTTTGCTCCCATTCCAACAAATTTCCTGCTTTAGTGCAAGTAATTTTCTGCAAATCATTTTCCCAAATTAGATACCAAGTTGCAAATAGCTGGTACAGAGCCCCCTCAGAATCCTACCCAGACCACACTCCATATGCCCCTTAACCCTAAAAGAAAACAAAAGAGGAGGAATTTCAGCTCTGAGCACACGTGGATAGCTGTCTGGGAGGCCCCTTTGCCCCCTTCCCCGACATCCCAGCTTTCTCCCCTCCCTGAGGCCCAGAACCCCTCCTCTCCTGCTATTCTTCCCTTGGCAAAATCTCAAGCCTGTTCTGTCTCTTCCTGTTGTGTCCCGGGCTCAGTTCCTCCTGTCTGTCTCACTGTGGTCAAACACAAACCTTGGGTGTAAATCACGCTCCTGTTCTCTGGTAATAGGATCAGATGCACGTGGAGCTGAAGGGCGCTTCCAGAAAACCCCTCTTTCACCCCTCTCGTGTTTACTAGATGAGAAAAAGAGATCCTGGGACTAATACTCAGAGTTCTTACGCACTACCCAGCGCTCTTTGCCTAGCACTGTGTTCTGTATTTCTAAAACCCGCTGATACATTCTTTATAACACTGCCCTATTTTCATCTACTCCAGTGAGAAACAAAAGTTTTTGTTCATTGCTCTCCTGCTCTGTAAATGTCAGAGTTTGGGAGGTTCCAGAAGCTATTTTCAGGTTCCTGGGTTCTACAACTGAGATCCTTAACGGAATGGTCAAGCGTTCACGCTACACCAAACATCTTCCAAGCTTTCTCATCAGCTCTGGGTAGTATGGTTCTTTCTATCTCAAGGTCAAGGATATCCTGGTTCACAGATGTTTCATAACTCAAGGCACCCAGTCCGTGACCAGGGGTTCAAATTCAAGTCTGTGTGTTCAAAGCCCTCGCTCTACACCGCAGTGCTGGACCACCACCTCCTGATGTCTTCACAAGGAATGAGCCCATGATTTAGCCTTCATGGTAACACTCAATCTAGGAGTTATTATATTTTGCCCTTTTATTTATTTTTTCTTCTTTTATTTCTCATTCCCTAATACTCTAGAGTTACATGCTCTCCGGTTTCCACTTCCTTTCCGAGCTCTTCATTTGATTTTGCCCTAGTACTCACTTCACTAGCTCTCTGCCAAAGCTCTATTAATAACAGCAACAGTGCATGTTTTTCTCCATCCTCTTCCTCCTCCTCCTCTTCCTCCTCCTCTTCATCCCTCTTCCTCCTCCTCCTCTTCCTCCTCCTCTTCCTCATCCCTCTTCCTCCTCATCCTCTTCCTCCTCATCCTCTTCCTCCTCCTCTTCTTCCTCCTTCTCCTCTTCCTCCTCCTCCTCCTCCTCCTCCTCATCATCATCATCCTCCTTCACCACCACCAATACTACCACCTTTTAGTTCTGGGGATTGAACCCAGGGGCATCCTGCCTCTGAGCCACACTCACAGCACTGCTCTACTTTATTTTTTACTTTCAAACACATCCTCACTAAATTGCTGAGAGCCTCACTAAGTTGCTAAGGCTGGCTTTGAACCTGTCAACCCTATGCCTCAGTCTCCCAAGGACTGGGATAACAGGCCTCCGCCACCATGCCAGGCCTTCCTTCTTTATGTAATTTCTTAAGAAAGAGCTTGAGGACCTAAATATAATTTTGTGTGAAATATTTATAAGCAAGGATACTTTTCTCCCCATTACCCAGTTTGCAAAATGAAGATGTGTGGAATCTATTTGGATAGTGCAGATCATTTACCCAAATGACTCTTCCAACACCAATATATTTTTTCACTTGAGAAAGAAGGACCAATGCCACAATTCCAAAAATTAAGTCTGGCTTTGTGTGGTTTCTTTATTTTTATTTTTTATTTTTTTTTCAGTACTTGGGAATGGAACCCAGGGGCATTCTACCTCCGAGCTACACCCCCGGCCCTATATTTTATTCTTTACTTTGAAACAGGGTCTCAGTGAGTTGCAAAGGGCCTCACTAAGTATCTGAGGGTGGCCGCAAACCAAGTGCTGGGATGACAAGCGTGCGCCACCACGCCCGGCTGTGTGGTTTCTTTAGACAGAGCCAATGCGGTGGCATTGGGGGAGAAAAGAGAACATGAAAACAGGTCAAAAGTAGCACGTTGACTGGTCCCGGAAAGCTAAGAATCCATACAACTGTGCACACACAACAGATGTGCCTTGCACTGACTACCTTAATTGGGCCCTTGGTTCCAAATATTTTTAGATTGTGGCAGAAGAGAAATGGGGCATCTCTAATATCAGCACATGGACCATAATACAATAAATTCTGCCTGACATATAAGTAATGCTCAAATCCATGCTTGCAGAATTTTAAAATTAGTCCAGTGGGTTGCTGTATTTTCCCTTACTCTTTGGAAACACAGTCCAAGTTTCTTAACTTGGTCCTTTTTTAATTTTAATCTTAATTTTCGGGAACACAGGTACAGTCACTTTAAAGGCAGCGTAAGCATCTTTTTCATAAAGTTTTCTTAACAACATTTCTTTTAACGGGAAGGCGATTTCTTTGCTTTATGAATGTTTCATAAGAATAGCAACCTAATAATAAAATCCTCTTTCCCCCTCAGTCTTTTGTTCTTACACAGGCTTCAGCTGAAAGCCGGGTAATCATCATATTGTGTGCCGAACAATCCAGGTGTTTGAACACAGCCGGAGGGGCGGGCTTACTCGTCTAAGGCAAAGCTGGCTTTGAAACACCAAGCTTTCCTGGAACCTCGACTTCACATCACAGCCGGGGCAGCCACTTCTCCCTTCATTTTCCATAGCCACAAACAGCATGGTTTATTCTGTAAAGGTATTAAAGGTTTCCTGGGATATTACCCATAAGCTTAGAGCTGTGTTTGAAGTCCTGAGGAAATTTCTGGGACATTTCTTGTTCATCATCATGAAAGAACCAGTCTCTTGAAGTCGGCTAGAACCATTTAATCCCATCCCTTTTGGAAACTCAGTAAAGACCTGGCAGCATTCTCTGAGACCTTCACAACCTCCCTGGCTGATTATCTGCTGACTTGTGTGATATCGTTATTGTTATTGTTCAGGTTGTATGTTATAGGCGGGGATCACCGTATCTCATGAATGTGGAAATAGTTTGGGACACGTTTCATTTCAATATTCTCTGTATTATGGCACCAACAACCCATATGGACCCAGTTCAGTTTCTCATTTGTGGAATGATAATAATCATACATCCTGCTAACAAACCAATATTTCTGTTACTGACTGATATTTGCCCCTTTAGCATTCATATGGTGAAGCCCCGACACCCAAGGTGTATTTGGAGATGGGGCTCTTGGGAGGTTGTAAGTGTCAGATGAGGACAGGGGGAAGGAGTCCCTGGTCCAGTAGTAAGAAGGGCAGGAGTGACCACGCAGAGGAAGGCCACGCGAGGACACCGAGCAGAGGTGCCTCACCAGAAGCCAGCCACGAAATGTGACAGAGTACCCGCCTGTCAATTAAACACTCAACTGTAGGGCTGCATTATGGAAGACAAGCCGACTAAGGGAGTTCTCCAAGCCAGGCGCGGTGGCGCACGCTTCTAATCCCAGCATCGGAGAGGCTGAGACCTGAGGACCATGGTTCATGGACAGCCTCAGCTACTTAGTGAGGCTCCTTGCAACTCAGCAAGAGGCTGTTTCAAAATTAAATACATAAAAAAGATAGAGCTGGGAGTGTAGCTCTGAGGTAGAATGCTCCTGGGTTCCATCCCAAGTATTGAAAAAAAAAAAAAAAACCACAAAAATGAAACAAACAAACAAAAAAACCAAAAAAACAAAGTTTTACTTCTGGAATGTGGTTTGTGTCATCCAGACATACAAGTTTACCTGTTCAAGAGACCTCAGGCTTGGACTTCGCTAGAGAGTTTTTTTTTTTTTTTTTTTCTTGGTACTGGGGTTCCTGGAAGCACTTCTACCTCTGGGCTACACTCCCAGACCTATTTTTACATTTTTATTTGGAAACAGGGTCTCCTAAGCCAGCGCACGCGGCTGGCTTCGAACCTGCGCGATCCTCCTGTCTCTGCCTCCCAAGCGCGGGGATTACAAGCGTGCGCCACCATGCCCAGCCGCTAGAGAGTTTTAATCTTCACCTGACTCCTCCATCATGACTGTGTACAGCGACTGTTTCTACATCTGAGCTACTTGGCTTCATGGATATGGTTGCCAGGCCCTAGGAGCATGAGGAAAACCAGGCAGACACCCTTGATCTTTATCTGGTTTCTGCTCCCCACATCAAATCGGTTACCTTATTCTATTATATGCACCTTCTAAATGGCTCTCAGATCTAATTTCTTCTCTCTCCTACTGTGAAAATTTAATTGAAGTCTTCATTTCTAGAATCTCCTGGTACTTCATTTTTCTATCATCTCCTTTGTTTTCTCTTCCCCCAGTCTTTATTACTTAATCTAATAAAATCTAATTCTGGTAATTAAAATCAACTAGACTCGAGGACAAGAGAAAGAATCCCGAGTGAAACATACAGGGCACGTTGTGATGTAGTAGCCCCCTCTTGTCTGGTCTTTTATTCCCACTCGGTTCTTTTAGTCCAAATATCAGATGTCACGTATAGTAACTTGAATCTTTTCTACTTTCAGGCTGAGATATGTTTCTTGGCCCAGCCCCCTGTGTCTAAGCGATGTTTCCAAATGCTAGCTTCTGTTTATTCTTTGCTCTCGAACTTAATTAGCACCTCTCCCCACAGGCTTTCTTAAGATTTTCCAGTCCTGGGTAGAAAGGCATCATCTTCTCTATATGGGTGAAAAACTCCCCCGAATCCATTGTTCCTACAACATCTGAGGAGCTATAACAGGAAAATCTCAGGCTCCAAGCCAGCCTGGACATCTTAGGCTCTCAGCAACCTAGGGAGACTCTGTTTCCAAATAAGAAATAAAATCAGGCAGGGGTATAGCTTAGAGGTAGAATGCCTCTGGGTTCCATTCACAGTGCCAAAAAGAAATAACAACATAAAAATTTAAAAATTGTGTTTTAATTTTTTCTTTTTTCTTTTCATTTTTCTTTTCTTTTTTTCCTTCCTTCCTTCCTTCCTTCCCTCTTTCTTCTTTCTTTCTTTCTTTCTTTCTTTCTTTCTTTCTTTCTTTCTTTCTTTCTTTCTTTCTTTCTTTCTTTCTTTCTTTCTTTCTTTCTTTCTTTCTTTCTTTCTTTCTTGGTGGTACTGGGGTCCCTGGAAGCCCTTCTACCTCTGGGCTACACTCCCAGACCTATTTTATACTGTTTTATTTTTGAAACAGGGTCTCTTAAGCCAGCACATCTGGCTTTGAACCTGCGCAATCCTCCTGTCTCTGCCTCCCAAGTGCAGGGATTACAAGCGTGCGCCACCACGCCTGGCTTTAATTTTTTCAATCTCACTGGACTTTATATTTTTTCCCCCGCCCCGTGGTATTGGGGATGGAACCCAGGGGCAATCTACATGCAAGCTACATTCCCAGCCTAAGTTTTTATTTTAAAATGAGGTCTCACTAAGTTGTTGAGGCTGGTCTCAAACTTGCAATCTTTCTTTCTCAGCCTCCTAAGTATTGGGATTCCAGGCATGTGGAACTAGGTGTGGTGACTTTTTATATTCATTAAGGCCAAATCTCCATGACCTTCACCTCGTGTGACTGAATAGAGTCTCTGATTATGTCTAATGATCTGAGGATATAGAAAGAAAAACCCACTATCATAGAAAACTACTAGGGTAGAAAGAGGGAAGATGACCGCAGTAGACAGACTGAGTCTGCACCTCAACACACTCAGTTTCTCTACTATTCCTCCCTCACAACAGGGATGACCTCCACAGCTCCCAGTGATGTGGGGCTTTCTCCCCACAGCGAGCGAGCGACTCTGCAGCAGCTATCGGAACCCTCTAAGTTAAACGAATGAATTAAAGATTGCTAAATAAGTAAAGCCCATCTTCCTAGAATCGGTTTCTTCTACTTATTGAATAAACCTTTAGAATATAACCTCAAACTAATTTTGAAATTACAGAATCCAATTACTTATATTTTCAGAGTACTTCCTTTAGTCTCCAAAAGTTTGCACGTTATACATATGTGCCTATATTTAAAATGCATTTATTAACTTATACATTACAAGATAACAAAACATATTTCTATTTGAGGTTTAAAAAGATACTCTAACAATACCAGAAATGTTCTAACACATTGTAATTTGAAGACATAGACCATCGGGGAAGAATTGGTTAAGCTATCAGTAAATAAAAATAATTGCTTAATTAAAGAACTTAGTTGTTAAAGCCTCAATATTGGCAGTTACATTAGCTAAGTGCCAGGTAATTTAAAAAATAGGTATCCCACAAAGTACATTTTAACTATATAGAAATTAGCATACTGAGTTGCAGAGGGCCTCACTAAGTAGCTGAGGCTGTCTGCGAACTGCGATCCTCCGGTCTCAGCCTCCCGAGTGCTGGGATGACAAGCGTGCGCCACTACACCTGGCTAGCATATCATTTTATAATTGGACTTTCTTGTATCTCTGAAAAAGTCACAAATGTATAAAAAAAGTAGTATGTGTGAAGGGGAGGGGAGCAGGTCTAGTTAGTTATTAGATCATTTATTTGTAAAGAATTTCCAAAATCTTGTTTCAACAAGTTTGCATTGACTCCTAACAACAATGTTGGTGGAAGAAAATGTCAGAGTCAAGATGTGAGGAGTTAGAATGAATGAAAAGATAAGTGAAGAGATATTATCAAAATGTAAATGCCCCATCAGTCTACAGGTGGCCTACACCTACGAGTCCAGTGCTACTTGCTTCTTTAGCTACAATCCTTTTGCACTTTGGACCATCACATTATTTAGTTTCTTATGAGACTCTCTCTTTATAATTATCCTTTGAAGAAAAGTTTCAAGCGACTGCTTCAATGAGACTCTTTGTCTTGAACACATCAGGTGGTTGAGTGATAGTGCTCAAAGGGCAGATGCCTGGAATTACTTTGAATTAATTGGTTAGCATTTTTCTTATCAAAACGCCTACTGGTTTATTATTCATCTCTCTTAGGAAATGACATTTACTCTTAGCTAGAATTTGATTATCAAATTACTCATTTGAGTTCTGAGTCAAATATTTACATGCCGTATCTTTGGAGAAGTTTGCCTCGAAAATAGCATTTTCCACTGTGCTCATACTTTGTGTAAGACAAATCCAGTAAAACTTACTGATTTCCATGCTTTACTTTTACTTTTTCCTGTCCTTCTGTATTTCATTCAGCAACAGAAGAAAATAATTTACTGTCATCTTTTCTATTTACAATGTAATGATTTTTATTTTCACAAGTCTGTATAACAGGATGGTGAAAAGGTAAAGTGTTGATATCTTTTTCTCCTTCTCTTCCCTGAGAATTCTTGAAAGGTTTAAACAGAGAGATCAGCAAGAGTCTATTGTTTTTTCATGATAAATGCTGCTTCAGAGTGCCTCATTTATGTCTGTCTGTCTGTCTGTCTGTCTGTCTTTCTCTCTCTCTTTTGTCTCCACCCTTTCTAAACTTGGTAATAACTACATCAACGTCAGGTCTTACAAGGCCACCAAGGCTAAAAGATGAAAAAGGAAAAAATATAGCTTGATACGGTGGCACACACTTGTAATCCTAGTATTTGGGAGGCTGAGACAGGAAAGATCATGATAAGTTTGAGACCAACCTCAGCAACTTAGTGAGATCTTATTTCAAAATAAAAAATCAAATCAGGCTAGGCTCAGGGGTAGAATGTCCTGGATTCAATCCCCAGGACCACACAAAAAAAGTTTTTTAAAAAAGATAAAAAATAAAAGCAGCAGGTGGTCACTTTTTACTAAGCACACAGGGTAAACAGGTAAGAAGTATGAAGTACTGATATCTGCTGTTATGAGAACAAGTTTGTCTAGCATACATTTTAAAAATAGGTCAATTAAACATCTATTCTTTTTTTGTACAGAGAAATTAAAATAAAATTCCAGTAGGAATGTGTGTGTTGGTAGAGAAAGAGAGAGAGAGAGAGAGAGAGAGAGAGAGAGAGAGAGAGAGAGAGAGAGAAGGAGAAGGAGAAGGAGAAGGAGAAGGAGAAGGAGAAGAAGAAGAAGAAGAAGAAGAAGAAGAAGAAGAAGAAGAAGAAGAAGAGGAGGAGGAGGAGGAGGAGGAGGAGGAGGAGAGAGAGAGAGAGGGAGAGAGGGAGAGAGGGAGAGAGGGAGAGAGAGAGAGAGAGAGAGAGAAAGAGAGAGAGAGAGAGAGAGAGAGAGAGAGAGAGAGAGAGAGAGAGAGAGAGAGAGAGAGAATATAATTTGGGTTGTGAACGATTTGGGGAAATAGGTTACTAGAAAATATTCAAAAGGGTTAAAGTAAACATCCATAGGACAAAAGTCAGAGTAATATACTTAGTAGCTGCTCTAAATGAACCTCAAGTATAGTCTGAAAGATGATTAAAAGTACAGCATCACCCGAGAATATTCAGCATGTCTTTGAAAGGTCATAGCTATAAATAAGCAAATTACTGACATTAATTACCAAGTTTTGGAAAACATTTCCAAAAAAACATTTCCTCTACTGTGTGTGTGTGTGTGTGTGTGTGTGTGTGTGTGTGTGTGTGTGTAAGTAGGTAGGGGGCCGTTCACACCCTTATTTCCAGACAGAAATGACTACTTCCATTTTAGAAGAGTGGCGAGCTTTGCGGCATGGACATCAATGGGTCTGATGAAGTTCTGGAAGCTTCGAGCTGGGGACAGTTTGCAGACAGAGGCTGGACAGAGAGACAGTCATATTTTTTATGAAGCAAATAAGCTCTAACTTGGAAATAAAGTTTGAGGCTCCTATGCAAAGGCTTCATCTTATTGGCTGATGGAATCAATCCGGGTGTAGCATCATAGAATATATTTAAATAGTTCCTGAAGGCCCTCTCTGAATGGTTGTAAGACATATGACGCTATGATTTCAGAAAAATAAAACTCACTTTGCCCCTTCTCTGTAAGATATATTCAGTCATTGGCTCATCTTGAGGATTATTCACCTTCAGCCAAAGAAACTAAGCTACTCACTTGCACATGGATGGACTGAGTCATTTCCTGGTCATCAGGCACGTACCTTTTCCTTAAATTCTGTTCAGAGTACTCAGGGTGGAATTAACATTTTTTTTTAAAAAAGTCATCTATGGCAGTACTTATATTCATTATTTTTTATGAAAAGCCATTCATTGAGAAACCAATTTTCAATCATAAAGGGTTCAGAACTTTTTTTTTTGTTACAGAATATTGGTGTTCCAAAGGTTCGTGGCCAGCTTCAGCTACTTGTGAGGCCCTCTGCAACTTAGTGAGACCCTGTTTCTAATAAAATAATAAAAAAAAACAGGGCTGGAGGTGTAGTTCTGAGATAGAATGCCCTTGAGTTCAACCCCCAGTACTGCCAAAAATATATATATATAAGAAAGAATATTGATGTTCAAGGGTCTTGAGCTACAACAGTCAATCACAATGTATTCTTTAGAGTAAATAAAAAGGCAGAAAATATCACAACTATTGATTCCCTTGTAGTTACACAAATCATGACCTTGAACCGAATTTAATGGAATAGTGTTGAATCAACGTGATAATCAAACATGAAGCTGGCTAAGAATTTCCTTTTAAACATTTAAAGAATGGATTCAGAGGCAGACTCAGTGGCCCATCCCTGTAATCCCAGTACTTGGGAGGCTAAGACAAGAGGATGGTTAGGTTATAGGCCATTTAAGCAATTCAGCCAGGTATGCAGCAACTCATTTCAAAAATAGAAAATGAAATAGGGTTGGGTGTCGGTCTCAGAGGTAGAGTATCTCTGGGTTTTGTCCCCAGTACCAAAAAAGGGTGTGCATAAATTCAAAGATGAAGCATTTCTGACAGCAAAAAGGCAACATGGTTAAAAAGGGGGGCTGATATATCTGTACATAAATGGGCAGTTTGAGCCCATGATCCTGTGAGGTGACAGGACTGTTTCTGTGGATTTCCAGGAAAGAACCTTATTTATCAAAAATTGAATGGTTGTCATGATCCTTCTCAGGCAAATTTTGTCAGACACCGCTTTCTGTTTCAGGTCTATTTTACATAGCCAAAGAGTTTCTGAGAAATTAATTACCCATAAATACATATTTATAAAACAAACAATATGTAAGGGCAATGACTAGGAAGGACATTCCAAACATTGACAAAAAAATCCCATTCATGGATAGCATTTTGAAACAAGAAATATTACTTCCTTGCTTCCTTGTGTGTGTGTGTGTGTGTGTGTGTGTGTGTGTGTGTGTGTGTGTGGTACTGGTGTTTCTGGAAGCCCTTCTCCCTCTGGGCTACAGTCCCAGACCTTTTTTTATTTATTTGGAAACAGGGTCTCTTAAGCCAGCGAGGCTGACTATGAACCTGTGCGATCCTCCTGTCTCCGCCTCGCAAGCGTGGGGATTACAAGCGTGCGCCACCACGCCCGGCTGCTTCCTGGTTTTGAAAATGAGTGTTCTATGTGCTGGGTTTCTTCCAAAATCATACAACTACACTCAGAATGATTCTGAGAATAAAGGGAATGAAGTCGATTGCTGAAAGCACTGTCTATATTTTTATACCTACTTGCCAGTTTTAAGCATACGGAATCATAACTTATTTGACTGAACTGGTGAATTTTTAATCAACAATAATTGGACAATTGAATGAGCAGTACCGAACCATTTGTACCTGCCTCCAATCTCCAAGGAGTTCAAAAATCACAGTCTATGAATGGCGCTAATAAGGCCATTCAGGGCTTTGTTTTCCGGAAACGCGCTATACTCTGAAAGTGGTCAGGAAAAAAATCACAATGAAAGGTGAAAATAAAGAGTCCTATCGATCGCGTTTTGTTTATAAGAAATGTGTTCCTGCGTTATCATATTAGTGCTATTGAATTAGGGACATGCAGAGTGAAAAAGGAGGTTTTTGAATTCTATCTGTGCCAAATGTGAGCGCTTTGCTCCAGTGTGATTACATTAGATGTTAGCAGGAGCTGAAGGTCAGAGAAGGGCAATGGTGATTACCTGACCCCAGGGTCATCTTCCCAGAGCTTTCTCCGCTTTGCTAGAGTGCTTTGCTATTGACTTTTCCCATGTGCTATTTCTTGAACCTTTCAGTCTTCTCTGAATAAATTCACCCATCCGTCTAGTCATCACACCACACAATCAATGCTTCCCAAGGAACTGACTTCTAAAATATCCCTTAAAATTGGTTTATCACTTAGCTGATTAAGTTGATGACAAATGCTATGGACTCCGACTTTTATAAAACATTCATATGAATAAAAACTTGATATTGTATATATTGCGTATGTTATGGAGTGGGGTAGGATTTGCTCTCCTTAATATCGCTCTAAAAAGAAGTTTGAAATTCAGTACTTTGATACAAACCCCCAGAAGATGCTCCAGGTTAAAAGCAGAGATTTGAATCTTGTGAAGTCTGATAAAACCTAAGGACATTATTACTTTTTATATTCCTTTTTTATTTTTGGTACTGGGATTGAACCCAGAGACATTCCATCTTCAAGCTACAAGCCCAGCCCTTTTTATTTTGAAACAGTCTCACAGAGTTGCTGACGGCATCACTGAATTGCCGAGACTAGCCTTGAATCTGTAATCCTCCCATCTCAAGCTACCAAGTACTGACATTAAAGGTGTGTACCACCATGCCCTGCTCATTTTTACTTTATTTTTATTTTTTGCAGTACTGGGTATGGAACCCAGGGGCACTCTACCTCGGAGCTATAATCCCAGCTCTATTTTTTTATTCTTATTTTGAAACAGGGTTGCACTGATTTGCAAAGGGTCTCACTAAATAACTGAGGCTCTCTGTGAACCACGATCCTCGTCTCAGCCTCCTGAATGCTGGGATGACAAGCATGTGCCACCACGCCTGGCTATTATTTCAACTTTTACTGACATTTTGGCTTTTTGGAGAAAGTCATGAAACTTGCTCTTTCTCTTTCCTTTCCTACTGCTTATGGGAATTTTGCAGGAGTTTCTGCTAATGTGAGGAATAAGTTTAGTATTGTGTCAGTGCAAATAGTGAAAGTTTCATAGTTTGGCAATGGTGAATTGTGCTGCTATGAACATAGATATGCATGAATTAGTTTGGTAGTTTGGTTTCCATTCTTTTGGGTAGATACCCAGAAGTGGTATTGCTGGTTCTTGGCCATATGGTAAGTTTGTTCCCATTCTTCTGAGGATCCTCCATACAGTTTTTCAAAGTGGTTCCACAAATTTGCACCAACAATGTAGTAGAGTTCCCACTTCTCTACATCCTCTCCAGCATTTGTTGTTGTTTGTGTTTTGAATGATTGTAATTCTAGATGGAGAAAAGAATAACTAAAACTTTCACTATTTGCAGATGACATAATATTATACTTAGAAGACCCAACAAACTCAACCAAAAGGCTTATAGACCTGATCAACAAATTCACATGATATCTGAATACAAAATCAATATTAAAAAATTAAAAGTTTTTCTGTATACCAACCAAAAATCCACTGAGAAAAAAAATCCAGAAAATACTTACATTCAGGATATTCCACAAAAAAATAAAATACTTAGGAATAAATTTAACCAAAAAGGTAAAAGACCTCTACAAAGAAAATTATAAAACACTGAAAAGAGAAATTGAAGAAGACTTTAAAAAATGAAAAGGTCTTCTATGTTCATGGATAGGCAGAATAAATATCATCAAAATGGCCATACTTTCAAAGTTATCTACAGATTCAATGCAATACCCATTAAATTAACAGGGCTCTGCCTTAAAAACATAGAAATATCAGTCCTTCAATTAATTTGGAACAACAACAACAACAACAAAAAACCCAGACTAGCAAAAGCAGTTCTCAGCAACAAAAACTATGCAGGATGAATCATAATACCTGGCTTCAAACTATAATACAAAGTCATAGTAATTAAAACAGCATGGCACTGGCACAAAAAGAGATACATAGACCAATAGGGCAGAATGGAAGACTCAGAAACAAATTTTGCTCACTTACAACCAGTTATTTTTTACTAAGGGGCCCAAAACATACAATGGAAAAAGAGACAGCCTGTTAAACAAATGGTTTTGGCAAAACTGGTTAACCTTATGCAAAAAAATGGAAATAAACTCCACTTTCTCACCCTGTACAAGAGTCAACTCAAGATGGATCAAAGATTTGGAAATTAGACCAGCGACCTAGCGACTCCTTGAAATCGGCATAGGTCCAACACTGTAACCTATAGGCACAGGTACAAACTTTTTCATCAAGACTCCAAAGTCATAAGAAACTAAAAGGTGGATCAATATGTAGGATTGCAGGAAACTGAAAAGCTTCTGTAAAGCAAAGGAAACTATCAAGAACCACAGCTGAGAGCCAGGAGAATGGGCAAAGATTTTTACCATCTACTCCTCAGATAGAGGATTCATATCTAGAATATAGAGAGAACTCAAGAAACTCAGCACTAAGAAATCAAATAACCCAAGCAAAAAAATGGGCAAGAGAACTAAATAGACACTTCTTGGCATTTAGTAAATATTAAAAAAGAATGTCTCTTTCAAACTCTTAAGCTAAGATCGCAAATTGCTATTATATCTCAACACATATGTGTGTATATGTATACATATACATATATATATATACAAAATTTAAAAACTTCTTAATATGTATAGTATGTATATTATATACTTTTATATATGTAGCCTAATTTATATATATATATATATATATTATATATAATTGAAAGACAAATTCTACACACTGTGTTAATTGTGCTAACATATGCACATATACAATTCTTTACAATTCCACAATATGTGGTTAGGTAATGTAAATAATTCTAAGGAAGGTAATAACAGAATTAAAGATTAAGGACTTTGCAAAGCCTAACTTGTGAGCTCGAAAGGTCCTGAAGGCCAGCAAGTGGCCAGAAAGGGGGTGAGGTCGAGGAAAGGGCGCAGAGGTAAACAGTCTTCTACTCTCAGCAGACTTAACTCGCTCCAGCTCTGAGACCACCAAGAAACTCACTTCCAGCTAATACAAAGGGTTTTGAGTGTGTGACCTTTAACTCTCTCTGGACTTGAGTTTCCTCATTTATAAAATTAGAAAAAAAGGTCATGAAAACATGTAAAGATCTTCCAGCTCTTTAATTACACGCACACCTGAGTCCATAAAGGAGGAAAAAAAATGACTTAATTGCCTTGATTTACTTCTGAGGACAGTGACTGCTAAACTACCTGCAGTCGAGCAATTCCACTCAAGTTAGAAATACCTGCTTTAAAACACAGCCGACACATTGTTACTGATGCTGTCCACTGGTGATTCATTAGGGTGCACTCTTCTCCATGGGCAGCATTTAATAGGAATCCTCTATGTAGCTGGTGCCAAGTTTATGAGAGAAGAAACTCAGGTCAAGGCATTTAGGAGAGAGAACCTTTTTGTGGACGAGGGGAAGCTAACAATTTCTATTTACATAATTTTATTCAACTGTTATGCAATTAATGGTTTCTGGCTTCTTTATGTTTAATGTTGCTCAGACATATTTTTGGAGTTTTTGTATTTATTTATTTGATTTTTTTATTGGTGCATTATAATCATGCATCTTGATGAAGTTCAGGGTGATAGATGCACACAGCACTTATTGAGCCCTCCCCCTGCAGGGAGACTCTCTTTCTCTTCATTTTCCTGTGCTCAGTACAATGATTGGTTTTGATAAGTTATGTACAATCTGTCCATTGAAGTGTTTCCGTCAGATATACTTTGAAGAACTGGTATGCTCTACTCTCAGTGGGCTTGAAAAATCCAACAGTGACAGAACCTATTCCATAGATTACAAATCTTAGTATGCAAGGTATACCATGACAATGAACAACTAAAGTAAATCTTATGAATTAAAAAGAGTGATAGAAATCAGGTAACAACAATGAA
Organism: Muscardinus avellanarius; assembly: GCF_963383645.1. NCBI lineage: Eukaryota > Metazoa > Chordata > Mammalia > Rodentia > Gliridae > Muscardinus > Muscardinus avellanarius. The sequence continues at coordinate 108,039,298 of NC_137797.1, read as the reverse complement.
AGCTAAAAGAAATGACTATTAAAAACAATTAGATAGATTCAAATCAAGTATATCCTGATTACTAATTACTGGATTTTCCTATGCTTTATAGAAAAAGTATTTTCTAATACAATTTTATTGATGCATTATAATTATACATTATAGTGAGGGCCAATGTGATACAACCATAAATGTACACACTTGGCAAAAAAATTTTTTCAGCATAGCCAATAAAAGCTGTGGTATTCTTGAACAAAAGATGACACTATGCCAAAAAAATGCTGTATTTTATAAATGACGTATTTATTTTTTGTTTCTAATCTATTGAAAATAAATGAGTGCTGGATAATTTAGTTTTGCTAACAACAAAGAGAAAAGATTATATTGTTGGTAAGCAAGTTGGTCATTAGGAAGCAGCCAATATTATGTATTGAAACAGTGCCAATTTAATCAGAAAGAAGAAATTTCTGAGCCAGGAATTGAACTCTCAGAAAAAAAAAAAAAAAGACATGCCTTGGATTGAAACCAAAAGGTTCAAATTTAAAACTTCCTTTTTTATTAATTTGGTTTTAGATTCTGTCCTAGGTTAAAAAACAAAACAAAACAAAATCCTAAATACAAGACAGTTGCCTCATTCAGCTTTCCCATTGGGCACAGGTCCAGATTTCAATACTGTCAAAGCCTGTTGGTTTATCTTTTGTCAGTAATCTACAAAAATAGTCCTGAGACTATTTTTAAAATTAGTAGAGATAATGAGAGCAGAAGGAAATAAGAGAGAAAAGGACTGCCTCCTTTAGTGTACTCTAGTTTATCCCAATCTCAGCTATAACAGGCATGTAACGTCCTTACCGGAAAAACCATGTTTTTCTTTTCTCTTATGGTACTTTTAAATCCATTACTTGTGTCTTCATGAAAAGGTTATGTTTTAATCTGAATAATATTTCAGAGTGAATAATATTATATAGACCTCTTATAAAACTTAATATGGGAATGACAAACTTCCAGCCTTTTTCTGAGAACTAGCTTACACACTGTGGGTTAAACTAGAAACTCTCGGGATATCGTATAGGATCCTGCGGTAGGTGGAAGAGTGCCCCATCCCATGGAGTCTGAATCTGTGTGCACATTTTACCTCACAAAGTACATGGGACTTGTAGACATAATTTAAGAGGGAACTTGAAATCTGAGATGGGAAAATCATCTTAGCTAGCCCAGTGTAGTCGCAAGGGGCTTTATGTGTGAGGCAGCAGGGAGGAGGGAAGATGTGACCACGGCAGCTGTAGAAGTAGGTACCAGTGCGGGAAGGAGACCTATGCCAAGGAAACCGAGCAGCGTTTAGAGGCTGAAGAAAGTATCTTTGTCCATTCAGGCTGGATAACCAAATGCCATAAACTGGAGAGTTTATAATCAACAGAAATTAATTTCTTATAGTCTTGAAGACTGAGAAGAACAAGGTCCAGGTTTTGGAAGATTTAGTGTCTACTGAGATCCAATTGTCTGGGTATATGGTGGCTTCTAGCTGCATTCCCACATCATAGAAAGGGTTCTAGTAATTCTGTGGGGTCTCTTTAGTAAGAGAAGTCATCCAATTCAGGAGAGCAGAGTTCTCCAGAGGGCACCACCTCCTAACACCATCACACTCATCCTTCCTTCCATCCATCTTCTTTCTTTCTTTCTTTCTTTCTTTCTTTCTTTCTTTCTTTCTTTCTTTCTTTCTTTCTTTCTCTCTCTCTCTCTCTCTTCTTTTCTTTCTTTCTTTCTTTCTTTCTTTCTTTCTTTCTTTCTTTCTTTCTTTCTTTCTTTCTTTCTGTGGGGGATTGAACTCAGGGGCATTTTACCTCTGATCTACATACTCAACCTTTTTTATTTTTAAATTTTGAAACAGGGTCTCACTAAGTTGCCGAGGGCCTAGCTAAGTTGCTAAGACTGACCTCTAACCCATGAACCTCTTGTCTCAACTTCCTAAGTAGTGGGATGACAGATGTGCACCACGGCACCTCGGTCACTACTAGGTTTCAACATATAAATTCTGGATTCAAGATTTAAGTCCTTGGCAGCAAGGAAATTGATTCTCTCCCTTCACCTTCCAGAAAGAATTCAGTCTGCAAGACATCTTGGTTTTAGCCCCTAAAAGGGGCTAAACTTCTCATCTCCAGAACTTAGTGATAATTTTTTATAGAGACAGTGGTAAACTCATAAGCCCACTGTTGGACCTCCTTGAAATCTTTGTGATGCAAATTGTACAATAGCCTTCTGGAAACAAATAGTCCATTAGGAAATTAAGAAATAGTAAAGAAAAGTCTGCAGAGAAACCACACAGAAACTCATCTGTGATTCAGCAAACCCAAACTAGACATCAACCACGTTAGGGTTCTAGTGTGGGTGAGGATGCAGGAAAAAGACACTATTGTGCTGGCAGGAGTGTAAATCCCTACAGCCTAAATAAAGAGGAGTTTGGCTCTGTAGCTCAGAAGTAGAAACTTTTACATTCTCTACTGTAGCAATTTCGCCTCACTGAATAGTCCAAATGAGACCACTAAGGATCTGTACAAGTATTTAACCACATGGAAGTTCATCTCATGAATATAATAGGAAAATATTGGAAATAATCTCAACGTTCAAAAATAGAGGCTAATTAAGGGGATCATAAATTATATTAACTATGATAGAATATTGGTTAACTATCAGTATTTTAAAAATATAATTACTTTTTGGAAAAATGCTCAAGATAATTTTTTTCATAAATCTAGGTATAACACTCTATCCATAATTTACCATTTTTGTACTCCACTCAAAATACAAACATATTATACACACAAACTTATAGTTTAAAATCAAATCTGACACCAAAGTATATTAACAGCTAACAGTTGAGTTCCAGGCTCTCTTCTAAGAATTCTCTCTATATTAAGGATTCTATCTCACACTAAGTAAGTAGAATAAGGACGATTACTGGTTTTCATTTTCCAGCTGAGGGCTCATCCTCTGTTCAGTGTCATACACAGTGAATGGGAAATCTGGGGTTCTACCCTGGTAGTCAGTGTCTAGAATCCTCATGTTGACCTACTCTTGCCTGTCCTAGTAGGGGCCAGCCATAAGGACTGGGATTAGTGAGATTTTCTTCTAGACTTTGACTACCTGTGTTTTCTAATTTTAATTTAACAACAACAACAACAACAACAACAACAACAACAACAACAACAACCTAAAGTATCTATTGAGTGATTTTGTTATTCTAGGCAGCTTGCTAAGTGTCTCATATACATAATCTCAATTCTAATTAAGACCTTATGAAGCAATAGTTTAAACATTGTTTTGCAAATCAAGCAACTGAGTTTCAGAAGTTTAGGGCTATTTTCACCATCATGTGGCTTCTAAGAGTTAGATTCCAAAGTACTTGAATCCAGGGTCATTGTCCTTAACCACTGGGTCATGCTGCTTTAATAAATAAATATCACATTGAAGAGTTGGGAGGACTTAAAAAGGATGTCCTTTCTGGCCTTAGATGTAGAGACCTTTCAATACAGCATTTGATATAGTAATAAGAGTGATTCTTTATGCATCTCAAACTTGGTTTTCATTGATTCTGTTTCACTGAAGAATTTAGAATAGGTACAGGTTAAGCACTAAACAGATTAGATATGAATTTCACTGTAACGAATGAATTTCCAATATAAAATACAAGTAGAAGGATTCAAATTTAATTGTTCCTAATTTGGAAGATGTTAACCTCCTACTATAAAAGTCAAAAGTTGTCTATACATCTACAAGAGTCAATGTGTAAATAGTAGAAATGAATCCCTCGTCTTTCTCTGTGAACAATTTTTTGAGAATTCTGATGCAATGAAAAGAATTTTTAATCAGAAACAGTCAATGACTTTGTTAGGTAGATTAGTCTATTAATTGGTTTCTTATGTAAGCTAGTTTCTTTCACTTTTTCTAAATACCTTAGCTTTAGGTGACTAAAACAACTCCTACTGGACTAACTTGTGTCAAACAATTGCTCTTCTACATGCAGTTATTTACAGAGCTCTATATTTTTGATGTTGTCAGAGGATTAGTTATATATTTAGAAAATTTTAGTTTATGACTTGCAAGTGATGAACTTCTTAAAGCTTACTTTCACCTAGAATTTTTTTCTTAGATTTTTAATGAGAGTGAGGGCTGAAAGGTCACAGAATAGATTCAGCTTGACATGACAGCAGCCATACTGAGTCATAATAACCATAACTGCCCTGAGTCACCCTGGCCTGTTTCTTCTACATAGCTACGCAGGAAATGCTTAAATTTAATCTTTTGTAGATCTGCATAAAATTCATTTTAAGATTAAAGAGGGAAAAAAAAGACTGTAAAAAAATGGATAGTGTATAGCTTAAAAAGAAATCTTGGTTTAAACAAAGCCATCATCACTCATTTATATATTTAAATTGTATTTAGTTATCTTAATTTGACTGTTGAGAATCCAAGAACTGGCAGCTAATCCTGCCATGACTACTTGTTTCATTCTAATTAAAAGAGAATCTGAAATAAAAGAGGTGGCTTTTCTTTTTAAAAAAAAGTACACACGATTTTTATTTTACAGGGATCGAAGGGCTTCAGAATCAGCACATATGATTACCAGAAAGAACTTTAGAAAAGATTACTTGCTAGAGCATTGCAGCATAAAAGCCCTAGGGAAGTTTCTGGAACATTTTCAGCATACACATATCTTCCAAAATCAATAATGTGGTTAAAACAGGTAGAAACAGGCTCACACAGGACCGAGGCCAGAACTAAGGACCCTGAAGAATGAGCCACATTGTTGGCGGTTTATGTGGTGGTATAATTTCTTGACGGCCAAAAGCCACTAAAGAAGGATTTTAAATTATTTTTTCCATGTTGAAGGGGTGATGTAGGGATCTACTGCATGCATAATTATTTTTTCACATCCTTAATTGCCATAAAAAATAAAAGGGAATTCAGAAAGAGAGAGATGACATGGAACTTTCCAGAATAAAAATAGAGCATTCAACCATTCTCTGTGAACAGCAGTCTTATATGTGACCTTCTGTTCTCATTTCCCGCGCGCCATCGATAGACTCTGCTAACTTACTCATTCTTCTTGGCTTGGGTTTGGTCTCATCTAGTTTTAACTCTCTACCCCAGTCAATTCTCTGTACCAATCTACACTAATTGTCCTTTTCTCTAGCATTCAATTTTATTTTTATCTTATTTTACAGTGCTTTGTGAGTAGCCATTTTAATTTTAATTTTTTTTTTTTACTGTTTCAAAGGTCTTATTTATTTATTTTTTTTGTCTTTCAACAAAGTGAAGCTTTTTACACTTGGAAACAACTATTATATAATGAGCATGGATTCTAAATTCAGATTCAGATTCAGGTCTGTCACTAGCAATAGAGTGCTAAACAGATTGCCCATTTGGCCTTTCAAAGATTTGTTTCTTAAACTCGTGTCCAAGTTTATTGAAATCTTTTAGTCAACTAGCTGATAAACAATTGCTTTTTCTTAATTTTCTTGGGTGCGAGGACTCTGTGTCATTATTGCCTTGAGAGCCATCAAGAGGTAAATAAAAAAATATCAGTAAGCTTTCTAGGTCACTTCTGGGAACTTCCTAGTAGTGCAAAAACCAAGAAGAGATGGCAAAAGGTAAGTGTCACTAACAGATAATAAATGGAGGCAGAAAGATTTTTTTTTTTTTTTTTTTTTTTTTTTTTTGCAGGTCTGGGGATGGAACCCAGGGGCATTCTACCTCCGAGCTACACCCCTGCCCTATTTTTTATTTTTTATTTTGAAACCGGGTCTCACCGAGTTGCAGAGGGCCTCACTAAATAGCTGAGGCTGTCTGTGAACCGTTATCCTCCAGGTCTCAGCCTCCCGAATGCTGGGATTACAAGCGTGCGCCACCACGCCCAGCTAGAAAGATTTTCTTAAAAAATAAAGGCTAGAGTGAATGCTATTCGCTGAATGTTTGTGACTCCTCCAAAATTCTGTGTTGAAATTCCAGACCCTAATGAATGAGATTGGGAGATGGGGACTTTGAGAAGTGGGTTAGGTCCGAGAACAGAGCCCTCTTGAATCAGATTCATGTCATTATAAGAGAGTTCCCTTGTCCCTCTGACGTATGAAGACATAGACAGCTGTTTATGAACCAGATGAGTCTATGAACAAGGAATCAGACACTGAATCTTTTAGCATATCGTAGAATTCATTGCATATTTATTGAATTGAGTAAAAAAATAACAATAAAAACCAAAACAAAACAAAAACCCCAAATGAGTAGAAATTACTAAGTTAGTCTACTAGGTAGAGATTTGTAGGTAGAAGAAATTCTTAGAAAAACTCTAGAAAAGGGGACATTCATCACATAGGCAGGCAGAGGCACTTAAAGCCACAAGGAGCTTTATATTAATACTCTGCTAAGCAGTGAGGTGGAATTAGGCCAACTCTTGGGCTCTTTTTAGCAAACAAGAGTAAACCTTGGCATGGAATATTCTAAACCGCAGATAACTGAAAACATTCAAATTAGGCACTGAGTCAGAACACTAATTAAAATTTACATTTAAAAGCTAATTGGGCTGTGTTTCCTTGCACAAATTATTTCAATAGGAAATTACCTCCGCTTTTTTAATTAAAAAGAATAAAACAAAGCTGACAGAAGGTCTCTTTTTGTTGTTTCAGAACTACTGTTCAGAAACAACACCTGTAAGAGAATTCCTAAGGGCACTTCCCAGTGTGTTCAGTATTGCAAAAACTTCAAAACAAGAGCACTTCACTTAACTTTTATGTTGACCCTGCAGCGGAAATTCAAAGCTCAGGACATGCAGTCAGTAAAAGCACAGGTCATCAGAATTTTTTGTCATATACTTTTAGGATAAAAAAAAATTTTGCAGCATTCAGATGTAGTACATATTCATTCTAGTTATGTGCATACAAAACTACAGTAATCAGAAAGGTATGGCATAGGAATAAATAAAAATAAACACATACACCAAGAGATAAGCCCAAGCATTTATGATCAACTAGTTTTGGACAAGGAGACCAAGAACTCAGTGGGGGAAGGGATTGTCTCCTCACTCAGTGGTACTGAAAAAATTGTCTTCCACATGCAAGAGAATGACATTAGACCCTTGTGCAAAAGTCAGCTCAAAACCGCTTAAAGATAAGAAACTAGGAAACACATAAAAGAAAGCACTAAGGGAAAGCTCCTGGCTACTGGCCTTGGCAGGCGACAGCAACAGCCGATGCCGAAGTAGGCGAGAGGGATTGTATTAAACTAAGAAGCTTCTGTGAAGCGGAGCAATAATGAAGGGAAAGGGCAGCCTACAATTTGGGAAAAATACTTGTGAAAATGTATCTGATAATAGCTTAACACCCCATATAAGTAAGGCACTCACACAACTCAATAGTAAAGAGACAATTTTTAAAAAATGGACAAGAGAACCAAATGGACATTTCTCCAAAGAAGACATAGTAGCCAATGGGTGGAGGGACAAGGTGCTCAAAATCACTAATTATCCGGAAACTGAAAATCAAAATTGTAATGAGACATCTCTTCACACCTGTTAGTCTCTTACCAAAAAGACAATGGCTAGCATGTTGGCAGAGCGTGGAGAAAAAGAACTCTCGTATGTTGTGGTTGGGGTACAAATTGGTACAGCTATTCTGGGACATAGTACAGAGCTTCCTCAAATAATTAAAAAATAGAACTACCAGATGGCCCAGCAATCAGCTTCTCAGTGTATTCCTAAAGGAAATGACTCAGTCACTTGTGGACCCATTTTCACTTTCACGATAACTGTAGCATTGCTCACAAAAGACAAGAAATGGAAATAACCTCCGTGTCTGGGATGGACACACACACACACACACACACACACACACACACACACACACACACAGATATTATTCAGCCTTCCCAAAGGAAATCCTTCCTGGGAGACATTATGTCAAGTGACATAAACCAGACACAGAACAAAAAAAGACCGCACTCTCTCATGCACCTGTGGAATCTCAAAAAAAATGTAGAGTGCGCAGAAACAGAGACTAGAATTGTGTTACCCACGATATGATAGGGGTGCAGGAAGAAATGGAGAGATGTAGGTTAAAGGACAGGAAACTGCAATTATATTGTGTGCGCCAGTCTAGAGACGCAAAGTACGGAGTGAGAATTAGAGTTAACAGTGTTGAATGGATATTGGGAATATGCTAAGCAAGTAGACCTTAAGCGCTCCCTCTAAAAGGAAGTTGGATCCTTGGTTTTTAAAATATTTGTTTTCTTGTTATTGAATAATTGTGTAAAATGATGGGTAGGTCATTATGTATATAAAACACCATTTTGTATCTCTTAAGTATATAAAATAAAAATCAAACTTTTATACAAATTCTATTTTTTATTATATTAGGAAACATATAGAAAATTAAATCAAATAAAACTTGAGAACATACTCTCTAAAATGATTTTAATTTTATTGTATGCATTAACTAAAAAGCACTTTTACGCTTCCTAAAGTTACTATTAATATTACTTACAGTTCTGTTACTGGTTTTCCTCCGTTATATTTTAATATCTTAGCTTACCACTTCACAGAACTGAGGTCTGGTTTAAATATTTTATTTCAACTTCACTGCTAATTTAGTTCTGTCACAGAGAGGCCAGGCTCAAGTGCAGGAAATGCACTGTTAACTGCATCAATACCATAATACCTTCTTTTCTGTGTGTGTGATACTGGGGGTCTAACCCAGAGGCTTTCTACCTTCGGGCTTTACTCCCTGACCTATTTTATACTTTATTTGGAAACAGGGCCTCACTAAGTTGCTGAGAGCCTCACTAAGTAGTTGAGGCTGGCTTTGAACCTGTGTGATCCTCCTGTCTCAGCCTCCCAAGCGCGGGGATTACAAGTGTGCGCCACCATGCCCGGCTCATTCATGTTTTTAATAATATATTTAAATAATACTATTCAATAGTTAGGCAAATATCTTAAAATTTTTACGGAGGTTTTCAGTAGCACCTCTTAGCTATTATTTTTTCATGCAAAGTAATAAAACTTGTTGTACTATTACCATTATATTTTAAAATTTTTGGAAAGTTTTATAACAGGTTAAGTCTTTTATTTTTAAGACTTAAGACTACATATATATATGTATATATATACACACACACATATATATGTAGTTGTATATGTATATATTATATATGTATATTATTTATAATAGGTATATATTATATATTACATATAATATATATATATATATATATATATATATATATATATATATTACCTGAAAATTAGAAAATTTTCAGATGTTGTACATATTTTTTGTCAACAAATCCATTTAGGTATGAAAACACTTCCAGACTTAATCATCAGCATACTCTCTCTGCAACATATTTTTAAAAAATAACATTTACTTCTTCTTTACTTTGAAATTACCTTTCTCTTGAGAAACACATCAAATGAGGTATATGTTGTGTGTATGTGTGTGTTTGTGTGTGTATACACATGTGTGTGTATGCAGAGAATATATGCTAAAACATGATCCTCTTAGAATCCACAGGGAAGCTTGCAACTTTAAAGTTTATATTTCAGAAAAGAAAATACACAAATCATTTTTAGGCTTGACAAGTTTTTTAAGTGTTCTCTCACAAAATAATCACCGAACATCTGTCTGGACAAAAACCCTTCGTGGTGACTTCTTTCATTACCACAAACTCTCGTATGGTTCTGCCAGTCAACGTAACATAAACCTACTCGACCGGGCATAAGCAGAGCGCCGCTGTCAATCGTCATGAATTGTGAAATTGACATTACTCTTTCTAATGTCACATGGCCCTCAAAATAGAGCCTGGTCATTTGACACCTGACAACTGTGAGCACTTTAAATACCCATGTCCTAAAAACGCACAAGTAACTGCAGCATGCGGTCCAACATCTGCATTCAGCTCTACAAACAAAAGCGATCCTACAAGTAGTGAGCTATCTATCTCTCCAGTGATCTATTTATCTATCAATCAATCATCTGTCGACCAATCAAACCCAGGGGCATTCCGCCTCCAAGTTACGCTCCCAGCCCTTTTTAGATTTTATTTTGAAACAGGGTCTCACTAAGTTTCTGAGGGTCTCAATACATTGCTGAGGCTGGCCTCAAACTTGACCTGCAATTCTCTTGTTTCAGTCTCCCAAGTACTAGGATAACAGGCATGTACCACCACCCTCGGCCAATTTATCTATCTATATATATATATGAAATATATATTTATATATAAATATAGATAGATATATATCAATATGTTTTAATATATCAATATATATCAATATATATTATATCAATATATATTATATAGCAATATATATAGATGAAATATATATATTTCATCCCTTCTAAACAAAAGAATTTTACTGAACTCATTTCTAGTCTATAGTCTATAATAAATATGCTACCAAATTGTAAAATGCCCAGCCATCAGGTCTTTGAATCCGTATACTCAATAGGGTACCCATCACTTGGGGTAAAGATTCTAGTTTGACGTATACATTTGTTATCTATAACTATAATATCTTTGTGCCTGGTTAGTGCCAATAATTAAATACTCATTTCTATACCAATTGTAGGAAGACAACAGTCACAAATCCTATTTCCTTCATTGTAACATTGACATCCAAACAGAAAATGATGGCCATTCAAGTAATTTGAGAAAGGTTTAATAAGACTGTTAAAGAAAAGTTGAACATAGCATGGAGAGGCATCACAATGCATAGGCATGGTGTAGTTATATAAAATATCCCCTCAAGAGCTCACTTACTAATGTTTGGAGGTAACAGAGTTGTGTTATGATGGTTGTAATCCCAGCAGAAGATAAACCCTTTATAATGGATTTACCTGGGTGCTAGCTGGCAGGTCAATAGGGTGTGGCTGGCAGAGGAGGTCCCTGGGAGTGTGGTCTTGAAGATTATATATGGTTACTCCTCCCCCAACCTCTCTCTGTCTTCTGGCCTCCATGATGTGAAGAGCATAGCCCACGAGCTCTCTCTCTCTCTCTGCCCCCTACCACCATGTGCTCAGATCTGTGGTCCCTGGCCTCACATAGACTGAATCCAAACCTGTAAGACAATAAATATTTTTCTCTAAGTTACCTGGTCAGGTCTTTTAGATTATAGCTGCAAGAATGCAGACTGGAACAAGGCAATAAGTTGGGGCTGCTGGACCTCATGCTCCTCTCCCGGTAATGTCCTGCTGGGGAACCAGGGGCGTACCCAGCAGAACTCAGAGGCCAGAGAACTTCTGGACTATGTCCACACAGGTTAGCCTCTAACACAGGGGCAGGGGCAGCGTGGTTGGTGGAGGGGTTCTCCAGAGTCAAAGAGAAGACATTTCTCAAGATCATTTTTGAATCCACGCCTTACTGAAGGATTAAAATAATTAAGTGGAAGCTTGGCAGTGTCTAAATCCTGTGTTTATTCTTAAGAGACAGGGAGATTACACAGCCTGTTGCTGTTGCTCTCAAAACAGGGTTGTTCTAGGGTTTGCAGTGGTTGTCTACTTTCTTATTCTCTTAAAAGGATAATGTATCTAGATTACAAAATTCAAAAGCTGGAAATGATAGTAACTTGTGGAAATCAAGTCTCCCATCCTCCCTTCCCTATGCCCACTTTCATTCCTTAAAACCACTGCTCCTGCTTTGCTTTGATTCTCATGGAAGTTTCCCACATACCTGCAGTCAAGGGCAGCAGCTATTTCTTATTTTCTGCACGAATCATGACACATGGCCCAACAGAGACTGCATGTTGATATCAAAACTTAACAATGCATATTGGGATCTTTTAAAATCAGCATATATGCCGGGCGTGGTGGTGCACGCTTGTAATCCCCGCGCTTGGGATGCGGAGACAGGAGGATCGCGCTGGTTCGGAGCCAGCCTCGCTGGCTTAAGAGACCCTGTTTCTAAATAAAACAATATAAAATAGGTCTGGGAGTGTAGCCTGGAGGTAGAAAGGCTTCCAGGAACCCCAGTACCACCAAAAAAAACCAAAAAAAATCAGCATATAGCCAGGTGTGGTGGCACACGCTTGTAATCCCTGCACTTGGGAGGCGGAGACAGGAGGATCCCGCTTAAGAGACCCTGTTTCCAAATAAAAAAGAGAAATATATATAAAATAGGTCTGGGAGTGTAGCCTGGAGGTAGAAGGGTTTCCAGGAACCTCAGTACCACACACACACACAAAAAAACTAAATAAAATAAATAAAGGCATATAGACTGCTTTATAAAGCAAATAAAATTTTATTTGTATAAGTGTAAAAAATAACTCCCCCAAAACAACTACAATAAATTTTTTTTTCCTACCGGGTCTTTATTGATAATTTTTTTTCTTTTTTTTTCTTCCTGTTGTACTGGGGAATTGAACACAGGGACAGTCTATCTCTAAAATATATCCTGAGTCCTTATTATTTTTTGTTTGGAAACAGTGTCTCACTAGGTTTCTGAGAGTCTCTAAGGTGCTGAGACTGCTCTCCAACCTTTGACCTTCCTGTCTCAGCCTTTCAAGTACTGGGAATACAGGCATGTACCACCACGTCCAGCTATGAAAATTTATTTCTAAGCTTTTTGCTACAACCAAATTACTGTAAATATTATTATATATGTATATCATTTTGCATATATCTTTTTTTTGAGGTACTGTGGATAGAACCCATGAACATTCTACCTCAGAGCTACACTTCCAGCCCTACTTTTTATTCTTTTTATTTTTGAAACCGGGTCTCACTGAGTTGCAAAGGATCTCACTAAGTAGCTGAGGCTGTCCGTGAACCGCGACCCTCCTGTCTCAGCCTCCCGAATGCTGGAATTACAAGTGTGCGCCACCGTGCTTGGTTTGCTCATATCTTACTATATCTGTCATAAGATCCTAAAAGAAATTTTGATTTGTGAAGATAAGTGCATTTAACAATGTAAAAAATACTGCTAGATAAACCTCCACTAGTGTCTCAGGAAACTTCCACCTGCAATTTGAGAATTCATTTTTTCACGTTTTCACCAGTAAGCTCCCAACACATATTTAATAGTTGCCGATCTGTTAGCTGAAAAGGGCTTACAATTGCATGTAGAAACTTGCTCTGAGGTGGGTGTGCTGATACACGCCTATAATCCTGTACTGGGGGGCTGAGACAGGAAGATTGAAGGTTTTAAGACAACCTCGGCAAGTAGTGAGACTCTCATCAACCTAGCAAGACCCTGTTTCAAGATAAAAATTGTATAGGACTGAAGGTGTAGTTGGGAGGTAGAATACCCCTGGGTTCAACCCTTAGTCACCCCCACAATTACACACACACACACACACACTCACACACAACCACATCGAACATCAATTCATGTGTGCGTGAGTGCTAGATATATTTTTAACTGAATTATTTACTTATAACTTTTAACCATTTTTATGGATTTGTGCAGCTCCATACTCATTAAGATCAATTCTTTGCTGTTGAAAAGCGCTGATATAGAGCATTGTGATTTTAAAAATGTCATTTCAGACTCATAAAAAAGTTCCTTCATATTTTTTCTCCTAACATTTTCATTTTGTTTCTGTCTTATTCTTTATCCCTCCTGGCTTGTAGATCTTGAATACATTTGGAATTCATGGTAGGGTGCTGAGTGAGTTAGAGGTCCAGCTTTCCCCCCTCGACTGTCTCTCCGAGCATAATTTATTAAATTATTCTTCTTCCATGCCTTTGAAATTATTTTTTAAATCTTAAAGATAATTGGGAATATATATGGACTTTGTAGTCTGTTTCAATAATGGTTTTGTTGGTTTTCTTTTCTGACAGAAATTCTTAATTTTATTTTATTACTGCTTAATTATGGAAAAAATAAGTTTTGATCATAATTGTACTAAAATTATAAAAACACATTCACCATGTGATAGAATATTCATGAACATATCAAACTTAGAATATAACTTGAATGGGTTTTTGAGTTTAGGATGAAACAAGCAGACACATATAAATAGTTTTAATAAAAAGAATAAATAAAAGCCAGGCATAGTGGCCCATGCTTGTAATCCCAGTACTTGGGAGGCTTGGACAGGAGGATCACGGTTTCGAGGCCAGCCTCAGCTACTTAGTGAGACCCTCTGTAATTTAGTGAGACTCTGTTTCAATAAAGAATTAAAAATAGGGATGGGGGTTTAGCATGGAGGTAGAATGTCCATGGCTTCAATCCCCAGTCTTGTAAGCAAACAAATAAAGAATAAAAATATATCCAGGTTTGCATTGGCTAACAGGTCAAATTAGTCCAAGCACAGGGAAGGAAAAGAATGAAAGATAGAGAAGTCCTTTTTGTTGATATTATCAGAGTCACAATCAGCAGTATTACAAGCAGGATTCGTTGACCAGTTGTTATGCGCAGAGACGGTCCTTGTTACCCCTGATTTGTATTGTGGAAGCTGGAATTCAGAGAATTTATGCGTATACAGCAAGCACATGTCAAGTTCTCCACCAGGTCTGTGGTCTGCTTCACTGGACAATCTCAGAGCAACAACAACAAAAACATTTTCCAGTGCATTAGGCTACGTGTGAGAATTCGGGACATGCAGGCCTTTGCAGGAGACTAAAACCATCAGTCCGAGTGCTTGGGAAGCCCATCATGTGGTCCAGAAATTCAGCCCAGACAGTCTCCAGATTGAAACTGGTCAAGTACTGATGGGGCTGCTGAAGAATCAGGACTTGGGAAAGAGAGTTATGTGGCCAGAGAAGGAAGTCAGAGAGGGAAGATGGCGTGTAATGTGTTTGGAGGGGAAAAGGTGTACAGAGTTTACTGGAAATATACGTGTGTGTGTGTGTGTGTGTGTGTGTGTGTGTGTGTGTATGTAGTACCAAGGACTGAGCTCAAAATCTTGGGTGTTCTACTTCTGAGCTATATCCCAGCCTATTTTAATTTTGAAACCAGCCTCAACCTTAAGTTGTGAAGGCAGGCCTTGAACCCACGATCCTTCTGTCTCAGCTTCCCAAGTACTGAGATTACAGGCATGGGCCACCATCATGCCTGGCAGAATTTTTATGTTCATTCATAGTTCATGCATGTGTTTATTTTGTAAGATGATAGGGTACTCTCTGATGAGGAGGGAAAAACCCAGCATTTGTTTCTTGTGAGGTGAACTACATTGGGTGCACGTGAGAGTTAAGACCAAGTTGGGGCTGAGTATTTGCACAGACACATAATGCCTCATGACCGGGAATGCTGAGGTGACAAGGAGAAGGTCACTGCATGTTGAATGGCCTTGCACAAAAGACCTCACATCCAGCTTTACAGGGAACCCTTAGATTTCTCTTACGTCTGGCAGGTCCAAGAACTATTAGCATTATCGAATGGCAGATCAGGCATACGCTAGCATTTGTGCATTCTGATTTTAGCAATTATTCATTTTCTTATTATAATCACAGTGTTGTCTTTGCCATTAAATGATTTTCTGTTCATTCTTCCCCTGTGTTTTTTATTCCCTGTGTTTTTTTTTTTTTAACAAAAATGTTAACTGTTGACAACATCATTTGCACTTATACCTACAGATTGATTTTTCAGGGACTACAGAAACAGAGGTATAAATATTAAGCCCTTCAAAAGTTTCTTTAAACCTGGAAACAACAATTTTTTAAAAATTCTATTTGTGCTCTGAAATAAATAGAAGCTTTATCCAACTCATAATAGCATGTAAAAAATAACCTATTTCCCTTTATTACTTATGAAAAATCATGTGTGCATACATACGCACACACAGAGCCCAGAGTAGGTTCCCCATTCATTCTGAATCCTAATTCTACTTAATATTTAATGGCCGGTTGGCCCCATTGCTTTTAATACCAGACCAATGTAGAATAAAGGTAGTCATTCTGGAAACGGACAACAGCAATGAAATTGAGGACATGGACTGTGTAAGGGAATCTATGACCTGGACAATTCAGATATAAGAAGCCTGAAAATCAGGCAGAAGTCAGGGATAGGGTTTTTATTGTCCCTGAATGCTAGGTTTAATGTGAGTAGTAAAGTCATACTTATAGTACATGTTAGTACATTTGATTTCTGAGTTTAAAACTTCATATGAGGACCCAGGCGAGGTGGTGCATGCCTGCTACCCTAGTACTTGGGAGACTGAGACAGGAGGATCAGAAATTCGAGGATAGCCTCAGCAACCTAGCAAGACCCTGCTTCAAAACAAAATACAAAAAGGGGCAGGAGTGTAGCTTGGAGGCAGAATGCTTCTGGATTCAATGCCCAATAGCACAAAAGAAAAATAAAAAGAAAGAAAGAAAAATAGGGCAAAGAAATGATATCTATTAAGACTTGGAGCTGTACAAGATACATTACATAATTTTATGTCATTTCATTCTCAAAAATATCTTCAATCATCCATTTATTCAATATATGTCTGTTGAGTAACATAAGTTTCAAGTGCAATGCCAAGGAATTATCTTCCTTCTCCTCCCCCTTCTCCCCCTTATTCCCCTTCTCCTCCTTCTCCTCTTCCTCTTCCTCCTCCTCCTCCTTCTTCTCCTCTTCCTCCTCCTCCTCCTTCTTCAAGAACATAGAGGATCAGGAATTTAAATAAGTTTTCCAGGACCAGAAAAGCTAGATATGTCCTAGCTGGGATCACCAGTTGCTCCAGTACTAAACATCAAAACTCTTGGATGCAGTGTCGTCCAGAGACTGAAGCACCAGTTGGACCTAACTTTCATGTAAGGTCAAAAATTAATGAATAATTCCTTAAGGCTATTCTTCATGACTGCTAGGAATCCTGGGTAAAGGAAACAGCAAGCTCTATTTGTCATTCGTCAAGGGTCCATTTGGAAGGAATTGCTAACTATGACCGAACCGTGAAACATGTATAGCTTGTATTATTACACCTTGGGAACAAAAGAGCTTGCGTAGTGACATGCTCAGTAATGCGGTTTGTTATAAACAGCTTACACCAGAGGAGTAAATCATGAAGCTTAAAAATATGGCTAACTAATGGGAAATCCTAGATAACGATGGGCCATACTTTCCTCCCATGTTCGATGTTTCAGTCATCTGCTACCATTCCTCAGGTAGTCTTTGCTGAGGTCTTCCACTTCTTGGCTTTTAAGTTCTCAGGTCCTTAAGTTTGTTTTGTGTTTTTATTACAGTTCACAGTCATAACCCTTCTAAGGAACCAAGGACTTGATGAATATTTTTAATCATATTTTCTTCTGCATTGTGCTGGCAGGCCGATGAGTGATATGTGCCAGATAGATGTTGCTTGCTGAAATATAAAAGCGTGTACCAGCAAGCAATCTGTGAATGTTGCCAGATCTCTCTGTCTGTTAAGTTTCTCTGACACCAAGTGACACACATATTCCCAACGTGTTCTGACACTTAGAATGTTTTCAGATATTTTTCTCAAGGGGTCAGTAGAAAAAGTCTGTTTATACAGTGATTTTGTTTCTATTCACGCTTTAACCATTTCAAATTCTGTTATTTAAGCTTACTTACAAATTCTCAGTTAGCATGAGATGAAGACAGAGCCATGGTTGGAGTGAGGAGTCAGATGTCAGGAATCTAAAACCGGATGCAATTTATTTGTGATATGAGTGTGAACCTGGAGTCTTTTCATCAGAGAGAATAAATAATTTTAAAAATATCTACACAGCTAGTTCAGGCCAGAGTTGGAATTTCTACTTAAACATGCTTTTTTTTTTCTCCAAATAGTGTTCTCTAAATATCACATTGTTATATCATTGTGTTATTGTTATGTCTTTCCTAATTCTCAGGTCTCAGTAAAAACTTGAAGAACAGGTAGGTGCATAAGGAGTTGGGGAGGAGCATCATATGGTCCTTCCTTTCCATAATATATGTCGTGGAAACCTTCCTACAACTGCTCACTGAAATTTCTCAGTCTAGGTGTATTGCTTTCCCACAAAACTTAGCAACAGAAGCACTAGACTGCCTGGTGAAGATTTTTAGTCATCTATTAATTTAACAGTTAATTGAGCAGCAGCCTCTTTAAAAATAATGACAAACTTTTACTTGAAAAAAAAAACACAACAGAATTTGTCATTTTGATACATGAATGTCATTAGCACACTTTGAGGGAGAGATGCCCACAGCGCTCAAGTTAATAAGGAAAGCGGTCTGTACATCAGGGTTCCTCTCTCTACCAGGTTCAGATGACTAAACTCAAGCAGGAATCAGCAGTTACTTGACATTCTGTCAAAATTGGTTAGTATATCAGGAAGACTGTTAACTCTGAAGACAAGTCACTATTTGAACAAGCTGTTCCTTCTTCATGGGTCAAAAGTGAATGATCTATATTAAAACAGCTACAAGAATTCCAAGTTATTACCCATGGCAAGTATTTGATGGAAATACCCAAGTCTGGATTTTCATGCGATAAAAGCAACACATATGAAGTTCTTGAGAGAAAAGAGTGAGATAGTAGAGTTCTCGTCTAACAATATCAACTGTTCACAAATGAGAGAGAAAAATAGGAGAAAAGCAAGAAAAAGGTACTCCATTCAGCATTATCAAATAGCAATCTTCCGATGAGCAAAGTGGAAAAGGTAAAAGAGCCTGACTATAAAGGGCTTGCTCATTAGCAGAACACAAAGAACTCTGAATCTTCCCAGCCCAGAAAAACAAAACAAAACTGGAGAACAGAGGGCTGGAAAAAAATCAGAAGCTGTTCAGTAATTCCCCAGTGTTCACAAAGTGTCTCAACACAGAAAATTATATTTCAAAAGATAGTTAAGTGGCTTCTTGGCACAGACTCCCCAGAAAACACATTGTTCCAAGTCACAGATGTGGCTCTAGGCTTTCTTAAGAAAGAGCATCCTTAATTTAGTTGAAAGCACCTCACACTGGACCTGATTCGTAGAGCACTAGAGACCGCTGGAAAAACTGCCATTTCAGAGCATGTCATTAAACTCCACTTCCTCCCATCTCACAGAGCTGATGAGCCTTATATTTTAAATTTTAATTTTAGCTTTTGTTTCATTGGTATAGAGATTGAACTACGGATATTCTAACCCTGAGCTACATCCCAAAATCTTTTTATTTTTATTTGTGAAAAGTCTATGTTGCTGAGGCTGGCCTCAAACCTACGATCTTTCTGTCTCAAGTACTGGGATTGCAGTCTTATTTAAAAAAAAAAAAGCAGAACACAAAGAGCAAAAAATTATATCAGAATACCAAGAACTAAAGCTATTATCTTATATAATAGTATAATAGGACATGTTCAGATTAACTGCTGTTTTAAGACAGTGGTCAAGGTCAATTCACCCAGTGTGAATTGACACTGTATAGACAGTGTATGTAGTATGATTTTCTAATTCATTCAACAGATATTTATTGAGAACCTATCATATGGATTATATGCATTGTTCTGTGTATTATGCACAGGTGCCTATTCTTATACTCAGGAAGAGGGACACAGGGTTTGCCCACACCAAATCTATTTCCCTTTTCACACATACCAAAAAAAAAAAATCTCATTTTGTTCTGATTTCAAAACCTTCATGGAAGATGACCAGCTTCTGAATTTCTGAATATCCTTTTCTTTTCCTTTCTTTCTCTTCTTTTCTTTTTGCAGTGCTGAGGATACTGGGGATAGAAATCAGGGGCATTCTACCTCTGAGCTACACCCCCAGCCCTATTTTTAAAATCTTTATATTTTCAAACAAGGTCTGAGTTGCAAAGGGCCTCCCTAAGTAGCTGAGGCTGTCTGCAAATCGCAATTCTCTTGTCTCAGCCTCCCAAATGCTGGGATTATAAGTGTGTGCCACCATCCCCAGCTCATTCTTAATATTCTAAATCAAACAGGTAATGGCTTACCCATTATCTCGGTGATGGCTTGCCATCTGACCAAGTGATTGGTTCAAGATGAAATGTGACCCCATTCAGGCAAATTACATGAGAAGCCACTGCGCTAGAGCATCTGGGAACATTTTTCTTGCTGAAGAAGGAATGCTCCCCTCTCCTCTGCTGTGTAGTGTCATATGTGGGTGAGATGCCATCTGTGGCAGTCTCCTTGCTAAGAGTGATGTGAAGTGGACCAAGGGTCCAGCTCATCAAGGATGGCACAGACAAGGGTAGAAGAAACTAGGTGACAGTGGGGTCAGTGAGCATTGGCAGAAGTGAACCCTGGACTCACTCCACCAAATAATTTCTTATTATGTAACTAATTTTTCATATCATTTCAAGCCAGTAGCATCAAGATTTTGGATTACTTGCAGCCCAAAGCATCTTAAAGTGAAGAGAAGTAAACACATGCATGGCAGTATGTTAAGAACTATATTGAAGGCATGTAGGCGGGCTGAGCCTAAGAGATAATTCTTAAGGAAGAAAAAATT
This sequence comes from Muscardinus avellanarius, assembly GCF_963383645.1. Taxonomy (NCBI): domain Eukaryota; kingdom Metazoa; phylum Chordata; class Mammalia; order Rodentia; family Gliridae; genus Muscardinus; species Muscardinus avellanarius. The sequence goes on along the minus strand of NC_137797.1, from coordinate 108,018,971 downwards.
TTATGATGAGTCTTAAAGGTTCTATCCAGACAGGGGAAGGCTGCATTTCAAGAAAGTGTCATCATGGCATGAGAGACTCTGAAAATTCACCTGACTACTTGAGAACAGAAAAATAACATGCATGAATGTAAAAGGGTGGGAGTAGGTAGAGATCACAAAGTTCCATAAAAAAGCCACCTTAAGGAAGGATTGGGTTTATAGTCTAATATTTGTTAGCATCAAACAAATTAGTTCCTGGTTACCCAGAAACAAGAGACCGCTTTATGTATTAGAGATCAAGCTGTATTGCCTTAGGGAGGATAATAGACTTGGGATAGGTAAGGACAGAATTGAAAGAACTTTTGCATTAGTCTAAGTAGGTGATCCTGGAGGCTGGAGCTATTGAGCTGGCTGAGAAAATAGAAAAGAAAGCATGAATTCAAGGCATATTTATGAGTAACCATAGTTAGGATTTAAGGACTGCTTGAATAAAAATGATTATAGGGTAAGAATCATGCTTCTTAGATTTTCCGTGTTGGGTATTTTATTAGTGACTATAAAGCAGGACATTGCATATCAAAAAGAAAGTTGAAAATGCTTGATGCAAGGGTTGAAAGAGTAGAGGTTAAGACCACTGAACTCAGTTTTGGATCTGTTGAGTTGAAATTTCAGCCATACACCAGAGCTACATAAACATTTTTAATAATGAACCCTCCAGAGAAAAGAGGATTATGAAAAATGAACCAATTAGTTCAATCTTTTGGAATTATTTATAGGTTTTTGGACAAAAGTCAAGGGCATTTTTATAGGATGTTTATTGAAGTAACGATCCAGTTTTTAAGTTGATGATTCTTAATTGAGTACTTACCTAGTAGTCTTTTATTTTTGTCTTTGGAGACAAACTTCCATTTTTTTTTTAAAGAAAGCTAATTAACACGTGAAAGTGAACATTGGCTTCTCTTTTGTGTCCTCTTTGTCTATATTGCTTTAGCTGTGTGGTAGGAACTGCAATGGTGTCACCACGTTGAACTTCATTTTGCTTTTTTAATACCCCTTTAAAGTAAAGTGGGACTTTATTATTGACTTTTAATCTATGAATAAAGGAAAGAGTGGTGTGTGCAATCATATGATAACTTTCATATGATGATGTAATTCTCTTTCTTTCATATAATGATGTAACTCTCTTTCTTTCTTTTTCGGGGTCCAACTTTGGAAATCTAGGTAAGAATTCCAAATCTGAGAGATACTGTTATGATTTGAATATGTCCCCTCTAAAAAAGTTATCTGTTGAAAATTTAATCCCCAGCCGGGCGTGGTGGCGCACGCTTGTAATCCCCGTGCTTGGGAGGCTGAGACAGGAGGATCGCACGGGTTCAAAGCCAGCCTCAGCTACTTAGTGAGACCCTGTTTCCAAATAGAATATAAAAAAGGTCTGGGAGTATAGCCCAGAGGTAGAAAGCCCCTGGATTCTACCCCCAGTACCACCAAAAAAAAAAAAAAAATAGACTGACTTAATTATATGAACATATTGCTAGTTACTTAAGTGCACAATGTTTGTGAGAAAACTGAGGTGGGCTTGGTTTTATGTAATATGTACCAAGAATTATAAACTATAAAAAATGAGCCCACTAAGAAAATTACTTGGTAATTGTTCTCTTATCATTCATAGTTTGACAGTAAATTAAGTGATAAAATTTGGTATTTTAACTATGAATCAAACACTACAAATCAGAGATTCTGGGAAAACCCACCGTGTACTTCAAAGTCCTTCAAGTATACATCTTTTGGAAGTAATTGTAAATACCTATCAATTAACCTCTATAATTTACAGCAATATGGGTCATACCAACAGCTAGTGGCAAAAATTTTGAGCTGTTGAATACAAAGATTTCAATTTTGAACACTGCTTTCTTCTCAGTTTTTCTTTCAAGGTTAAAAAAAAAAAACTACCTCTTTAGTACATGAATGAGCTCTAATTATTGATACAAAAAACATTTCATGAGTTGTTCGAGTTCACTTTTTTGGAAATAGATGTGGACCTGTAAAAAGGCATGAATCAAGCATGTGATGTTATAAAAATTAATCTTAAATCTTTAATCAGCTAGATGATTGTCATTTTTAAAAATCGCTTCACTTGTTGAAACCCCTTTCTGTATCCTTAGGGTCTCATTTTATTCCCCAAATCTTATAACTCTGTGAATATCTGATAGTCTACACATTTTGGAAGTAAAATTGAAAAATTATTAGAAGACAAAGATAATTTTAAACAGAATGCATTTTGGGGCCATATTTTGTTGGCTAGAGCAAAACTAGCCCGATTGGGAAACAGAGAATAATTAAGCGCTATAATGCTTTTTTTTCAAGGAGTTAACCCAAATCCCTATAATAAATTATGACACTGGAGGACATTGTCTTGGGAACACCAGATTACTATTTAAGAAAGCACTGATGTAATTTTGTGAGGATTCTATAAGAAAAATTGCTGGAGAGTAGGTTAAGAAGTTTGGTTTTCAAAGGCCAGACTGGGTCCAAGTTTCAACATTTGAGGTCAATATGTATACACAAAAATGCTAATTTTCATTACTTTTCATTTTTCAAAACAAAATAAAAGAATTTTAATGAAAAGTAATTGAAACTCGGAATACATTTAAGGTAGTCCTCTGTTTCTGGCTTTTGCATTGATTTGTTGTAGAATTTCATAAAACAAAATCATGTATATATTTAATAGCAGTGGTAAGATTTAGATGACATTATAGTTATTAAATTATATGTGTTAGACTGAAGAGGTAAAAAAGGTGAATTATCAATATCATGATTCTTGAAAGCAAAGGACTGAGGCTGTAAAGCCTCCCATTGATTCTGTATTGCGTGTGCCCTACTGCACTGCGATGGTTCCCTTGGGTACCACTCTCCACTCTTCACAGAGTATTGCAGACATCAAAGAAGAGAGCACATCTGCCCCCTCTGTGGATTCATTTGTATGCCTTTATCAGCATTTAAAGCAGACAGAACAAGAGCACAGAGTTAGTTTTCTTCATTTACTTGATGTCTGATCTTGCCTCTGTTTCTATTTGGAACAGGTCACAGGCAAAATCATGAAGAATTTGTCATGATTTCCCTTCTTGCACTCAGTCCCTGCCCCCCAGCCAGGGCGCCTCTGTCCCAGTGCCTGGATGCTAAGATGTCAGCCTGAGCTTCTTTAAGGCCTAGGCCATTCTTATTAGGACCGTAATAGTTCAGCAGTACCTTGCATCTTAACGTCTGTCACATAAACAAAACAATGACAACTTGATCATAAACATTACGTTCTCAATATATCAACTTCCATATTGGAAGAGAACTGCTTGCAGGGATCAGGTGTTGACCTCAAGGAGTGACTCAGAGATCAGAGAATTGGCGGCATCCTGGGGGAGGGGCGAGAGAGCTGTGTGTCTTCAAATCACAGGATGGGAAATTTCCATATTATTTGTTTCAGGTAAAGTAGTCCCTGGTTTGGGACATTGTCCAAAATTCTAGATAAGAAAACATCTAGGGCAGATTGTTTAGAAAACTAACCGAGGAGATTTTGTATCCCTCTCTGGGTACTGAGTTGCCTTCAAAGCGCACTGCAAATTTAATGCCACGTGCACGTCCAGAAAGCCCGGTGGTGCTAGAGACACCATGGGTTAATTCACTCTGTTTCTCCTACCTGGTCCAGCAGACGCTGCTGCGTCAGCTTGTGCTAGGGTTCCAGATCTTAACCTGGGTCAGTCTCTAACCCCTGCTCACATTTCCCCTCTTCCCGTTCCCTTGCCCTGGGCTACCACCATGGCCTGCTTCCTGACCCTCCAGTCATCCTGGAATCACCTTGGCCGGCCAGCTCGTTTGCTCAAGCAACCCTCTTCCGCCCCCTTCCGTCATGAGCCTGTGTGTGCACAGCTGTGCCGACGCAAGCAAAGCCTGTGCTTTCATTCATCAGCAATTTATGGAATGCCTATAAAATGCCAGGTGCCATCCTAGGTACTTGTGGCATAGCAGAAAATCAAACAGAAGAAAAATCCCGCACTGATACGGCTCCAGTTGAGAGCGTTGTCTCGGGCAGTTCCCACACCTTGAAGGAACTTTCAGGTGTTTTCATCGTGTGTCTTAAATAACACTTTGATAAAGGGGCTGTGTTATAAAACGACTCTCCCCGATTGATTCAAGCTGGTTCTCTCTTGGAGCTCATTCTATCAGATACAGGTAGGAGGACTGCGAAAAACTGCAACATTGGTATTCCATCCGTGATGTGTCTAATAGGATGCTTCGATTTTTAAGATTAAGATCTTGCCACTTTCACCCCTGGTCACACCGCATCCCCACACCTGACAAACTGGAGTTTGAAAATATATTTTGTCTATATTGGACATGCACCGACTTTCCCCCCCCCTTATTCTTATCCCTTGAGCAATACCAGCTATTTACAGAGAATTTACATTGTATTAAATATTACAGGTCATCCAATGATGATTCCAATATGCAAGAGGATGCACATACTACGCTATTTTATATAAAGGAACTTGATATCTGCAGATCTTGTTATCTTCTGGGGGCAGGACGCCTGGAACAGATTCCCAGCAGAAACCATAGGGTGAGTGGACTTAAATTTATCTCCATTCAGAAGTGCTTATCTTAGGTCAGCTTCCCTACACCTTCTCCCTAGGAGCGCTCCTCAGGGAAAATTCAGTGAAGGAGCAAGAGAAGGGGAGAAGTTAACAAGATCAAGTTCTCAGGCTGAGTCTAGCCTAGATCCTATCCATGGGAAATCTCTGGAATGTAAACTATGCCATGGAGGGATCCGCCTCCCAGGCCAGGCAGCTCTGTAAGCAAAGATCTGTGAAGAAGGCATAAGAGTGTTAGCGGTAGGTAGAGGTGCTAGGGCTCCGAGCCGCTGCCGGGTCAAGGTGGTCAGTCTGTGGTACCATTGCTGGCTTTCACATCACCTCGAGCAATCATCCAGATGCCCTGAATGAGAATAAATGCTTGACATTAAGACACCAGTTTGGGGACGTTGGTGCTACCATGGCGAAGATGGCAAACATTAATTCTCACAGCTCTGGAGACCAGAAGTCCAAATTAGAGTGTTAGATAAGCCGTGCTCCCTCCAGGGCCTGAGGGAGCCCCTTCAGCCCTCAGTGACTCCAGATTTCCCTAGACCGGGGGTGGTATCGCTACGCTCAATTTCCCACCTTCTCAGGACATTTTCTGCTGTGTGTGTCTACTCTTCTGCCTCTCCTAGGGTCCACTCGTCATCAGATTCTGGCCCACTCTGATAATCCGGGCTGATCTCATCTCAGACTCTTCATCTTAATTCCATCTTCAAAAAACCCTTTGCCAAATAAAGTCACAATTCACAGCTTCCTGGGGCTAGAATGTGGACATCCCTGTTTTGGGATCACCACTCAACCCAGCACTTCTCTAGCACTTAAATAGTTTCCTATTCCGAATGGGAGGGTGCTGCAAGTTCAACTTCTATAAATAATCATTTTATCATAGGAGTAGAGGCTTCCTAGGCACAAGCCTAAAATGGGTACAATCCAGGAAGAAAGGCTTTTAAAATTTCCAAATCTGAGCTTCTTGTCAAATCTCTTTCTTGAAAAATAGGAGCTACCCATCCTCCATTCATTCTTTCAGTAAAAGAGCTTGCAAAAAATCCATCAGCTTCCCACGCCCAGAGATGCCAAGCAGTCAAGACGGTTCTCATCGCAGGTCTACTTATGAGTGTACAGCTAAATCCAGGGAGGAAACATCTCAGAGACCATGGCAGGCAGAAGGGTGGGATGGGGAGATTGTTTGGGATGGGCAGAGTTAGAAGGCTTGGTAAACATTTGGCCCATTGTTCCGAGGAGACCCAGGGAAGGGCAAGATATTGAGTCCTGTGTTTAATAAATATGTTGACTCTGAAGAAACAGGAACTCACCCGAGTGAAAAAAAATCTCATTAAACTGATGGCTGAGAGGTTTCTGCCTTTCTTTCTTTTTAATTACAGGGCATTGCTTTCTTTTTTTTAATAAAAGATATGAGCTTCTGCCTTTAAAGTTTTAGTTCAGATTTTGGGCACAAAACACTTCCTAAACTTTCTTCTAGGCATCAACTATTTTAACTTCATGATCTATAGATCATATTATTTCATGTATCATACATGTTTCCTGATTCTGAATTTTTGTTTGCTTTAAGGAAATATAGACTTTTGGGGGGTGAGTGCTGAGGATTAAACCCAAGGACATCCTAGCCCTTTTGAATCAACCTTCAGTCCTCCTTTTAATCTTTTATTCTGAAACAGGGTCTCCCTAATTTGCTGAGGCTGCTCTTAAACGTGTGATCCTCCTACTCAACCTTTCAAGTACTGAGACTCCATGTGTGTCTATATTTAAAAAACTACCTCCTAGTCGGGCGTGGTGGCGCACGCTTGTAATCCTCGCGCTTGGGAGGCAGAGACAGAGGGATCGCACAGGTTCAGAGCCAGCTGCACTGGCTTCAGAGATCCTGTTTCCAAATTAAAAAACAAAAAAGTATAAAAATAGGACTGGGAGTGTAACCCAGAGGTAGAAGGGTTTCCAGGAACCCCAGTACCACCAAAATAAATAAATAAGTAAATAAGTAAATAAATAAATAAATACCTCTTGGTATTTATTTTATTATTTCTTTGTTCCCACTTAGCCCTTGAAAATAGGAAGTTCACTGGTAATTTACATTGTTTTCTGTTGCTTCTGTCTTAATTCTTGAATCAGTGAGAAGAGAAATGGGATTTTTATTGGTCTTTTTCATAAAGATGAGAAAGGCTGGCCTTCCAACCCTTTTGGAAACAGTGACACAATTGTATTCATGCAAACTTACAAGTCCAACTCTGATTTACAACTCTGCAATCAGCGTTGATTTTCTAATGATTCTACTTCCATAGCACTTTAGCAGATGGAGAGCTTACTAAGGTGTTACAAGTATCCTAAGAAGCACTAATCAACGGTGCTAAGTCTTGCATGTATTCTAATTTTTAATATGTCTTTTTAAAGAAATTATCTTTCATGGCTTGCATACTTTATATACTTTTATATTGTATTTTGGCTTCAGTATTACACTTGAGATCATTGTTGCCCCTGTTATTTTTTTAATACACTTTCCTTCTAATAATACATGTAAAAAAAAGTGAAGTTTCAAGGGAAATAAACACTGAATTTAATGGAGCCATTGTTTGAATGTGCTGGAGCACCAAGTGTCTCGATGTAACTTTCTTGAGCACTACAGAGCGGCTGATTGAGGAACTGAAGGGAATTCAACTTCACTGAGAGCGTCACTGAGATTCTGTTCAGTGAAGGGCTCTACTAGTCAATGTACCTGATGCTCCATTATAGTTCCACCCTAGAGAAAATGCTCTGTTCTTAAACTAGTCATTTAAAGTGAAAATGAGCAGCAAATCCAAGGCAGACCCAAAAGAGTTCCTGTGTCTCCTCTCTGCTGTGAGGTGCCTCAGTCATTTTTGTAGGAAAAATGATAGCAGTATGAATAGTATTTCTTGAAGCCGGAAAGCATGATATTCCAAAACGGTGTGGACTTTGTTGCTTTCCTACTGATTAAGATTCTTAAGTATCAACTGAAACAAATAAATGATGGCTGTCACGTCTTCATGAAAACCAAAGGAAGAGTCACTTTTATCCCTAGGTCACCGACACTCGTAAATGTTACAATCATGTGCTATGAAATAGAAGCTATCAGGTAGGTAGTAACAAGGGAAGTAAAGAGATGGCGTGCAAATAATGTCAGGCTCCATAGATTCAAGGGTATGTGACAACGGGAAGAATTCTCTCTCTTAAGTAATTCTTATTTCTTCAATGATAATATATAGTAAATTTATGCTTGGGAAAAATTTAGTGCTTCTAAAGTTGTCAACAGAAAAGTAGATATTGGCCATTAGATTTCATTGTTTATGTCAATATTGCACAGAAAGTACTTTTTTTGTTTGCAGTACAAGGGAATTCTACTTCTGAACTACATCCCTAACCCAATTTTTTAAATTCTTTATTTTAAAACATGGTCTCACTAAGTTGCAGAGGGCTGCACTAAGTACCTGAGGCTGGCCACGAACCTGCAATCCTCCTGTCTCAGACTTGGTCCCAAGTACTGGGATTACAAATGTGAGCCATCATGTCCGGCTCAGAAAGTACTTTTAAAACACACATTTCTCCAAAACATTCACAGACCTACAACTAGATTTTAAAGTGATATCCTCAATAAATATATATAACCACAAACACTTGGGATTTAAAGCCACAAGAAAGTTACCATTCTGAAAAAGTTCTAATTTGATTTAACTTGCGATTAAACGATAGCAATTGTTCAAAAGGAACATTTTGGAAATGATAACAGTTCAATTATACTCATAAATAGAACAACATTTAATAGGGTTTGGTGATGCAGGCTTGAAATCTTAGTACTTGGGAGGCTGAGAGAGGAAGGATCACAGGTTTATGCCCAGCCTTAGCTACTTAATGAGGCCTTGCACAACTTAGGAGGCACTGTTTAAAAATAAAGAATGAAAAATAGGGCTGGGGGTGTAGCTCAGAGGTAGAATGCCCCTGGGTTCAATCCCCAGTACTACCAAAAATCAATCAATCAATCAATCAATCAATCAATCAATCAAAACAACTTTGACAAAGGCTTAAAGTTGTCTAAATTTTAAGTTGAGGCATGTATCATTTACAAAGTAAAAGAATCTTTTACTTCTCCTACGCAGGCTCCATAGAGAAGTTGGCAATTTAAAAGCCATGGTAATTAATCTTACCAGTAAAGACGATGGGCCACCTGGACGCTTTGCAAGGAGCGGTGTAGGAGGAGTTCCACCAGTGGACTTTCAAGGTTCCATTCAAACTTGACAGCCTGCAGGAAGAGGTATAATTATTCCTTTTTTCTCAGCAAAGAAAGTTACCGCAGACTGCAGAGGGACTAGAGCAGCTAGACCAGACCAAAGAAAACAGAACGCACATTTCAGTGGAATGTTGGTACTCTACTTGACAGTCTACTAGTTGGTGCATACCGCACACACACATTATGCCATTGGGTTTACACGGTCTTAGTTCTATTTGTGCTTTAGGGACACAGGATAATAAAGAATAAGTGGTTGGCAGAAACCAACTATGCCCTGGAGGAGAATCCAGGCACAAATGAATATGAGGAACAATGTTTCTGGAACATAAAAATGGTATGATTGAGCAATGGATATTTCTACCCATTTGGAGATGAAATTAAGGCACACAAAGCCCTGGCAGAAGTCAGTGGCTGGTGTGTCAGTATTAACCTATAGACTTCAAAGCTGTGATTGAAGCTTCAGAGTTGATTATAACCCCACAACCTGTTCCCAAATCCTTCTACTGTGAGCTACTCTTTAAAGATGATATTCAACCTTGTAAAAGACACAGAGAGCAAAGCCCCAGATGTCCTCGGGACCTAAGCCAGACCTCCACCTGTCCTCTGCAGAGGCTTAAGTATATCTAGTGAGGATCATCAGTCCAGGAATCTGAACCTATGAAGATGAGAACCAAGTTCTCTTCATAAAAATTCTTCTACCTTTAGTTGTCTAATAAGCCTTTCAAGTGTCTCTGTCTCTGTTCTCTCTCTCTCTCTCTCTCTCTCTCTCTCTCTCTCTCTCTCTCTCTCTCTCCTTCCCTTCCTTCCTCCCACTTACACACACGCACCTAAAAAAAAAAAACACCTCAATATGCTAAACACCTTCAAGGATGAGGAAGCTATAAATTCTTGCGGTGTGAGAGTGCTGAAGATAATTTCAGCAAATTTACATAACTTCCTGATGCTGAGTGAAGAAAGACCATGATGTGCATCGTGCGCAGCTGCGGCCAGGGCCTGTCTCATTTCCTTGCTAATGCTGGTCTGATCAAGTCATGGGTCGTGTTTATCCCCTGATCGTGAGCATACAATATGGGCATATGAGCAGGAGACATGTCTCAGGATTACTCCTCTGCTTTCTTTTTGATTTCTTCCCGTCATTTCTTTTTGAGTCCCATAATTATTACTCTCAAATCATTTCCCTTCTTACCAGACACTTGCTGTCTTGTATCTGCTGATATGAGTCCCCCTACATCCTGCATCATTATTGAAGACATGGGCAATTTTGGGGGTGCACATCACATGTTCGTGAACTCTGGTTTTGTAACCCATCTGCATAGCCACAACCTGTGGTTGACAGTGACCTCTGGGTCTTCATCTTATTTGACTCCTAACTATGAACAATATATACTGTTTTTATTATAGGCCTAGAGTCCTTTCTAGATGCTTTAATACATGCCACATCATTCTGACCCACTGTCCATAGAACAATAATATGATTCCAGAAAATAATCAACAGGATAGGTCTTTTATGTGTTGGGATGTGTTAAGGTCAGAATGAGTATGAAAGTCTTAAGAAAAACTTTTATGATAAATGTAATAAGTGTGAAAATTTCCCCAGGTTTTAGTTATCTTCTAGTCTCATTTACACTTCTTCCCATAATGAACATGTGGCAATCTTTACTCTTAAAGAAAGGATAGTTGTGGTTTTATTTAATTGAAGCAGTATATTTGCTGTGTTGGATTCTGTGTGCACGTTTTCTTATGAATTTGGGTTTGCAAGAAAATGTCTCTCAAGAGATATTGCTGGTGCCAAGTGTACTGACGGACTGGAGGTTTCAAAAGACCTTATAGGTAATTTTGTAAGACTTACTCTTTTTAATTGGGTTAGAAATAACATGTTGCCCATACCCATGAGCCACTGGGTGAGTGGTTATCGTACAATTTGAATCAGTCTTTTTCTTTTACACTCTAGTATCTTGGCCACTACTGTAAAGATTGGTAGAAGTGGCTATATAGTATAGCTATCTATTTCTTTTTTGTGTGTGGTTCTGGGGATTGAACCCAGAGGTATTCTATCTCCAAGCTATATCCCCAGCCCTATTTTATTCTGACTTTGAAACAGATTCTCACTAGGTTGATAGTCTCACTCCTTGCTGGGGCCATCCTTGAACCTGTGATCCTCCTGTCTCAGCCTCCCAAATATTGAGATTACAGGCATGAGCTACCACACCTGGCTGAACAGTTATTTCTAAACCAAATTTCACCATTTAGAAAGACTTCAGAAAAGTTCATTTCTGTTTTTCTCTGTTCTAATTAATAATAAAACTATAGCCAGGTACAATGGTAGATGCCTATAATTCTAGTACTTAGGAGGCTGAGACAAAAGGATGGCCAGTTCAAAACCAGCCTCAGCAATATAGCGATCCCCTTAGCAATCTAGCAAGACCCTCTATCAAAATAAAAAATAAAAAGGACTGAGGATATAGCTTGGAGATAGAATGGCCTTATGTTTAATCCCCATAACCATAAATAAACTGTTCCTTTGGGCTTCTATATACCTTTGTGTTACTGTACCAACTTTGGCTAGAAAATGTTTACAATTACTTATATAAGAATATGAACTTTAATTTAGTACTTTGGCTGACCAAATGCAACGTCACCTTTAAGAAGTGTACTATTGATCCCCAGGGATCTTAGAGAGGATCACTAGTTAAGATCTTGGAATCTTTTGGCAACATTTCTTACCTGAACGAGCTGTGGGAGATATTCCAATATTTCATCATTCGTAAGGTTGTCTAGTTGTTGAACTGCCACTTGACGAATTTCTTGATCTGGAAAACTAACATACAGCAATTATGTCTGTAAAGTTGGTAACAGCAAGGGCGAATGGGGGATTCGCATAAGCAATCAGAATGACTGGAAATGAATTCCAACCCATGCAAAAGGTAAGACAATGATCCCATAATCAAGTAAGATAACCATTAGCACTGGATGTTATCTTCTCACATGGATTGTAGTAGAAAGTCCTTTGACTAACATTTAGAAGGTAGGCTTAAGTCAGATCCCTACTAGCTCTCTTACCTATAAAATGTGGACTATAGGATATCTAAAGTCTCCTCTAAAATAGTATGACAATATCTGCTTCTTATTTAGCCATGCAATCATTAAATAAATAATTACCAACTGCAGATATGAGCACTCATATGATTCATAATGTCACCTAGTTTTTTTAAACTGGCTAAAGCAAGATCACAATGAAAACCAAACATCCAATGTACATTACAATAATTGTCATTTAACAAGGATGAAGCTTATTAGACTGTGAAGCTCTTAAAGTTAACTCTGCCTTATTCCTTATTGGACTGCATAGACCTGTTGTAAAATTCAGCATCCATTCGGCAATTGATAATGTTTGTTAATTAACTAAACTTGTCAAAGGTACTTAGCATTTGAAATCATAATCCAAAGGCAATTTTATTCTGAAGAGGACTCCTAAAATCACCACTGTTGTGCTCCCTCAGAAGATGAGATTGAATCATCACACGACTCCTGGAAGAGAGATGCCTGGAGGTAACTTTGGCACTACACTACTTGGAAATGATTTTGACCAACTGCCTTGACAGGTCTAGACATTACTAGGACTTTGGGGAGAACGATAAATTGCTATAATACTAGATGTCAACCACTAAGCCAAGCATGGGAAGGAGGGATGGGGAGGGAACGGGGTGGGATCGGGTAGGGGATAACTGGGCGATGTGTGCATGTATGTCTACAAAAGTATTTTTTATTCCATTATGATGTATGAATACAGTGCACTAATAAAAAATTATTTTAAAAAATAACAATAAATTTTTAAATTAAAATGTTTTCAGAAAAAATTAATAGGCATAATTTAAAACTTGGCACTGCTTTTAGTAACTCATATAAAAACAAATAAACAAGAGTCCAATTACTTCTGTAGGGAAAAGCAAAAGGAATTTTTTAGCTAGTCAGGTGAGGCTGCTAAAGACTGGCTCCCAGTAGCACTGGAGTCAGAAACTTACAGCCTTTAACGTACAGTCTTCATTTAGGATATTAGGTTAGTGAAGTATGAAATGAATACTCTGCAGCTACAGAGTCAAGTTAAAAAAAAAAAGACAAAAATGGTATTGCTCAGTACCCTCAACTGTCCTTGACAGCAGTGTGAAATGCAGTTCTAAACGGGCTGTGCATTTTTAATTCATTTAAACTGAGCATTTTTAATTGCAACAAGATTTTCACTTCTAAGGTTAGTCACTCAAAACTCTTCTTTCTGACCTGAAAATATTTCTCCAATACTAATGTCTTCTCTGGGAACATCCTAGCAGTGAGCTCTAGTGAGATGCTTGGTCTAGACACATTGCATGAAGTCTTGCTAAGGTCAGGCACTCTCAGCATAACCTCCTGTGTAGGCAGAGAGCAGAAGGGTGCAATCGAGACGCAAAGCGTGGAAGAAGGTCAGCTTATTTTAGCATATTAAGACTTTAGAATCTCCTAACTAAATAAAATTGACTCTAATTTACTGCTCCCAATTACTAAGCCATTTGTCTGGAGCTTGGAGACATCAAGGTCAGCTTGAGGACAGTTGGAGACTCGGAGGGAATAAGTTACTGGGTGTGTTTTGGAGCCCAAGTGAAGACATGTCACATTCTAGTTCCTCCTACTTTCTTGTGTGCCTACTTTATTTCACTGATATGGGTGATAGAAAAAAAAAGAAAGAAAGAAAAAAAGAAAGAAAGGATCTCAATCTCTCTCTCTCTCTCTCTCTCTCTCTCTCTCTCTCTCTCTCACACACACACACACACACACACACACACACACATATACACACACACCTCAAAATCCTTGATGAACACCAAGCTTTCAATTGTGTTATTTATTTCCATATATTAGAATGTAAACTCCATAAAAGCAGAAAGTTTCTTTGTGTTTTGTTCATGGGTGCATTTTGAACTCACTATCTATCTACCTAAGACATCTCTACTCCCTGAATTTCCTCTTGTCTGAATCATCTAGCCTTAAATTTTAAAAGGTGATATTTGCTTCTCTTTATTTCCTCTTTATTGCGTTTTTCAACCTTGACTACCTAGTGAAATTCTTTTTATCCTTAAAGTCCAAGGTCAAGCATCAGTGTATCTGTTGGGCTGTTCCAGCCACTTCTTCGCCCCCTGTAGAGCTCACCGCCCCATTCCCTATGGTATTCCATATGATGTAGGTGGTTGACAGCAGCCTCCTTTATTTAGGAATCCACAGTACAAGCACAGTTGAATAAAAATGGAATCCCAGTAGTCTTTATTTTTACATTTAATCGGTTGCTATGTTCAGATATCTTTTCTATCCTAATAGCTCTTGTTTCTCTGTTTGCTTTTAATTTTTCTCTGTGTATCTGGACTAGGCCATAATTAATTCATGTAGATCATTATGTTTTTCAAAGCAATATCATATAAAAATTTCCAAATCATTTGTAAATTCATTTCTCATCCAACATAAAACAATTTTCTAATAAAACTCTCTTCTCCCCCAAGTGCTAATGCAGATACTACAGTCTGCCTAAACAAATATTTCAGATTTTTCTCCCACCATAGTGTCAAATGCTCCAACCTCACCCACTGACTGATGTCTCATTTCTACTCTGAAAATACCAGGTGCTTTCTCACCTTTGTGAGAAACGTAGCCTCTGCTTTGAACACTCTCCCTCCTCTTAAAATTCAGGTCTATTCCTCCTCCAAAATGCAGTCAAATTCCCATGTAGAAAGTACCCTTAGTAATCACTTTTGTAATCTAGGGAGGATAATGACTAGTTGAATTTTACTGGGCACTTAGAATGAGTATGTAGTAGGGGTGTGTGTGTGTGTGTGTGTGTGTGTGTGTGTGTGTTCCTCCTTCCTCGACTGGTATATAAGTCAACTGATGATAAGTTTTGTTGTATCTTCTTTTCTTATTCCCAGGATTTAGCACTTAATACCATGTATCATGGGTGACTGATAAAAGTGCATTGATTATGATAATAAAAATAGTGGAAATTATACTATGGAGTCAGTTTTACTTCTTGTTGTGCTCTGGGATGAATTGCATTGGTCGTCATGGGTTTACAGCCACCAAGACCATTTGTGCACATTCCAGAATTATTTTTCTCAGACAAAGGGTAAGAGAAAAAATCTGAATAGAATAGGAAAGAAGGGCGGATCCGTATCCTCTGGGAAAAGGAGAACAGAACACTGTATAGTATCATCTAAAAGGAAAACGATATGTTTACATTTAAGATGCAGATACTGGGAAGGATTTTTCTGCACTTTAATGGAAAGTGATGTCTTGTTGATGCATCACTGTTGATTGAAGTTCAGAAATAAATTGGAAGAGAAATTGAAACTAACCACAAGGCACCCTGAGCTAAGACATTCAGTTCTAAGGTAGCATCAGAGCATGTCCAAACTTAACTTGTATTTGAGTCTTCTAAGAAAAGCTGGCCACATTCAAAAGATGCTTGCAGTGCTGGGAAGGGTCCTGGTCAGGGACCTTTTATGTATTGATGGCAATAATATGGTAACACGTATTAAAACAAACAGAACCTTAAAATGTGCTTTTTGTTTGATTTAGCAGTTTAACTTAGGGGAATTTATTCTAAGGATATAATCACGTGTGTGTGTGTGTGTGTGTGTGTGTGTGTGTGTGTGTGTGTGTGCCAAATGATTAGAAATAATATAAATGCCTAAAAGTCAATAGTTCAATATGCCTTAGTCATATGGTAGATTATAGGCAGTCATTAAAGACAGTATGAGGATATTTAATGATATGAAAGTACTATGGAATATTTATATAGTATTGTACTGTTTTTGAAAGAAATAGCTGTATATTTACCCATATGCTAACCAAAAAAAAAAATGGGAGGAATCAAAATAGTGACACCAAATATATGAAAGAAACTTGCATTAATGACTTTAATTTCTTTTTTAAAAATTTCAAGTCTACTAAAATTCATATTTTCTCAAAGCGAGTTAATACGCAAGTAATTGCAGATTTATCACCAGCACTGTAGAAAAGCCCCAGTCGTATGGCCTTTTAAGAGTGGACATTGTTGTGTGAAAGAGCAAGCGCCCTACTCTTCAGCTGACTTAGAAGACTCTTATAACATGATGGGTCTCCGTAGAATGCCTGCCCATTTTCCCTTTGCAGAGCTCCTGAACTCGGGCACAGATCAATGGACAAACATGTCCCACCAAGTATGGCATTTATTCCCTGTGATGTCTGAGATTATTTAAACATCTTCTGGGGAGAAAGTTGTTGGCATTTCATGCTGAGTAGCTCATTTCTCAATGAGGTGAGGGTTACTCATATTAGCTCTGTGACTTTGGCGTGATATTTACAGACCGAAATGTCATATGTAACAGAGAACCTGCAATCTGTTAAGAATTTTCCTCAAGCCAGGTTACCATGCTTCCTGGTGATTTGATTTGCTTGAAATAGACATCGATGATTCCTGCCAACAGTAAGCCAGGAGACACTCTTTAGCAAATCTGCTAACGCTGTGACTACTAATTACTGCAGGAGGCAATATTATATACTTAGAATCTGGTGAAAAAATAAAAATACAGCTAGAAGATTCATCAGGCTAATGTCAACCAGGTATTCACTCATTTACACTCACGGGAAGCTTCTTTATCAGAAAATAGATGATTACAAATATCATAAATGGCAATCTTGAGATATGAAAAAGATGAAAAAGACCAAGGTTAGTAAAATACTACTATCGTTAGGAAGGAGATTGTATAAGGTAAAAAAAATATATTCACTTGTTATGTTTTTAAGTAGGTTTCACAAGAATCCATGCAAATCAATCATTTCTTTAAGGTCATTCATTATTTACTAAGTGTCCATCTCAGCAACTTTATGTCACCTAACTTAGTTTCCCAAGCATGTGTGAGTAGGTAAGCAAAACAAACGAAGAAACCCAGCAGTCTGGCTTACTATTTAAGATTTTGTTGTCTTTTGAATTGAACTAAACAATTGATTCTCTAATCTACTAAAGAACAAGATCTTATAGTTCGCATCGATTTAACTGCACCATAATCACAAAGCACCTAAAAACTGAACATGGTCTGTTATGTAGTGAGAACATTAAAAATCAAAGGAAAAAGATTCCTTGAGTGATAAGATCATCAAAGTTGATAGAACTGTGGCTAAAAAAACTCAAAAGATGAGAAGACTAAGAAAATAAAATCGATTTTAGTATAAACATTTTTCAAAGTAACTTCAGTCAAATATCAACATCACATCTTGCCATCAATATAAGCACAAGGTTCTGGGCAACGCAGAGTCATAGGATGGAGTGGTAGTGCTAACATGTGTGAGAAAGGTGTTTAAGGCAGCTCTGACTTAGGTGAAGGTAGTAACTGGCCAGTGGTCACTTTAACATCAGCGATTCTTCTATTTTTGATCTCAGAAAATCTTTACATTCTTAAAAATTATCAAAGTCTCTACAAAGTTTTTATTTCCATAAGGGTGGCATTCGTCAATACATATCATGATAGAAATAAAACGAGGACCTCTAAGAAATATTTATCAATTAATTTTAGACTTTAATAAATCCATTCCACATTGACACAACACTCTATTTCTGTGAAAAATAGCTACGATTTCAAAGATAAAAAATATTCAGTGAGAAGGGTGATGTTGTTTTACATTTTTGAGCATCACATCAGTGTCAGGCTTGAAAGAAGACAGCTGGATTCTTTTATCTGCTTTTGCACTGAATCTATTATAAAATTGTAACTCCTGGAGTCTCTGGAAAGCTCCAGTCCACTAAGGAGTGTGGCAAAGAAAAACGCCATCTCAGAATTATCATGGAAGTCATTTTGGCCTCGTGAGAGCCCTGTGAATGTTTTGAGGGTTTGGGGTCTCACTATGGGAACCTCTGATGTCTGACACAGTTTTGTACCTATTCTTCCTGGGGTCCTCATGGCAAGAAGGGGGTCCCCCCCACCAGCCATTACTAAGACACTTCAGCCTATTTCTTCCTCCCGAAGTGCAAACTAGCTTTACACTGAGCCACAGCCAGATTTGGAAATTATCATTCCTTCTCTCTTTCCCCACACCTTTATGAATCCTTTCGTCTTAGAGAGCTAGAAGGACATGACAGGGGATTCAGGTATCCCTCCACAGAATCCCGGAGTCCTGAAATAAAATTCCAAGAGAAACATACACTTTCCAACCTCGGCTTGACGTGTTTTTGTTGCTGTTGTTTATTCCTGTTTTTTTTTTTTTTTTTTTTTTTAGGGTTTCCTTTTCCGTTTCATTGCTTTTCTCTTTTGTTCCTCTTTCTCTAGTTTTAAAAATGATATAAGGGACAATATCTTAACCCCCCACAATGTTTGAAGTAGTGGGTTGAAAGCTAAACGTGACGTGTCAAATGTCAACCTTTAAGGAAAAAAAAGCAACCTTGAGTAAAAAGAAAAGCAAAGAAATCTGAGATCAAATTGAAGTGTAACAGAAAATGTCAGCCTTCAGAATGCACAGCAAGGATTCACGCAGAGTGCCACGAGGCTCTTCACAGTGAAAAGCCCCGGTGTCAGGTTAGAATTAACAAGCCACCGGGAGAACAGACTTTCTCCAATAGGCTTCGAGTCTGAGGCCACGCTCAGCATCCATCAGCTTAAAGGGAAATGTCAATCTGGGAATCTTTGTCGTGGTTCTAGTACTAAATATGATCAGATATGACAGAAGAATTTTTTTCTCAGCAAAGCAATGAATAAGAATTCTTTAAGATGATTGTGAACCCCTATCTGTTGAATAATTCATATTCCTTCAAGGTTTCTATGTGGTTTCAGCGATGTTAGAACCTAAGGGAAACCTGGAGACTCAGTTCAATCTTCTCCTTAGACAGAAGAATAATCTGAAACTCTGAGAGTTTAAGTGGTTTCTCCAAGCCCGTTTGTTGGCGCCACTGAAACCAGACCCTAAATATCCAGAGATCTAAGCTAGTAGGTTTTTTTTTTAATAGTACTTCTAGTAAGGCCTTTTCATTTTTTTATTTTTTATTTTTATTTTTTGGTGGTACTGGGGGTGGAACCCAGAGGCTTTCTACCTCTGGGCTATACTCCCAGACCTATTTTCTATTTTATTTGGAAACAGGGTCTCACTAAGTTGCTGAGAGCCTCACTAAGTAGCTGAGGCTGGCTTCAAACCCGTGCGATCCTCCTGCCTCAGCCTCCCAAGTGCAGGGATTACAAACCTGCGCCACCACGCCCGGCGTAGTAAGGCCTTTTTATATCCTGAGTAGATATTATCATTTACTTTACATAAAACCATAAGACTAGCTTGGGGTTATTATTTATTGACTACATCCCCAGTGCACAAAAATAGCCATATCATAGTAAGCAGTGAAATCTGTCTATACAGACAAATTTGCTCATTCATGAACCAAAAATAATAACAATGAGTCCTAGACCCCAGGTGATGCAGGAATTGTAGAGAGATGGTTCCCAATGGATAGTATATGGACTTTCACATAGAAATTGGGAGTTGACTGCGTAAGTCATAGTGTTAGGGTATGGAAATTAACTCTTATAATTAAAGAGTAGTTCTTGATTTCGTTCCTCTTATATGATTACACTTTGATTCTACATATAGATGAGCTTAAAAAGCCACTGACATATCGTAAGTGGTGGATTGAAATCATCACGTCCTTTCTGTGTTTGGATGCAGTCAACATGACTTTGAAATGGAGCATGCTGGGCTGAAAAACACATTGGGATTGGGAGTTCTAAGTATCAAGACTGCTCTTTTCCTACTTCATGTTTTCTGAGTGTATGTGTCCACAATCCTTACTTACTTCTCATCCTTCTGTGGATGGATTCCAAACCGGGGTCTCTAGCTAGGCCTTCAAATTGCTAGGTCCGTGAATTCAGCCATTCCAAGCGCTCATCAGAGCCAACATATCTCAACCTGAACTGTATGCTTCTTTCTCCTAAGCTAACTTGCCATCAGCCCATCAGGTGCTCCACCTTGGTGAATGCTTCTAATATTGCTTACTGACGTTAAACTGAAACGTGGATGTAGGCCTCGATGCCTCTCTTCCTCCCTCTCCTTCCTGTTCTCTTCTGCCAACAACAATACTTCTAGGTGCTCTCTCCTTCTTCTCCTTTCACTGCAGCTCTGAGATCACTTTCCTCGGCTGACCTGCCATCCTCGGTCACCTGGGCTACCGGCATGGCTTGTCAACGGGCCTGCTCCCGTCTGCTCTCGCCTCTCTACCCACATCTGTGCCTTCCTCAGGACCCAGCATGGCGTTTACAAGATGTAAATATGTTCAAACAGTTTTCTCACTGAGAATCATTCCTGTCTTTCCATTGCCACCGTAATCAAGGGCAAGTTGCCTGTGGTCCTCCTCCGTAGAAGTCCATTCCATCCCGCCTTCCCACGTCAATTCATCTACCACCACACACTCTTCTCCTGGCTTCCAGGCATGCCAGCCCTCACCTGGTCCCGCAAGTGTGACTGCTGTCCCAGCTCCTCTTCCTGTTTCCATTCCTTTATTTCCAAAAGTTCTTATTTTATTGTTTTCCTTCTGTCCAGCCGTTTCTACCCATACTTCGAATCTGCTCTCAAGCACAACTTCCTCAGGCAGGCTTATCCCATTTGGAATGAAAGCTCGGTTTCCTCTGTTACATGTGACTTAGAACCATGAGCCACAAGGCTGTTGTTTTACACTTATAATGTGGTATACCTCCAGCATATTGCAACTCCATGAAGAAAGGCTGTTTCCTTTTGCTAAATATGCTAGCTTCAGGGTTGAATGAAGTGCCCAACATGAAGGTTACTAACACAAAGACACGTTACACAAATAAATGAACAAGGTGGGCTTCACTTTATCTATATAATGGGCAGCAGTAAAATGAGGGAGATAGCAGTTTTTAATAATACTGAAGAGGTTGTTCTGTAGATCAAATAATAATGCATATTGTAAAAGGGCATTATAAACTATGTCATTCAATTGTAAAATATTCATTGTTACAATGCAAACCCTTCTATCTTAGAAGTTTAAGCAGTCAGTAGTGGCAGCACACACTTAAAACCCCAGCATTTGGGAGACTGAGATAAGAGGATAACGGTTTGCAACAGCCTTGGCTACTTAGTGAGGCCCTTTGCGACTCAGTGAGATACTGTTTCAAAATAAAGAATACAAGTAGGTCTGGGGTGTAGCTCAGAGGTAGAATGCTCCTGGATTCTGTCTCCAGTACCACAAAAAATAAGTTTAAGCATATAAATTAATTTATTTAAGCTTAATAGAAATAAAATATTTTCCATGGGTCTGTTGTTATTTATAACTTGGGAATAAGATAATCTGAAAACTTGAAACACTCTCTACAGTATGATTATGAAGAGGAGGAGGATGATACAGATAACTGGAAACCTTCCTGAATGCTCTCATAAGGACATTATTTTATCTATTCCAGATACCCCAGAAGGCACATAATGCTATTACTCCCCGCCTTATAGAGAAAGAACCCCTCCAAAAAAGTGGTAGAGCCAGATATGTCTAATTTCAAAGCACGTATTGTCTATTAGGAAATATAGAAGGAACTCAAGAAATTCTGCCAAAGTCCACAAAGGCAATATATATATATATATATATATATATATATATATATATATATATATATATTATAATATTTGGGCCTCTGCAAGTCCACCTTTTGTCCTCAGTATCAACAGGATCAGTATCAACAGGATGGGGATATATAGTCAAGGGAAATGGACGTTCAGAGTTATCCACAGAAGTCAAGTTAGGGAAGAAACCCAAGTGTTCATCAATGAGAGAGTCAAGAGGGAATGGTAGGATATCAAGAAATAAAATACCAAAGATCCTTGAGACATTTTGAAAACACAGAGACACCTGGAGGATGTTATCCTAAGTGACTAAGTAGGCACAGAAAGACAAATACTTCATGATATGTTGAATCTAGAAATATCGGCTTCCTAGACACAGAGAGTAGGAAGGTAGTTACCAGAGGCTGGTACAGGGAAGGATGAGAAAAGACGCTGATAGAAGGGAACAGAGTTTTAATGAGTCTAGAAGAGCTAGAGTTTTTCCACTTATTACACTGTGTGGTGATCCTAGGAATAATTAATATTTCAAAATTGAAAAAAGAGATTTTTAATGCTCTCAACACTAGAAAAAGGCCAAGTTGATGTGCTGAACAGTTTGACTTAATCTTTCTACAAGGCAAACATAAAGCTAACGACCATATTACACCCCACACCTACCTACAATTGTTATTTGTCAGCTTCAAAATGTCAAAAAGGCGGCTCTCGTTGATATCATCAATAATTATTCTACTTCCAAATATATTGAAATGTTTTAAAAACAGTTACATTTAACACTTATCTAAAGCCTTTGGGAATCTTTTTTGTGAATGCTACACTAGAAATCTGAGTATCTCTGCCTTCTTAGTTACTCTCTCCTGTTTTTTTACCCCCTCAATTTTTATCATTTTGTATTAAATATTATTTAACAATTATATTAAATACAATTAATTTATTAATAAAATACAATCAGTTTATTAATAAAATATGATTAATAAATTAATTAAATACAATTAATAAAATATAATTGATAATTATATTAACTAGCCAGGCGTGGTGGCGCAGGATTGTAATCCCCGCACTCGGGAGGTGGAGACAGGAGGATCATGCAGGTTTGAAACCAGCCGCGCTGGCTTAAGAGACCCTGTTTCGGAACACCACCAAAAAAAATTATATTAAATAAATTATTTAATAATTATATTAAAATATTCCTGCTCTTCTGGGTCCTTTCTATATCTCCTCACAATTTCAACACAGTACTTGCTTTACGTTGTCTACTTTCATGGCTCTGATTATTTTTAGAGCTAATAAGTCCTATGCTCTTTGATTTTTCTACCAACATTTTCATCTGTATATACAAATATATAATGAGCATGCTCTCATTGGGGGTCCAATTTTCAGGATTTATTTTTTAATGCAACATATCCAAAAATGGAATGCTTCAGTTTCCTCTAGCTACTCAAATTTACTCTTATTCCTAAAACCCTTT
Organism: Muscardinus avellanarius; assembly: GCF_963383645.1. NCBI lineage: Eukaryota > Metazoa > Chordata > Mammalia > Rodentia > Gliridae > Muscardinus > Muscardinus avellanarius. The sequence continues at coordinate 107,996,047 of NC_137797.1, read as the reverse complement.
TCTTGGTTTATGAGGTATCTATCACTTGCCCAAATCAGGAGGCTCACAGTCCTCTTTATCTTTTCTTTGTTCCTTTCCTCCAGAAATACCTCTCGATTCTGTTTTGTGGATCTCTGTTGCTACTTAGCCTAAGCCGACATCATTTCTCAAATGAATTATTCCTACATCTGACTTCCAATCTCTTGATCTCATCTTCTATTTAAAGCATACTTCATATTGATGTCAGAATTAGTCTTGTATGACATAAATCTATTTATATGACTCCCATTCTTATCGGAATTCCTTGAACTCTGTGAGAAGTCCAAGCTTCTTACCTGGCTCAAGAGACCATAGAACAATCTAAAAGTTTCCGCTTTGTGTCCTAGTACAATTCTACTATATTAAATTATCCGCCATTCTCTGAACCTCCGTAACTGTGAATATACTAGTCTTCCTTCTGAAAATTTCTATGAATATTTCAAGTTAGAATGAAATTTCTTTGTGAAGATTTCTTTACTTTCTCTGAAATAATTTGTCTTTCTTCTCTTTGGTCTATATAGCACTTACTACTTAATTATAGTATAGGCACGTTGCATGGTAACCTCTTGCTTAAGTCTCCCCCTACAAATTGGGTGTTTTTAGAGACAGTTGCTAAGGTTTATTCTTTTCTCTTTGTTTCAGTAAAGACCTATCTCCTGGTATACATATTTTTACTCAATAAATAAATGGAAAAGATATACCATTATCCATCACTTAATTATCCAGTTGTGAAAGTTTTAGTGGTCTCACTATCACGAGCCAAAAATGGCTTTAGTATACATTAATCTCTACAACAAACAATACAGTAGTTTGGAGCAAATCTGTTTATAAAATTCTTTTTTCAAGAAAACTGATTTGGGAAGCTGAGCATTGCCTTTAAATATTGCTTTTCTTCCTGCAAATCAATATTTATATCCTGTGGGGTGGCAAGTTCTGGTACCTTGTCAAACTTTTGTTTAAGTTCCTGATGTAATTCTCTGACGCCAATTCAGAGCTGCTATTTTTAATCAAATACTTTCCTTGAACTGACTTTTAATTCCTTAGGTAATTTCTACTTGCTATTAGCAGCTGAAGAGTTGTGTTTGCACATCAGGGTTCAGGAAAATCACAGCCATCTGCCAAGAAGCATAGACCTTAGCCCCAAGTCTCTATTATCCTGACAGCTCTACCTTCTCTAATGGAAGTATTGGTACCCAGTGAGCACTCTGCTGGCATTCAGTAGTGGAAACATTAAACCCTCCGGCCTACTCTAGGTAAATTAAATTTCCTCATGTCTCTTGTGAAAGATAAACTCAAAGTTGGCGGTCAATCTTCTGTCAGAATTAAGTAAACAACCGTATTAAAAATTCTCCAAGGCTGAAAATGGAACACACCAGTTCTCAAGAGGTTAAACCATTTAAAAAACAAGAATTTTTAGAAGGAGTGAAAACAAAATTACAGAATTCTGAAGAACTCGCCCTGACGACTCGCTTAACAAGCACATACTGGTTGTTCTGGGAAAAGTCAGCTTTTGAATTTGGAGGAGTTGAAAGGTTCATCTGTGGAAACAGCTTGTCCTCAAGGTTTTTTAATAGTTCAGTTAAACCGAAAGTGGGAGTCACAGGATGAAGACAGTGGAGAGATCTCAACCTTTTCAGGGACCTTATTTGGTGCGTGATAAGTAAAGTTCCAGTGTGCACATAAACTGATATTTCACAAAGTTCCCGAATGAAGTTTAATGAGCACTCCTTTACTTTAAAACCAGTCCCTACAACCTCTGCTTATTAAAATCTGATGATTCAGGGGGTAAAAAAAGACATTACAGAGTGAAGTACAGAAACTTCAGACCACGATCAAATAGGTAAGCACTGCTATTTACAATAAAAAGAACTGTTTGGGGATAGTCAATCTATTTAATATGCAAATACCCAAGAGTGTGCTGCAGAAGGCTGTAAGCTCAGGAGATCTGCTCTCAGGAGTCGGTGCCTGGACTTGACTCTCAGCTCTTCAGCTGCCGAGGTCACAGGGGCTAACTTAACCTCCACAAGCCTTGTGTCCTCATAGGTAGAACTGAAATAACCACGGTGTTTGCCTCAGAGTTGTTGTGGGTGATAAATGGAGGCAGTTCTCAGGGGCATGAAGCAAAAATCCGAGCTTTACATTTAAAACATTGAGTCAAACAGATCTTTAGGATCTCTTTCTGTAGAGGATGGCGGTCAGTTCACTGGGATTTGAGGATATCCACGTTGACCCCTGTTCATCCTCTCATAAGTAGATAAACAAAGTGGTATCTTAATCTTCATTCTATAAAAATTGGTGTAAGAAATATTCCATGCACATTACAAAACAGTTGACATTCAAATGTTTGTAAATAATGCATAGGCTAAGGTACATCTAAATAAATCAGTGCTTTTCTATGAAGCTGACCCTTAGGAAATTTTAGAAATTCATCCCATTAGAAAATTATGCTTTCAAGATATTACAGAGGTTCACAGATTTTTCCTTTCCTATTATTATTATTATTATTATTATTGTTATTTGGTGGTACTGAGTTCCTGGAAACCCTTCTACCTCTGGGCTACACTCCCAGACTTATTTTTATATTTTTCATTTGGAAACAGGGTCTCTTAAGCCAGCAAGGATGGCTTCAAACCTGCGTGATTCTCCTGTCTCCGCCTCCCAAGTGCGGGGATTACAAGTGTGCGCCACCACGCCCGGCCTCCTTTCCAATTATTTTGTTAAAAAACGTTAAGCAACTTTTTTATGATACTGATATTGAACTCAGAGGCATTCTACCTCCAAGCTACACCCTCAGTCCTATTTTATTCTTTATTATGAAACAGGAGCTCACTAAGTAGTTGAGGCTGGCCGCCCTCCTGCGATTCTCCTGTCTCAGCCTCCCAAGTACTGGAATTACCAGAGTGTGCCAACACACCCCGCTAGCAGCTTTTTTGAGATACAATTCAAATTCCATAAATTTACTGCATTGAAAGCACATGATTCAATGGTTTTAGCAAATCCCAGATTCATGCAACAGTAACCACACACACACACACACACACACACACACACACACACACACCCTTATATTTATTAGCAGTAATTTCCCATTTTCTTCCAACATGCCCTGGCCTCAGTTATCATGGCTCTATACTGAGTCTGTCTAGAATTGCTGATCCTACACATTTCACATAAGTAGCACCATTTAACATGTGCTGGATTGTGACTGGCTTCTCTCACATAGCAGACGGCTTTCAAGGTTCATCCACGTAGGAGTATATATTAGTATCCATTCCTCTTTATTAATTCGTAACCTTGCATTGCATGAGTAGACATTTTGTTTATCTATTTATTAGTTGATAACCATTTGGATTAGTTCTGCCTTTCTGGAGATTATGAACAGAGCTGCTATGAATGAACATTTGTGTCCGAGTTTTTGGATGGATGCAGTTTTCATTTATCTTAAGGGCAGAATTATGGGGTCATAAGGTAAGGCTATGCTTATCACTTAAGAAACTCCCACACTGTTTTATGATGTGACTACCCATCTTATCTTCCTGTCAGCATATATGAGGTCTGAAATATCTTCATTTCATCACCAACAAATTTCTTACACGCTCCTACCTTCTCTCTCCTCTCTCCCTCTCCCTCTCCCTCTCCTTCTGTGTGCCTGTTATTGGGGATTGAAACTAGGGACATTCTACCTACACACACACACACACACACACACACACACACACACACACGAATGAATGGAAATCAGCTAAAAATCATTTCTCTTTTCCCACCACAGAAATATTAGGAACAGCACCAATTTGTAAATAAGCCATTTAGAAGTCCTTCGGGTTGCCCCTGTCCCACTCCAGGCGCAGGGTGGAGTCGTGCATCTCAGTTTCTTCTTGCTCTAGAGATTTTAGACCTGCAGGATGTCAGCGAGCTGAGGCTCGCAAGACTGAAGTCCATATCCCTTGGCTCCAAGAGAAGGGCTGCTTCTGCTGAGCAGCAAGACGTCATTAACCCTTCTCCCCATTTCATTCTGAAGAAGGTCTGGAGACCATATAAGGTGTTGTTTCTTCTTCTTCTTCTTCTTCTTCTTCTTCTTCTTCTTCTTCTTCTTCTTCTTCTTCTTCCTCCTCCTCCTCCTCCTCCTCCTCCTCCTCCTCCTCCTCCTCCTTTTTCTCCTCCTCCTCTTCCTTGCCTTCCCCTTCCTCCTCCTCCTCCTCCTCTTCCTCTTCCTCTTCCTCCTCCTCCTCCTCCTCCTCCTCTTCTTCTTCATGTTCTTCTCCATCATCATCATCATCGTCGTCGTCATCATCATCATCATCTTGTTAATTCTACTCTAATATAAGCAGGGCATTTTGCCACACTTTGCATATTACAATAGCAAAAGATATAACCCTATTTAATTTTTTTTTCATTTTGAGAGGGGGAGGAGTAGGGTTTGTTATTTTCCCCTAGTTAATTCTTTTTGTTGTTATCTCTTTAAGAGCAACTACATTTTTCATTTAAGAAGCTTCGGTCATTGATTATATTTGAAATTTAGTGTAAGGCACAATTAGAGCTTAGCTGTATTTAAAATGTATGTTCATCACTTACATTGTTTCTAAAAGTAATATTCGTAGCTGTTAAAATGGGGGACAAAATAGCTGTTGAATTAGTTATAAGGTATTTATACTTCTCAAAGAAGTTCTTTTTAACCGATAACATTCCTGCGTGTTATACAATTAATTCTTACCTGGAAGTCAAAAGTCCAAGTGCCTCTAAAGGGTGAGAAAATGTCCATCTTCCCAAGAGGCTGTGCATTTCTGAAACCGTCCTCTCATCCCATCCTGGGGCACTGCCCAGGATCAAAGGCAGGGAGCAGTTTTCATTATTGCAGTAGGAGCGGTAGAACCACAGGTATCTTCTCTTTTCCTCCGAGAGTCTGAAAAACCAGATTAGAAACCGTGAATTTCTGAATTTTGCTGCTCTGGCAAATGTCGTTGTGAATGCACAGTACCCAACCTGATGACTTAGAATTTTGTTTTGACTTATTTCAGAAAACCAGGCCTTTATCTGGAATAGCTTTGATAGGTTACTTTGTTAGTGTATTTCCTACTAGCTCTGTTCTTTTGTAGAAAAGTAAAAATTAAAAAAATAACCTTCAGTTCAGATAATTCACAATTGTTTTCCTCCTTATTCTTAACACTTAAAAAAAAAATAGATGGCATATTAGTTGGCAATCTCTCTGTCTTCTCCAGGGCAGAGTCCTGTTGATCCCAATCTTGTGACATGCTCTGTTTATAGGGTATCATCAACTTCCTTAACAAATTAACTTATACCCAAATGCCCCTGTGGAAAATAATGGGGCATATTTTAAAGATGAGATTCCTGCCTCTCAGAACAAGTTTCACCCGAGTGCAGAAAAGTCTCTGCCGCTAAACTTCACAACAAAGATCTCTATTGATCCCTGGGCTCCGGCTTTCACTTTTCAGAGTTCACTGGCGGTTTGGGGTAGAAATGCCAATAATGGCAGTTTCTGATATTCTGCATCTGTGCCCTGGAGATCGGGCCAGCAGGAGCTCTCAGGCCAGAGAGAGGGCCGCAGGCTTCCGTACAGGCCATCCTTTTGTGCACACACACTAGCAAAGGCATCCGAAGCCCGGTTCAGACAGAGGGCAGCCCCCCTCACAGGACAAGGCCTGCCTGTGAGCCCAGCCCGCCTCGCTGACACTCCACAGCCCAGCCGAGGCCTACCGAGAGGGGAAGGAGGAATACTGAGGACTTTAAAGGTCAGTGCATCTCTCTACATGCTTCTGCAGTCATCTCACTTGTAAAAATGAAAATGTAGAAGTCTAGACGATTGCTAGGTGTGTTTAGATCTTCCTTTACATTTTGTTACTGCCATCCCTATAGGAAGATTCTAGAAAAATAAAATCAGCATTGAGATTACTAAAACATATTGCTCTGATCAAATACCTATCCCTCCTTCTCCTCCTCCTCCTCCTCCTCCTCCTCCTCCTCCTCCTCCTCCTCCTCCTCCTCCTCCTCCTCCTTCTTCTTCTTCTTCTTCTTCTTCCTCTCTCTCTCTCTCTCTCTCTCTCTCTCTCTCTCTCTCTCTCTCTCTCTCTCGTACTGGGATTAAACCCAGGAGCATTCTACCTCTGAGAGTCACCCCCAGCCTTATTTTAAAAAAATATTTTTTATTTGTACATTATGGTCTTACATCTTGATGGGGTAAATGATGTTGGAGGCATACATGCACATATCACCCAATTAGCCCTCATGCAATTCCCCCCCCATTCCCTCCTTCTCCCTCCTCTTTATTTTGAAACAGGGTCTCACTGAGTTGCAGAGGGCCTCACTAAGTAGCTGAGGCTGGCCATGAACCGTGATCTTCCTGTCTCAGCCTCCCAAATGCTGGGATTACAAGTGTGCGCCACCACTCCCGGCTAATCCTTCTCTTTAATACTGAATGACTGTTTTATTATTTTGTTTTTGTTTTTGTTTTACTGAAGCATGATTTACACAAAAGGAAATGTAGACATTCAGCTCAATACATTTTGACAACTGTATTAACAAGTTCCAATCCCTACTAAGATAGAAAATAGTGTTTTCATGTCACCAAAGGCCAAGCACTGGTATGGTTTCTTTGATTTTATTTTATGATTGATTGATCTTATCTCTTTAAAGTGGAGTCATAGAGTGCACACTGCTTTATTTGTGGCTTCTTTCCACTTATATAATGTGTTTGAACTTATTTCTATATTTGAGTGTGTTGGTAGTTTATTTGTTTTAAACTAATGAGTGTCATTCCTTTATATGAATACACCACAATTGGCTTATTCACTGTCCCATCTCATGGATATTTGTTTTGTTTCTTTTCTTGGAATTTTATAAACAAAAGTAGTTGGAACATGGTGTGTATTTTTACAGATGTGCTTTTTATTTCTCCAAGGACAAAGCTAGAAGGAGAATGCTTGGGTTCCAAGTCAGATATTTACCTTCTGAAGGAACTGTAAAGGTGTTTTTCAAGGTGACTGTAATAAACTTTTACATTTGTAACTGAAGGGTATGGCAGTTCCCATTGTACCACATTTTTGAGAAGTTTTAATTTTTTTCTTTTTAGTATTATCCATTCTCATGGGTATATAGTAAAATGATATTGTGGTTCTAATTTCTACTTATCTAATATATAGACAATTATTCATTTGCATTGTATTATATTATCTTTTTCTTGAAGTGTCTATCTTACTCATTGGTTTCATTGATATGATTTCTTTATATACTTTATATATTATATATATACACATTTATATAAAATGTGTCATTTAAATGATTCACAGCCTATGCTTGTAATCCTAGAACTTGGGAGGCTGAGACAGAAGGATTGCAGGTTTGAGGCCAGCCTCAGCAACTTAGACCTTCCACAACTTAATGACACCCTGTTTCAACATAAATAAAATAAAATAAAATAAAATAAAATAAGGCTGGGGTGTAGCTCAGAGGCATGACCCTGTGCCCAGTCATCAATAACACACACACACACACACACACACACACACACACACACACACACACACTTGTGGATATTTTTGTCAGAATGTGATTCATCTATTCATTTCCTCAGTAGTGACTTTGGTTTTAAAATTTAATTAGTCCAATTTTTGGACTAATTTTGGACTAATTTTTGGACTAAAATTGTAAATTTTAGAACAGCATTTTTCTCTTTTTATCTTAGAAAACTTTACCCATCCTAATATCCATTGTCCTAGGTTTTTATAGTTCTAGACTTCACATCTGGGAAAATGATCCATTCTAACTTAGGTTGTGTATGTGGTCTGGAATAGGCATTGCATTTTTTATGTCTCATAAGAATATCCATTTTCTGAAAAAGTAAGTTTTAATTTACTGCTTTGGTGCCTTTGTAAACTACACTGAATGCACACGTGGCCCGCCGGGCTCTCTGTCTACACTCTACTCCACTGACCCGCTTGATGATCCCAAAGCCAAACCCACGTTTCTCTTAATTGTGAATTCATGGAACATAAAATTGGGCATATAAATTCCCCAAGGTTGCTCTTATTCTTATAACTTCTCCAAACGCTAATTATCTATGAATTAATTTTAAAATACAATTTTTAAAAATTGGCTTTTTTTATATTTGGCCTCAATACTTCTCTCCTCTCAGCCTTGTCCACAGTCCTCTGCTAATGACCGGTACTGTACCACAGGCCACATGGCTCGATTCTTATTTTTAGGTTATTTATTTAGTTAGTTAGTTTGGGTCTTTAACATGGATACTATCTATTGTCTGGCTCACTCTTTGTGTGTACAATGCAATTTATGACACTCATTCACTGATGTGTGTGTGTGTGTGTGTGTGTGTGTGTGTGTGTGTGTGATTGTGGTTGGTGATATTGGGGCTTGAACCCAGGGGCATTCTATCTCTGAGCTATTATTCTCCGGTCCAATTTTATTATTTTTTTAAATTTGAAACAGAGTCTCACAAAGTTGCTGAGACTGGCCTCAAATCTGTTATCCTCCTATCTTAGCCTCCTGAATATTGGGATTACAGGCAGACACCAAATACCCGTCCTCCTCCTCCTCCTCCTCTTCCTCCTCCTCCTTCTCCTCCAACATCCTATCATTTCACCAAAACTACATTCTCCTTTTGTGACTCTAGGCCTCAAGGTTAGCAGCCATGTTAACTACGATACCTAATTAGCTCTGGTCCCACCTGTTCTATTCTGGAAACAGGTATTTCATTTGTGTTTTGCTTATATTATGGTTAGTTACATCAGCAGGATTAGTCCGGTACTGGGTATACCCTTCATGGTGAAAAGGAGGCATTCCACTGCTTTCAAAACAAATGTTTTCAGGTGCTTCATTCTGAGGTCTTTCACACATTGGGAACCATTTTTTTTTTTTTTTTGGTAGATGTTAAATTTTTTTTCAATGTTTAATTTTTACAAAAAGCGCAGGCGAATTTTAATTGAATTTCACTGGATCTGAATGTTCTGTCATTACATTTCATCAATTCAAAAGTAGGAACAATTACAATTAACTCGCCAATTAAAGGATACGATGTCAAAAGACTTAAGCCATCAAACTAAGTGATACTTGGAAACTCAAGTTAATCTGATTCTAACACAAGTTTCAACACATTGCAGGCTGTCCTCCATCTGTTTCCACAGTCCAGAATGAAACTGTACTGTGCTGAGCATGAATAATTATAGTTAAGTGGGCGAAACAGAAGTAAATGTTGCTTACTTTACGTACACTATTAACGTAAATAGAAACTGAAGTATACAGCCAGTAGAATTCACTGTGGTTAATTTAAATACACAGATTCTAATATTTAAGGGTAGTTCATGTTAACTTTGTTGTGTTCAATCTTCTTTTATGAAGATACTGATAGTTTCAAAGCAGTGCCTCCTTTTCCACAGAAAAGAATTCTCCATTACAAATGCATTCGCCTCTTACAAATGACACCATCACTAAACCGCAAGGTCTGATATTTTTGGGTAAGAAGTAGAAGGACGGCATTGCACTCACTTAAGACGGCCATAGTCTAGTATGACAATGGATTGTCAACATCTGTGCCATGAGGACTCTGGCTCTCCCACCATCTTTGGTCCATAAAGTAACTTTTTATACCAGACGCTGTGCAAAGATACTTTAGTCTATAGCTTCCCAACGTGGGAGATACCTCCCACCAGATGGTGCTAGAACAGAATAGAGGTAGAGGTACCTACAAGAGTGCAAATGTGTCACTGCGTCTTCTCTTTATTTGCTCAAAGAAGGTACATTTTCAGGGGTAGAAAGGAAAATAAGTTTGGTAACCTCTCCTTAGTTCTTATGAAAAATATATATACATATAAACACACACACTCAAACAAATGGTGTGTGTGTGTGTGTGTGTGTGTGTGTGTCTGTGCAGCCCTTTCTTAGTTTTAGGCCCTTAGCATGTTGTTAACGAGCACAATCAACCGCGACTTACATATTACAAAATATTAAACACCGACGCCACTAACCACCTTCTAATTCTTCCAGGGATTCTGGTTTTACTTAGAGGATTACTGCTCAACAAAATCTAAGTCCTTACTTAGTAATTTACTGCAAGGAAAGTGTGATTAATTTCTGTGCTCTTTTAATTTGCCAGGATAATTAAATTTTCCCTTTTTTTTCTGTTTACTAAAATAACTCCCAACCTACTTAAAGCTGGCTGACCAATGGCTTATCATCCCTCTGCTGTTCCACAGCCAAACCCTCTCTGCTGGTTTTTGAACTGAACGATTTCAGAAACCTTTTACTCTTCCTTAGTCTAAAGTGTAAGTTTCTGAGCTGGTCAGGAGAGAAGCTCTTTAAAGGCTCACACCATGATTGAGTGGGTTTCTGTACATTACTTCATCATCCGACAGGTAAGACTTTAGGAAATGAAGGAGTGATGGGGAAGGGAGGCTCACAGGCTGAAGACAGAGCGCTTCAGTGTGACGGATATAGCACCGTGCACAGCAGACGATGTTCAGTCACAAGGCCGGGGCCACTTACAGCGAGGGGGACTGCTTCTGGGAAAGCCTGGCAATATGTCTTAGGCACTCCTTTGGAGGTTCTTCGGGATGAGCTCCACCCTCTCCAGCATCAGCTTTCACAAACTTCCACCCAGTAGCTGGGAAATCAATCTGAAATAAAGAAATGATTTACAGTGGCTCAAAGGAAGGTACCTCCAAATGCACTATTCATTTAATAATCTTATGCTATAATTGTAAAAACTAAAATTAATTTCTGTTTTTTTCTATGTTATTTATTGCTTGGAAACAATTTTTAAAGTTTGACCTTGGTATTTCAATATATATGCTATTGGTCAGTTTTTATACTATATATTTGTGTTGTAATGTCTGACGTTTATTTCTTTCTTGCGGGTCTGAGGATGGAAACCAAGGGCATTCAACCTCCGAGCTATGCACCTGCCCTATCTGTTATTATTTAATTTGAAACAGGGTCTCACTAAGTTGGGGAGGGCCTACTAAGTAGCTGAGGCCGGCCTCGATCAGTGATCCTCCGGCCTCAACCTCCCAAACGCTGGGATTACAAGTGTGTGCAACCACGCCCAGCTACATATGAACTTTATAAAGCTAACTATGACATATTTTTATTTAATACTGAAATCATATCCTTTCTACGTTTTAAAATGTCTTTCTATTTTGAAATAAAGAAATTTCTCATGTTACCACTTGGAAAAATTAAGTTTCTCTATGTTTTCAAGCCCCCAAGTCTGTGAAACATCTTGTAGACACGAGTGAGTTGTACTATGGTAACGACCTCTTTTGCGAGTACATTTATATAATGGAATAGAATATTTTTGCTTGGCTCTGTAGTTCAGATTTATAGACAGGGCTAGAGTCTAGGCTCCCTTTCATCATGATGCAGTGTGCTGTCAATTAAGACGTGTTTCACTGGTGCTCTGATTCTAGTAAACAAAGCAACAGTTAACATAAAGTACTGCTCCGAACTATGTACACAAGCTGGGTATTTTAGTACCGCATAATGTTTTCTTAAGGTTATCCTAAAATTTAAATATTGGGAAACCCGAATAATTTGTTCTACTCTGTTGGATTATGTTAGGTTAAAAATTTGGAGAAGATTGGGAAGAGGGTAGACTGTTTGAGTTCTGGTTTGGATTACAGTTGAATCGACTGGAGTCCTTAAGTAGTTGAGAGGGGCTTAGTACCTTTCATCTAGAATCCCTAATATTTGTCACAATTCTTATTTTGGGTATAATCTTTGCATTGGATTGTAATAATCACTTCAAAACGATAAAAGAATCAAGTGACGGAGAAGCTAACGCAAAGCAATGCTACAGTCAACTGTTCCTCTAGACAGTGACTGATCTTGAAAGCTTGACTTTAGTTCCTTGGGTGGAAGTCCATCTAGCACTAGCTTTTCCCATGTTACTCTTCATGCTGTTATTGTTAGGAACTTGGGAGCACAAACACTAGAAAGAGTATTTCATGAGCTACAACAATTTTATGTCAGACCTGAGTAAATACCAAGGGGAAGAGGTGAGGAAAGTGGATGATAAGAATGCCAAATGTCCCTGGGTACAAACTCAAGATAAACTCTTTGATATGTTTTTCTTAGCAAATAATCTTTACTTCTAACACATGAGCGAACTCTTATGTCAAATTATATTTTTGTGAATTATGGATGAAACAGTTTACTGATTTGAGAGCCACTGACAGAAAACATTGGAATTTCTTTTTTTTTTTTTATACTTAGAGCATTGCAATTGCAGGCTGGGGTATAAAATTATAGGAATATACATGCACAAAAACATTTGGCAAATCTCCCGGCCCCACCTTTTCAGCCACCATTCACTATAACATTTTATAAAAGAGAAGTTCCTGAATAGTATTTGTTAATATATTTGTTTACGGCACTTTTGAGCCCCTGGGATTATGCGACATATAAACATAATAGTATTGGGAGAGAGGGCATCAAGTACAGTTTAAGTGTATACCATTTATTTTCAATAAAAAATAAATAGATATAGTAGTATCTACTGCCATCAGAGAGCTTATTGGTGAGTAACAAGTAAAATTGGAAACACTAAATACACAGTACTTCAAAACTGAGCCTCAAGTCAATAATGAAAACATATGACTCCATTTCCTTTCCCATGATTCTGGATGATTAAGCTTGGCCTTAGCCTCAAACTTCTTTTACAACTAAAAATTATGGGGTGTTTCCTGTAGGCTACAGGAAAGCATTCATAGGTGATCATCCTACCTCCTCTGTCTCAGTGCTCCACACTTGACCTTGATGTCGTATGTTTCATGAATCCCTTCTACTCCCCTTCTCATCTTTCCCCATTTGCATTTGGCCTTCATGGTTTCATTCCTCATAGGATGATTCATGATGGAGAACTGCTAGAGGAGTTCCTGTGGATGTTCCTAGTGTCCACTTCCTACAAGCATGCCCCTTAGGCGACGCTGGTCCTAGCTCGGAGCCCATGATGCTGTCCGCATAGTCAAAGATCTTGCATCTGGACTCTGAGTGAATTTGAGTCTTAGAAAGCCAGAAGCTTTATGGCAATTCAGAGGAAGAAAAGGTGGCAATTGTGATACATCTCCTGAAAATATGGTAAAAGAAGGACCCAAATGGTGGTTTTGGAGAGAGGAAATAAAGCATCTTTGCTAGAATTGAAAATGCATGTCATGTGTTCTAAGGACCTGGTGACAAAGATAACACTCGTACCTCTCCCTGCTGTTTCTGCTCTTGGAGAATGAGAATGTAATAAAATGTTAGATGAAAAAAAAATACCGTGAGTGACTAAAGAGCTAAGATCTGGGATCTGCGCGAAGGTCCACTTAGACAAAAGGCAGGAATGAGCGTCTGACAATCGGGGTCAGAGAAGCAGGCGGGTGCTGAGTTAAAAAAATGTCCATGAGTTGTCTTATTGTAGTAATCAGAAACATAAACACATATAATTAATTTAATAAATACTTGGGAAAAATACTTTCAAAGCCATCAGGGGTCTCTCAGTCAGTAGAAAGAAAGATAATATGGTCGACGGTTGATAAAAGTGTTACTGGGTTTACGTGGACACAGAAGAAGGACACTTAGCCTAGCATGGAGTGGGTAATGGCAGGGTTCCATGAGGAGGGTCCATGGATTGTGAAATATGGCTGGCATGCAGACAGGGCTGGGCAGAGGACAGTGAAGGGGAAGGGTGAGTGTATTCCAGACAGGAAAAAATATTCACATAAGGTAAAAGCACAATGTGAATGTCAGAAAGTATAGCATTTTCAAAGTTGCTGGAGCTTGAAGTGTCACACAGGTACTGGCTGAGACGGGATGGGAGCCAGCCGCGCTGTGGGCTTGACCTTTTCTCCCAACTCGTCCTGAGTCGTTAAGGAGTGGAAAGAGAAACATGGCAGGTTTGGATCTAACTCTTAGAAGGCTCATTCTTGTGACTACTTAGATTTTGAATTCAAGAAGGACAAAGTAAGCAACAGAAATCAACTGTCCCAAAGGTGAGCCTCCCCTCTTCTTCAAAATAATACCAGCAATTCTTTATGTCTATTCAGGTCCCATGTGAATAGACGCACCTACTTTCCTTACCTCCTCTCTCTTCCTTCCACCCTGTTTAGTTCATACTAAATTTATTTCTCATGTTTTTCTCAAGTTCCTCTTACTATCTCACCTTTATGCCTTGTTCCACCAACCCTTCCTGTGTCACAACTGAAGATAAAAAAGCTACCAAATTATATAGTTATAGTGAGATATAAAGTGTCTCCTCAAGAGCTAATTTATCCAGGTTTGGAGCTGAGATAACTGAGTCATGAGGGTCGTAATCCCAGCAGTAGATGCATCCATTGTAACGAATTTACCTGGGTGGTGACCCAGGCCGAGTTTGTGGGAGTTGTGGCCGGGGAGGTGGTCCCTGGGGCTGTGGCCTTGGGGATTAGATATGGTTCCTCCACCCTGCTCTCTCTTTTGTTTCTGGCCTCCATGATGTGAGGAACACAGCCCATGTGCTCTTTTTCTCTGCCCCCGGCACCATTGCCCTGAGATTCGTGGTCCCCGGCCTCACCTGGACTGAAGTCAAACCCATGAGAAAATGAATCTTCTTTCCTCTAAGCGACATGGTCAGGTCTTTAGATTACGGTTGTGAGAATGCTGAGCAGTTTAAAAAGAAAAACCATGTGCTGCGTGAAATATCATGTGAAACCTCACAAATACATACAATTTTGTGTTAATGAAAAATTTTTTGAAAATTTTAAAGAGATGGAGAGCCCACTATTCTGATTTTGTCATGGCATCTTTGTACTGAATTCCTACATGGTACCACATAAATACATACAATTAAAATAGTAATGATTTATACAAAAAATGAAAAATGAAATGTACAAATGAAATATAGCTCAAAATAGCTGCTTGAGAGCCGGGCATGGAGGCATTAGCTTGTAATTCCAGCAATTTGGGAGGCTGAGACAGGATTGTGGTTCGCAGATGGCCTCAGCTACTTAGTGAGGCCCTCTGAACTCAGCAAGACCCTATTTCAAAATAAAGAATTAAAAAATAGAGCTAGGAGTGTAGCTCAGAGGAAGAATGCCCCCTAGATTCCATCCCTAGTACTGAAAAAAAAAAAAAAAACTGCTTGAGAATGGCAGTAGCCAACAGGGAAAACCCTGAAGTGAATGAGGGATTGCAGAAGTCCTAAGAAGGAGACAGGGAGAGAATAGCCAGGGAGAATTGTGAGCGGAAAGACAGAAGGTCATAGCATCAGCACCAGAGGAGGTGGCTGTTCAGAACCAGGAGAGAAGCGATAAAAATAAGAAAAATTGTGGTTAATTTAGACATTAGTGGGGAGGTAAGGAAACAGAGAATTACATAATAGAACATTAACACGTACAAAACAACTCTGCTCTTAGTCCTTAGAAATGGGATAGTCATTCTACTGTTACATTTCTAAAGAATTTGAGGGAGACCCAGGCTAAGGGAGTTGAGAAATATTCTGATTATCTGTCACCATTTCTGAACCCAGATCAACTTTACTCTGTCCTCAGATTCTGGGTGATACACCAATCACAGGATGGGACAGAAAATGTTGAGTTGCAGGAATCATGTTCCGTGACGTATCACATCTCTTGCTGAACTGGGTTGGCTATACTGTGGGGACAACCACTCTACTAATAAAGACAATCAGAGAAGTAGAGTCCCTCCGGAGCCAGAGAGGCATGGTGGAATCCTGTCGATGCAGAGGGGAAAGGCTAAGTGACTTCTCTAGGTCATAAAGTTTTCTATTAAAAAAGTGAAGATTAGAATCTGGAGTTTCTCTCAGCCTGACTGCTTCCCCTGAGAGCTATACTCATTCTTTCACAAAACCACTGGCAGCAGAATTTGCTTCTAACTCTCTCTTCCTCTCATCATCTTTCGGTTAAAAAATAGTGCTGGAAATTTAGCTGGGTCACAAGATAGATTCTGGTTACTAATGGTTTTGATTCTACTACCTCAAATACTATTATTTTATTTTGTGTCTTTCAATGTCAATTTAAAAACATGCCACGATGTTCCCCGAATAGCTCTACCACTTGAAATTATTTTGTAAAATTGGGTGATTTAATTTTGCCTAGTGTTGAATGATTATTATAGGCTCCAATCCTTTCCTGTTTTTGAAAGATGGATTCTATTATGGGTCTAGATTTCAACTTGGAAATCTGTGCTGCTGTTGAATATTTGACACTTTTCTTCAGAATCTTCTTGCTAGAATCAGTGTTCCTAAAGGAGTTATTCACGCCCTTTGAGAGGTACAAGAAGAGCCTCATCTCTTCATCTCTCTTACTTCTTATTCCACCTTTATAGCCTCAAAAAACCTCCAGTCATAAATGGGTACCCGCAGCTTCCTGGTTATAGTTAGATAGGAAGACAGACTTTGTTAAAATGAGGTGGTTTGGATCTAGCAGGAAGTCTCATTAAAAACACTCATGCAATTTTTAAAGAAAGATAGCTGATACCTACATTTGGATACTTTACAAGTCTACATAAAATGCAGCGTATCCCACACTCAGCTCATCCTGTCACTCTCTTGAACATGGTCTGTTCTTTCTCTGCATCATTTTTCTTAAAACTAAAGATATTTCTCAGGAACTCAAGTTTTTGTTTCCTTATTTATTCCCTTTGTAAAGTTGTGCCCCTTTCCGTTTAGGATAGTTGTGAAAACCTACGACTTAACTTTATTTTCCTTAGTTTTGACCCTGTGATCTTTAGCTTAGAGCACTAAGATGTTTTTTATTAAGTGTCCACATACTCTATCATTTTATTTTCTAGGATATTGTCTACATTATTTCCAGAACTACTTCCTATGACTCACTGCCCAGATAATCATGTCCACTGTAGTAAACAATCTACTCCCTTAATCATTTCCCACCATTCATCACTGTTTGGCACATAATGTCTTCTTTATCTTAGTTATCTTGCCATATTTTGAAACTAACACTGCCTTTCTGAATCACTGTTTTTGCACTGTGCAGTCCTTCATGACTGGATTTTTCTTGCCCCAACACACACACACACACACACACACACACACTTTAATCAGTTGGTAAGAATTTGCTGCTCAATCTAACCAGGGCATTTAAAGATCAAGCGCTCTTGGACTCAGTTTCCTGATTTCTTCCATATTGCTATTACTTTCCTCAGAAATAGCCATCGCTTTCCCCATTGGGCCAGTGCCCCTGCAACAGCTATAGCATTTGATACACTGCATCAGGGTGAGCTGTGAAAGTCTGTCTCTCCAGCCATCTTGTGTGTTCTTGGATTGCCTGGACCAGCCTTTCCTATTTTTCTATCATTGTTGTGTGTTTATCATAATGCTTTGTGCCACCAGCATTTTGCTATTTGTCATTGGGAGAACATGTTTATCGGGTTTATGGTGACTTTTCTTTTTGCCCTGTTATTATAGGATATCTGCTGATCGGTCATGACGGGTTGAGTGGGACATGCCAAGATAAAGTGAGTCTTTAGATGCAGTCTGGTAGGACTTTCCTTTGCCATAATATAAAGCCACATTTGTATAGTATTAATTTGTTCCTTCCATTTCCAACAATTTTCTGTGTCTCTTTCTAAACCTTATTACCAACACCCTAACCCCAATCCTGTGAGTTTAAGCCCCGCCACTACTAGCTTCCTCTAGAAAGCAGTGATCTGTAACTGAGAGCAATTTTTACCAGAGCATATTTAACAGTATCTGGAAACATTTTTAACTGTCAGAATTGGGGAGGGGCTGCTGGAGCTCAGGGATGTTATCAACATCTCATGATGCATAGGGACAGGTCAGCTTCCCACTACAAAGAACTATCCAGTCCAAGATGGTGCTGATGTTGAGAAACTCTATTCCAGAGGCACCACCCAGGTAGCAGCTCCTAGTTTCTGCTGGAAAGAAAGTTCGTAATCCCTGCCTTTTCATAGGTGAGAGAATCCTTGCTTCTGCGATCTAACCAACACAATGGACTATTGTCATGAAACGAGGAAAAATCAGCAGCAAGGACCAAATCCTGGAGTCACTGACCACCTTTTATTCATGGTTACAAATTGCTGAAAGTAGGAAGGCCATCAGGAAGAAAATGAAAGTATAATAATAATAAATGGATTATGTTTGCAATTTCTCTCCCACTACTCGGTCGAATTGCTAGTCATTTAGGAAAGGCACAATAGAGGAGATTATAAAGGACCTGGATGAAGTGCAGAGGCGAGGTGAACTACCATGTTCATTACACATACCAAAGCCTGTTTTCAGACAGTGTAAGGAAAAGTGCATGTCCAAAACGAGCATATTGATGGCAGCACTCTACCGCTCCCCCTCGTGATCTCGTCTGATGGAGAAATGGCTTGAAATTGCTCTTATATAAGCCGGAGAAAAGTGCTTTGAGAGTACTGAATATAAAATAAAAGCGGTAGAAATTTCAGGAATCCCAGCAGGCCAGAGGAAGAGAAACTATTAAAAATGTGTGATCCTGGGAGAAATTGTTTCTGTAATTGACCAATAAACGACTGATCAACCAGTGTACTGGCTGCGTGGACTTTAATCTCATAGCTTGGCACATACCTGCAGGGTCACCAGGGATGGCTGGCTTCTATCCCATACTCCTGGGGCTATGAGTTCCAAGGGCGGCTCACTCTGCAGTGTCACACTGAAGAGCAGAGACCCATGAATGGATTTTCTGCAAAAAGATAGCACACAGTTAGACAGAAGTCACTCCAGGAGTGAGGCTCTCAGTATCTGTACCTGTTTTCTTCTGGAATATAGATATAATCAGCAATTTTTGTGGCTTTATTCGGTAGCTAGAGGATGAATATAATATTCCTCAAGCCCGGATGCCAGTTCATAGTTCATTTCTATTATACCACATGCATAGATATTTTCATAGATACCTACATTTATTTTTCCACATGAGAAAATTGTTTCTATAAATGTTTATAACAGATATTATTTATTCACAATTGCCAATGATGACGACTGCAAGGTGAGGTTAAGAATCTCAGATTTATATTTGTGGATTAAAATTGTCCTAACTTGAATAAAGATGTTAACTCTTTCAGGTATTTTTTTTTTCTCCATGAAACAACTAGATTCCCTGGGCATTTGGAGCTATGATTTCTAAATTTACAAAAAGAGAAGATTTAAATTACCATAGCATATGATCTTCAGAATCAAAATAGTCGTGGAACTTCGCAGAGGAAATGTTCTTTCACACAAAAATAGATTATTCACATTCTGGATATTTAAACATTGGTTGTAAATTACCATAGTAAATGAGAATGCATGCAAAAAAGGTATTAAGCAGGGAAGAATTGAGGGATGCTTTTAACAGCTTAACATCCATATCCACAGATCTTTATACAAATTTTAAAAAGGAAGCCATACCTGGCTGTGTATATGAATCAGAATATTGGCAAAATATTCTAGTGTTCACCAAGAACAGCATTTTATTTTAATGTGCCACATTGAAAATGTAGAACTAAAGTTAACAAAATTAAAGTTTATAGAGAACTTTAAAGCAAGTTATTAAGAGCAGCCTGTACTTCCTTCTTGCTATTTAACAGATATGTGAAACATGAAGAAAAGTTCAATTAAATAAAGCTTTTTATAAAAATCTTTAGCTTTCTAAACCCTGCCTTCTGTATTAGTTCCCTATTCAAAAATATGGTCAGAAAGTATCTTCCCAAGGGAATATAATTTGCCAAAATCACTGGGAAAAATTTTTATATGACCTTAGAATATTCTTCTGGAAGGATGAGTTTTCAATCTTATATCTTTTTGTTTTATTCTCATTTGAAAAAATAAGGTTTGGCATAAAAATACCAGAAGATGAGTGTTCAGATGATAAAATTAGTTTAATAGGAACAAAATTAAGAACATCATTAATGTGATTTTCCCTTTTATTTTTAGCAATATATGACCTTCACCCCAAATGTTCTGAAGCATCCATCTGCCTGGGAAGAGATGTTGGTTGACCTTAGACAGGATGTAAGAGGTGGAGGAAGTCAAAGGAGCACATATAACACCAAATTTGGAGACCTCATGATGGAGATAAAGGGACTCTGATAATGGAGTCTGACTGGATCATCCAGCTGGACTCGACCAGAAGTTGTGTGTAAACCTCAGACAGATGTATGCTGCCTATGAGAGCTCAAGCCACCTAGAAAGTACCAGTAAATCCTCTCTATGGCTGAATCACTAGCTAGACTAGCAGTAGGCATCACCTGTAACAACATTCGCCAGCCTAATACCTGGCTTTGACTTAGATATCAGAAGTCATCAGACCGAAGCATCTATTTTTTCCCCTTTCTTTTCTACTCCTGTGTATCTTTTTACCTCAGAAAGAATATCAGAGTGTAAGAAAGCTATCTGAGGAACATTTTTGTTAATCCCAAAGAGACTGCATACTTCCAAGAGCACTACTAAAATTCTGAACCAATAATACCTCATCGTAGACAGAAAGTGTGTTTCTACTCATTACTTAGAGGGTTTTTAGCTCAGGAAGGAGAGTGGGATATAGTATCTGCATGGTTTTATGCACACCTGAGTTGCAGAATGTGTGCTATTTGTGGTCTTACTCTATTTATGCGTCTTGGTCACGCTTTATGCTGAATATCTGAGTGACCTAAGCTGTTTCCTACACAGAAAGAATCTGCTGTTACTGTCTTTAGATAATTAGTGTCTGGATCACAGTCACTTTGGCCCTTAACCCTGAGGCGCACAGTCAGGGCACTTGATATGGGGGTGTGTTTGGGGAGATGCATCAGGAAACAGGGCACAGGGCACTTCTAGCTCCCCAATACAAACTGATACAATATGCACTTTAGAGCACCCTAGTGGAGAGAAATGAGTATTTGGCACCATCTTTAAGGAGTCCATTTGTTCCCTATCAGCTACTTTGCCTTCCAGTAGTAAACTGTGCTTAATCACCTTTTTATACATTGAAAGCTTGCTTTCTGTAGACATTTTATAAATGAAAAATATAAAGATGATGATTAGTACAATTAAGATATGTAGAGAATTAAAACTAAGATGTTGGTGGTCTGGGAAAGAGAATGAAAATGGAAACTTTTTAACACTAGGCAAATGGGGAACACCAATTTATTATTATGATGATTATGATTATTACTATCATTATTATTATTTTTATTACTGTAAAATTCATGGAGTTTCTTGGACAATCTTCATGGTTTTCCTAAGTTTTCATATAGGTTGGGGTTCTACTGGTAGTTGATTACGGAAGATGGTGGTTATGCTGGATTATAGGACTGCAAACTTTCCCCAGAAAAAAACAAATATGAGCTCTTCAGCTATATGATACTTTGAGATATTTGGATATGCCTTTAGAAAAAGGACTAGCCAGCTATCCATAACATTTACAAGTATTTGTTTGGCAATGTCTCTAAGGATGTTTTAGACTTAAATATTTGACATATTTATTGACTAGAAAACCATAATTCAAAGGGAATAGAGCACGAATTATTTAGCTATAGTATTCTATGCATGTATTAGTGGCATTGTGAGACTCTAGACTAGACAAGAAGTGGAACCTGAGTATCTGATGTTTTGGAATTATTTGGGACACAAATAGGTTTCATGCCCAAGAGCAAAACCCAGGCAAAGCTGAGGCAGGAGTCCCTGTAGGTGGTAAGATTTTCCCAAAGTGTTCACTTGTAGGGTATGGAGCCCACGAGCAGGAAACTTTGAGGTCCTAAAACCTGTGAAGAGAAGTCCAATCTGCATCCTGGCTTCTTTTTAGCCACCCTTTACCATGAATCTCTTCATCTGTAAATGAATATTTTGATTGAGTTCTAAGGGTCTTTCTTAGACCAGAAGGAAGGTCAATAAGAAATTAAAAAGGACAATTTTTGTTATTTAATTTAAAAATATATTATATGTATACAAAAATATATATAATATTTTATATAATCATACATATATATGTAAGGACACGATACCGTATGGTCAGGGTGAGCAACTCAGGAAACTGTCTAAACTATCAGACTATTTTGGGATTAAGACTTATTGTAGCCTTTTTTTTTTTTTTGAGATTCTGAAAAAGATTCAAATTTTCCAGGCATTCACTAACCTTGGTAGCTTTGCAATGATTAATTCTCAGGCAAAACTACTGGCCAATAAATTAGAACCCTCAGGGAGGTCTGAGCCTTAGATTTACTTTTTAAGATTCATTCCCAGAAAATTTTATTATTCATTCAGGGTGGAGAATCTGTGTGTTGAAGTGGTTTGCCACAACTTATAAATGCTAAGTAACTACTACAATACTTGTGAACTTAAATTTGGAATTGAGCTCCGAGAAATTGCTGAGCTGAGGATAATAGCTTTGCGCTGCAATGTGGAAACACTTTGAATGTAGATGCGGTGCACGTCTTGTCTACAAAAAGGAAGATCATAAAGTTTTGTTGGCCAGGGTTTCCTTTGTACTTGAGTTATTTTTCTTTTGAAAACTGGGGGTGAGCTTGCATGCTTGAAAATATAAAATTTTATTTTTATTTTTAAATACTATCGATGCATCTGCGACAGATGGATCTGAATTTAATTGCTATTGGTTCTTTGGAAACCCACTTCTGGAAATCATGAAGAAACAGGAAACCTTTAAGAAGCTTATTTTTAGATTCCATGTATGTCGGAAAAATAAAAATAACGATCTAAGTGCTCGTTACAACTGCACATGGCTAGCGTGGGCAATTCAAAATGTAATAAAGATTCAACATCACATGCTTATGAAAAGGGCTCATTTGATGCTCAGGAATGAAATTAAGACACCATGTTGCTGTCATCGGGAAAGATCTGGATCAAATAATTTGGATCAGATTATCCGTAACTTGAAACAATAAGCAAAGTGGGAGCCATAGCCCTCCCTAGACTTCCACCATGATGATTTCTGATGTCTCGAAATATCTGGATTTCTCATGAGACACAGTCTGATTTTTCATGAGATATTTCATGAGATACAGTCTGTTGGAGATATATTCAAATATACTTATTAAAGTACTCTTTGAAGTCAGTTGTGTTTTCTGACATGTTTAACACTTTTCCTTACAAGATTGTCCCAGAGAGTGTCCCTCACAGATATCCACCTTCCATGACTGCCCACCCGTGAGAAGTTTACCACTGGAAAGCAACATTTAACACAACAGCATAGAGAAAATACTTTCACAATCATAGCTGGTTTAAAACAAGCTTTGACGATTACTTTTAAAGACTTGTATAGCTAATACTTATTTATTGGTATATGTAAATTAGTATGTTAGATAATGGGAGAAAATAAAATGCATTGCACATTTATTTCAGTGAATAGCTAGGAATATGATTCTAGAAAAATTCTGGCTTTTAAAAATACTACAAATGAAATGTTAAAGAAACTCATGAGAGGGAAGAACACCTGTACATCTTCTCCTGGCGAGAAAGTAATGAATTCTTAGCACACAGATCAGATTTTTGAAAGGTCTTCTAACAGCAGTGGATATTCCTTTTAAGGGCAAACTGTTTCTTATAGACTTTTGAAATGGTATTTCATTCTAAACCACCTATAGGGATTGATTTTTTCCACTTCAATTTAGTCAACAAACCTATATTGATTGCCTATTTATATAAGGTTTTATGTTAAATAATAAAGATTAGAGAGATAAATGTATGCCCTATCTTGGGAAAAAATCATGTGAAATTAGAGCAAAGCACAAAAAAGTAATAGAGCAACACACACACACACATGCGTGTGCACACACATACACACACACCGGATCATATTTAATCCAATGAAGGGAATTGTGAAGATTTATCATGGTTTGATGATACTCTGCTTCTACTAGTTAGGTGGCTTGGGAATCTAGTCATGATAATAATAATTTAATGATAATTTATTTTCATTGGCTAGTCTTTGGAAATAAAAACTGATGAAGAATTTTCTTAACATTTTTGTTGCCAGATCTTTTTGAAACATAAGGATAGAATCATACTTTATAGCAATTTTAACGTAACAATATAGATTCTAGTGTTCTGAAGATTCTGAATTTCATCATTTGATTCTAAACCAAGTCTTTCTACGTGGAAATAAGTAAGCTGTTTTTGAAATATTTTTCTCTTAATAGCACAGATAAGCATACATAGAATTTATCAACTATTCTAAGTATTAACTGTTCCTAAATTTTGCAATGGTCATTAGTTCTCAGAGAATATATGAACTCATAGTTGGCTTGCTTTTGTGGAAAACTCATGTTTAAGTAACCAAATATTTCTTCTTGAAAATAAAATGTCAGTTAGCCAGTCATATCGCATACTTTAGTTGGAATTTCATGACTTACAGGGTTTTTTTTTTTTTCTGAATGAAAATATTAATCCAAATAATTTTACTTTTGCGGGTCTGGAGATGGAACCCAGGGAAATTTGACCTCCAAGCTACACCCCCTGCCCTATTTTTTATTCTTTATTTTGAAACAGGGTCTCATTAAGTTGCGGAGGGCCTCACTAAGTAGCTGAGGCTGTCCGAGAACCGCGATCCTCCAGTCTCAGCCTCCTGAATGCTGGGATTACAAGTGTGCGCCACCACGCCCAGCTGATTAATCCAAATAATTTTAAATTATGAGCTCCAGAGAAACTGGCTGGTCAGAGAGTAATCAAGATTGGTCATGCCAATACCTTTTCATTGTAAATGACCCAGTGGACAAGCTGAACATGAGGCCTGCTTTTAAAGCCTATTCTACTTTTATGCATTTCAGTTCTGCTTTTAATGCTTATGATTTATATTGATCTACCTTGTTTTAGAACCACATGTCTTCATGAATTTGCCATCATGTCACATACTGAAAAATATTTAGTTACAAGAAAGTCTTACTGAAATGATATCATTATTATACAAAGGACATCCTTACTCATTTGGAAACAGTGGAATGGAGGTCCAGGCCAGTAAATTTGAGTTGTTGGTTTCGTGGCCAATCCCAAACAGCTTTATAGTGAGCATGGATTCCCTTGGAAGTGATTTTACTTCGAGAGGAAAATTGATCCTAAAAGTAAAAGAAAAAAATGAACATGAGCTAGCCAATTAAAATGATATTTTTGTAAATACTTTCTCATAGTAGAATGATCTGGGACAGAATTATTTAACTATTCAAATTGAGATAACCTCTTAAATCTTCTTAATTCTATAAAAAATGAAATATACACATGGTAAGGCAATGAGACTCGTTCAATAAATGAGAATTATACTCCTCTTTGGTGTTCAGGTTTACTTAAAAAAATAATAACTTGAGAATTTACCCTGAAGTTATTGGAAACCCAGGGGAAAGAATGAACAGAGTTGTCTTAGAGATTTTAAAGTAGAAAATGATTTAAAATGGGTTCTAAAGAGTAAGTTGGGCTGTGCATAATGAGATGGAGATTTGGAAAAGAATATTCAAGAAAGGGAAAAGTGCAGAGGGAAGAGCACGTCTTCATAAAAAGATTTGGTACATCTGAGATATGGTGAGTAGGTAGGTCCCTGTGGATAAAACAAGCTGACAGGAGATGTAGTGAAGGATACCATCAGAAAGACAGGCTGTTTGTCAGAATGCTTAAGAACTCTGTGGTCCAGGCAAAGAAATGCAAGCTTTTCCTTAAGGGCAAAAGCAAATACTTGAAAGAGCCAGAAGTATAGACAGTTGTTTATCATGTTAAATTTGGACTCTCCTGGTACTGAGGATGTCCAGGAATTTGAAGGATGATGTACATACCATTCTCGAATACATGTGGGCCAGAGTGCTTCAAGCTCAGATCCTGCATGGATTGTAGACACTGGCAAAACCCCAAAGTGGCTAAGGACAAACAGCTTTGATAGACACTTGTGATGGGGGTGTGAGCCCCTGCCTTGTGGGCAAGGTGACAGGTTGCTTTTGTGTCTTTCTGGGGTCATCTTGGTTGTATAGATATGATAGGGTTCTTTAGCAGGGCCCTCAAGGAAAGTGTGGTGCTTGGGGAAGAGTTATTTATGACATAATGAAATGAAAGAAATATCTTTCAAGAGGCTGAGGCAGGAGAATGTTTATAGAGGATGAAGGTGCTGGGGAGCAATGGTGAAACCGGAACAAACATTGGCCCAAGATGGGACAAATCAGAAGAACAGAATCACCATGAAATGAGAGGTGGCGGGAAAGTAACTAAAGAGCCACGGAGCAGCTCGTCTTGGCCAATACCCAGTGGCGACAGCTGACAGGGGTGTGCACAGACCCCACTGGCCTTGCAGTTCCTTACTGGACTTGGTGTGGATTTGCCTAAGGAAAAGTGATTATTAGAGGGATAATGATGGCCACGGCCTTGGTCCAGTTATAAGGTGTGATGGAGGTTTACCCTGAGGATGGCTTAGGTAGTATGACCATCTTCTCACACAGGGGTTGGCTTCAAATCTGGGTTCTGGGGAGCAGTCCTTAATCAGGTTTTAAATAAAATATCAGTGATGATTATTTTTTTTAGTGTTTGAGTGTCATACAGACTTGGGGGTAAGAGAAAGTTAATTCAGCCCAGTGACCAGAATTAATTTTGAGGAAGCACACGTTTCTCTGTTCAGCAGGCTGCTCCCTGAGATGAATCGGTTAAGAAGCAGGATGATAATATAGCTGCTAAAGGGAAGACAGACAGGAGCGATGTTGCGCAGGTAAAGTGGATAGCTGATGGTTTCCTGGCAGCACAGTAGTACAACAGCACAACAGAGAATTAATGGAGAATTGCAGTTTCCAGATTAGGAAATGACAGATAATTTTAACTGAGAGAAAATAAAGAAAGAGGAAATTGGGGCAGAAGTAATGGGTTAAACATAGGGCATGGTTTGATTAGTAAAAATAATTGTGAAATGTCTGTGTAGAAGTTGTGTGTGTGAGGATGAGTCTGAGTTTTGGGTTTGTATACATATATGTTTAAAAATTGGCTCTCTTGACTAATGAGATGCTCCCCCCCCATAAGCAGTGCGTTCATTTAACCTCTGTAAACCTTATTTTTCTTATTTATAACATAAAAACACTATTTAATAACACAATATGTGACACATGGTGGTAGGCTGTATAAAAGCACTATCCCCATTTATTAAATCAGCAACGTAATAGCTTGTATTAGCCATTGTGCACTTAAGACTTAGATTTATAAAAAATGTTTTCCTTTGTAGGTGGACGGAATGCTGTTCTTGCTAAAGGTAAGAGGGGAAAATAAGTAAAATGCAGTGAGAAACTTTTCTTTTTAAAGATTGGCAAAATTTAGATTTATTAAAATATTAAAATGTTACACGTTCAGGTATCTAAAACTAAGTCCTCTCTTAAATATGTAATACTCATCCTTGATAACGTGTATATATTTCTTAGTTTAGAAGAAGCTCTGAAATTTAACATAAAAGAAAAAGTCATTTCTTGAATGTTCTTTCTTTACATATAATTCATTTTTCATTAGATTTTCATATCTATGTGCTAGGATAGAAGCTATAATTTCACTTTATTTCTCATATAATCTAGAATGTTCTTTTCCCCCTATTAAATTTCCTTCTTCATGTAAAACATCACTTGTTAGTGAACCTTTCCGATTAGGAATGACAAAAATCAGGTAAGTTATAGTTGCTAGTTACTCTCATTCTCCATTCTTTTAATTTATTAAGGAAAATAAATTTTTCTGTGGAAAAACTGCATGATTTCCAAAGGGTGTTTTATTCATTTTTGACTGCACATAAATTTTTAAAGCCAGAATGATGTCATATACATTGGAAAATATTTATTTAAATTTCTGATTGGCTTCTTAAAATTCAAGGGCTGAAACTTTTAGACAAGAAAGGAAGAAGAGTATTCTAGGAGACAATTCAGTAAGTAGAGTGAGATTGCTTTTTATCCAAGGAACAGATGCGGACCGTCGGTGTCAATCATGTGTTTGCTCTACTACATAATTTAGAAATGAGTAAACACAATTTTTTTCTTAAAATATTTTTCTTATATATATGACATAGTTTCCTTAAAACCAGAGTAGGTTGTTGGTAGTGAAAATGGGAGCCATCTCACATTGTTTAGAATTCTCCTATTAATCCGATACAAACAAGAACCCTAAGCACTAGACCACTGTGAAGACTTAGACTTTTGTCCAAGTGAGACAGGACAGGAAGCCAGTCAGGGAGTCTAAACAGAAGAATGACATAAACTGACTTGCCTGGTAGTGCACTAGAAAGGAACAAGAGAGGCAGAAGACCATTGAAAGGTTATGTGGTGCAACATTTGGGAGAGACAAATGGCCATGTAGACGAGTGGAGGCAAAGGAGAGCAGAATTATGGATCCGTTTTGATGAGCGAACCAGTAGGATTCCATGCACATGGGGTCTGAGAGAGGAGATCCAGGCTAAAGATTTTTACTTAAACAATCGGAAGTAGAACTGATTATCCATGATGAAGACCCGTGAGTGGGGAACAGTCTGGAACGTAAGGCTAGGAATGTCATCTTAGACACATTGGGTATAGAAGCTCGGGGTTTGTGCCCATTATCTGGGCTGGTGGTGGAGATTTGGGCGCTTGGCATGGTACTTAAACTTATGTGACCACAAGAGGAAAGGAAGGGAGTAAGACAGATGCCAAGAAGAGAGTAAAGTGCTATGATCACAGTGTCTGGGAGGAGAGAGAGGTGGAGAAGGAAGGGCAAGTGAGGCTGGAGGGAGCGAATCTCCAGGTGGGGCATGAGGACACCACTGTGTTTGGGTCATGGTTGGGGATGAGAAGAAAACATTGGGCTTAGCCACACAGTGACTAGTGACCCTGACGGACAGCTTCAATGGAGCAGAAATACAAAACCTGACTGGAGTATGGTGTACAGCAGAAGGGAAAGTCTGGAGAAGGTGGTATTCTGGAAGGTTTTGCTATGAAGCAGAAGAGCATAATAGCCATGATGGCTGCTGGCAGGAGAATGGGGTGGGCAGAGGTTGTTTTTATGATTTTGTTTTTAACATAAAATGTGAGGACTACAATGAGCTATATATACTTTCCCTAAGGTTCCGCATGCTAAGCATATTGGGATGCTTAACAAAATGCCAGCCAACTGGGTCTGAATTCTTGGGGCTCCTATTCACTAATTGTGGTACTTGAGACATTTTCATTAAACTTCAGAAACATCAGTTTTCAGGTCTTCTGTAAAATGCCAATGCCTGCTTCATAGACATCAGGCAATGTTTTGTTTTGTTTTTTTCTTTTTTTGTGGTACTGGGGGCAGAACCCAGGGGCCTTCTACCTCTGGGCTATCCTCCCAGACCTATTTTATATTTTATTTGGAAACAGGGTCTCACTAAGTTTCTGAGAGCCTCACTAAGTAGCTGAGGCTGGCTTCGAACCTGTGTGATCTTCCTGTCTCAGCCTCCCAGGTACTGGGATTACAAGTGTGCGCCACCACGCCCGGCTCAGACAATGTGCTTTGAAGATGTATTGTGATGATCGGAATACAAAAAGGTGGTCTAAATATACGTCAGGCATTGTTAGACAACACATTTTTGTCCTTAGATTTAGAGTATAACAATAAAATCTACTTAAAATTATAGTGTCATGAGTACCTGCTAAGGAAATACATAAAGAATGCTACAAGTACCTACAAAAAAGTAAGTAACTAGGGGGAACAAAATGGTTTTTCATAGAAAAAATACCACAATATACTTAAATAAAGAAGAGAAAAATGTATCTAAATTTTTTTCAAAGCATTTCAATGTATTTTGGGATTTTTTTGTG
Source organism: Muscardinus avellanarius (assembly GCF_963383645.1). Lineage (NCBI taxonomy): Eukaryota > Metazoa > Chordata > Mammalia > Rodentia > Gliridae > Muscardinus > Muscardinus avellanarius. The sequence continues at coordinate 107,966,305 of NC_137797.1, read as the reverse complement.
AAATTAACTTTAGAAATATTTTTTCTGTTAATTTGTCTACATTATGGCATAAATCTATGTGTTGAAAATGAATCTTAGTTTTTAAAATATCCAGGGCTTTTTTTTTTTTTGGTTGTCAGGAGAATAATTTTGGTGATTAGTCTAGTTAATTGCAGTTTTAAGGAGTCATTTGTTACACACAACTTAATAATTTGCCCAGTAATACCTATTATACTTTTTTGCTGTCTTTAGCTGTTGAAGGCTAATTAAAAACATTTTAAATAATCTTTGCATCAGTTGTCAAAAGTAGACAGAAATACAGATAAACACAGGCAAGAGGTCCCACTGGGAGAAGTTTAGAGTTCAAGACAGCGTCTCCATTTGATGTGGTGGCAGCAGAGAAGGTGAGACATGCTATCTCACGCCTGCCTCTGCTTCCTGGACATTCTGACACATGTCCTTCCATGGGAAGACACCATGTGGGGGTCAAACTCCCTTCTAAGAAAGCCAGACCTTTTGTAGGAGCTCAGCGAGAATGGATGGGGAATTGCCTTCTACCTGAGATGGAAGACTGCTGACCTCAGTGAAGCAGCAGAGACAGGGAAGGATGACCAAGAGAACACAGTCGTGCAAAAGTGTGTCACACAATGCCAAGACATGCAGCAGCCACCTTGAAAGGGCCGGGGGCAGGTCTAGGAGCTCCAGACTGTCCAGTAAAGAAAGGGCTTGAATGGGGGAACAGGAGGAGGGGAGAAGGAGGGCAGGGAGCTTCTCAGGAAGGCACTCTGCTTCTGCATTTAATAAGAAGATAGGAAGCCGGGCATTGTGGTGCACACTGGGGAGGCTGAGACAGGAGGATTGTGGTTCACAGACAGCTTCAGCTACTTAGTGAGTCCTTTGCAACTCAGTGAGAGCCTTTTCAAAATAAAGAATAAAAAATAGACTGGGGGTATAGCCGGGAGGTAGAATGCCCCTGGGTTCCATCCCTAGTACCATAAAAAATACTAAAAACAAGGCAAATAATAGGAGCTGCTCATTCTTATTTTTTATTTTTATTTTTGGTGGTATTGGGGTTCCTGAAAACCCTTCTACCTCCGGGCTACACTCCCAGATTTATTTTATATTTTTATTTGGAAGCAGGGTCTCCTAAGCCAGCGAGGCTGGCTTCGAACCTGTGGGATCCTCCTGTTTCTGCCTCCCAAGCGTGCAGATTACAAGCGTGCTCCACCACGCCCTACAGGAGCTGCTCGTTCTAAGTTAGGCACACATTTACATAACACCTAAATGTTTATTATAAAAACAGTCTTGATTATTTAAACAAATTTGCGCTTGGCTTGTGTGAGAACACGGAGGCCACATAGATTACGAGGTGATTTTTTTTGTTACACGTAGATTTCTCTCACCCCCGACTCCAACATGAATATTCCTGATGTCCAGAGCGTGTGAATGATTAATACCTAATCTCCTTTTTCCAATTTCCCTTTCTTCTCGGTTCAATAATGAGGATCAGACACTTGTTTAAGTTTCTAAATGGACTTTTAATCTGTTGAATTTCCAGTCAGTTATCTATTAACACTGGCATATTTACCACAGCACTGAATCAAATCAACTGACATCTATTTTTTAAAATCACTCTCTTTTCTTAAAAATGGGGGACAAAAGTTGACTCTTATTAGCTAAACAATTCGGCTAGAATAAAGATTAAACTTACGTTTCGTTCCAGTTGACCAAGGGAAAAAATAGTTTTTGGACGGGAATATTTCTGCAGGTTCTCACTTGGCACAGCTTCTTTCCAGCATATGTAAGCCAGCAGGAAAACGAAAATGCTTTATAGCTGAAAAAGAAACGACATCGATTCAATAGGCCGAATGCTTTAAAGGAAATAGCTTTCTAAACGGGTCAATTATTTTTATAGTCAAAAGTCCAACGATCAAGTGAGGTTTGCTTGTATAAAGCATGCTTTACAAAGTGCTTGAAGGATTTATGTTGAGAACATCAACAAGACTGCAGATCAGGAAGCCCCAAGACCTCCCTTCCCCTGCGGCGACACCAATTCAAAAGTACACCGACCATTTCCCTTTGTGAGAAACCCAAAATTCAGTATCGAGGCTGCTATGCTCAGGAGTCCCTCCCCTGAAAAGTGGGTGTCACTGAAGGAAAACCAACTCCTGGCTTTCCTTTGGAGGTAGAAAGATAAGACTGGAACTCACATCTAACATCCGACTTTGCTGGGGCAGGGGGGCCAGGGGGATGGTTCCTGCCTTGACCGTATCAGCTTGGTGGCAGGAAGGGGTGCAGGTTGGGGCTGCTGAGAACAGAGACAAGGCTTTGAAGTAGCACATCTTCATGAGCTCCCCAACTCAACACAGAGAGATTGGGAAAGACGCCCAGCTCTCACAGAGGACTTGGGGAGGGAGAGTTTCTTGCATGAACTTTTAAGAGTACATATTTGAATGTAATAAAAATATGTTCATCTATATTTATTTTCCAACAGATGTCTAACAGTTGTGTTGCAGGAAATGGGTGAGATGGATAGTATATAGGTTATTTGAAAGTTGTTTACATTTGCTTTATGATCTAATTTTGGTCATTTATAAATGTTCTACTTACGTTTAAAAATAATTTGTGGGTGAGATCTTTAGTCTATAGATTATTTGAAAGTTTTTTGCTTTATGACCTAATTTTGATCACTTAGAAATGTTTTATTTATGTTTGAAAATAATTTGTATCTCCACATTATCTTCTGTAGGTTCAATATGTATTTATTGGAGCAAACTTGTTACTTTTCCTGGCTCAGTCTTCTGTATTTTGTCCCACTTGTCTCATTATTCTATTCTGATATCATTCCCATCAATTCCTCCTTGTATTTCGGCCAATATTTTTACTTTGCTACATTTTTCTGAGTGAACTGAATATATATATATTCTTTTTACCATGGAGAGCCTTTATATCAAATAATATTTCTGATTCAGAATCTGCTGTGTTGGTGTACACACCCATGTTTGGTTGATGTATTGCCAGCTACTGTACCTGTCTCCCACTCGTTCTTGAACATGGTGGTAAGACGAGCCAAGATTATTATAATCTTGGACCTTAGTAACATGAGTAAAAGAGTAACAGACACAGACTATACACACATGACATGCCTTTGGTTGGGAAAGGAGACTCAGCAAGGGGGAAGGGTAAGAGTCAAATCTTCTCCAAAAAGAAGGTGCCGTCTCAGTGAGAAAGTGTTTCTGTTTGCCCATGTGTGCAGAGCCTCTCGTAATTAAAACTGTCAGCTCATTTTTGCATGGGAACACTTCATTACGTAACGTGCACTGCTGCACCCAGTATGAACTTGTGCATAATTATTTCTGGATTCAATTTGCCATGACATGGCATTGCAATTTATGAGTGGTTTAAGGGCCTTTAAAAATAACTTTCACTGACTTTTTAATATAGCTCCGACTCTCAATGTGATTGCGCCTCACTCTTATTACTAACAATCATTTTTACAGTCGTCTGGTTGACCACGCTTCCCCTTTCACTAATTACCTTGGTCATTCATTTAATGCTGGTCCCCAGGTTCCCAAGCCCTAAATATGCCCCTCTCTTCTAATATGTTCTCTGCTCCCAGAGTAGCTTCTGGTATACTTTCCTGCACGGTCATCACTTCTCCAGCATCCAGCTCAGCTGACAGTCCTGTCCTCAGCAAGAACGAGATGTCAGATACACTCTCCACTTCTCCCCTTGTACCGTTCTCACAATCCAAGGCTGGCCCACTCCACTATTCAAGAGATTTTATTCAGACACTCTCTTGAACCTGACATCCCTCTGTCTCAACCTCCCAAGCCCTGAGATTGCAGGAATGAGCTGCCACATGTGGTTTATTCAGACATTTTCAACAAATCTTTATTGAGCATCCATTATATCCTAGGAAATGTTTTGCAAAGTGGGAGGTTATAAAATGCAGTGCTATTCAAGCCGGCGTAGTGGTCCACACTTGTCAACCTAGCATTCGGGAGGTTGAGACAGGAGGATCGTGGTTCGTGGCCAGCCTCAGCTACTTAGTGTGGCCCTTTGCAACCCTGTTTCAAAATAAAGAATAAAAAATAGGGCAGGGGGTATAGTGCAGGGGTAGAATGCTCCTGGATTCCAACTCCAGGACTGAAAAAAAAAATGCAGTGCTATACAAAAATATGTGTCTTATCACAGGAGCATTGCAAAAGGTGATTTGGGGAGAATGAATACAAGGTAGTTACTCAGATAATGAGCATCGTGCCAAAGATTCATAAAAGGATAAATGTATCTTGTTTTTGAGAGACATAACGACATTTTCCTTCTCGAGAGGATAAAACAAAAGAATTTCTGTTCTACGTTATGATAAATTTAGGTTAAAAATGAGTGGATTCTTAATCATTATAATGATTCATGGAAAAGGTTTATTTAATCAACTTGTCCTAATTAAGATACATCCTCATTTCTCTTTTATGACTTGCATGGGGCCGTTGCTGAAGGCAGCCAGGAAGTAGATCATAGTTCAGTTTCAAATCCATCAATTATTTTTATTTTACAGTTCTATACTTTAATAAATTAGTTGCAACCGCCACCATTAAATCCAGCGTATGACTAAAGCCAGACAGTAAGAAGTCACTTTTTATGTTTCCCCCTAGTTTGTCAGTATTTATTTTCCTCTGCCTTGGTTTCTTTCCAATATGGAAAGCTGCTGCCAGGATGGTCCGGTGATCCTGCCTCCTGGTGCTCAAGCCCAGAATCATCCTTTCTCTCAGTGCACTACAGCAAAAGCCATGGCCACTGCTTCCAAGATTAGGGCACCAAAGACTGCTTCTGTGTCTCTGCTGTGTCCTTGCCCCGAACCCTCTCCCTGCTGGATCCTTCACTCAGAGGGAAGCCACCTGCTACTCTGAGACAATCCCGGCGAAGAATCCAGGCTCCCAAACCCAACACCAGGAGGAGCTGAGCTTGCCGGCCATCATGCCGGTGACCTTGAAGGTGGCTTCTTCTGCCCCGGTGAAGCTTGGGATGACAAAAGAGACCCAGAGGAGACACAGCCAGCCAATCTGCTTACAGATTCCTAACCCTCAGCCTGAGAGCTACTCAGTATTGTGCCAAGCTGCTGATTTGGGGGTAATTTGTTACGCAGCCATCGATAACAAAGCCCCTGGGAGAGCTCGCTGTGTTTGTCAGCAGGAAAAGACCTCTTAAGGGAATCTGTTTCCTCAAATTAGTGAGGCTGACTGGCCCACAGATTCCTTAAGAGGAGAGCTGTGTCTTTCCCTATCTTCAACTCAGGCTTTACAGTTTGTTGTTATAATAAAAAACAGGGATAAATTTGTGTCTTCCATTCAAATTCTCATTTACTCATTGATTGGATTTTTTTCAGAAAAGCATTATTTATACCCATAATTCTATGCACATGTATGCATAGGCATCTATCTGTATCAGTGTTAAAAGATGCTCTATTTTTACACCCCACCTACAAATGTTATGTAGAGGAAGATGAAGAGTTGGGTAGACAGGTTATACTTTTATAAATACTATATATTAAAGCTGTATATGCATTTTCCATGTATATACATATGCATGTATTTATATTATATACATATATTACATGCATTTTTATTGATGTAAAAACATACAGATATACTTTTATATATAAATGCATGTTCTATATGTTTAGCTTTCTGTGAATTTATCTGGAGACCTAGTTTTCTTTCCATGTGAAAGAAAACTAAGAAATAGATATTGACAATTAACAAGTTGTAAGAAATCATTCATTAGAGTAGTAATTTATAATATCACACATCGATCTTTTAAAATTCATCATAAAATTAAGAGAGAAAAATGCATGAAAGCATCAATTCATTAATTTTAAAGAAACATTTGTGTGTAGGCTTTTATATACATAGGCAAAATTTTCTTTTATTTTTAAAATTTTTAACTTTAATTTTAAAAATTTTTTTGTAGTACTAGGGATGGAAACTTTGGGCATTCTATCTCCAAGATACACCCCCAGCCCTACTGTTTATTCTCTATTTTGAAACAAGCTCTCACTAAGTTGTAGAGAGCCTCATTAAGCAGCTGAGGCTGGCCATGAACCTGTGATCCTCCTGTCTTAGTCTCCCAAGTATTGGGATTACAAGTGTGTGTCACCACACCTGGCCAGATTTTTTCTAAATGTATTCTATAAATATTTAGACAGTTTATTTATTTTCTAAGAAGTATGCCAAGCTAAACATTGTGTATATATATATATATATATATATATATATATATATATATATACACACACACACATATATTTTGCAGTACTGGGGATGGAACCCTCCAAGCTACATCCTCAGTCCTAATTTTTAGTTTTTATATTTTTTGAAAAAGGGTCTCACTGAGTTGTGAAGGGCTTCGCTAAGTAGCTGAGGCCGTCTGTGAACCGCGATCGATCCTCAGGTCTCGGCCTCCTGAATGCTGGGATTACAAGCACGCACCACCACACCCAGCAACACTGTTTATATTTACTGAAATTTTTCCTTTCTACTTTTCTTTAAAAAAATCAGTGTACTAGGTACAATATATTCCTTAGCAAGTTATTATCCTCTTATCAACTTCAATTAATTTGATCAGTAATCTCTTAAATATGTAATCCAAAGGAATTAGACTTGTTATATTACTCTGTTGTTTAAGAGAATACAACATAGTCAACTTAAACTGCAGTGATATTTCATGCAAAAACTGTGGTTTCTTTCTGTTGCAACTCAATGGGCTCTTGCCTAATTCTCACCTTATCAAGGCACTAGACTTGTATCTGCCAAACACAACTTAATGAGGTAAGAGTACTTTTTTATTTTTAAATACTCTCTACCTCTTTGTATGTGTATATCCTCTCTCTCTCTCTCTCTCTCTCTCTCTCCCTCCCTCCCTCCCTCCCTCCCTCCCTCCCTCCTCTCTCTCTCTCTCTCTCTCTCTCTCTCTCTCTCTCTCTCCCCTTAATTGTAATCAGTTATTTAAACTCAAACATAACAAAGAAAATTTATGGTAGCCATCAAATAGGAAGAATAGCTTCTATTTCCATGATACACTGATTGTAGCAATTCTATTTAATATGGAGGATGGGAGAAGAGAGAAAATAAATATCCATTGGGAATCTAAACATTTAAAAAGTGATTGTTAAAACGCAGGAGGTACATAAACAAATGCATTAAAGTAATCACCAAACAAGCATGGGATCGAGGGGGGGGGAATGGGATGGGGACTGGATGAGAGCCAATTGGATGATGTGTGCTTGTATATCCTCTCAAGTCTTGTATTCCAATGTGATGTATGATTACAATGCACCAATAAAAAAAATTAAAAAAAGAATAGAGTTAAGTACATGCCAGTTATTCTTTTAAAGTTCCATGATTTGGGGGTGTACTAGGGATGAAACCCAGGATCCTTCTACCTCTGGGCTATATACCCAGCCCTATTTTATTTATTATTTGAAAACAGGGTCTTGCTAAGTTGCTGAGGCTGGCTTTGAACATGTGACTCCTCCTGTCTCAGCCTCCCAAGTACTGGAATTACTACAACTATTACTACCACCATGCCTAGCTATTTTCTTCTACAAATAGGGACAAAACAAACCAGCCACAGAGGTAGATGCATATAATCCCAGTACTTGGGAGGCTGAGGCAGGAGGATCACAGATTCGAGGTCAGATTCTGCTACTTAGCAAAATCCTGTTTCAAAATAAAAACAAAAAGAGGGTGGTAGCAGAGTTTAGTCGGAAAGCACTTGCCTAGCATGAGCAAGGCCCCTTGGTTCAATCTGCAGTGCCATAAATAAATAAATAAATAAATAAATAAATAAATAAATGTCAAAAGGCACTTTCTCCTATTGGGGCTTATATAAAATCCATTTTGTGAAGAACTCATTAATCCTCACCTGTGCACCCAGGTCTCTGGGATGTTGTGTGCTGTGGACACTGTAAAACTGAGGTGGGGAAAAAGTCCAGGGTTCACACCAGAGACGCTTGTGGTTGCGTTTGCAGGCTGAAAGTCTGTATAAAAGCTGTCACAGTAGATAGCGATCAGCTGGAAGATGCATCTGGATAGATCGGCCGTCACTCTCTCTATAAAGCCTACGGGAGAAAAGTAGACCGACATGTTTGCACAGAGTCATGTTTATCATAAGCCATCACACATAGCTTTGAAATTTCTTATAATAAAATTTAAGTAAAATCTAATTAAAATGACCTTTTACCAATGGAAGCCAATTAGCCATCTGTGCCTCTGCCTGCAGCCTGGCTTAGCTGCTGACAGGTTGGATATGAATAGACTTCCTTTCCCTAGTGGCAAAAAATTTGAAATTGTGGTCTCCAAGTCACAAATTAGAAGGCATTTTCTTAACAACTTGACATTCAGATTAACTGTAAATTGTTGTCTTTTTTGTCTTATTTATAGTTATTTAGAGTTAATTTTCAGACAAGGACCATGCTTTCGACATGACTTATGAATAGTTCAAACAAATTCTACCTGGAAAATTAATCATAATAAATTTGATTATGCTGTGGTGTTTGACTGAACACTCAACCTATATATTGTGTCAACATAAAAAGGGCGTGATAAAAGAAGTTGGCTGGAATTTGAAACAAGTCTGAAAAGATGGATTAATGATGCTTACTAAATCTCTTCAAAAATAAAAGCCTTTGTCAAATTTCATCATTAGCTTTTTAAAGGGAAACTATTGATTATTTCTAAACGTGGGTTGTCCTGAAGAAAGAAAAGTGTCTGGCAGTTTAGGGGTACAGAGGTTCCCTGTGGGGCTAGGGAGTTGTAGAGAGAGCGAGTAGGTGCATCGTTAGAAATAAGTGAAAGCTAGGGAGAAAATGGGTCACAGGAGGAACACTAGCTGAAGGCGCAGACAGTGGAGATGAGTAAATAAGGTGACCTAACTGAGGGGATGGGGGGCGAGAGAGGGAAATTCTCTAATGTTCAGAATGTCCATTAACAAAAATATCAAAGTCAATCACTAAGCCCAACATGAGAATGAGGGAGAAGAGGGAATGGGGTGGGAACTGGGGAAGGGCTAACTGGGTGAGGTGTGCATGTGTGCCTCCACCATCTTGTACCCCATTAAGATGTATGACTACAATGCACCAATGAAAAATTAAAAAAGAAATGATGTTCTTAGGATCTGTGGTGATATGATTCCAACACATTTGGAATGATGATCTTTGGCACAGGTTTTTATTTTTAATTCTAGCTATTTTGAAGAGACTGTGGTACAAAAAGCCTGCCTTTGCCTCCAACCAGCCGCCGTTCTGGTGTGGAGGCAGGTGGGAGCCCAGGACAGAGACCACCTTCCTGTAGTTTCTGCCCATACCCTGTCCCTCAGAAGCTGTCCACCAATCAGCATCGCTTTACTGTTGTTCAGCACATGGAATTATTCATTCAGTTATCCATGAATTTGTACAGAATTCATAAGAGAGAGACAATTTACTCCCTTTCTCTGTTTCTTATATTGCGTCCTTTGTTGAAACAGCCTGGGGTGGATGAGGAGGGTGAAAAAGCTCTAATTAAATGGCTCTGAAAAATCAGCAGTAAAAATTAATGAAGTAGAAGAGCAAAAATAGTTTTAGGAAGGCCTCAACAAACCAACCAACAGGGATTTTCCTGAACCACAGGAGGCAGAGAATTAAAACTTTGTGGAGATGTCTTGTTGACTGATCGCCATGTTGCACAGTTGGTACCAATTTTGTGCAAATGTGCCAGTGATCATGCGTCTGAAATAAATGATCGGATTAGATGAGAGAGGTCTTATTAACTCATGCCCAAGCACAAATTTGAGAGAGGGGGCTAATTTGGGGGGATAATTATTCAGAAATCTATTCTTTACTTTTGTACAGAAAGATAGTTCTTGGTTATCATTTGCTTTTTTGAGGTTGCTTAGAGAGGTGTGCTTTTATCTCTAGCACTGCGGATGGCAATTATATTTCAAATAGTATCATCAAATTGCACAAGGGACTCAAGACCCTGGGCTTTGTAGAGAAATGGGGTGAAATAATGTTTACCATACTTTTTTTCTTCTGGGAAAAGAAATATATTACCACAACATAAAGAAGGAATGACTATATATATATATATATATATATATATATATATATATATATATGTATTGACATTATATATATAGTCATTATTGACATAAATATAATGTCAATAATATATGCTGTTATATATTATTAATGACTATTAATAATAACCACAGCCTATATCCTGTGCTGTAAAGCAGCCACCTCACATGGTCTTCTAGGATTTAATGCATAACTTGAATGAGACCTCTGTGTTATCTCGGGTTATTTTTTCTCCACACCCTCTTCTGTTCCAGTATCTTCTGTGATGGGAGGTAAGGGAGTTTCTCAGATAGAACTGAAGGTCTTCTTTTGAGTTGTGGGAATTATGCACATTAGGGTAACTGAGGATGGAAAAATTAACTCTTGGATCCGAGAGTTAAGACGTGGCAGAGCTCATGTTCACAACTAGTTCTGCCTGATTCCAAAAGTGGAGTCCTGTTCTACAACACATGATCATACACCCGCAAATTTCTACTCTATAGATATAAAGTCCTCTATTAGCCTCTAATATTTTAGGCCTATGGCCTCTGTGAGCATTAATTATTCCAGAACCTAATCTTTTTACTTGTTAGTTATATTAGCTGGTCTTTCAAATGTACTCAGTATAGTACTGGCCTTTTTTTTTTTTAATGACTCCATAGCCATTACTGGCTGCTTCCATCGTTCCTGTATTTTGATTCGATAACCTCCAATGGCACCCATGTCTACCACTTCCACCCAAATGGATCATTCTGTGTCCCCTCAAGGACAATATCCCTGACTGTGAAACTCTATGAAATACAGTTCAAATTTAAATTTGAAACTAGTAACTTTGGAGACCAGTATCTATTACATTTCTGATATTTTCCTTCGTGAAAAATATACTTAGGTTAATAGTAAAAATTTTGTAGTATTTTTGAATGGTTACAAGGAAGATTTTAGTATTTATTTAATTTTTATAGATCTCAACTTTTCTCATTTTCTAAAAACAAAATAGGATTAAAATTTAGAGTATGGTCTTTTATTCCCTTGAATAATTATCACTTCTACAAGTAATAAGTATTTTAGTAAGCATTTTGAAGTGGTGTGTGGGCATGTGTTACCACAGTGTTTGGTTGAACTATTAAAAATAACTAGGGTTCTAAGACTTCTTTTCTCTGTTCTTTATTTTTAAAATATCTGAATACATTTGTGTTTTACCTTTTGATGGTATCTCCGGATTATGATGAAAAATCTGAAATAAAACAAGGGGGTATTAAAACATATTTTTTATCTAGACAACAAATTCATGAAGTCATCAAACCAGTAATATCCAAATAGAAACACTAAAATTTTTTTCTGAAATTATAAAAAGACAAAGTATTTCTTGGCATCCTAGGTCCCTGCTGCTTATTTAACAGAGGAAATCTAAATTGTACAATGAAAGAAAAGCATTTTCAATATTGTAGTGAATGATGTAGGTTATTGTTATTTTTATTTGCTAGAATAGGCCCAGCCTCTTCATTGTTATTAGAGAAGTTCTGTAGTATTGTGTACACTTGGCCTTCCTTCCTTGACAGTAACTATTATTTTTTATAAGAATATAAGATTCAGTATATAGTTTCATTTCTTTCTTTTCAGGGGATTATAAAAAAAAAAAACCCTGACATTTATACTCTTGGGAAAACAAAGCATCTTAAACCATATCCTAAATAAAACTGATAATCTGAAGTTTTATTTATTTACTCTTTTGTTATCTGTATCTATGTCCATGTGTATGAGGACTTTATTTATTTATATCTTTGTTGGGTGCCTAAAATTACTTTGATGGCTTAGGATTTGTTGTTTTTATATAATGAAAATTATACAAGGTAATTTGTATGTTCACTAAAACTAATGCTTTAGCCCTACAAAATTTATTTTCTAATAAGATTAAATTAATTCACACCATTTTCTTGAGGTACTGAGGATTGAACCCAGGGGGATTCTACCTCTGAGTTATACTCTTAGCCCTATTTTCATTCTTCATTTTGAAACAGGATCTCACTGAGTTGGAAAGGGCCTCACTAAGTAGCTGAGGCTGGCTGCGAACCCTGATCCTCCTGTCTCAGCCTCCCAAATGCTGGGATTACAAGCAGGCACCATCACACCCAGTGACACACAATTTTCTTTTTTAATTAGAAATTAATTTTCATCGAGCCCAGGCTGGTCTTGTATTTTGAGCTCAAGAGATCCTCTTATCTCAGCTGTTGAGTAGCTGGGACTCTAGTGCATTCTAACCATGCTCATTTCCCAAAATTGTCTTAAATTAAAACTCTTACAGTGTGTTTTTAAGGAAATACAATTAATTAATATTCAGATTTCTCAAACAAATAAGCTAGGGAATGACTATTGTGTAAAAGAAATTGCTACAGTATTTAGAGGGGGGGGCGTTTCTATCTTTGAGAGTGTATAATTAGCCCAACATGGTGGTGCACCCTTTTAATCCTAGAACTTGGGAGCCTGAGACAGGAGGGTTGCAGACTTGAGGCCATCCATTCAGAGGTAGAATGTCCCTGGATTCAATCCCTAATACTTCAAAAGCATAAATAAATTTATATGCAACAGTTCCCTTAAAAGCATCATTCATATAAACTTCTTAGAAAATCTTCTATTAGGTCAAATATTTCATCTGAGTACACCATCAACTCCCTAGTCTCAACAGCTATACTTAAATCTTGACTCCATCTATGTGGGTGAGACTATTAAAGATGCTAGTTTGGCTAAGCTAGAATCCAATTTATTCAGAAATACAGACTTGTATTATAAAATCACCATGGCATCCACCTACATCACAATGTGAAAGAACATATTTCTCACTTTGTGGTTCATTATTTTGTGATTATTTAATGGAAATCTATTAGGTGAGCTTCTGGAATACAATTTGAGGGGTAGAAAATTATTTTCAGTGCTAAGTGGAAGCAGAGAATACAGCATGAATGCATTTGTGATACAAGTTTTCATCTCGGCAAAACTTACATTTAATAAAGACCTAATTGCTTCCCTAAACGGCAGAAAATAGTTTCTTGCAAGTTGACCAAAAATGTAGCCCAGACCAAAGAGAATTCAAATTTTAGTTCGTTGGCAGAAGACCTGTCATCCTCAGCTTTTCTTTAATCTTTCATTCTTTGTGGTGGGTGGATAGATTGAACTGCTTTGTCGTTGTTAACTGAAGTTGGCAATTGCACAAATTCTGAAAAATGCACTTAATTGTCACGCCGGCATTCTTACACAGGTGGGCTCATAATTAAGATGAGGTAGAACATAAATGAAGAAGAGTCATGCATGTAGATGTGATAAAATATGCAAACTTTTAAAGTCGCTAAAAAGAAGTAGGATCTATTTTTTTTTTTGGCAGTGACCATTGAACTATTTTGACCATCAACATATTGAATAAAACTCATAATGGCCAACTATTTTATATATATATATATAATTTCAGTCTTATCAAGATATAAGACAAATAAAATGTGGTTGTAATAGGCTAAGATGCAAAGAAAAATAGACAAGAGTTTGAACTTATAAGTACGTAAGAATTATAACAGTTCACATAATGCGATGTCCATATGTGAAGGTATATACATACTAGTCTCACTTCCATGCAGTAAGGAAGGGTAGAGTGGGCTAGGATCTGGAGGAAAACATACCAAGGCTCTGTGCATGTCTGTTTCTATCACTTTGAGCCTCACTATGATGTATCATTACCAATAAAATTGTATTAAAAACAAGTATGAAATATGATGGTGAGTTTTTCTTGGGCTTTATAACTGTTCATGGCTTTTTAAAGAAATAACCAGTTTCCCCATGAAGGTTTCCTTTGACTTCAGATACACTGAAAGTTGAATATTTCTCAGAAAATGTCCATTTTTGTTTCTTTTGGGAGTTTCAGAAATTTAATATTTTGAATACAATGCTTTTCATACCTAGGAAGACTTTAACATCATTCTAACCGCTTCATCATAAAATTAACTTTTCTAATTCTTTGATCTCCTACTTGTTTCTACAGAGTCATCAAGTGTCGGACATTCAAGCTGAAACGCAGACAAATGATCTTACCGGATAGGACGATACAAGTCACATACCCACATCTAGTCCCTTCCAATGGCAAAAGTTCATTCTTATTATAGGCCAGCTGTAGTCAGTGGTCACGAGATGACAAGGATCTAGCATGTGCTGCAGGACATACATCCTCAGGTGGACCTCAGGAGAAGATTCTCAGAAACTACCACTAGCATCCCTCTCCAGGAATAATGATCCCTCTTATTAGCATGGAATCCTATGCACACAAGAACTCTGCAAATTCAATTTCACATTTTTTCTTTTAAAGCCAAAGAAAATTGAAACTCAGATAAGTGCCTTTGATTTTCCAAAGTACAACCAGCTAGAAATGTGCAGACCTTGAATTCATGTCATATTTGCATCACCCTAACCTCATTATGTTTTATTCTCAGCTCTAGGTGCTTGAAATACTTTAAACTCTGATCACACAGTGCCAGTCAACAGTCTGCCACTCCTTAATTAATTTGTGGACTCACGTTTAACATAATTATTGTGTAATGAATGGATAAATTTACCTCTGTTTTTCTCTGAAGAATTTGATTTAACTCATTTACTGCATTTGTAATTTGTGTGGTTTCAACACACCCCAGAACACTGCATATATTTTTAACATCTTCAATAATTCCATCCACATAGTGCTGTAAAAGACAAGATTCACATATTATTGCTTATTAGAATCAAGAGGGCACTGATTTATTATCAAATTACCTCTCTTTTCATGAAGAGGAGATGGAATAAAATGTTGTTTGTCCTTGTTTAAAAAGTTCTCAAGTGTTTGGTCACCCGTGGTCCAAGTCACAATGGGCATTGAGTGAATGCTCAAAGGTACGACTGAGTTATCAGTAATTTGCTTGCATAACTAATGTATATCTAACTTAACATTACTCGAAATAAAATGATAAATAGGGAGAGAGGAGAGGAAGAAGGAAACAGTTTGTCTACTTACTGTAGAAATTTTTCTTAAGAAAACACCAATACAAAGACAGACACTGAGTTTTACATATATAGACACTATTTTGTTTCTTTTATTTAATATGTTGTCAGTGATTCTAGTGTGTTTTGATAAACACTGAAAACTGATGACAAAATCCTAGGTAGAATAATTAACACTATAAAAGACAAAACAGAGATAAAAGATGCCAAAAGACTTGATTAATAAGCTAAAAGAAAGTACAATTTAGACTGAATACATTTTCAATCTTACACAGATGAGGAATATACAAATACTTATTTAAACATGGTGAGGAAAAGCTCATAAATAGTCCCAATCGAAAAAAGTCGATGGTTTCACATATGTGTAAACTTATTATGAGTTAACACACGGAGTGTGATGTGGACACCAGTAGGTTTAGTTCATTAAGAAATCGATCAAATAATATACACCCTCAACTAGGGAGTTAGCAGTTAAACCACATTTTCCATGTATGATCAACAGTAGAGTTTAGTTTGGGGTAGCATGTTGAGAGTGGACTTGATAACTTGGGTTTCCCAAAAGAAAAGAAAGCCCTCTATTAATAATGTGACCAAGCATGGTGGTGTGTGCCTGTAACCCTAGTACTTGGGAGACTGAGCCGGGAATGGCAGATTCAAGGTCAGCCTCAGAAATCTGGTGAGACTTTCTACAACTTGGTGAGATCCTGTTTTAACAAAAACAACACACAACATCCAGGAATGGTGGTGCATGCTTGTAATCACAGTACTTGAAAGGCTGAGACAGGAGGACTGAAGATTAAAAGTAAGCCTCAGCAATCAATGAAGCTTAAACTTAGCAAGATACTGTTTCCAAATAAAAATATAAAGTAGGGCTGGGAATATATATATAATCTTGGAGGTAGAATGCCCCTGGGTTCAATCCACAGCACCACTAAAAATAAAATAAATAAAAACATAAACACATAAAATATGTTGGGAATATGCTGGAGATGTAGCTAAGAGGTGGAATGCCCCTGGGATCAATCCTTAGTAACACACACACACACACACATACATGAAAAGAAAGAAGATATATACTTATGACTATATTCATTCAGAAAAGCCTAGTAAACAATGTTTTCAGCTCTGTGTTCTAGTTCTGTGTATTTAAATCCGGGTTCTCTTTTTTCTAACTGTGACCATTATTACAGTACTTAACATTTATCTGCTTAAGTCCCCCATTCATAAAGTAGGAAAATAACTGTTAATTATAGGGCTGCTATAAAGACTGAATGAGATAAAGTATAAAAAATTGTTTATTAGATAATAAAGGCTAAATTCTGTTGTTTAATTAATGTTCGGTGACCCACGCTGGTGCTTTAGTGTATAAAAGAAATCAGACACTATATATTCACTGACAGCTAATAACATGTGAATTACAAGTCATAGAACTTTGTGAGAAGCATGTACTAGGTACCATTCTTATTCATATATTCTAAGTAGATATGTGAGATATGTAAATCTGTGAAAATCCATAAATATTACCAATTAAAATGCAAATTCTGGGTTAGCCGGGGTCACTAGGGAGCTAGTAGCTAATTCACTCAGTCTTCAATACCAGTATTACACTGCTTCTTATCTGATCTATTTATCACTTTTAATCTTCCCCAAAATTCTGAAAGAAAGATATTCATTATGTTCATGAGTCACAACGATTGTTAAAATAAGTTAAATACTGCAATTATAAAATGAGTGAAATACTGCAATTATAAAACTAACTTGCTGATTAACAGAACAGAAACAACCCAACAGAAACACTGAATTTAAAACTAATGCAAAGTTTTATATCTGGGGAACTAAGAATTCAAGGTGGCATTAGTTATGGCGGAAAGATAGGCACAAGGAAAACAATTTTTAGTGATATTGTGATGTATATAAATTTTGGTACACAAAGCTTGCTCTGTCCAGGACAGAGGGTTCTAGCTCTAGCAAATATTGAATTGATGCTTATGTCTACACACACACACACACACACACACACACACACACACACACTGAATAAGCCAAACTGAGAGGAAAAATGTAAATTCACAGCTTAGTTCAAAACAAAATTAGGCTAACTCTCTGGATGGCAGAAATTTAGAGAAAACTTTATACCTGAGGTCAAAAACTGATGCTGTTACTGCCTGAGGAAACCATCAGGCTGAATTGAGGTCTCTGGGTTTCAGGATTAGTGTTTATTGTTCATCCTGGGCAAGTGCTGAAACGGTAGTGGGTATAAACCACTTGGTAAAAGTAGGGGAAGAGAAGAAATAAAATAAGATCCTGGATCCAGACACTGGATGGATGGCCACCTCTGAAGGACAGGAGAAAAATTATGTCTAATGACCAAGAGAACTCTTAGGAAAAACTTTACCTACCTGGAGTCTTTCTCTGAGAAAAATGATTATGTGAAAAATCAAAACATTTGCCTCCCACATGGTTCTTATTGGTGAGAACTACACTGGATATTCTGGGTTTTTTATTGTTCTGAATGAATTTAAGGATAGATTTTCCTTGTCTTGTTACTGTTTTTAGGGTAAATTCTTGCAGTGTTTTCCTGATTAATATGATGCATCACAATACCTAACTTCAAACTCTGCTTCAAATCCATAGTAAGAAGAAAGGCATGGTATAGGCACAAAACCAGATACATATACCAGTCGAGCAGAAGAGAAAACTCAGAAACAAATCCTCACTCTTACAGCCAACTGTTTTGTTTGTTTGTTTGTTGCATTACCAGGGAAGGAACCCAGGAGCATTTTACCTCCTAGCTACACCCTCAACACTATTTTTTATTCTTTATTTTGAAACAGTGAGAGAAACCTCACTGAGTTGCAGAGGTCCTCACTAAGTAGCTGAGGCTGTCCTCGAACTGTGATCCTTCTGTCTCAGACTCCCAAATGCTAGGATTACAAGCATGTACTACCATGCATAGCTCAGCCAACTAGTTTTTGACAAAGGGGTCAAAAACATACACTGGGAAAAAGATAACCTCTCCAACAAACTGTGCTGGCATTTGTGCCAAATGTATGCTAAAACTCAATAAACACATGCAGAAAATGGAAATAAGCTCTTACCTTACCTTGCACAAGAATTCTTACCCTGCACAAGAATCAAAATGGATCAAAGACTAGGAAATCAGACCAGAGACCTCGCAGCTCCTTGAAGTGGGCATAGGTCTGACACTTCAACACATAAACATATGTTAAAACTTTCTCAGCAAAAACCCCAAAGGCACAAGAAACTAAATGCTGGATCAATATGTGGGATTACATTAAACTGAAGACATCTGTACAACAAAGGAAACTATGCAGAACCTCAGCAGAGAGCTGACAGATGGGAGAAAATTTTTGCCAACTCTTCCTCTGATAGAGGACTAATATCTAGAACATACAGAGAACTCAAGAAACTCAGCACTAAGAAACCAATAACCCAATCAAAAAACTGGCAAGTGAACTAAATATACACTTCACAAAAGAAGAAATTAAAATGGCCAATAAATGTGTGAAAAAATGCTCAACATCATTGGCAATCAGAGAGATGCAAATCAAAACTACCCTGAGATTTCACCTAACTCCAACTAGAATGGCAATCATTCAAAACACAAACAACAGATGCTGGCGAGGATGTGGAGAAGTGAGAACTCTAAGACATTGTTGGTGGGATTGCAAATTAGTGCAACCACTTTGGAAAACAGTATGGAAGATCCTCAGAAGAATGGGAACAAATCTACCATTTGATCCAGCAATACCACTTCTGGGTATCTACCCAAAAGAAAGGAAACCAAACTACCAAATTAATGCATGTGTATCTATGTTCATAGCTACACAATTCACCATAGCCAAACTATGGAACCAGCCAAGATGTCCATCAACAGATGAATGGATTACAAAACTGTGGGATATGGACATAATGGGATTTTTCTCAGCCATAGAGAAGAAAAAAATTACATCATTTTATGGAGAAATGAATAAAACTGGAGGATATTATGTTAAGTGAGATTAGTCAGTCACAAATATAAGAAATTGGATGCTCTCTCTAATATGCAAAGCTAGGGGGAAATGTGTCATAGGAGGAACTCTATACAAAGAAGTAGAAACTATGGATTGGTAAGTAAGGCAACCTGACTAAGGGGGATGGGAGGGAGAAAGAGGGACATTTCCTAAAGTACATGATGTACATTAATAAACATACAAAGTCTATCACTAAGCCAAACATGAGGAGGAGGAAGGGGAAGGAATGGGGAGGGAATTGGGGAAGGGCTAAATGAGTGATGTGTGCATGTGTGCCTCCACCATCTAGTACTCCATTAAGATGTACGAATATAATGCACCAATAAAAATATTTAAAAAAGAAACATTTTTCTTACCTTAAACCAAAGTTTATCCCCAAATATACATACATATACACACGCATACACAGAAATATACACCCATATTTTTATAGAAAAAAATAAACAGCCTAGAATGTACAAATCCTATGAGATCAAATCCACATTATAGAACCGGTGTGGCTACATAACAGTAGGATTATTTCAAAAGCGAACCCCTCATTCACTCGATTTCAAGAGAGATCCAAGGCAAGTTTGGGCATTATTTTCACGGAGGTGATACAAGGCCAAGAATTTGAATGTGCGAGTACAGAAAGAGAAAAGAGATTGCGGAAAGAAATTAAACTGGATTTTATTTCAATGATAAGGGAGAAAGTTGGGGTGACAGAGAGAGCAGGGAACGAGTGCAGACCTGAGCCCTAGGCCTACAATGAATGGCCTCAAGATAAATGTAGTTTATGGTTCTGGACAGGTTAGCTGAGAAAGGAAAATAATGAAATATATTAACCATTTTCAAGTGTTTGATGGTCTTTCAGGGGAAAGAGGGATTCAATTTGCCATAAGTAGCTCTGAAATAACAAGTTGGACCAAATGGTTGAGAATATAGAGAGATTCATTTTGGCTCAATATGAGGAAAAAATATTTGTTAAAATTACTTTTGCAAAAATCGAGTAGGCTGCCCTGTGAGTAGAGAATTTTTTCACATTACAGCTATGTGAGCAATCACAAATGTGTAGAGGATATTTCTGCGTTGCGTAGGAGTTTGGACTAGACTAAATTCTTTTTAACTGACTTTCTGAGTTAATAGAGCTGGACATAATTATATGATACTATTTTATGTGCTACATTCCAAGATTTTTCTTAGAGAATATTTGGTGTATCACAAATATCGAAGGAGAAGCATTCTGGTATTATGGATGTAAAACCTACCTGTAGACTGTTTTGAGCATTGGAAAAGATTGGTGACGTACTTCTCTCTCCTGCATCTTTCTGAAAAACAAAATAAAACAGCAAAGAGTTTCATTTAGTTGTGATGGAGACTAAAGCAATCTATATTTTATCAGTTCTGTGATAGTGTGCCATCTTCCAGATTTGTAAACTTTAATGAGTTTCAACCTATACACACAGACTTAAAATATTCAAATTCTATTAATAAATTTGGAGTGAAATTGAGAGTTTAGAATTGTTTTTATTCCACCGGGTTCAGTAGTTGGGGGTATTCTAAGTATTTTCCCCATAAATATTAATTTAATCCTTAGAGTTATAGTTTGGGTTAAGATATAGAATCAGTACTGCTTTAACAATGACAAAGCCAGGTAATATATAAAATCATAAGCAGAGACTTGTGGTCACAAGGCTGACTATGTAAACTGAATTACAAAGAGTGACAGGCCCCTTACAGGCAGAAACGGGGCACACAAAATGCTTAAACTTTGATGGACCACAGGAGAAAGAGGAGGCCAACATCTACGTGGGTAAGAAGAAAATAGGGAAATTTTAAATAAATTCTTAAAGGCTGAATAGGAATTAGTGTGTTGGTTTGGAACATTTGGGATCTCAAAACCCCAGGGGGCTAGGGACAATCAGTTGCAAAATTCCTTTTCATTGAGACCTAACAGTGTTTTGAAAGAAATACTGAAGGAAAGGCAGGAAAAAGAAGGCCATTCAGTAGTCCAGATGTGGGCTGATCAGCTGTTAGTGAGGACAGGCATGAAGGCATTTCCAGTTTTGGAGATAATTCTTTCAGAAATAGAGAATCTTGAGCTGCCTCAGGAGGGACAGCAGCGTCACTGTCACCCTGGGGCCCTGGGAGAAGTATAAAGGCCAACAGCCAGGGTCAGGGAGAGGTGGGGCACAGGTGAAGGTCTTTTGTGAATGTAGGAAGGACAGATGAGAACCCTTGTGCACACAGGAAAACCCTGTTGTGGGTACAGGGTCTTACCTGAATACCAGCTGGAGGGCAGGTACCACATGCGGAAGGACAGGAAAGTCCTACAGAGGACCAATTGCAGATCTGAGGCAGAACTTGTGTGTGTAGGTGTGTATTGGGGTGGGGGCAGTGATGCTCAGAAAGTCCCAAGCTGGGGCTCAGGTATACAGAGTCGGCCTGAGGCTGTGCTTAGATCATCTACCATTTAGTACTAAGTAAAGGTAGAATATGGTTGGGAGAAGGATTAAAGTATTGATAGAGACTCATGGGACAAAGAGCAGAGGCTTTTGAAAGCTGAGTATAGAGTGAAGACACCAAGAACCCCCCCCCCCCCCCCAGCAACACAAGATCTATTACATCCTACCAACTATACCATGACGGAGAAGAACACTGACCATTTTTGAGTGTGAATATAATTTACCTTGGACTTCAGTGTTGTTCTATCCAAGATGTCTAACATTCAGTCAAAAATAAGAATACAGATTTTATTTCCTTTACTTTCCTTTGTGCAACTGGGGATTGAACCCAGATCCATTATACTCATGAGGAACATCCCATCCCTATTTTTTTATTCTTTATTTTGAAACAAGGTCTCACCCAGTTGCAGAGAGGCCTCACTAAAGTATCTGAGGCTGGCTGCAAACCCACAATCCTCCTGTCTCAGTCTCCCAAGTACTGGGATTACAAGTGTGCACCACCATTCCTGTAGAATATAAAATTTAAAAAGAAGAAAATATAGCCCATTATTATTAGTTAAGGCAATTAATAAGGCCAGCATATGAAATGACCATGGTGTTAGTTTTATCAGATGGAACTTTAGGCCATTGCTGTGTTACAGGATCTAGAGAGAAACATAGCAACCTGCAGACGAAATACAGTTCCTGAGAGATGGAAGCTACAGAAAAGAACCAAATGGACTTAACAGATACATAGACAAGTGTATGAGAGTTAGAAACATGGGATTTCTTCAGTGGAGCTATCAGTAGATAAAACACAGATAAAGAAAGTGTCAATGAAATTAAAGATAGACCAAGAGAAGTTACACAGAAGTTCCTACAAGTAATGAATAAAAAGAATTTGTGGAGCAAAGTAATTGTTAGTAAAGTACCTAACACAGGCAATTAAAAAAATAAAACAGAAAGCATTTATTGTCTGATTTTAATACTTTCTATAAAAGCATGGAAATTAACAGACGTGACACTTAGATTTACAGAAGAGAATGGAGAGTCTAGAACTTGATCTACAAATAAATGGCTAGCCTTGTGTGGCGGCACATGCTTGTAATCCTAGTACTGTGGAGGCTGAGGCAGGAGGATTTCAGGCTCGCAGCCAGCCCCCAGCAACTTGGTCAAGCTCTCAGGAACTTAGTGAAGGTCTCAGCAACTCAGCAACTTTCAAAATTAAAAATAAATGGGGTTAAGGGTATGGCCCAGAGATAGAAAGTCCCTAGGGTTCAATCCCCAACACTAAAATATATAATATATATGACTAATTTTTTGACAATGTTGCTAAGATTATGGAATAAAAATACCATTTTAAATAAATGTTCAAGGACATTTTGGTTATCCATTTAGAAAATCAGAAAAAGTCTTGAGTTTTATCTCCTCAACCACAAAAAGAGAAACTTGAGAAAGTTTATGAAACTAAAAAAAAAAACAAAAAAAAAACGAGAAACAACTATAAAAAGTCTTGAAAAACTGGAGAAAATGTATGGAAACCTGTAGTGGAGGCAAAATTTTTATTAAATCAGATAAAAAACCATGTAGTATAAAATAAAATATTTAAAGCTGGACTTCATAAAAATTTAATACTTCAGCTTTTTGAATGATACATAAGTCAATAAAAAATAAGCAAAGAAAGCAAGGGGCACAGGTGGAGATAGAGCGTTCTCTGTTCAAAGGTCAGATATCTTACAGTGACTTCCACCTAGAGTGTATACAGAGGACGATGATTCAGTAATGACAGGATAGATAGCTTTATTTCACCAATGGAAAAGAGATTTGAACCAAAATGTGGGTAAAGAAGACACAAATGTGCAGTAACCACACACACACACAACATACACACAACACACACACACAAAGTGATTCAACATCTCAAGATGCTGACTGCAAATTAAAAACATAAGTAAACACAGCCGTCCTCTAGAAGAGCTATAATTATCATACCAGCAAAATCAAGCATTGCTGAGCATGTAACATAATCAGAACCCTTTCATACTGTCCTTATGATTTCATTTATATCAATTTCTCAAACTGACCAAAGAAATTCAAATTAAGAAATGGGAACTCTTTGGCTTTATGAGATGGAAGGTGAGGGAGATTCACTGGAGATGGGCAGCTGGGCACTTTTGCTATAAGAGTATTTTACACCCTGATTCTAATAGTGGTTCCATAAATTTAAAAATATATGCATATATTTATACATATAATTATATATTTAAGTATATTTTCAAAACTAGTCAGACTCTCTACTTAACATGGGTGTGTTTTGCTCTACATAAATTGAACATTGAATTAAAGTTGATTTTATTATTTTTTTTATTTTTACGTGGAACATATTGAAAATGGCGTATATTCAGACTGTGCTTGGTGCCCTCTCCCCTGCACTTCCCCTTCCCTCCCTCCCAACAAAGAGTGTCTAGGCTAACCATGCTATATTTATATTTTTACACAGATTTGGATGTAGCTCCTCCATTAATCAACCTCAGCCTTCTTCTCCTCTCCTTCCATTTCAGCTTTGCTGAGGTTTCTCCTCCATTGTCTGGAGTCCCCCTGGTATCCCTAATACTCCCTAGTTTGAGCATATTAGAGGAAACACATGTCCCTTCTCTTTCTGTGCCTGGCTGATCTCACTTAACATAATGTTCTCCAGGTCTTTCCATCTTCTTGTGAATAACATGTTCATAGCAGCACAATTTGTAATAGTTCAAATATGGAACCAACCTCGGTCTCCATCAACAGATGAATGGATTGCAAAATGATGGGGGATACACACAGTGGAATTCTACTCAGCTCTAAAGATTTTAATAGATTAGACATCATAAGGAAGAAGTATAAGCCACCAATTGGAGGAAATAACAACACAAAACTGGATGAAGGGTAAATATATAAAGTGTCTTCACAAATCTATTTGAAGAAAAAGAAATGGGGAAAATTAAAAGTGAAAACTGGCCGGTCGTGGTGGCACATGCTTGTAATCCCCACGCTTGGGAGGCAGAGACAGGAGGACCGCGTAGGTTCAAAGCCAGCCGCACTGGCTTAAGAGACCCTGTTTCCAAATAAAACATAAAATAGGTCTGGGAGTGTAGCCTGGAGGTAGAAGGGCTTCCAGGAACCCCAGTATCACCAAAAAAAAAAAAAAAAAAAAAAAAAAGTGAAAACTATGAAAACAAGCAATTGAATGTGATATTTTTCCCCCTATCCTTTTTTTGTTTTGTTTTGTTTTGGTTTGGTTTGATTGGGGGGATTACTGGGGATTGAGCCCAGGGGCATTCTACCTCCCAGCTACACCCCTGGCCTTTCTATTCATTTATTTTTATTTTAAAATAGAGTCTTGCTAAGTTGCTGAGGCTGACCTCAATACTCAGATTCTCCCGTCTCAGCCTCCCAAGAACTGGGATTATAAATATGTTCCACCATGTTCCACTGGAACATACAAATATGTTCCAGTGAATGTGACTTTTTAAAAACATCGCTATATTGTCATTATACACCATAATGAGGCTCAGAGTGAACGATTCTTACACACACACGGATATCTTCACGTGTGAACGAAGAATGGTTTGAACAGTTTTCATCATCAAATCTCCTTTTCTTCCCACCTCCCTCCCCTGATCTCCACCCCCCATTCCACTAGTGTCTTTCCTCGTTTGTCTGAGGACTTCGTTTCCCACTTTATCTCTAGACTCCACATACAAGTGAAAACATATGGCCCCTCACTTTCTTGCTAGGCATAATATTTTTGGGTAACATCCATTGTCCTGCAAGTGGCATGCTTGCATTCTTTTTTATGGCTGAGTAGAATTCCACTGTGTGTATATACCAGAATTTTGTCATCTTTTCATCGGTCGATGGATGCCTGGGCCGATTCCATAGTTTGTCTATTGTGAGTGGTGCTGCTGTAAACATGGAAATGTATATATACTTGAGTAATCTGATTTTAATTCCTTTGGAAAGATACTCCCAAATGGTACAAGTGGATTGTATGGCATCTCCATCTTGAGTCTTTTAAAGAACCTCCACACTGACTTCCTTCATAGCTGTACTGATTTGCAGTCGCACCCACAGTGTGTAAGAGTTCCTATGTCCCCCCACATCGTCACCGACATTTATTGTTCTTTGTATTTCTAATGAATGCCGTTCTAACTGGAGTTAGATGGACTCTCACTGTGGTATTGATTTTGAATTTCATTGGTTGCTAATGATATGAATATTGCTTTTTAAAATAAATTTATTGTCCATTTGTATTTTTTGAGAAATTTCTATTCTGATCCATTGTTCATTTTTTGGATTCTTTAAGTAAAGAAACATGAATTTATTAATAGGAAATTTTAAATTAAAGCCAAGTATCATTACATAAATGTTACGTTGACAAATGTTTAAAAAGCTAGACTACTATATTGGTGAGAAATTAGAGCAACGGTAACTCTCATATATTGGAAAATATGCATAAATTTAATAGAAAAGTGTTTCATATTACCTTATAAATTTAAAATCTTAGGTATGTACCCTGAAAAAGCTCATGCTATTTTCTCAAATGGACACCAACTGTAGAAAAGAAAAATAATTTTTCATCCAGTCTTCTAATAGAACACTATACAACAATTAAAATGAATAAATTGTGACCGTAGAGAACAAGGTGGGTACATTTCACAAACAATACTGAATGAAAGATGCAGGGCTCAGGAAGTCCATGTCGTCTGGTTCTATTTTTTGCACATACTTAAAAAGAATGAAAAATCTCACATTACTAATGGATGAACATTTTGATGATTATAAAGAAAACCTACGAAACACTTTCATCAAAGAATACCTTGTATACAGGAGATGTTGAGTAGCGCACGGGCAAGTCGTGTGACACTAGCAATATTTTATTCCCTGAATTACTGCTTAACGAGTCTCTGCCCTGTCATCATTCTTTTATTTGTGTATATTATCATAGGCTCTTCATTCACAATGCGTCCATTGCACAGATTCCAGATGGAATGTTAGATCTTGCCGTTCCTTTACCCCAAATCTTCCAGTGTTTTCTGTCTCACTAGGAACAGAGATTATGTTGGCCACTGATTTCCTTCCATTTTGAAGATCTGTTTTTCTTTTTCCCGCTTTGTACTTTTTCAAGTCTGGGAGTACTCTACACAGAGCAGGCTTCATTTATTTATTTATTTTTTGTCATTTTACTCTGTCCTTGATTTCTGCTAAGGCCGTGTTATTTCTGCGGCCTTTCTTTCCCTGTGACTTCATCTTCTCTCCTTTATCTCCTTGACTTTTCATTTTGTGATAATTCAACTGGTCCTTGATTCCTGTCCATCTTATTTTCTTTTTTTATGTGAATTTTTTCTTCTCTCCATCTTTTTTTTATATAAAATCCTCTGCTTTGGTGATATTGGATAAATGTAGTGGTATAATAGCAATAAAAAAACACACCTGTAAACATCTTTTCTTGAGCAGTTTTTTTTAAAAAAAAATCACTAAGCCATATTAGGCCCATTACATTGAATATCTTCTTAATGTGCATTGACTCACATGAAGCCATCATTCGGTAACACCTTTGGGAAAATTTCTTCTCTTTATTTTATTCTTCATATCTCTGAAATATTGAAGGTCAGTAAAGAATATGGAAAAAGAGAAAGATCAGAAGAAGAGTGGAAGGGGATGGGAAGAGGGAGAAAGGAAAGAGAAAAAAGAGGCTTGAGGAAAGAAACAGATCACATAAAACTCTATGTATGAAAGTATCACCCCAATCTCATTAACATATATGGGATGCAGGGATGAGCAGGTGGGATGCTGAGGGGAACTCACGCAGTGATATATGCATATGTGAATATATCAGTTTGAATCTCACCCTATTTTATAGCTATAATGTGCCAGTGAAGTTATTAAAAATGATTATAGAAAGTATTCCTTACAGTTTAGGCTATCAGTAGAAAGAAGAAACCATGTCCAGTGGAAAAATTCTAGGTAAATTAGGCATAAAATTAGTTCTCTCACCAAAGAGCCAGAATGCCTAATCTTGAATGAATAGTCTAAAATATGCTGAAGTAATCATTCTGAGGAAAGGACACACTTAGCAATTTAAATGATCTCTATTATTCGGTCATATTCATTACATATCCACTCAGTCACATATTTGTTATTTTCTCAAATCACACATAATTATCCAAGTTTGGAGAAACAGGGTAAAAACATTATTTTTTTTTCCAAATTGATGCTGTTTTGAACATTGATGGAATGCAACTTGATGTACTTGTCAAATAATAGAAGGTAAAAATTGTAAATTGATAACATTGCAGTCTGCCCTCAGTGCTCAGATATTTACTGTGGATGCTTCATAGCAAAAAAAAAAAAATCTCATTTGTAAAGTTCATGGTTTTGGATTGAGTTCATCTGGAAAATCTCAGACACTGTGTCCTATTAATGAAGTAATTTAGTTGTAAGCGATGATCATCATTTGCCAGTGATCATGTAAGGACAGTATTTCTTTGATGTTTTGACAACGTTGAAGTCATACTGGAAAAACTCACAATGGTCTAGGGTTGCTTTCAGGGTGAATTTATAGGAGATGAGTAATATAATCAGACATCTAAATTTAGAAATTAAGAACTGTTACAGATTCTTAAAAACTCATGCCTGGGTATGTGGAAGAGTGCTATGATATGTTTGCAATGCTGAGACATTTAGATAACCAGGATTCATTCATCAGTAGATTACCATGGCTTCAACAGCATTCCTACGTACAGCCAGGGGATATAAATGACCAAGTTTTAAGGTGACCTGAGTACCTAGCAAGTTTCAAATTCTACAGTAGAAAGAATGATTATCCCAAGGTTGAAGAACTGAGTTCAGTCAGTTATTTAATGGAAAAAAAAAGGCTTCTCATTTGTTTTAAAAAATAGGCTCTGACTCACACAATTTTCTGTAATAATATGGTGTTTTACCTCTGAACGACTAACTCTCCCTGGAAGCAGCCATAGGATATAATATGATCTGTCTAATGGAAATCACAACTTAGATGTGCAAAAATATGGCCAAATTTCAGTAACCTTGGACTGAGACCATCATTTTCTTCTATCAAGCAAGCTTCCCCTCCCCTCATTATTACAGAGAATTGATGTCTCTATGCAGTCAGACAGCAGCCAGAAAATATGGAGTTATTCTAGGTACACCTTTCCTTTCTGTTTAGTCTTTCACCTAATGATATAAACTTCACACATTCACCTGTTGTAGATCTGTCCCCTTATCTCTCTTCCTATAGCAGAGCGTAGCTCACAACCTCAACTCTTAAAGGTAATGAAATGCCCCTCTCACCCCCCCACCCATCATTCCTCAAATCTGCATAATAGTTCCAATGGCTTCATGTTCCAATGGCTGGTAAATTAGAAAATCATTAAATCGGCTATATAAGGGTCACAAGATCTTATATAACGTTTCTCTATTCCTTTTGTCTGGTTTCTTTCCAGTATCTAACCTTGAATGCTTGAAGCCATACAATATTTTATACAGATTCCTAGTCATATTTATGATGTTCCTGTCTCTGTTTTTGTTGCCAAAAGTTATCTTTACTCCCCAACTTCTCTGGCCACAAAACACGAATTAGTTTTCAATATACAGTGTAGATGCTTTAAGTTTATTGCCCCTTCCCCGCGTACGCACAGGTCTTTTAAAATACCCATAACATTTATTGCATAGATCACTTTAATTTTCCATGGTAGGATGGAAGCCCCTCAGCTAAAGAACCTCTGCTTCATTCATCTTTGTATCTTCATAAACTTGCAACATTTTAGAAAACATGTATTCTTAATAAATGCTTAGAGTTGATTATAATATAACAAAAGCTAATACCTGAGAGTTCAATAGGCATTTCAGGTGGAAGTCATATTTTTTGATTACTGTTGAGAGGCATTGTCTGGAAAGGAAGCAAAACGAAACAAAAAGATTTGTTTAAATTGGGTGGAAAAATTATCTCATTATCTTTCTCATAAATATTTATACAGGCTCGGTTCTAGTTCTGTCCTAGTATGTAGTCTATTGTAAGCAGAATATAAGCAGGATTACTCAATATATTTTGAAAACATTTCATGTGGGTGCATTACAAAGTTTGTGTAAAGTGATGGACAGTTCTATTTATATTTGAACATTTTGGCACTCCAAAGAAGTCATGACACATTGACCAAACTTTCTAAGGGCTGACATTTACAATAAATGATTTCAAAATGTAAGTTTCAGTGTAAAGTGTGCCATTGTGAAACATATACATTTGGTCTATGTCTGTTCCCTAAAATGCTTAGAATCACCAAATTGGGGCCTTGTTCTCTGTTGAGGAGTTGAGTTACTAATGACTAGACAGATCCTCCACTGTCCGGGCAGAAGCTGATCGTGGGACAGACCAAGGCAGAATTAGAAGGTGAGACCATCAACCCCACTTCTTAATCTCTGGAAGAAGAGAAGGGCTGAAGGCTAAGTCAACTGCCAGTGGTCAAATGACTTAATCAGTCATGGCGATGTAACAAAGCCTCCATAAAATCCCAAAGGACAGGGTTTCCTGAGTTTCCAGGTGGCCAAACACACGGAGATTCCTGGGGGGCTGGAGGGTGCTGTGAGTGGGTAGCACATGGGCACCCCCTCATGCATACCTGGCCCTGTGCATCTGGACTCGTTTAAAATATCTTATAAATAAGTTGGTCAAATTAATCAAATTGTCATTATAGCAAATTAATCACACCCAAGGAGGAGATCATGAAACATGATTTGTAGCCTGTTAGAACCACAGGTAAGACAACTGGGGCTTGAGACTGGCATTTGCGTGTGTGTGTGTGTGTGTGTGTGTGTGTGTGTGTGTGTGTGTGTCTGTCTGTCTGTCTGTCTGTCTTAAGGACTGAGTCTTCAGCCTGTGAGATCTTACTCTCTCTCCAGGTATACAGTCAGAACTGAATTGAGTTGGAGGACGCCCACGTGGGGTCCACTACAGAATCGACTGCTTGCTTACAGGTGGGGAGAAGTCTCCACACCTTTCAGGGCTATAAACATCTTCTGCAGTGATGGTCTTGGTGTGGGGACAGAGGAGAATTGGTCTATTTTTAAACTCAAAAGAGATTCCTCAGCTAATAATGACAAATATTAACATCCAGAAATGATGAATATGCGAAATCACGTAGAGTTGCATTTGGGATTGATGGCGAATATTTATAATAGATACATTTTTTGACACCAAATCTCTGCATTTTCTTTCCTAAGCTTCTATTTTTTTCAACTTTATCTGTGCCTAGTTGAAATATATGTGACCTGAATAGCGATTCTTGTGGGCTTTGCTGTTCAAAATATTTTTCAAAAAACATTAATTTTACCTTATTATTTTCACTGAAAACTTCTGAATTAAGTAATGCGTTACACAAAACAGAAAACATAGCATTAAAACCCATGAATACATTTTGATGTGTTTTCTCACTTTTTACTACATCAGCAAGTTAGTGGAAGTCCATCTGTCAGTCCAAAAAGAAAATGTGTGAGATAGGTAAAAGTCAGGAAATGAGTTGAAAAAGAATAGCATGCTTTTTTTTTTTTTTTAATGAAACCTGTTCCAATAACTATATAAACCTCTAGGATTACACCAATTTTAAGCACTTTTTTTTTAACCTATGTATTTGTTTTATGAGGAAAAACCACTAGAAAATACTGAGGGCAGGTAACTTGACCAACCTTTTTCTTTTTTCTTTTCTTGTAACAGGGAATGACCCCAGGAACATTCTACCTTTCGGGGCAACACCCCCAATACCCTTCCTCCTTATTTTTGGAAGCAGAATTGCTCACTACATCGTTGAGGCTGGCCTCAAACCTGTAATTCTCTTGTCTTAGCCTCCCATCTTGACCAACTTCTAAGAGGCAGTTGAGTCCCAAGCTAGGGAGACCAAATCAAAGCTACTGCCAGCTACTGCTTGACTTTCTATGAAACAATCAGGTGGCCTGGGGCAGGCAGGCAGAGCATCGTGGCGGCACAGAAGGGAAAGTCTGACGCTGGCCTTGGTGAGGCTGAGGATGGACCTGTACTACTTAATAATGTTGAGGAGAGATGAGGCTCCGAGCTGCAGGTGGCAGAAGGGGACGGCACTCTGAGCCAGACACGTGTTTTTAGTCACGGCAGCAGCATAAGGTCTGCGTGGCGGTTGGGCTGCTTGTTGAATTTCTCTTCCTCAGCGTCCACAGCAAAGAGAAAGCAGCACCCCCAGACTTTGTGCATTAAGTTGATGTCAAAAGTGCACTCTAGTTCTAGCCATTTTAAAATTCTATAGTGCGAGGCTGGATAATTTGGCAGGGGTCGTGGAGAACAGAGACATACATGGAAAGAGCATGGTTTAATGACAAAATGTGGCCTTTGAATATTTCAGATAGATCTGATTTTATTCTTGCCACTAGTGCCTCAAGGGGTTTGGGGCAAGTTATTTAACCTCTCAGAGCTGCAGCCTGTTTGTCTTCAAAGTGTATGAGTACAGATATTCACAGGGTTTGAAGGAAATTAGACAAGGAAATGCCTGAAAGACTTAGAGCGACTCCATGAAAGGATAATTATTATTACTAGTCAATAAAAGCAATTTAATTCATGTTTTATGTCAGGTTTTGCTCTAGAGATTAATGACATATGTCACAGATTGCCTTTTTTCCTAGTTCAGCTCAGAACAATTTAATTTTAGATACACTCAAGCTGTCGCACAGATACCTTCTTCGAGTTTAGCTTCTGCATAGATTGATTCTTCCAGATAGTGCACGGATATATTTAGTTATAAGGAACAGCTATGATGTATTCATTTCCTGTCACTTGAGTCTTCCAATCAGAAGCCATTCTTCTGCTTATGATATACTAATTATTGTCAGGCAGCTCCAGAAGGAATTTTAGGCAGGAAATGGTGACTTTGAAAGTATGGAAATTCGGTTTTACAAAAACTTTAGTTACACATGTAAACCCAAGTTTACAAAATGAATAAGAAAAAAAAAGTATTGAAAAATGTAATAGCCAGTAGCAGAGATATTCTGAAATGAATGTTAGATTGTTCTGGAAGGTGTTAGCAGCTCTCCTAGTATATCTGAAAATCTGTGAAGAATAGATAATTATTAACAGAATTCAAGCAAAAGAAGATGTCTATTAAAAGCACAATAGCTTCTGTGGTACTAGGGAAAGGATGGGCTTTAAGTCAACTCAAAAATATTGTGATTTGGCAGTTGAGAACTCAGTCGGAAAGGCATCTTTGAATGGATATAAAAATGTCGTACCTGGATACTTTCCAAATGTGTGTGAATTCTAGAAGCTGGTTCAGATGGAGCTGACTGTGGCCATCTTCATGCTGTAGACAGCAGAAAACATTCATATTTATAGAGGGCGTCACAGGATTGGGCACCAGATAAAAACAGCTCTTCCAATAGTGTTCATTCATCATTTTTATGCTTTTCCTTAAAGACCTTATAAAATTCTCTTTAAAAGTCTAAGCCTTCTTTTCAGGGGTGAAACGGAAACCGGGCTTTGGTTGAGGCTAAACCTAGAG
The DNA here is from genome assembly GCF_963383645.1 of Muscardinus avellanarius. Classification (NCBI taxonomy): domain Eukaryota; kingdom Metazoa; phylum Chordata; class Mammalia; order Rodentia; family Gliridae; genus Muscardinus; species Muscardinus avellanarius. Next base: position 107,933,190 of record NC_137797.1, on the reverse strand, counting down.
GGCAATTGAAAAATGTGCCTGGCCACCAAGGTCAGATGTTAAGGTAGGTGCCAGTTCCCTTTGCTTGCATAAGCTTTTCCCTCCTCCTCCTTCTCCTCCTCCTCCTCCCCTTCCTCCCTCCTCCTCCCCCCTCCTCCTCTCCTTCTCCTCTCTCCTCCTCCTTGCATAACCACCTCCTTCTCCTCCTCCTCCTCTTTCTCCTTTTCTTCTTCCTCTCCTCCTCCTCCTTCTCCCCCTCTTTCTCCTTTCCTCCTCCTCCTCCTCCTCCTCCTCCTCCTCCTCCTCCTCCTCCTCCTCCTCTTTGTCCAGGAATGCCATTATAGTGTAAGACTTGACATTTTGCCGGGTGGGCCATCAGCCACATAATGAACTCCTCCATTTTTTTGCTTTTCCAAGTCTTGCCACCAAAACGTCGGGGTCAGAGAGATTCCCACTTCCTGAACACTATATTATGCTAACGAATGGCAAATGCAGGTATGAATAAATGCATATAAATTCCAGGCCATATAGGTTGGCAGCTGATTTTCTCCCCATCTGATGAGGAACTACTCATTTTAATATTTTATTTCTTTATTTTTGTGGTACTGGAGATTAAACTCAGGGGTAGATTACCCCTGATCTACACCCCACCTCTGATCTACACCCCAGCCCTTTTTTATTTTTATTTTTTTATTTTGAAACAGGGACTTGCTAGGGGGTTGAAGCTGGTTTTGAACCTGCAATCTTCCTGTCTCATCCTCCCAAGTACTAGGATTACAGGTGTGCACCACCATGTTCAGCTACTACTCATCTTAGACTATCAGTCCCTTGGCCGTGAACAAACTCAGACTCACCCTTACACAACCTCCCCAAGGAAGGGAAATCAGAATATTATAATGATACTTGCACATTTATGTTGCAGCAGCACAACTTACAATAGCCAAATTACAGACACAGCCTAGATGTCCATCAAAGGATGAGCGGATCGCAAAAGTCTGGCATATGCACACAATAGAATATTACTCAGTCATAAAGAAGAACTAAATTACACCACTTGCAGAAAACAAATGGGCGGAACTATGAAACTCGAGAATATTATACTAGGTGAGGACAGCCAGTCCCAAAGAGCAAGTAGATGAATGTTCTCTCTTATATGCGGAAGCTAGAGAGATATTTAAAATAAGGGAGACATTAAGTAGATGAGCAAAGACCCCAGGGGAGTGACTGAGGGGGACCAGGGAAGGGCAAGGGGGGCAAAGTCATGAAGGACAGAAGAGAAGAAATAATGCCGTGAATGTTTATGAAATTGCCAGTTCTAACCTTAAAGACATGCAGGGTGAGGGTGAGGAGAATTGGTGGGGAGGGCAACAAGAGTTGTATGCATGTGTTTTTCTGACACTCTGTACCCCCAAATGATACAAAATGACAATGCACCCCCCCTCCCCCCGCCCTAAAAAAAGAAATACAACTTTCGGCAATTCTACAGAGAATGCAATAGAGTTCATCGCAATTACTTTATTTCACCACGGGGTGGCGACAGAGTTGAGCGCTGGATGAGTTCCTCTAAGCCTGAGGCGCTTGTAATCTGTGTCACTGTACACTCTTTTAAAATCATCTATTCAACTTTCTGAAGATAAAATCAGAAAAAAATCCTCATAAGAACGAAGGTCAAGGGTAAGTTAATTTTTATGCTGGTTTGTTTCAAGAATAAGGTAGTAAGAAGCTAAGTTTCATGGAAAGAGTAAGGCCATGACTGTAAAGCAATACTTTAAATGGGTAATTTTAAAGAAGAAGATTTTACTATATTTATTTTAATTTTTATTTTCATTTATTTGTAGTACTGGGTATGGAACCTTCTATCTCTGGTCTACATTCCCAGACCTATTTTATTTTTTATTTTGAAACAGGGTCATACTAAGTTGCTGAGAAAAAAAGAAAAACTTTGTAGAGATGCTAGGGAATATAAAGGCTTTTTCCTAATAATTTACATCTAGGGTCATCGCGATGGCTGAAACAGAAAATGTGGTAGTGATAAGAATTTTTTTTTTTTCTGAAACAGAAAAAGCCAAGCTTTAGGTATATTAAGTTTGCTAAACAGAAAGGGAAATACAAAGTGAAAAAAGTTAAAAAAACCTAGGAAGTTTTGAACTTTAGCACCTGGCATTTTCTTTTTTCAGCAGTTAAAACTGAAGCAATCATGTAAATAACATGATGTCAATATTTGTGTGCATTGACAAATATACATTAAAATATGTAGTTATTTGCATCTGTGTATATCATACTCATGTTCACTGTAGAAACCACATTATTCGGCTTCTAGAGGTAAGGGGGGGTGTGCAGAATTGGCCTTTGCCATATTGCCATTTATGAGAATTTTTAAAATTTAAAGTATCTCAAAAGGCTAGAGAAAAATTCCAGCAGTTGTACATGTAATATATCATGTAATTTATTTTGCTCCACAGTTAAAGGCCGTATCTTGATCTTAAGGAAAAGGTAAAACCTATTTTTTCATATAAAATTTTATTGCTATAATTGTTGTATGAATATACCACTGAGCTGGAAAGAAATTTTGCTTTTTGATTAGTATCTGTAGTGTTGGCAATACATTTAATCATCTTGCAGAAAGATAAAAAGAACAGAAGTTTAAAAAGATTCAGTTATTTATCGCATCAAATCAAGGTAGGAATTTTAAGATTTTCAAGTCTAAGGTAGTTTCTAAAGACCATCAAACTGCTTTTTTTGAGTAATCTCCTGAAATAAGAATTCAATTGTCATATGTTCATATAATATAATCAAGTTTCAAATCTAGGGAATATATCTAAGCAGAATTGAGCTTGGCAATGTCTTTTATGATTAGAAAGCTCTAAAGTCTCTACTGAAAAGCAACAGTGTCAATAAATTTAGTCAAATGATAACTATTATATTCATTGTATTATGTGAAAATGCTATTAATCCACATCTACAGTTTTATTGAAAGATAAGGTAATTGTTCATAAATATTTAACTTATTGGTGAAATTCTAAAACTCAAAGAGAATTTTGACACCACTTTTTTTTCTTTTTCTTTTCTTTTTTTCTTTTTGGTGGTACTGGGGTTCCTGGAAACCCTTCTATCTCCGGGCTACACTCCCAGACTTATTTTTATACTTTATTTGGAAACAGGGTCTCTTAAACCAGCGCGGCTGGCTTCGACAGCGCAATCCTCCTGTCTCCGCCTCCCAAGCGCGGGGATTACAAGCACACGCCACCACGCCTGGAGCTTGACACCACTTTAAACAACAGAATTAAAAGAAGACACCAATTATCTCTTTATGCTGTCTATGTAAAATAATCAGTGGTCAATTATTTTAAACATAGTAATTCATATAATAAAGAGTCCCATGATAATAAAATTTCTCCATTATATTAAACATCAATATATCACATAATCCTGGAAAGAAAATTTTATAAAACTCATGTTAAAACCAAGGCAAGCTAGGTGTGGTAGCACATGCCAGTTATCTTAGTACTTGAGAGGCTAAGACAAGAGGATCGCGGGTTCAAGACCAGCCTCAGTAACTTAGCAAGGCCCTCAGCCACTTAGTGAGATTCTATTTCAAAATAAATGAAATAAGTGTGTAGCTCAGAGGCAGAAAAAAATCCTGATTTCAATCCAGGTTTTTAAAATCACACAAAAAAGCCAATTATCATTTACTTATTTTTGTCATATACAGAATTTGCTACTGGAAGTGTAATTTACTCTCACTTTAAACAATAATTATGATATACCAGACTTGTTGATATGATTGCTATAATTTGACCCTGAGTGTCCCTCAGAGGCCCACGTATTAGAGTCCATGTCCCCCTAGTGCCACTAGTGGAGGTGAGACAACCTTGGTCAAGGAGGATGTGGTTACTAGCACCTAGAAAAAGAAGCTAAGAATCCAGGTGTACTGGTGCGCGCCTATAATCACAGGACATGGGGGAGCTGAGCCAAGAAGATCACAGGTTGGAGACCAGCCTCAGGATGTTAGTGAAACTCTCAGCAACCTAGCAAGACCTTGTTTTTGAACAAAAAAATAAAATGACTGGGGTTCCATAGTTTGCCAATTATGACTTGTGCTGCTATCTTCATAGATATGCACACATTACCATGGCCTTCTGGTTTTAGTTCTTTTGGACTCATAAAGAGGACTCGCTAAGTTGTTCAACGACAGATAAATTGATTACAAAATTTGGGGTCATGTACACAATGGAACTGTACTTAACATAAAGAAGAAGAAAATTATGTCATTTGCAGGGAAATAAATGGACGGAGCTGGAGAATGTTAGGTTAGTGAGATTAGCCAATCACAAAAATGTTAGGTTAGTGAGATTAGCCAATCACAAAAATGTTAGGTTAGTGAGATTAGCCAATCACAAAAATGTTAGGTTAGTGAGATTAGCCAATCACAAAAAGTGAAGGGTCAGATGTTTTCCCTCATATGGAGAAGCTAGAGAGAAACTGGAACACAGGAGGGACTCAGGGCAAAGGAGCCCTAGCGGGGTGAGCGAGGGGACCCACTGAGAGAGGTGGGGGGCAGGAGGGAGACTGATGAGGGAGACACCTCAAGGACATGGCGCAGAGATACACACTTATCTAAGACAATCACGGTGCTGAGCGTGGAAAGGGGGGGCGGGAGGGGGGTGGGGTGGGAGCTGGGGGGGGGCTCAAAGAGTGCTGTGTGCGTGTGTCTCCACCATCTTGGTGGAGTGCCTTACACTGCACTAATAAAAAAGGGGCTGGTGGGTAGCTCAGAGGGAAGTACCAAGAATGAACGAATGAAGTCAAGAGGGCTGTGCCAGGCTAATAGGAAGGCTCTGAAGCATCGCAGAGGTCTGCAAGGTCACCCTGCCACCAGGAGGCGCAAAGGCGTGGAAGTGTGGATTTGTTTCAAAGACTTCCCTTGAGGGAGCCCTGAGGTTCCCTGTGACCCAAGTGCACCTTGGGAATCGCTTCCAAGTACTCAGCCACCAAGAAACTCAGATAATTAGATAGATAGATAGATAGATAGATAGATATTTAGATAGATAGATAGATAGATGATCGATAGATGGATGGATGATCGATACACACACACACACACACACACACACACACACACACACACACACGCCAGTTTCTGAAAGTAAACTATTAACTCTTTTACTGAAATATAATATTTTCCCCTTTGGAATGTGATATTTAAAATTATCTTGAGCCGGGTGTGGTGGTGCACGCTTGTAATCCCCGCGCTTGGGAGGCAGAGACAGGAGGATCGTGCAGGTTCGAAGCCAGCTGCGAGCGCTGGCTTAGGAGACCCTGTTTCCAAAGAAAAATATAAAATAGGTCTGGGAGTATAGCCCGGAGGTAGAAGGGCTTCCAGGAACCCCAGTACCACCAAAAAAAAAAAAAAAATTATCTTGAGTTGGCAAGTAAAGAAGTGGAGACATGGAATGCCTTCCTATTGTACATGAAACCCCCCAGGGCTCTCTAACTGCAAATCAGGGCAGCTGGTTTTTCTGGACACTACACTGCGTGAGGGCTGAGCCCTTGTTGATTTCGTCCACTGTCTTACTCAGGGTACAGAGCTCAGTGGACAGCAAACACGTGAGGACTGAATGGAGAATCTGCCGGCACCTGAGCTAGGAGCTGCGGGTGTACTGTCAGGCTCAACGACAGTGTGAGTGCCAGGTAAAGTTGTGGGGAAAAAAGGCATTAATATTCTTAGCCTACAATTTCTTCACTTAGCTAAGAATTACTGTCATTACAGGAAGTAAAGGTTTATGAGGAAAGTTAGTGTGAATCATCAAAAACAACCATAGAGCTTACCTATTTCTATGGTTAAAATAACACATTAAAAGTAGACATTTCTAGTAACAACTGCGCTCTGTACATCCAGAAATGACTCTGTGCCTGTCCTTGGGCAAGACAGTGGCGGTAACACTGGCTAGAGGACACGATAATATAGTGAGCGCATGATCACCCTACTTTTGTTCAAATACCATTTCCCTGGTTTACTAGCTGCAAGACTTTGAACCATTTAATTAACTCTTCAGTACTTCTAATTATATAATTATATTAATATAATATAATTATTACAAATTATATTAATATATAATATACTTATTATAAATTATATTAATATAATATTGGAAAATAATAGTATTTACTACTCCATTTTGCACATGGTCTATTTAATCACTTAAGCCACAGAGAACAATGGCTACCACCTAATATATTCACAATGTGGCCAATTATTATTAAATATCTATCAGGACCCAGACTTTGTGCTGCATGAATATGGCTGTAGAAAACAAAGCAAATAAAAATAAATGTAAAGCTAGAATTTTGCCCAGTCCCTCTAAAAACTAACATCCTATCCCTTTGAGAGTAGCCTGCAAATGCAAGGACATTTTTCATAAAAGTGGATAGTATTCTGCAGGCTCTGAGGACTCACAGACTGGGTTCAAGCCCAGACTCCTCTCCTCACCAGTTTTATGATTGTAATCTTGGGAAAATCAGGGTGGCACCCAGGAACTCTGTTTTCTTATTGCCAATAGTATTTGCCCCATAGAATTATTAAGAATAAACATGATAGAGATACTAAAATCTTAGACATAATATATATGCTTTATACATATTATATCAGAGTAACCACACAGTAAGGATTTTAAAATAAACCTTCATTTATGGAGACCAAAATGTGAGTAATTGTTGAGTGACGACTCTGATAAGAAATTATTTTTTAGAAACACACAAATTAGAATCCTGCATTTTCTCTTTTTCCTTTCTCTTGCAGTGAAATGTAAGGATTTCAGCTTTTTCTGCAACATTGAAGGCAATCTGAAGAATCCTAGGTTTATTAATATTGACAGTCTTTATTGTACTTTATAATGTTTCTTGGTGGAGATTTCAGATACAGAGCCCTGGAGCTGTTAATGGCAGCTAGTTGGAAACTAGATCCAAAAGCTGTTTCTAAACAGCTCTCTCTTGGTCTCATTATGTTATAATCCACATAGACATAGCTCAGACAGATGTGCCACCTGACATTTTTTTTTTGATGAAACACCTCATACTAGGAAAAAATAAAAGAATCATACACTAGAAACCTTCTATCTGATGGAAATGACAGGGTGATAGGATTTTTGCTTAAATCAGGTAATTGGAAGATTCTACAGATAAAAACTACAAAAATATCAAAGTTCACTGCACACTGTGCAATTTGGGCTGGAAGTAACTTCAAAACATTACACAGAGACTAAAAATCTCATCTAACAGCATGGATTAGAGTCATTAAAGCACAGCAATGCTTCTCTAGCTAGTTTTATTACATACAGTGTGAATATTAATCTGACCCAATATAAGTAAGCTGTGTTGACATGGACACAGTCTTCAAGGGAAACAAGAACTGTTGTATCTATTTTGCCTTCTGTGGTTTCCCCTTTACTTTTTCTATTCCCTTTACTTCTAACTATGTATGGAAGGTATAGATATGGCCTTATTAAGTTTCTTACAAATAATTTTTAAGAGACCAAATTGATTTGTTAATATTCTGGGTGTGTTAGTCAGCCTGGGTTGCAACTACAAAATGCAACCATATACCAGAAGATTTACATGACAGACATTTTATAGAAGTGGAATTCAGGAAGTTGATCAGGGGTAGGACCTTCTTCCTGGGTTGTAGACAGCCTCCTTCCTGTTTCAACCTCACACAATGGAAAGAAAAAGGAAAAAGAGAAAGCAAGTTTCTGACCTCTTCTTGCACGGTTACTAATTTTATTATGAAAACACGTATTGTGTTCTCTTTTATTTTATTTTTTTGGGCAGTATTGGGGAATTCTAACCCTGAGCTATGCCCCAGCCCTATTTTTTATCCTTTAGTTTGAAACAGGGTCTCCCTGAGTTGCAAAGGTCCTCATTAAGTAGTTGAGGCTGCCCGCGAAACCCATTCCTCCTGTCTCAGCCTCCCAAGTACTGGGATTACAAGCGTGCGCCACCATGCCTGGCTTATGTTCTCTTTACAATCTACCGTCCAAAGACCCATTCTCCTCCTCCTACCACTTGAGGATTAGGTCTCCAACATCTGACCTTGGAAAGGGTTTCCGTTACTATATTCAGATAGACATGCATTCCTTAAGCCATATATTTCCCAGTTACCAAAAGGCCACAAAGGTAGGAAAGTTATCATCACCTGCATCGGTTTGCTCATGGACATCAGAACTAAGAAAGTCTTACCTTTCTAGAGAACTTTGCTGGAGCTGCTCTGTTTTGCTGTAGATGAAGTTGAATAACAGATTTGTTTTTCTGAAATATTCTGTGGCTTCCCAAACAGTGATCACTGAAGAAGAAGATCAGGAATCAAGTCATACCCTTCCATAATATCCTCAAGTATGGATTTTTCTCCCCAACCTCATTGCTTTTTTTTTTTTTTTTTTTTTTTTACAGTACTGGGGATGGAACTGAGGGACATTCTATCTCTGAACTAAACCCCCTGCCCTAGTTTTTATTCTTTATTTTGAAGTAGGGTTTCCCTGAGTTATAAAAGGCCTCATTAAGTAGTAGCCAAGGCTGTCTGCGAACCGAGATCCTCTTGTTCCAGCCTTCCAAATGCTGGGATTACAAGTGTGTGTCACCACGCCGGGCTCTACCTTTTGTTTTTGACATTTAGTTTGGTAAGTTCTGGTAATAGTAATTGTGAATATATATATATATATATATATATATATATATAATTATACTATATATAGTTGTATATATGTGTGTTCATAAGTAAATAAAATGGGATATCTATATCTACATAGATTGATAACAGCATATTTCAATTATTATAAATGCATTAATAATTTAGAAAAGTAAAGAATTTCTTACTGAGTATTATTCTGTGATCAAGAATTCTTTATATTGTTAAAGTAAGTTATCCAGTCATCTCAAAACTAAGGAGGAGCTGCTCCTGGGGAGTCTGATGCCCCGAGGTCTCTGTGTGGACCGGGGAATCAGAGCTCTGTGATAGAAGTGTCATGGCTTTGGAGACACACTGAACTAGTTCCAACATCTTATGCAGGCCAATTAATCTAACACCTGAAATTCAATACTGTCCTCATTACAGTCGAGATATTGATGTCTACATCAAAGGGCTGAAAAAGAGATTAAACAGAAAAGAAGCCCCTCTATATTTCAGGTATATTTAATTCTTTATTCCTTTCTCTCTTTTTTTCCTGTTAACATTTGTCAAGAATAAAGTACAGAAGGAACACAGTGAAATAATGTTTGTGAACAGTATTTTAAACATAATCTGATGATTTTTCTGTGAAGCAAAGGACTTTTACTATATAGTCTCCTTTCTTTCAAATTTTACATCTCTGACTCTTATTTTTAAAATGGTATGTTAAGCTAATGCATTTTGTTCAAAATATTTTGGCCAAATAGTTGAAATAATTCAAGAGAAAATATTATTCTAGAAATCTGGGACCATTATAGTGATAATTTACTAAATATTTGGGACTACTTACACTTAACAATGTCAGACAAATACTTACCTTGTTAATATCTATTAAGTTCTCATTATGTTTTGTATTTTGATAAGTGTTACTTTTAGCACTTAACGGCTATGCTATTTTTGATCTATGAACAATATATTACCTTTAACGATCTAGAGGTGAGCTCTCCAGCACAGGAGGTGCCAGACAAACGTGGCTCCTGATCATTTGCACCGAGGCTAGTCTAACTGAGATGTGCCGTGCACTTAAATACACACTGGACTTGAAAGATTTATCACAAAAAAACAATGAAAAACACATCAACAACTTTATTTCGATTATATGCTGAAACAATATTTGGGGTATATTAAGTTAAATAATATATAATGTTAAAATTATAAAATACTTCAATAAACTTAATTTTTTAGCCTTTTGTATTTTTTAAATCGTGTGTCTTGGTGAAGTTCAAGGTAGAGGCATACATGAGCCTGGCAGCCATCTGATGGCTTTTTTTTTTTTTTTTTTTTTTGGTGGTACTGGGGTTCCTGGAAGCCCTTCTACCTCCGGGCTACACTCCCAGACCTATTTTTACATTTTTATTTTGGAAACAGGTTCTCCTAAGCCAGCGCATGTGGCTGGCTTCGAACCTGCGCGATCCTCCTATTTCTGCCTCCTAAGCGTGGGGATTACAAGCTTGCGCCACCACGCCCGGCTCGATGGCCTGTTTTAAAGTTAACATTTCTCCTCCTTTGTATTCCTTCTTTCCTTTACTAGTAGAAGGAGACCTGGCACCTGTGGATCTGCATAAGAACTGACTCAAAGAAGACTTAAGAATTGTATTCCTTCTGATAAGCACACCCATATGCCCCTGACCTGCAGATCTTAATAAGAACCAACTCAAAGAACATGAATTACATCTCTTGTGATAAGACACCAGCACGGCCCCAAAGGACAAACTCTTAAAAGTATCTTGACTCCTTTGTTTGGGAGAATCCAGGGATTCGTCCTGAGCACTATAGTTTACTGGTTTCTCTGATTTGCTAGTAAATTATTACTTTTATCTTCATGCCAAAGACTGGCCCCAATTATTGTATTCAGCAAATTTAGGCAAATACCAGGATTTGGTAACAGAAATGTATTATGAGATAATAATGTCATATGTAAAAGAGACTATTACAATTTGATTGTATGATTATCAAGAAACAGGATTGCTGGTAAGTTTTAAAAATATTTATATAAGAAAAGTTAGTAATTAAACTTTGTTTCTTCACACTTAGTATGACTAGATGAGATTTATAAGAGGTATACAAAATGCTATAGTATTTCACTCTGCTTTCTACAGTTCTGTCTATACCCATACATGTAGGCATACAGGTTCAACTGGCATTGGCCACTTTAAAATTTCTATGATGCTATATCTATCATGTCTTTAATTCTAGTAAGCTGGTCTTTGCAACTAATAAATAGTCCTAGGTTTTGTGCTCAAAGTGGTACCTGGAGTTGACTGAGCACAGGTAAAGATCAGTGCTCAGGTGTTTCCATAATGATCAGTGTTCTGTTGTTTCTGTAAAACACAGCTAGTCAAGTTCATTCTTGTTTGCTTTCAGAGACAATGCAGAGGAAAAGTGAAACTTCATTACTTGAAGACACAGTAACGGACTGAATTTTAGAATGGGGGCTTATAGTTAGTTAGTAGCAGTGGGTAGGTAATGCTTTTAAACAGAGACTTTCTCTATGGCGCATAAATCGACACCAACATCTATAACTCAAGAAAGAACTGGACCACCTAGGCCATTCAAATACCATTCAAATACCTCACTTTTCTTTTCTTTTCTTTCTTTCTTTCTTTTTTTTTTTTTTGTGGTACTGGGGATGGAGTGCAGGGACATTTTACCTCCAAGCTACACCCTAGCCCTAATTTTTGTTCTTTTTTTTTTTTTTGGTGGTACTGGGGTTCCTGGAAGCCCTTCTACCTCCGGCCTACACTCCCAGACCTATTTTTACATTTTTTTCATTTGGAAACAGGGTCTCTTAAGCCAGCATGCGCGGCTGGCTTGGAACCTGCGCGATCCTCCTGTCTCTGCCTCCCAAGCGCAGGGATTACAAGCGTGCGCCACCACGCCCGGCTGTTCTTTATTTTAAAACAGGGTCTCACTGAGTTGCAAAGGGGCTCACTGAGTAGCTGAGGCTGGTTTCGAACCTGTGCAATCCTCCTGTCTCAGCCTCCCAAATGCTGGGACTCCAAGCGTGCGCCACCACGCCCAGCGGTACTTCACTTTTCTTAAGAATTCCCTCCAGCCTGTAAAAGGCAACTATTGGTCCTACTTCCTCACTTAAATACGGTTATATTTCATTTATTTTTCATTTATTTATTTATTTATTTATTTATTCATTTATTTATTATTTGTACTAGGGATTGAATCCAGTAGCATTCTACCTGTGAACTATACTCTCAATCTCTTTTATTTTGAGTCAGAGTGTTTTTTAAGAGAGAGAGAGAGAGAGAGAGAGAGAGAGAGAGAGAGAGAGAGAGAGAGATAAATGGATTAAAAAATTAAAAACCACCAATTAAAATTAGGTGCTATTGCTTAAAGAGTACAATAAAAAATATATAGTAAGCCTTCAATTTACCATGGACAACATAGAGAATGATGACCCCCACAAAAATAACAGAATGAAATGTTACTACCAGTTTATAAATGCATAGATAAGAAATAAACTCAAAACAGAAACAAAAATTATTCAGTAATGGAATTAAAAAGCATTTCCAGGATTTCATACACTCCTTTGAAAATGTGGAAACAAGGAGTTCTACGATAAACACCTACTCCAAGCAAACCATCGGTGATCAGACAATTCTGAAAAGAGGGACACCTCCTTCAAGAGTTTCAGACAGGACTTCAGGAGGGTTTTCACAAGGAGCACTTGTCCTCGTAAGTGACAGCTTCCCGACTTACAGCCACCGATGATGTCCTCATGGGAGGTAGAAAGGGTGACGCTGACTATCTTGACACTGTCAACCCAGGCCCGATGTTGTATTTACATCTTAGAGGAGGGCATTTCTTAAGTTGCTGAAGGTTTCCCTAGTTGCTGAGGCTGGGCTGCAGCCTGTGAGTCTACACTCTCAGCCTCCCAAGGACTGAGGTTAGAGTTGTGCACCACTACACCTGCCTGGTTATATTCTTTCATACGTAGAGTATATATACAAAATTAAATTGAATGTCTATAAATGAAAAAGCTTTTTAACCTAGGAGAAGTATATAAGTCTCAGGGTTGTAGTGCCTTCTTTAGTAAGCTATGCAGTCAAAACAATTAGTTAATAGGACAATAATCTACATAAATAAAATTAAGACAGAGAATCAAGGAGAAAAATACAACAGTGATACTAGAGCTTTATATCTTTTGTAAAAAAAAATATGTACTGAGCTCCAAGGAGCTCTTTTTAAGGTGTTTTGAAAAAAATATATAATATAGTCACCATCAGATGAGGTAAGAAATAGAGATTTTATTCTGTCTTAAGCTTTCATTATTTTTTCCCCATAAAATCTCCAAAGGAGAAACATTGTGTAGCTTTTACTAATACAAAACATTTGAGCACTGAGATTAAAAATAGCACACTTCAGCCTTATTAACATGCTAATGGGTAATTTGTAATAATGAGTAATTCAGAAGTTCTCTAGCTAATTACATTTTAATTTAAGGAAATCAAGGAACCGGGTTACATAAATTTCAACAAATTCAAAATGGGGAGGAGATTTAATAATTATTAGTCTTTTAAGTAACAAAAATCAGTTGATAGCTGCATGCTGGCTATTATTTTTCTGGGTAAAATTAAATTAATGTTGTACCTACATTCAGATCTGATTCACCATGTCTTCTTGAAAACCCTATTAACACCTCTGAGAATTCCTTCATCAGCCTGTTCATTTGCATAATCTGCATAATTCAGTTCTTTAGCAAACATGGAGCTGAGCCAAACTCATGTCTGTAATCCCAGTACTTGAGAGGCTGAGACAGGAGGATTACAGTTTCAGGGCCAGCCTCAGCAATTTAGTTAAGACTTTAATCAACTTAGTGAGATCCTGTTTCAAAATAAAAGGTAAAGGGGATATAGGTATAGCTTGGAGGTATAATTCTACCTCTAGTACCAAAGAGAGAAAAGAAAAATAAACAAAAGAGCAAAAATAAACAAAAGAAAACCTGATACTAAAGTATCCTATAATTTCTGCATGGAGAATTTACTAACAATCTGCCTTTATTTACTGACCAGAAGCTTTGTCTTGGGAGCCTTGCTCACAAATGAAAGAATACTTAGAAGAGCCCACATAGGAAGACCCGTGGTCCAGGACAGAATTACTGAATGAGAAGCAAGCCCAACTTTATATGATGCTCTTGTTGTTAACAATTTATTAAAGATAAAAGCAAAGTTTATTTTAAAACTTCAGAAGAAGCACTTTAAGGAGATATAAAAAGTAACTTAATGTAACTCAAGAGAGATTTATTCACAGGGTGTACTTTCTGAAATTTGCACAAGCCCAAGGTTACACCACGTTCTTTTTCTCCTCCTACAAGGTCCTGGGATTTTATAAAGTCCAGAATGTTATAGCAGAATAGGCTGTCATGTCAAGTTTTAGGCTGCTTGGACGTGATGAAAATAATCAAATTTTCTGAACTTTGCCAAATGAAACCTTTAATTTTGGGGAAAGAAAAAAAGACTCCCTACAAGAGCATATACAATCCAATTTTTATTGGGTTGCAAATGCTCATAACACTAAGAAGTGTTATGAGTATAATCTATTATCGTAAGTTGTATATACTTAGTTTTTCCCTCATTGGTAATTAATATTTTTTTTTCCTTTGAGTAAAAGTCAACTCCAATTTATAGCTAAATGTTTAATAACCAACCAAATGAACACAAATTATCATAGGATTAACTAAAACAATTTCTAAATAATAGAAGTTTTTCTTAAGGGTATCTTAAAACTCTAATGAAATGCATTTAGTTTTTGAATAGGACTTTCTTACTCTAATAAAAGTAATTCGTATTCTCTTTGGGAGTAGCCAGGAGAAAGAAAGGAGAGTCCCAGGTAGAGCCAGACCAATCTACTCCATGCTCCTGATGAATGAAAAGGTGGGTCCTGCCTTTTTTTATTTTTTATTTTTATTTTTTTGGTGGTACTGGGGTTCCTGGAAGCCCTTCTACCTCCGGGCTACACTCCCAGACCTATTTTTTATATTTTTTTTATTTAGAAACAGGGTCTGTTAAGCCAGAGAGGCTGGCTTCGAACCTGCGTGATCCTCCTGTCTCTGCCTCCCAAGCGTGGGGATTACAAGCGTGCGCCACCACGCCCGGCTGGATCCTGCCTTTTTAAGTTGAAGAATCTGTGACTCAGCAGAAATACTTGGAGAGAAGAATGGAACCAGGGGAGAGAGGAGGGAAAGGGGAAGGCGCTGGGGAAAGAAACTAACCAAATTATATTATGAACACTCGCAAATGTGTCACGCTGACTACCATAATTGTGCATAATTATAATATAGCATTAAAATTAATTTAAAACCTTGTGTGAGGGTGTATTCATTTCGAGTCACCCCACCCATGCCATTTTGGCATGGGGCTGTATTTCTATTTTCTATATTTCTATCTTTTAATAAACTTCTTTAAACCTTCAAAAAAAATAAAACAATGTGTGAGTACTTCAGTGTGAAATTTTTTGTTATTAAAAGATTTCTTTCTTTTCTACAAATTTTTTTAAAGATTCTGGGTTCTATTCATTGGCAATGGTCTGTTAAATAATGAAGGGAGCTTTGCTTTGTTTTGTTTAAATCATGGCTGTAAACCCTGGCCATAGCTGTAAGCCACAGCCCCAGGCAGGATTGTCAAGAAAGAATATTCAGTTCTTTTGGAAGCTTTTGTCAGTAACTACTGACAATGTAGTCATGATTCATTCAGCCAAAGCGTTTAAAAACAGAAGATTTTATTGTTTCAGATAGCAGCTGAGGAGAATTGTTTTAAGTTGGATTAGAAAGTAAGATTTGCAGCAAGGTTTTCAGGAGGAGAAATTACTTAAACCATGTGGATGAGGAGTGAGAAATAGAAAACCCGGCATTATTCCCCACCCCACTCCACCCTGCCTCCCAGTTGATGCTGGGCTAGAGGATAAAGAATACAATTTTGAGGGAGCATGCCAGATCGTACATTATGAAGAAGATTACAGGTCTAAACGAAGGTAAAACTATTGTTACTCCCTGGGAGGAAGGAGACACGGGAACACTCTAGGCTACAGATTATAAAATACAGGATTATCAAGGACACCCCGTCCTGTGGCTCTTTAACTTGGTGGCTGAAGACCACAAATGAAAGACTTTAACAATTTTGAATGAATCAGATGATTTGTTCTCTATTATTTCTATAATTAATTTATCACTTAATGAATTATTTAATTTTCTAGTGCTGGGGATGGAGTTTAGGGATTCACGCTTGATCGGCAGGTTCTCTACCCCTGAGCTATGGGCCCAGCCCTCTCTAATTTTTTCTGATTCTAATTTGCTGGTTTTTGTATTTCATACTTTATAATGCTGAAAAAAAATTTTTTTTATTAAGCATTCATGGACCCATGATAAAATTATAAAGTTTATATTCTAGTCCTTGAGTTTATTTTCTGTTCATAACATAGCATGTTATTTAAATATTTATTTATTTATTTATTTATTTATTTATTTATTTATTTATTGTGGTATTTTAGATGGAATCTACAAAATCCAGGGGCATTTTGCCTCTAAGCTATACCTCCAGTCCTGTTTTATTTTTATTTTTGAAACAGGCTGTTGCTACTTTGAGGCTGTCATCCAGTCTTACAATTCTCCTGTCTCAGCCTCCGAAGTACCAGGATTAGAAGTGTGTGTCACCATGCCCTGGATTCAAATTCTCTTTATACTTATTTTCTGAGGAGAATATTGACAGTTAATAAGACTGTGTTTGATATATTTGAACTACCTGGTAGGCATAGCATGTTATCCAGATGGAACAATCAGAAACATTATTTTTTAGAAGAGTCAGTATTGATAGATACATCTGAGACAGACAGAGAGAGAGAGAGAGAGAGAGAGAGAGAGAGAGAGAGAGAGAGAGAGAGAGAGAGAGAGAGAGAGGGAGGGAAATAAAATGAGAAAGTTATAGAATATTTTAATTGAGAGAAAATGTTTCTGACACTAAATTGAGATGAGTGTTAATAAGTTCCCAAAACTCATATAGTTTATTTATAAAACAAAGAAATTTTAGATTTTAGTTCACTAGGAACATTATCTTCCTTAATTTTGCAATATGTGACAAGATATACACAGCTTAATTACTTTGTTTAAATTAATTTTTATGCAGTGTTCTATTCTAGAAAAGAGGGTCAATACCATTTTTTTGAACAGTCTAATTCTGAAATCATTACTAGTCTTGGCCGGTGGTGTCTTGCTACTCTGGAATGTGAACTGTGGACTAGCAGCATGGGCGTCAGCCCAAGGCTTGTTAGAAATGCTCCAGTCCTACTGAATCAGAGCAGGACAAGGTGGCTTGCATGAGTCACTAAAGTTTGAGAACTTCTTGTGTTGGTGTGTTAGTAGAAATGGAAACGTATGCGTAATTGGTAAGGGCACACATATCGCTATGTAGTCATATTTATTTTTATGCCACTGTTTCAGTCAGCCCCCTCACCTGCTGTAGTCTATACACCACACACACACACACACACACACACACACACACACACACACACACACAACTTAGGGGAAGGAAGGATTCTTGGATCACGGTCTCAGAGGTTTCCATACACAGGGCCTGCTCTGAAGCATCAACAGTCGGTGGTGGCTGAGTGTGCGAGGACTCTACTCTCATGGAAGCCAGAACTCGAGACAGAAGAGGAGGCCCGTGGACACATCTTGTCCTGAAACCTGACAGCTTTAGCAGTGCCTCACCTGCCCATATTACCCCCTGATAAATCCATCCAAATTGTTAATTTTATAAGTTTAGTAGAATTAAGTAGCTTTGGAAACATGTCAGAAACTATGATACTGTAATTAATAAAAATAATATTAATAAAAATGAGAATAAACCGGGCATGGTGGCACACGCTTGTAATCCCAGCGTTTGGGAGGCTGAGACAGGAGGTTCCAGGTTTGTGGATGGCCTCAGCTACATAATGAGACCCTTTGTAAATCAGTGTGACCCTGTTTCAAAATAAAGAATAAAAAATAGCGCTAACGGGTGTAGCTTGGATGTAGAATGCCCCTGGGTTCCATCCCCAGTACTGAAAAAAAAAAAAAAAAAAAAAACAGAGTAAAATTGGGCTATTTATGGGCAATTGACCTATTTGAAACAAGGCTGAATCCAAGGTCCACTGTAAACTTTCTCCACATTATACTTTTTAAAGTTTTTCTCCTCTTGAAAACTATTTTTTTTTCTGGATGATAGTTTCTATTGCTAAAACTTAGTACGAATATTTGATAATGTTTCTTATTCTCTGGATCTAATGTTTTGGCATCAGCTGAGGTCCAGGTGTGCATTTGGAAACTTGGACATTCATAAAATGAGTTTTAATGAGTAGTCAGTGTAAGAATAAAACTATTAAAATATTTTTCTTAAGCCGGGCGTAGTGGTGCATGCTTGTAATACCAGCATTTGGGAGGCTGAGACAGGAGGATCGCGGTTCGCGGACAGCCTCAGCTACTTAGTGAGGTCCTTCGCAACTCAGTGAGACCCTGTTTCAAAATTAAGAATAAAAAAAATTGGGCGAGGTGTGGAGCTCGGAGGCCAAATGCCTCTGGCTTCCATACCCAGACCTGCAAAAAAAAAAAAAAAAAAAAGTTAAAATATTTTTCTTATAATATGCTTTAAAAAAAATATATGCTTGGGAAGGCAGCCTGCTCACTGAATGTATTATGGATCCAAACAGGAAGAAAAAGAGATATAGAAGGTTTTTTTTTTTAAGGCACTGAGGATTGTAAGGATTGAACCCCAAGGGTATTCTAGCCCTGAGTTATACCCCCATCTTTATTTTATTTTTTTATTTCGAAAAGGGTCTTTAAGCTGCTGAGGCTGGCCTAGAGCCTCTCAAGTCCTGAGATTATAGGCATATGCCACCACACCTGGCTTAATAAGCTTTGTTAAGGGTGGATGAGCAATTTTTGAGGGGTCGACACTGATTTTAGAACTAAAATTCCCATATCCTCGGAATGACCTCAGTCCTGGACAAACGGATCGTTGGATAACCTACCAGTGCTCATTCAAGTACCTGATGCTGCACATACACATGATATCAAAAGAGACAAAGAAGAAGACTATCAAAAGCTGGGCGTGGTGGCGCACGCTTGTCATCCCCGCGCTTGGGAGGCAGAGACAGGAGGATCGCGCAGGTTCAAAGCCAGCCTCCCTGGCTTAAGAGACCCTGTTTCCAAATAAAAATATAAACTAGGTCTGGGAGTGTAGCCTGGAGGTAGAAGGGTTTCCAGGAATCCCAGTACCACCAAAAAAAAAAAAAAAAAAAAAAAAAAGGAAAGGAAAGAAAAGAAAAGAAGTCTATCAAAATGATTCATAAAACTTCAATTTCA
Source organism: Muscardinus avellanarius (assembly GCF_963383645.1). Classification (NCBI taxonomy): domain Eukaryota; kingdom Metazoa; phylum Chordata; class Mammalia; order Rodentia; family Gliridae; genus Muscardinus; species Muscardinus avellanarius. The sequence goes on along the minus strand of NC_137797.1, from coordinate 107,914,141 downwards.
TCACAAAGATGTAAAATTGATTTAATGCTATCAGCTCCAAGAATATCATCTTTGTCTTGGACGAATGCTTTCCTAGTATGCTTAAGGCTGTAGTTTCTACCCCAGGACCCCTAAAAAGAGTATAAAATTTGGGTAAAGTCTGGTTTCAAGAAATAAAAACATTGACACTATAAAAATGATCAAAATTGACATTCATAATGTACTTACAGCTGTAAAAATTCATCAGAGCCACATATACGGAGAAGATACTCTTCAGGGAGAGGTTGGTCGTTTGCACATAAATGTAGAATTTCTGCAATTAGGTCTTTGACAAGAAAACTACCTACAAACAAAGGTGAATGATGAAGGCAATTAAGAGCTTATCGAATACTGGCTGGGGAAGCTTTTGAGCACAAAACAATGACAGCAACATTACAAAGTATTTTCACTGTCTAGCTCCATCGAGGGGAACTGAAACGAGATGCATCTCATTCATTAAGCTGGTGAGATTTAGAGATATTTTTTAAATGTTGCAATTCTTTGATCAGTTTTCTTTTCATAAAACATCACAATGCTAGGCATTATGGTCCTCATGTTAGAACCCTTGGTGCATTGTACCTCTGCTAGAAGATATTTTTCTGCTTCAATATTAAAATAATTCAACAACAGTGAACAAGTGATTATCAGTGTTCTACCATGGAGATAGGAAAGTATCGATTTTATAGTGAATGTCCCTGGACAAGTGATTCCTTCTGTTTGACTCAGTTTCTATGTAGTTAATAGACGTTTATAAGAGCATGGCTTAATTTCTTCACTAATCTGATGTGTGGTTATACAAAAAATTTAAAAAATACAGGCAAAGGTGGGCGATAAGTATAAAAGTGTGACGTTCTTGCTCTCTGAGACCACTTATGGTCTCAGTTGATAAAATCAAGAGCTGCAGACTGCACTGGGGATCCTGAATCCCTGTGGGTTTGTGCAGCTCACTGCAAAGGATCTCTGCAGTCGTCAGAGTTGAGTTTTGTTTATAATCCTGTCTCTGCCTTCTGAAGCATCTTTTACTGCCATACCTTTGGGTTGGAGGGAAGGATTTTGACACAAGCTGGCTAGTAAAAAGTAGTGCAAATGATAAAACTATCATAGTCAATCGCAAAAACATTTACGGGCAAGGGGAGGGAGAAGGTGTGACCTGGAAAGAAATGTTGCATGGGCTGTGTACAAATATATTCCGGTCACTCTGTCCCTTACAATGAAATTATAATGCATCAATAAAAAATCAATAGTTAAGAGGTAAGTTTTATAACAGATCAAAATGTCATCATAGAAATGGTTGGGAATTACAGATGGTGAAAGTAATTTGGCAGGGAAGAAAATATCTTAAACTCTCTCTGACTGTTTGGGAATATTGATGGAAGTGGTATGGATTCAAGGTAGAAGAAAATATAGCCAGGGGAAAAACCATGATTATAAGGGTTCTGATAAGCAGCGGGTAAGACTGGCTGTATATAATAAGAGAAAAATGCCTCTAAAGATGCCTGAACTGGTGTCTTAATAACTGCACTCCACTCAGTGGTTCCAGAACTGCATCTGTTCTTATGTGGAGCATGTGTGATTTATTTCTTTGTTATATTTATCTTCCTGATTTACATAAAAGACTTTATAACCCAATTTCTACCTATCTCTCTTTTCCTGTGCTTTGATTTGGGGGCAGCAAAACATGCTTGATTTACTTTCCTCTGCAACATCAAGTCCATGACCGAGACTGCTAGGGAAAGAGACAGGGTAACAAGAAGAGAAGTATAACCAACTTTTAAAATCAAAGCCCTCCGACAAAAAATCCCAAAGACACAAGAAAAAATGTCCACGCTTTTATGTTATGCCGACGATGTGGAGATGTGGCTGGACAGAAAGGAGGCAATGATAACTGAGTGAGAAAGCTGAGCGTAGCCCGTCTGTGTGGCTTCTTCCTGGCTCCTCTGTGTGGCATTCTTTGTCTCCCACATCTGTGGCAGGACCCCTTCCGGAACGAGGCTTTCAGATTCACAATCCCTCACAGTAGGTCACAGCATTTCTTCAAGGCCAGTTCTCACACAGTAAGGCAGAGGCAAGTTAGGGTGATATTTCTTAGGTTTTGTGCCTGGCTTTGGGAGTCTTAGTTTCTATGGCCTGGTGCAGGGAAGATGTGGAACAGGAGAAGGTCAGAAAGGTGCTTCTGAAGCCTGCCCGGTCTCTCCAGTTTTGTGAACCGTCCTCTGGAGAACCGTTTTCTGAGCTCCTGGAGTTTGATACTTTCTCCTACCCACTCATTAGTCTTTGGACGTCTCATTATTACTTCGAATTCAGAATGTTTAAACTCCAAATCATTGTCTTTCCCTGGGAAATCAATCATTAAGTCTGTGAGCTAAAGTCCAGTCCAGATTTTAAGCCAGGCCTCTCGTTCTCTTCGTCTTCATCTTCATCTTCTTTTCTTTTTCTTTGTACACGGAGTTGAATCCAGAAACATTCTACCCCCCCAGCTACACTCTCAACCCCATTTGATTTTATTTTTAAAAAGTGTCTTGCTGGCTGGGTGTGGTGGCGCACGCTTGCAATCCCCGCACTTGGGAGGCGGAGACAGGAGGATTGCGCAGGTTCAAAGCCATCCGCGCTGGCTTAGGAGACCCTGTTTCCAAACAAAACATATAAAATAGGTCTGGGAGTGTAGCTCAGAGGTAAAAGGGTTTCCAGGAACCCCAGTACCACCAAAAAAAAAAGTGCCTTGCTAAATTGCAGAGGCTGGCCTTGAACCTACAATCCTCCTGTCTCAGCATTCCAAGTACCAAGATTACAGGCATGGGCTATGACACCTGGCATGGAGCTTCTTTTAGACAGGTTTTATTTTAGTACTTTTAGTTTGGTCTCCGATATTTCCCCTTTCCCTATTTCTTGTAGGCTCCCACTCTGTGCAGTCTTCTCAGGCTGTAACTAGACTGCCCACCTTGCTGTAAAGGCTGACAGCCATCTAGGTAGGGTTCTCTCACTAGAACACCCTACACTTCTCTATCACCCTTGTATCCTTGCCAACTAACTTCTAACGCTCTGCGGGAAGTCACAAATGACTTCCTGATAGAGAATTCAACACGAGTGGCCTGAGTCTAGAATGTAGTGGGTAGTAGGCGTGAGCTCAAGTGTAGCTTTGGAACTGGAACCTTTCATCTTTATTAAAGAGAGATTAAATCCTTGTACTTGGGAGGCTGAGATAGGAGGACTGCAGATTCAAGAACAGCCTCAGCAAATAGTGAGACTCTCTTCAACCTAGCAAGACCCTGTTTCAAAGTATAAACATAAAAGCAGGCTTTTAAAACAAGATACCTGCCCACATCACTCATTTAGCCCTTCCTCAATTTTTACACCATTCCTCCCCCCTTCCTTCTCATGTTTGGCTTAGTGATTGACTTTGATATGTTTGTGAATGTGCATCATGTGCAATAGGACATTTCTTTCTTCCCCATCCCATCCCCTCAGTTAGGTCGCCTTATTTGCTCATCTATGGTTTCTTCTCCTTCTTAGTCTAGAGTTCCTCCTATGACCCTTTTTCTCCTTAGCTTCCACATCTTAGGAAGAGCATCTGATTTCTTACTTTTTGTGACTGACTAATCTCACCTAGCATAATGTTATCCAGTTTCATCCATTTCCTTGTAAATAATGTAACTGTGATCTTCTTTAAGGCTGAGTAAAATTACACTGCATACATCTCCCATCACCTTGTAATCCATTCATCTCTTGATGGACATCTTGGCTGGTTCCATAGTTTGGCAACTGTGAATTGCGTGGCATGTTGTACTTTTAATACTAAACACAATGATGTAATGATTTGCTGAAACTTCTTTTAAAAGTAAACAAAGAAACCAACAAACAAAAAGCTGGCTTTCCAAGTTTATCCAGAAAAAGATGTGGGAAATTAAGTACTATAATTTTGAAGAACAGAAGTGATCTCCTTCATTGATACCTATTCCCTCTTCACCAGCAATTGAAGCCAATAGGAACCAGGTCTGTCCATTCCAATCCAACCAAGGCCAAAAACCATTATTCTTGGCTCAGCAAACAGAATTCTGCTTTTAGAAACTGAAAATGGATTGAATGGAGAGATGGAACTGTCTTTAGATGTTAGCCAAATAGCACACATGTGTGTGATCTTGTTTTTACATCCTTTTGAGAAGGAATGATTGAGCTGTGACCAAGAGAGATCTGGGAGTTACTGCACAGAGAGATGAGGTCATGGACATAAAGAAATTTGAGACTGCTTGGTCATTTTTCTTTTAAGTACATTCCTAATTCTTTGATGAACCTTTACTCATAAATTCTATAAGAAAGACAGGTATTCTTTAGGAATGTTTTCTTTCTGCTCATACCAGAAGGAATTGGTTTCCATTAGTGTCAAACCAGATGGTCCTAACTATTATACCAGGATAACTTTTTATGTTTGTAGCCGTGTGAGCTTACTCAGAACCTTGACTAGAGCAGGCAAGAAGACATCATAAGAATAAGTAATAATCAATGAATAAAGAAAAAATATTTCTTGGATAATTATGTGTCAGAAAATAGTTTCCTGTTGATATGTAGAAACTCATTTTGTAGCAACTGAATGTTGCTTACAGAACTAGCATTGCTTTGCAAAATGGTGGGCTAAAATAGTAAAATCTTGAATGGATAGAGACGGTCATTTTTCACTTACATGTCATTGCTATCTAGAATCTCTTGAAATTCAGCTGTTTTTTTTTTTAAAAAAAAAACATTTGTGGACATCTTGCTAATTATTAATAGCAGAAAAATAAAGAATTAGGGATAAGCTACCTGAAGAGAGTTCTCGAAGACAGAAGCTCTCATTCCAACTTCAAATGTTAGCCAAACCTGCCCAGTTCTTGTCCTTTTACTTTACTTCAGAGCCAATCAGAGCCTCAAAGGGCGGGGTTTCTCCTAGTGAGTTCAATCTGATTTCAAGGCTACAAATAAATATCAGCTTTGTAAAGATTTTTGTATTTGCATGCAAGGTTGCTTACCATGTGGCGTAAGATGGAGTAGTTGTGCCGAATTATCCATGGAGATGTTTACACTGAGCGTGATGTTTTCAAAGAGCTGAGGTGGAAATGTTGTGGCAACGCTCCAAATGCGGCCACAATTGGAATGAGCCTCGGCTGTGTGATAAGTTTCTCTTATTCTGGAAAGTATAGAGGGAAAAAAATTCTTAGAACAAAGATCTGCATGATTTAATTAAGAAATAACACCCACATTCGAATAGTAAGAAATGTCTGCAGTATTTTGCTGTAGAAAAATAAAATATGAAAACATACGACTATGAATTAGTGGTGCAGTGTGTTTGCTTAGGTCGGATTGGTGGCGATTACACATATCTGAAGAACAGTGTGAAGACTTGTTCTTCTGGCTTTTCCTGGAGCTCATTTGAAATAGGATAGAAAACATTTTCATAAACATAAGACACAAGAACAACTCTGAACATAAATATTTGCATCCCTTGCTTTGAAAGATGTCTGAACGCTTCCTCTTAGATTTCCATCAGGTCTAAGTTAGTTGGATTTAGAGATATGGAAAATCAATTCAGGTGTTGGCATCAAATTCATACACACTAATTCTGACTTTCCATTGTCTTAAATGTTTGCATATTTTTCAAACAACCAGGTCTAGAAGTTATGGGCGCATTCTAAACAGTTACTTTTACAAAAGTGGACAAAGAATTGCAAAATTAGTTTATCCATAGAGCAGAAGTCTTGGGTTTGGACCTTGATGTTTCCAGTGAGCAAAGTTATGACCATTGGCAAATTATTTGACTAATTACTCTGTTTCCACAATAAAGGATATTGCCACGTACTCCAAAGGTGTTTCTGTGATGACTAAATGAGAAAAGATATATAAAATATGTGTAGAGTATAAAGCAATAGAAAGCATAATTATCATTATTTTTTTACCATAGCTTGGTCCTTGAAGCTCCAAGTCTTATGTCCATGTGTAGACTACAATTTATATACATTTTAACAAATGTTCATAGAACACTACATATAGTAAAATACATATAATGCATATAATAAAATACTCCATATATACATACATGTGTATATATAATGTACATGTTGTATATATTCAGATAGACGCCTATATGTTTTTGATGGTGAAAATGTCATCTTTTTTAGTGTAAATGATACTGACATCCACTCTCTTCTTAAATGGATAATCGTGCATACTATATAATACCTCCTATCCGTAGCCATCACTATACTCTGATGGAGCACTGCGGCACTAGCGCCAGGCACGCAGAGTGGCTCCAACTCTGCTCTTTAGATCTCATGGAAACATCAGCTCTGCCAGGATCCTGACAGTGGACGAACACACGCTCACCCACAGGCCACGCTGCTACTTGCAGTCTGGTCCTACACCCACAGCGTCTGACTCGCTCTCTGTGGAGGGCCCCAAACTCGCCCTGACACCAGTTTCTCAAGGAAGCTGCTGCTCCTATGGCGGCCACTGCTGCTCTGGCTCCACAGTGAGGGAAGGATGGCTTGGGTGAAGACAGGGATCTCCCCTTCCCGTGCTCTACCACAAAGGTCTAGACGCCAGTCCTGGATGGAGGAGTTCTATTTATCTATTTTTTTTGTGTGTGTGTGTGGCACTGGGGATGGAACCTGTGTGTCTACCTCTGAGCTACACACCTAGTCGTTATTTTATTTTATTTTATTTAACTTTATTTTAATTTTTTGTTTTGTTTTGAAACAGGGTCTCACTAAGTTGTAGAAGGTCTAAGTTATTGAGACTACCCTCAAACCTGCGATCCTCCTGTCTCAGCCTCTCAACTACTGGGATTATAGGCATGTACCACCATGCTCAGCTGAAAAAGCTTCAGTGACATAGCTTTTTCCATTTGATAAGATGTTGCTTAATGCATATGGGAATTTTTAGCCTCTATTATTTTGGATAATCAAATTTGAAATAAAATTTTGCAGTTGATTCTCTCCTCAATCTTTGTGGAGTAATGATGGTGAATCTTATGCTATGGTATTTCTTTTTTCTTTTTCTTTTTCTTTCTTTTCTTTTCTTTTTTTTTTTTTGGCTTTGAGGATTGAACCCAGGGGCATTCTACCTCTGAGCTAGACTCCTAACCTTAGTTTGTTTTTTATTTTGAAATAGCATCTCACTGAGTTGCTGAGAGTTTCCTTAAATTGTTGAGACTGGCCTCAAGAACTTTGTTCCTCCTATCCTAGGCTCCTGAGTCCTGGGATTACAAGCATGTGCCACCACACTTGGCAAATGTAAAGTATGTCACAGAAAACAAGTCCAACAAATTAGAAAAATCTCTTTAAAGAGGAGTATAAAAGAAGTGTTAATAACATATTGAGATATACTTACTTAAATATTAGAAACAATAGGTGAAACAATATATAAATCCATTTTATTAAGGCTTTCTAGAAGACTGGGAGAATCTTTTGAAAAACTTGTCACAAATACAACCTGATCATCTTTTTTGAATTAAGAATGCCTAGCACATAGTAGGTCCTCAAAGTTATGTATTGAGTGAATAGTGTGTTTCTATATGAAATAACTATGCATATATACATTTAATAATTTAAAAATACGTATTTTTTAATAAAATGTTATTGAAAACTAAGGAAAATATGTGAGAATAGAATATATGCCCCTCTTATATTATATTATATTGAATTGTATAAAGAGAACTATTTCTCATGCTCAGCAGGAAGAATTACCACATTTTAGATTCAAGGTGGCAGATTCTAGCAATATTTGTCATTTTACTCCAGGGCTTAACTTATTCCTGAAATAACAGGTATTGGTAACATCAAAGATTTTAATTTAGGAATCCAAAGTAATAGTTAAAATTTTCTTCTGGAAACTTGAGCCAGAAATTAGTTAAAGATTAATTATCTTTCTGGATTTAGGATTATTCATTTTATATTTTTGTGTGGGTGTTTTATACTCCTTTTAATATATTTACACAGATTTTGATTCAGGGACCTTGCTTTTTGTTCGATTATTTGTTTTTGGTCTGAATAGCTTTCATGTGTGAAATAGTTATTAGGCACTGAAATTAGACCTTTAACTTAATGATTAAATAAGTGACTCAAATTTTTAATCCCAAATAATTATTTAGTAGGAGGTTAAAGCTTACAAGTAAATAGGCATTTATTATATTTAAAATAACAGCAATAAATGGATAAAAGCCAAGAAGACTTAATTGCTAATGCACTGAATTTTCAAAGCTTAGTAATAGGAGAGTTGGCATTATATAAATTTTAGTTGCTAAAATGGAATTGGTCTTTAAAAATATCTTTATATCAAAGATCCAATTTTAGATTGTCAAAAAGATCAATGACACTTTTTGAAATATCTTTTAATCATCGAATTTGTTTTCCAGTGGGAAAGCACATATTTGTTTGTTTACTATTCTGACAACCATTCAAGATAAGGATTTAGCTAATCAGAAGGTGGCACTCACATCATTTTAAATAGAACGTCCCAGGTAGAAAGGTTAATTTGTGTTAATTTGGGTCTGAGCTAGAGGAGTCAAATGCTTGTCATTTAGATGAGAAACGAATTCACAGGAAACCAAACTATCAAGGAATCACAAGCGCAGTTCTGAAACTATTAAATATTGAGCTTTAATCAAATTTTCAGCAGGAAAACATATCTATTGGACTATAAATAACAAAAGTGATAGAAGTTAATTAATTTGTTAAGACTTCTGTTTTTTCTATATTTACAAGTTATAGGATTTTGATATAGTAATATACAAAATTAATCAGTTGAGTGGTGCAAATATAGACACATTTATTTAGGCACAGAGACTTTAATTTTAATGAATAGTAATACTTACTTTTTTACTTTTTCACAAAAGGAGGCCAGTCTCCTATTACTGCCTTCAGGTACTTCGACAATTTGAATGGAACAACCTATCGGCTTAAAATAAAAACCGTGAAATTAGTATAGTTCAACACAGAGAAAAGGTTAATATAGCTCTATAATTTAAATCCTATTTTAAAGATTTATTTGGATTTTATTTTTAAGTTTTTATGTAAATAATAATTAGATACAAAACATGCATACATCTTAAGCATATAATTTGAGTTTTGAGAATATACACCCTCAATATCAAGACTCCAATGAAAATATAGAACACTTCCTCCACATCTCCTTTTAATTAGTCTGCAAACCCCTTTAATGACTATTGTTTATCAAATTTTTATCATATTAGATTGGGTGTACATGCTCTTATGCTTTTGGTATTTAAGTAATATATGTTTTAAAAATTTATTCATATATTCACACATAGTCCTTCATAATTTAAATAACTAGCAGGTAGCATCCCTTTGAGTGATTATTCCACAACTTGTTTGGCCATCCTTCTTTTCATGGTCCTTCGAAGCGTTTTTAGTTTTTAGGTATTGGAAAGAAAACTACGGCTTTCATGCATAGGTAATTATGTGGGCATATGCTTCATTTTGGGGGAATATATACATAAATATTGAAGTCAGAGTATACAAATACAATTTGTTTTAAAAGAGATCATCACTGCTCTTTGTATTTTGAAGCTTTATAATTAGGTTCACATTAATTTTTTTAATTATAGGGCTGGGGGTGTCACTCTCAGGTCGAATGCCCCTTGGTTCCATCCCCAGCACAGCAAAAAAAAAAAAAAAAAAAAAAAAAAAAAAGGAGGGATGGAGGCATAGCTCAAAGGTAGAATAATCCTGAGTTCAATTCCCACAGGACCCCCTTCACCCCCAAGAAAATGTGTTACTAATTTGAATGATAAAATATTACTTTTGTGGGGGAACTGGGGATTGAGGTTCACATTAATTTAAATTTTACAAATTGTCTTCTCAAAGCGGGGTCTTGATAGGTTGCCACTCGCTTTGCACAAGCCTGGGCTCCTTCTGCCTCAGCCTCCCAAGTACTGGGATCACAAGCATGTGTCACCACACCTGGGACGTTTTGTTTCTTTAATTTCAATCTGTGCCTTTGTTCTTAAATTTATATCTTACAGACAGCATTTTAATATTTTTTAATCTAGTTTGTCCATTTGTCTTTTCTTTAAAATATTTAGCCTGTTTATAGTTAATGTATTTATAAATATTGTTGGATTTCAGACCGTGTTGTTATTCTACTTGTCTCTTCTATTTTACTTTGCTCTTACATTTTTACTTTTCATTTTTTTTCTATTTAATCCCTCTTCTGTATTTTTGGATTTTCTCGTTTGTATTGTTTTCAGTGTCTGTATTAGCTTTAGACATTGCAGGATGCATCCTTAACACATATTAGTGTATTTAGAGTTAATATTCTTCTTCTTTTTTTTTTTTGCTGGTCTGGGGGTGGAACCCAGGGGCATCCGACCTCCGAGCTACACCCCCAGCCCTATTTTTTATTCTTTCTTTTGAAACAGGGTCTCACTGAGTTGAAGAGGGCCTCACTAAGTAGTTGAGGCTGTACGGGAACCGCGGTCCTCAGGTCTCGTCTCCCAAATACTGGGATTACAAGCGTGCGTCACCACGCCCGGCTTCGAGTTAATATCCTAAAACTGCATTTAAAATGCAAGAATTCATAATAGCAAAATAACATTTACCCCTCTCCTGCTTTGTGCTATTTCTGCCATGGATTTCACACCCATCCACACAGTAAGTCCCATGAAAATATGCTATTGGATTTAGTCACCTGTCCTTCGAAAATTAAAAGTCATTTTATTTTATATTATTCAACACAATTTCTATCACTCCTCACTTCTATGTATATTCCATCTGGTGTCATTTTCCTTGTGCCTAAAACATTATTTTGATATTTCTTTATGTTATATGGCATGTTAGCCGACTAATTTTTCTCAAGTTGTTTGTAGGCTGATGCCTGTATTTCATTTTCAGTTTTGAAACATACATCCAGTGCTTATAGAAACATGGGTATTTATCATCATCATCATCATCATCATCATCATTTTCCTTTAAAAGAACTAAAAACATTCCATTCTACTGTCTTTGATTGTTTTGAGTGAGATGTTTGTTTTCATTCAAGTCGTTAGTCTTTTGTATGACATCTTTTTGTCCCCCCTCTCTGCTATTTTTAAGATTTTTCTTTTAACGTTTGACTTGACTTGCAGATGTTTGGATATAATGTTTTGACCTACGGATTTCTATGTGTTTATGCTGTTTGGAGTTTGTGGAACTTCTGAGACCTTTAGTTTGATATTTTCAACTACATTGGAGGATTTTTTTGACCACTGTTCAAGCTGGTTTCACTCTCTACATTTTCCTTTACTGCTAGTATCCCAGTGTTAATGCATTGCACTCCTTGTTTCATAGGTATCTGCGTCTCTTGTCTATTTTATATAACTTTCTAATATTTTCTTTCAACTTGGGTCATTTCTATTGTTTTGCTTTCAACTTTACTATTTCTACCCTATCACTTTCCATCTTTTAAAGTTGGTGCACTGTTATCATACATCTCGATGCAGTTCAGGGTGATAGAGCCATACATGCGCACAGTACTCTTTGAGCCTTCCTCCAGTTCCCACCCACGTCCTTTCCTTTCCACCCTTCCTGTGCTCTGCACAGTGATTGGTTTGATAAGTCCGTGTACATGCATCATGTGCACTGAGGTGCTTCCCTCTTCAAGTCTTCTCCCCCTCAATTTGGTCATCAACTAAGGTCCTCATCTCTTTTCTTATAGATATTGTTTTCAGTTCTAACACTGGTATCTCTTTTTGTTTAATTTTCTTCTTTTGTGGGTACTGAGGATTGGACCCAGGGGTGTTCCCCAACTGAGCTATACCCCCAACACTTTTTTTTTTTTTTTGAAACACAGACTTTGCCAAATTCCCCTGCGCTGGCCTCAAACCTGTGATTCTCTGGTCTCAGCTTCCCAAGTACTGAGATTCGTTTGTTTTTTCTTTGTATCTAATTCCTTATTGAGCGTTCACACTGTAATATCCATTGTGAACATCTTTCATCTATGTAAGTAATTTTACTAATTACTTTAAAGTCTATCAGTTAATTTTAGCAACTGGCTTGTCTCAGAGTCTCTCTCCATTGACCAGGTTATTTTCTTGACTGTGGGACAATATTTTCTGCTTCTTTACACATTTATACATTCGCATGTTAGCTGTTGTAGATGAAAAATTTTAAGTTAAATTTTTTTTTCCAATAAAGCATAGAGGCTCTCTTTGGCAAGACGTTTGAAATCCTTTCTGTCTTGTCAGCCTTGTTTTTATTTCTGTTGCATGATCTCCATCTTGTCCCGCATAACATTCCCATTAGAGTGGATTTTATTCTTAGAAGCTAACTTCATGGAATCTCCTTTGAATACTTCAGGCGCTCAGCTTAGTCTGTTCTCTACCTTGGCCGTAACTTATGCGCTGTGTGTGGTGAAAACATATCTAGTTCTCTGACAAAAGCTGACAACATCTACTGAGCCTCACCACCATGCCCCAGTACTTAGCCAAGAATGTGCAATTAATTCCCTGCAGATTCTGGTCCCCAGCCTTGGCAGAACTCGCTCTTCTCTAGCACGTTGCCCTGCGAATCACAGCTGCTCTTGCAGCCTGCACCTGCAGGATCCGCCTCCCAGCTCTGAGATACTGCTGTCCAAACTGGGTTCCACCAGGTGTACAGCAGCAGGAAACCACCCGCAGGCAGAAACCAGGATGCTCACAAATGTCGCATTCCTCAAGGATCAAAGTCCCAGACTGCCTGTAATTAGCTGCTTCCTATATTTTGCCTAACGTTATAGTTATTTTCATCAAAAGGAAAAATGTAATGCTTGTCATGATAAGAACTAAAAGTTTCTTAGATTTCTTGGCTTTGATTCAGATAGTCAAGAGTCCTCCTTTGCCAGTGTTTCAGGTAGAATTCAGTCTTTCTTCAATGCATTCACCCTTTTCGTTATTATTTGCAAGTTAATTTGAGCAGGTTGTTATTCCTGAATTTATGTAATCATGACTTGATCTCTTTACATCCACTTCACAATCGATTTGGTAGACAGTCATTGAATAAGTGAAGAATCCTTTAGCCTTCCTCTTTAAATTGCAGCTGCAATAACATTTCTTCTATTCACTGTTTACCCCCAGTTTCCTTTGTATCTAGACTGAGCATATGCAGAAGAATCTTCAACAGAAAACTCTATGGCTAATGAAAAGTTGGAAAGCTACTAAGAAAATCATTAAGCATAATAATTACTTACTTTCCTATTTTGGGGATGCTCTCAATGGAAGTTGCTGCCAATTATATAATTTTGGAGCCTCTATGTTAAAAAAAAGTGCTTTTTTCCTACCAATAATGATAGTAAAATTTTAAATCATTATAGTGTAACTTAAAATAGTACTGTGATGCCGGGCGTGGTGGCGCACGCTTGTAATCCCCGCAGTTGGGAGGCGAAGACAGGAGGATCGCGCAGGTTCAAAGCCAGCCACGCTGGCTTAAGAGACCCTGTTTCCAAAAATTAAAAAAATGTATAAAATAGGTCTGGAGTGTAGGCCAGAGGTAGAAGGGCTTCCAGGAACCCCAGTACCACCAAAAAATAAAAATAAAAAAAATAATTAAAAAATAGTACTGTGATGGAGTCGATGTGTGTAGGTATGCATAACAGGGTAAGTAAGAATAGAAATTATCAGCTGAACTTCAAACTATGATATTGTAATCCTATAAAATCTAAGTACTTCTGGGATGCTGTGGTACATTCCCATAATCTCAGTACTTGGGAAGCTGAGAGAGGAGAATCATAGGTTCAAGGCCAGCCTCAGGAAATTAGCAAGGCCCTCAGCAACTTGCTGGATCCTATATCAAAATAAAAGAAAACATTGCCCGGGAGTGTAGTTTGGATGTAGAATGCCCCTCGGTTCAATCCCTATTATCATACACATTAAAAGAAGAAAATCTAAGTACTATAACATTTATTTGGTTTTGACAAAATTAAAACTTTAAAAAATGATATTTAAAATTATTTTATTTTTGGAAATCATTATTTCATGACATGTAACTTGTAAAAATAAAATAATTTTTATAAGTATTATTGATAAATTCCCCAATTTATAGTTAGTAGCTTTATTACCAGTTAATCTAATCCATCACTGAATGACTCTTTCAGCTTCATATCTTTAGGTTCACATGCCTGGCACATACCTCTAAGTTTCCTGGCTGCGTACTTTCCCATCTTCCAGGTAGAAAAGAATCTTTAAAGGACATCAGCGAAGGATCTACGGTCTCCATATTTCCTTCTTTATGCCCTTCTTTTGGCCTGAAGTCAGTGGAGAAGGAGGGACATGCAGGAGGCAGGCTGCTTTCAAATCCTACATGGTATCCAGGACTCTCTCCCTCCAGTTCCCTTTGTGGATTCATTTTATCTAAACTGGTGGCTGGTGGAGTTAGGATGTTGAATCTGGAACCATCCGCACCATGGTACGCGCCTATGGAAGCTCCCCAGGGTCTTTCTTCATTCACAATTTGGGGTCTTGGTAGCACAAAGGGACTAAAACCGATAGTGGAAGTTTTCCCAGCTCCATGCCAGGAGAGCTCAGAGCTTTCTTCAGTGAACCCACTGAAGGATACTTGGTGTCTTTCATCCAGGAAACTTCTCTTCCAGTCCCAGTCTGGTATGCTGGGCACAGAAGAGGGATGCTCTTCAATTTTCTTCTGATAGTGTGGGATTTCGTGATTGATCTCATCTATGAGGTCATCAAAGCCCAGCTTGACTTGTTTAGCGGCGAGGGCTGGCGTTCCAGGGTGAGGTTCCTGGTGTTCAGGAGGGTCGGTGGGGCTTGGGACTGTTTGCCAACTGTAGGCCATTCTTTATTTTGTATGACTGAGAAGACTGACTTGGCTCCAAATGTCTCCTTGATGATATTATAGGAGAGAAGTTTTCCTAGAAAAAGGGCATGAAAGGAAACAAAAGAAATCGTTACTCATTAAGGAACTTGCAGAAAAAAACATGATGAGTAAAAACTGAAGAAGATGCCTTCATCAGAGCTCTGTGCACTGTGAATCTGAGGAAGAGTACTGAATTCATGTGGGCTCATGGAACTCCTGCAGGAGATGAATAAGTCCATTTCAATTATCCTAAGAATTTAATACATCTATCTCAAGTCAGTGTTCCAAATTTAATAAATCTATCTCAAATCAGTGTTCCTCCTTTGACTCATTTCTTACTGAAATATTTCCTCTGTATTCAGTCATCCATAAACATGTTAAGATCTATTTATCAATAACCAGTCTAGACTATGCTTAGAGGTTGGTCAACATTTCCATTTGGAATTTTAAAGGTGTCTTTAAATGAAATTCCCAAACTTATATCATTATCCACCCCAATTCCTCCTCTAGTTCTAACTTTTTCCATGGTAGTAAACTACTCAACTGCCTCCACAGCTGATCAAATCAGAAGCCAAGGATTGAGCTTTGAACCTTTATTGTTTTGATTCTTCCAATCCAATAGACAACTCGTCCCTGTAGGACATATCTCATAAATATATACATCTGGGATTTACTTCCCCTGTTCATCTACCCTGACCCAATCCTAGTTTAAATCATTCATATTTTCACCTAAAATTCTACATTTTCTGCAATTCAATTTTTGTGCTCTGTAATTCATTTTAGTTTCACGCTCTAAGGTTATTGAGACACTAACCAAACCTCTACCCCGTTTATAGCTATTCAATGGCGCCCCAGTGTTTCAGGATGGGGTTTATAATTCTTCAAAGTGACCTGGACATTCCTGGGGACCTGGCCCTGCACCCGTGGCCTGCTCCTTGTGTTCCAAGCCCCTGCAGTCTCCGCTCTCAATCTCCCCTCTTTCTCTTCTCTTTTCCCCACACTTGATGTCACTTGCCCAGGGACTCATGCTGGATACTCACTATCCTGCCTGGGTAATTATCTCCCTTTTTTTTTTAGGATTAAGTTAAAATATTGCTTCTTCCAAAAATCTTGTTCTGAATGCCCAGGAAGAGGGGCTGAACATTTTTCACATGTTATACTTCTTAGCTGATCATCACAGCTGTGATTACAAATGTAACATGTCTCTCTTCTTTTAGGTCATTAGTATAACTCAGTACCTACTACTTTGCTTCACTTAAAGCAGATGCTCAGTTGTATTTGTTCAACAAACTATCCAATACATTGAGAAAATTGATTGAGTTATGGAAAATGAAGTTGAAAAATATTTACATCACTTTAACGGATTTATTACTTTTCTTAACAAGTATACATGTGTGTTGAAGATAAAAACACTTTTAAAAGGATAATTATAGTAATGGTTATTAAATGAAGTTATTAATCTTATTGCAATAGAAATAGATTTTTATTATCTTGGCATTAAAGCATTTTCAAAAAATAAACACCTAAGGATTAAATAGATTAGATTTATTATACTTCACACATTCATTTAAGAAAAAGAACTGATAGGTTTAGGAAAGATTTTCACAAGATAAGAGTTTTATAAGATGAAGTTTAACCTGCAAATGAATATTTAAATATCATTTAAACTATTTTAATAATTCATGAGTCACATAGATATGTTATTATCTAGCCAAAATCCCCTTCTCAGAAATTTAAAATTTTTTATCTTGATGTTTGTAGTGAAAGTTGTGTTTCATTAAAAGAAATTAGGCTGTTTTGTCTATCTATCTAACTTGAAACTCAGAATTTTTATGCAGCTGTGACTTTGCCTGTGACAGACACAGTATTCTGTTCCATTCTTTCTTAGACTGACATATTCCTTCTTAGCTTATTATGCTAAGTATAGTAGCTATGTTAACACTTTTACAATTTTCAGTGATTTTAAAACCTTGATTTTTTTGAAAGTTTTAAATATTTAAAATTTTTTTGTAGAGTTATGAGAGAAGTCTTTAAATAATATATCAGTAGTCTAATGATGAAATTTAAGACCCCTCTAGCTTGGACCATCTACTGAGGTTGATAATAATAATGATGATACCTAATGTTTTTGAACACTTACCCTGCCCTAATGCTCTCTCTATATATGCATGTTAAGGTGAATTATTTCTCACTTCAACCCATCAGATTCATAGTACTATTATGACCACTGAATAAATGAGAAAACTGAGGCATGATAGGTGAGGCCCTTGCCTCTGGGCTCTGTGCTCTCAGATCTATCTTCAACAGGGTCAACGGGATGCACAGGTGCGACTGTACCATGCTAATAAGACATCTAGAGTGGTGTGACCTACAGCACACCACCAGCTCAAACCATCTCCACACTGCACAGGGTTAAAAAATTATGCTTTTTATTAATAATAAGATTTTTAAGCATTTCTCATAGCAAAACTCAAAACGCATTAGAAATCTGTTTGAAAATTTTCATTATTATGAGATAAAGAAGAATAAGATACTTCTTCATATTGAAAATGTAATAAAAACAAAACCTCTTTCAAGCTCTGTTTTTTTTCTGAATATTAAATTTGGTGATGTTGAGCAATTTCTACTAATTTTAGATCTGTTCTTTACCAATATGATCTATAAGTTGGAATATTCCCTAGTTTTTTAAACAAAGAATCAAACAGGGAATTTGTTTAGTGCCAGCTGGTAAATGTTTTCACTCTGCATTGCAAAGTCATGTATAATAAAATAACTAAAATTCATAAATTTTGACTTTGAAACTGAAAGAGAGACGTTGCTTAGCAACACTTATGTTCTACTTGGTAGGGTAGCGCTATCAGTCCCCGGTGTAAGTAGACTGTAGAACCACAGAAAGCATGTGATGTAAGCAAAGTTATGTCCTCATAAATATTTTTATGTTTTCATCCCTAGAAACTGGGCATGTGTTAGTTTATATAGCAAAGAGGATTTCAGGTTGCAGATAAAATCATATTTCCTAAGACAATAGGAGATTTCGTTGGCCCAGGATAGTCACACGTGGACAGAGAAGGTTAGGGCAGTGTGGTATAAAAAGGGCCAGACCCACTTTTTCTACCTTTGAGGATGAAAGAAGGTGGGTTGGAGAAAATAATGAGCAGCTGAGAAGCTGGAGAGAGGGTGTGGAAACAGATTGTCCCTCCAGCCTCCAGGAAGGACTGCTGCCTCAAGACATCTTGATTTTAGCAGTGAGACCAACATTGGAGTTTTGACCTACAGGAAGGTAAAACAATAAATGTATGTTGTTTTAAGCCACCGAGGTTATGGTAGTTTGCTGTGGCAGCCTTAAGAAAAACGAGTCTAATATGTAAAAGATGCTGCTTCCTAAAATCTATTGGAAAAATCAGGGACTAGAACACACACACACACACACACACACACACACACACACACACACAGCCCTCTATTCTTTGTTGAAAAGTTCAGCTACATTGAAGCAGGATATTTAAGAGGTGTTATTAGTAATGAGGACTCCCTGGTGCACTGCAATTGCTAATAACCTTCTATTCAGTTCAACTTGCAAGAGATCATTTTTCATTGAGGGCTAATTACATATGTGGCCTCAAAGAAAGTAGACAGACAAAAATAAATTAGAAACCTATCAAAACAAAGGAATCCCTGAAAGCTGCTTCTGTTTTCTAACTCTACAAAGATGTAAATATTATCCAAATGGCCCTAGCATTTAGAAAAGAACATGAATGTTTGTTTTACAAAAGAAATAAAAATAAAAAGAATCTTCCTGAAACTGTCATTTTTATTCCAGAAGTTTGGGATATATTATTAGAAAAATCGATATGGTAGACACAAGGTAAAGGTAAAAGAAACACATTACAGAAATAATCTATATTTTAATAAATTTTAGGCATAAAAATTACCAGGTTTTTGAAAAAAATATATATATATTGATGCCATGAGAGAGATAAAGACTATACCAATATAGGACATGCCAAAGATTTCTCAGGCTGAACCATATGTATTTTTAGTGAGATGGAGGGAAAACTTATAGCCATGGCAGTTAACCTCATTTCGAGAATACTCTGAGATGGAAAGTTGGTCTTAAATTTCTAAGTCTCTTGGGCTGTGCAACCAAGTGTACGTATCATCAGACACAGAAAAGGCTCTCAGATTTTATCTGGACTAGTTTTGAAATTCCTCAGCTCAAATTGGCATATGAGTAAAAGTTCACAACCCAAATAGATATATTACATAATCACTTATATTACGTCAATTTTTCATTTCATTATTTAATGTTGAATTAAATGATAAGGCAAATACCTCACTACATTTGGAAGCTCTTTTATCATTTTCACCCAAGTAAAGACAAAAGATGCTGAGAACAACACTAACTTCTTAACCATCTCTACCAGCTGCTATTCTCCGTAAATAATGGACATTTCCTGATCATGTCTCATTCTGGAGAAACCGCACTTCACACTGGACCACCCACAACCTCTTGTATCTGGATGACCTAAATACACCAATTCATTCAATCTTGCATCTGCTTATTAACGTGCACATTTATTTATTCAGTATCTGTTTAAAGTATATTATGTCAAGCCCTGTGAAAAGCAATGGGGATACAAAAATGGAAAAGATAATAACACAAGATGAAGGTTTTGCCCTTGAGTAGTGGACAGACACACACTTATACTGGAGGGTAGGACAGCTCTTAGAAGACACAGGCTTCCTTTTGTCTGGGGAATTCACCGGAGTACTGTTAAACTTATTTTGCCTTAGAAACAGCAGAAGTAAAACTTACAAAGAACATAGTTAAGGTTTATACATTAGTCTGCTTTTGTTAAGAAGGCACAGTATGTCGAGAATAATTTTGTGCATGCCGCTGATGCACGTTTGAGAGTTCTGGTGGCCATGTTTTGTTAAATGGTCACCCCGTTTTTAAGAAAGTAGTTGAAACGGTAATTAATTACATTCCTCTATATTAGGAGTAAAAAGACAATGGAAAGAAAGACAGCTTCCAGCTCTGATGCGACAGCTCTGGGGGAGATGGTCTGGTGGGAATGAAACTGCTCAGGGGAGGCTGCAGAAGTGGGGAGGACAGCTCAGAGCCCTCGGGAGCACCCGCAGACTCAATCCTGACGGCCAGAAGCGCAGCCCTCGCTGGGTCTGCATGACCATAACCTCACTATGAGGTATAATTACGATGTACCAATACATGTATATAGGAAAAAGAATAGAAGATTCCTGCACTTCCTTGGGTTTTCCTGAGCTTCCTAGTACTTTTCCAAATAGGACTGAGAAGTGGAGGGAAAGTCCATGAAGTTGTTTTTTAAAGAGAGGATATTAATTTTGCAACCCCCCAAAATATTAAAGGGGAGAAAAGCAAGACGGAGAAAATGGGAAGAGAAAAATATATATTATAGAAGGAGAAAGATAAGTAAGACAAAGACACGAGGAGCTATTCATAAGAGTCCTGAGTGCCCATTTACAGCAGTAGAAAAGACCAACATGATTTTATGACTTAACAAGCAAGATAATCTTATCAGACCTTTTGGAAGCAGCACTTTATGCCAAAAGAAAGCAGAGTGACATATTTAAAATACTCAAGAGAAGAAAGAGGAACAAGGACCTGAAAGCCAAATTAAATCCCTTAAACTTTCACAACCAGGCAAAGAACACAGAGAACATTATCCCTATGAACTCTCTATTAATAAATTAAAGGAAAATAAGGTTCAGACCATCAAACTGTCAGAGATACATCAACGAAGATCGCTGGTGAATGTTCCAGGTCACTATCTGTTGCTAATAACACAATGCCACAGACTGGGTAAATTACAAAGAGAAGAGGCTTGTTTTGTGGAGCTGCATGGTCTAGAGGTCACTTATGGTGATGGGCTTCTTGTTGGCAGAGACAGAGGGGATGACACATGGCAAGAGAAAGGCAGAATATGTGTCAGTCTCTAAGTCTCAGAAGTCCAACAGGATTCAATCATGGGGCTCTACCATAATGACATATCTAATCTTAAACACTTACCAGAATACCCCACCTTTTTTTTTTTTTTTTTTCTGGTACTGGGGATGGAACCCAGAGGCTTTCTACCTCTGGGTTATATTCCCAGACCTATTTTATACTTTACTTGGTAGCAGGGTCTCACTAAATTCCTGAGAGCCTTACTAAGTAGCTGAGGCTGGCTTTGAACCTGTGTAATCCTCCTGTCTCAGCCTCCCAAGTGCGGGGATTACAAGTGTGCGCCACCACGCCCAGCCAGAATACCCCACTTCTAAATGCCATAGTAGGATGATGTTTATATCCTCTTGATACCTCACAGCAGGGGTTCAGTTTCAACACCACAACGCCCCAGAAAGCACTAAAATCATAACAAACTATAGCCATAAACACTACATATATACATCTTTTCTTAGCTCAGATGCTTGAGAGCTCCAGGGAAGGTAGTTCTACATGGTATCTGGACTGACAATGTAAATATAGTTCAGCATTAATCAAAGGTGGATACGTAAAGAGAAATATTCAGTTCTATTGGAAAACTATTAATCATGTGGTGATTACATAGAACTGATATTCCTCTGAATAGTTTGTGTATAATATCGGATAAAACAAATGAGTGATTCCAATATTCTCAGCACCCTTGAGAACCATTATCTGTAGCAAAGAATTAGAACTGAGAGTACCAGGATGGACTCATGGGATTATCAAAAGTATATCTACAATATATTTAGCTATCTATCTCTATCATTTCCTGTGGCTTCATTTCTTGAAAAGACCTAGAAAATTTTTCCATCCCCATAGTAATGATTACATCTAATACCCATATTGTGACATTGAAATACTTTTGCTACGCAAAGAAAGCAGGGTCACTGGAGGACCAGCTGACCTCAGGGTAGATGAGATGAGCCCGCTGTCCTGTTCTCCAGTCAGTAAAGAAGATCTCAAACATCACAGGGGCCATGTTCAACCTGAAGAGACTTCCACCGGCCAACAAACATAAACACTAAAGTGGACTGAAACATCTTAAATATGCTTAAACAGAGGAATTCATAGTAAAATACAGAACCAAACAATCATCTTTGTTCATTATAGGGTTAATAAAGTACCGAGACATATTTTAATATGAAATGGTCATATTAAAAATGATCATATTAAAATGTGGTGGCGCACGCTTGTAATCCCCGCACTTGGGAGGCAGAGACAGGAGGATCGCGCAGGTTCGAAGCCAGCCGCGCTGGCTTAAGAGACCCTGTTTCAAAAATATAAAATAGGTCTGGGAGTGTAGCCCGGAGGTAGAAGTGCTTCCAGGAGCCCCAGTACCACCAAAAAAAAAAAAAAAAAAAAAAGAAAAGAAAAAATGGTCATTTATCTTTGTTATATAAAGTAATAGGTGAGGAAGAGTTTTTGTGGGAGAGAAATACATGAATGATAAAGAAAGAATGATGAAGTTGGATTATCCATATTTTGCAATAATTAATGAATTACATAAACTCTAGGCCATGATGTTTGTGGCTGGTAACATCCCAAGAAGAAAGGCAGCGAGGTATCCTGCACTCCTTCATGAAGAATTCAAAAGTTCCATGAAAAAAGTCTTGGCAAAACAATCTAAATCTATTTGATCAAGTCTCTAATCCAATTACTAATGCATAGGATACACAGAGGACAGAGAGAGTTCTGGACTAAATCAAATGGCCTTTGGAACAAGAGAGCCACTTTTGTTTCTTCAACAGGTAAATTTCTAGAAAAATATAGGAGAAATGCATTAACTGAAAGGGACATAAAAATAACTATATCTGATCCCTCCAAAAAGGGTATATACTTTAGAAATGCACACCTGGGTGATAAAACTACATAGAAAACTCCAGAAATGATATCAGAAAGATGTTTAGTCTCAGAGAGAGGAGCATTGTGATGGAAGGACACGGGGCCTTTCGTGGACAGCAGGAAGCTTTATCATGATAGTTCTGGTGAGGGTGCTCATACTATAATAGTACATTAAGATGAATATTGGCTGGTAATTTAATAAATGGCAAGAAGGTATAGGAAACAAAATTTATTGGAAATATAGAGCTGGAGGATTTGTATCAATTTATATGATGATAACAAATATGTCATCATATACACAGTCTAATTCAGGATGTCTGTATATATGGATATAAATGTATAAATATAAAATATACATATATATGGATACTATACTATATATGTATGGATATAAAAATATTTTTTCAGTACTGGGGATTGAACCCAGGATCTTTGACAGATAGGTGACCTATATCCTCAACCCTGTCTATCTTTTTTTTTTTTTTTTTTGGTGGTACTGGATTCCTGGAAACCCTTCTACTCCGGGCTACACTCCCAGACCTATTTTTATATTTTTATTTGGAAACAGGGTCTCTTACGCCAGTGCGGCTCGCTTAGAACCTGCGCGATCCTCCTGTCTCCGCCTCCCAAGTGCGGGGATTACAAGCGTGCGCCACCACGCCTGGCAACCCTAATTTTATTTTGAGACAGAATCTTGCTAAGGTGCTCAGGCTGGCCTCAAACTTGCCATCCTCCTGCCTCAGCCTCCCAAAGAAGTGGGATTAAAACACATGCCACTGTGTTATAGCAGAGTTGTATCAGAGTTGGTCCCATGAGTCTTGTTTAAAAAGAATTTGGAGGTTAAGAAAAGATATAATCATTCTGAAAATAGAATCCTAGTGTGGAAGGTGGCCGACAATTAATGGACAGATGCAAGGAAAAGGGCAACATCGTCTGAGAGGCAGGAAGAAACTATGATCTTCCCTCGCCTCTCTGTGTTCACCTGGGCCCTGGGGAGAGTGTCGGAGGTGAAAGGATAACTGACTCCTTTTAAGGACTCGTCTGAGAAGCTGCTTGTGTCTACTGTTTATTCTCATTTTCCACCAGTCTGAATTCACTACACGGAGAAGGCTAAGGAAAGAGCATCTCTTCCCAAGCTGCCGTTGGTCAGGAAAAATATGTGAGACGTTTACTACCAAGAAAAAGAAATAACCTCACTCAGAACCTTAGTGATGGAATAGTCTTGGAGTTTCCTGGGGAGTCTGGAGTTAGCATGTGCATGAAGATGCTAGACCAGGTATACCAAGGAGTAAAGGCCCCCAGGGGCTACGTACGAGGAAGGACCCTGGGTTTCAAGTGTAAGAGCGTGGGGTGGTAGAGCAAGATGCCTCCGGACTTTGGAGAGCGCAGTTTTATGAAGTGTTGAAAAAGAATGTCCTGAAGGCTCGTCAGTATAGAAGAAGGTGGCCTGCCGTGCCCCTATTCTTTGGTAGACAGGGCATGACAAAATGTGTATTTTCTACTGAAGGCCAGCAAAGGGTCAGTGTCCTAAGGGGACACCCCAGTGTCTCTTCAGGGGAAGAAGGGAGGGAGAGGTAATGAGCCCCCCAAAACATCTTGCAGAGTATATATCTGAGATAGCAAAGTGTCTCCTGCTGTACTTTATACAAGTTGGGATTTCTGCCACTTGCCACTTTTCTTGTTTCGAGGAGATACAGAATATGATTTGCTATACTTCATATTTTGGGGCGCCAGATATTGAACCCAGGGTCATTCTTCCAGGGAGCCACCTGTATCATTTATTGTTTTTTGGAAACAGTATCTTGTTAAGTTGCTGGGGGTCTTCCTAAATTGTTGACACTGCCCTCTGACCAGTGATCCTCCTGTCTCAGCCTCCCAGGTACTGGGATGACAGGTATGAGCCACAGTACCTAGCTTCAGCCATACCTCTTAATACTAGATTTTAAATTCAATTTAAATATATTTTAAACAAATCATTTTAGTGATAGAAAACACTTATATGGTTCTAGTAAATGAACTCAAGCATATAAAAATTAGTTTTTGAAAATAAGACCATTCTCTGAGTTGATATTAATAAAATATTGTTTCTTTTCACTATAAATGACTAGTGTGAGTCTGTTCTATCGTTTTTCAGCTGTCTAGAATTACAGCCAACTCACAAAACGTTGTATAACTAGGCCAAATTTTATAGGATTCTGTCCAAAATTACTTGGAACACATTGTTAAGTTTTACCTGATCCAGAAACTAAGCCTGCAAATATTTCCTTGGAAAATAATAATAGTCTTTCAGTCACAGGTAATGTTATTCTTGAGGCTTTATATAATTCTATGGAATTAAGGCAAAATGTTGGTACCATCTAGTCTATTATAACTGATGTTTAAAAGATGAAAAAAGGTGAACTCAGAGGAGCACTACCTTCACCCTTCCTTAAGAGCCGTGTGACTTAGTGTAAATCAATTAGCACCTTGAATTTCAAATTCACTATTGATAAAAATAGAGATACTAATAACCAGCTTTCATAAAAGTCACTATATAATAGCAACTTATCAGTGTCTGACAAATAGAAGATACTCATTACTCCATAATTGCTATTCTACTGTATATTCCAATATATAATTTAAAACATCTACTTTGCTTTTTATTATCTGATTCTATGTATTTTATCTTAATATGAAAGGATGCATATCATCATATTTATTTACATCTAACTTAAGTTTCATTGTTAAATATTAATACATCTCAAAACATTTTTTCTATGCGTGAAAACATTGCCCGTATATTTGTACATATTTGGCTAAGAATGGAAGTTACAAAAATAATAATTCAATGACAGTTTATTCTTTGGGGGATTTTAATACGTATCTGAAATCAAAGTGGCAAATGTTTTGTTTTATAAATTAAGCCTCATTACATCGTACTGTCTTCCACGTATATCGCTTGAAAGAAATTATGCGGCTGAACAAAACTTAGGAGACAGCCTTGTATTACTGCTGTCTGCCTGATGCAAAGAGAAAAGGAAACCTTCAACCACTTAGCACTGATCACTTGCTAGTGCTAGGACATGTCCCTGCTTAAGTTCACAGCTGAGTTAAGTACCAAAGCACAAGGTACCAAAATGTTAAAGTTCAAAGAATACCTCGCGATTGTTAACACGATCATCATTTCTAGCACGATAGAGATTCTTAAGAGAACAAGTATATTTTAGCTACAAATATGATAAATGACAAATTTTATCTGAATATAAATAGAGAAACAGTGCAAAAATTTTAAAACAACAATTGTTAAGAGAAAAAAACAAAATTGTGAATTCATGGTCACCTTAAGGTTTCTAAGCACATTTATTTAAAAATGTACACAGTAATATATACCATAGAGAATGCCTTTCTAAAAAGTATGGCTAGTATATACGGTTCAGATAGATGCATTTTATTTTCACCCTATAAAACAAATATCTGAGCTGGTTGTGGTGGCGCATGCTTGGAACCCCAGCATTTGGGAGGTTGAGACCTGAGGATTGTGGTTCATGGACAGCCTCAGCTACTTAGTGAGGCCCTCTGCAACTCAGTGAGACCCTGTTTTAAAATAAAGAATAAGCCGGGCGTGGTGGCGCACGCTTGTAATCCCCGCGCTTGGGAGGAGGAGACAGGAGGATCGCGCAGGTTCAAAGCCAGCCATGCTGGCTTAAGAGACCCTGTTTCCAAATAAAAAAAGTATAAAATAGGTCTGGGAGTGTAGCCCAGAGGTAGAAGGGCTTCCAGGAACCCCAGTACCAACAATAAAATAAAATAAAAAATAAAATGAAGAATAAAATATAGGGCAGTGGGTGTAGCTCGGAGTCAAATGGCCCTGGGTTCCATCCCAAGAAAGAAAGAAAGAAAGAAAGAAAGAAAGAAAGAAAGAAAGAAAGAAAGAAAGAAAGAAAGAAAGAAAGGAAGAAAGGAAGAAAGGAGAAAGAAAACATCTGTAAGTCATGTTATAGTTCACTGCACAGGAGATCCAATAGTAAAAATTGAAAAAAATCTGAAAATCAAAATAATATAAATTCAATGAATTACAATACAAACTTTGAATGAAAGATTGGAAGGCAAATTCAAAACACATACAGACCATGAATGAATTCAGTTTCCTGATCTTGGAATCACTGTTCAGTTTTATAAGATCATCACAGCCAACTTTCTTTAGAATGGCATCTGGCTGGTAATATATGACTCATTTAACAAAAAATGTTTTTAATGAAAAACTAAAATCTACTTACAGCTTAACACTACCAGTTGCAAGGATTGACAACCATCAGTCGACACACCTCCTGCCCTGTATTACGTCAAAACAAGAAGGAAATGTGGCCCCACTGTCTGGCACTTCCACACACGAAGGAGCCCAGCTCGGCCATGCTGAGGAACAGAAAGACTTGTTTCACTGCTTCCTTCTGATGGGAGACCTGAGACCTGAGACCCGCTGGCTTCTCTCACTGCTTCTGTTGGCCGGCACCACCTTATGTCGCCATTATGCCCACTCCACCTCCCTCTTTTTTAGCTTCCCGGGACTAAGAGTTGCTTTGCATTGGTGCAAAATGTCTTGAGTCTCTGGTGCAATTGCCACCATGCTCAGCTTCATATATTCTTTATAAGAGAAATAACCCATGAATTCTATTAAATAAAATAATACAGAGAGAAAAGGAACAAGTTAAAGAAATGAATGGAAGGTAATAATACGATTGGGACAGGGCAAAGAGGTCTATCATCCTATTATGAAAAATCTTAAAAATAAATAAAAAAAATTAGAAAGGCGTAATGTAAATTCAAAAGATAAAGTTTCAAATATGCTTCGTATCTACGTAAAATGTAGCACATACATATATGACATAAAATATGGCTTTTATTATTAAAAAAATAAAGCATTATCCAATAACGAAGAAAGTGAGAAGTAAATCCTATCTGTCTAGACATCGATTTTATCTTTAAAGACTGCTCTAAAATAATGGAGCAATATCTGTGGAGTTCTGGAGGCAAATACTTTTTATACCAAGCATTTAATTTGTCTTTTATACATGAGAGAAGCTCAAACAAAATTAAATGTACGTAGGTGCTCAAAAATATTTGTACTCTTCTAATGGGAAAGGTGCATAAGCTGACAAAATTTAATCAAATAAAACTCAAATAAAAAACTAGAAGTAACTGCTTAAAATCGCTTTATGTTGTTTTAGTTTTTAATAATTATTGAAAATATAATTTTAAATGTAATAATTTTGAAATTATTAACTATTAATAAGCTAGGTGAGCCGGGCATGGTGGCACATGCTTGTAATCCCAGCATTTGGGAGGCCGAGACGGGAGGATTCGGGTTTGAGGACAGACTCAGCTACTTAGTGAGGCCCTCTGCAACTTAGTGAGACCCTGTTTCAAAGTAGAGAATAAAAAATAGGGATGGGGTGTAGCCCAGAGGTAGGATGCCCCTGAGTTCCATCCCCAGTACTGCAAAAAAAAAAAAAAAAGAAAGAAAAGAAAAAAAATTAGGTGAAAAATCCTAGATTGTTTAAACAAGAACAAAGACTGTTAAATTTTTTACTTTATAATAAAAAAGGAAGCTGGGTATGGTACACATCTGTCATCCCAGCACGTGGGAAACTGAGATAGAGGACTGCGGGTTTGAAGCCAGACTCAACAATTCAGTGAGGCTTCAGAAACTGAGGCTGACCCTATTACCAAATAAACATAAAACAGGGCTGAGGGTGGAAGTTCAGAAGGTGGAATGTCCCTGGGCTTCATCTCCAGCAACACAAAAGCAAAACCCGAACAAGGAGAAGGCAGAACAAATTATGTGGTTTCTTTTTCACTACTTATTAAAATCAAAAGTTCTCTTACACACACGTTAACGATTAAAAAGACATGGGTTGAGGGAAACAAGTGTGCATAATTTTCAAATCACTGATGGAATAAAAATCTATGATGATTTGTAAGTAGCAAGAAAATAGGAAACTACAAATATGATTGAAGAACAGAAATCAGAATAAAATATGATCTATGGAATCACTAATAGTAATCGCAACTAGCTCATTGGCTCACACTCTATTCAAATGTATAACTTTCGATTGTGGAGTTTTTGCAGCAGAAACACATAAAAAGTATCAAAGTAGAGAAAGAGAGGCTCAGATATATTACCTAAATATATACCTACGCAGAGATATACTCAGACGAGTAACAAATAAAGCAGGACAGGTTTCATAGCATCGCTATGATTTTTATGAAAACAAATCATAAAAGGTAAAAGGCATTAAGACCATTTTATTGAAATAATTTTCAATGAAGTTGTGATAGATATAGTCATTTCTGTATCAAATAAAAGCATGTGTATGTTTTAATGTGAATCAATACAAACTTCTATGGCTTTATAAACAATTTTACTTATTAAAACTAAGATTTATATTTATGCTTTATATGTTTTCTTTGTCATTTGCCAAAGATTGAATCCTCTAATAAATAGTTCATCAATAACTCATAGCAAAAAAGTAGGTTTTTATGTTCTATTTTATACTTATTCATAATTTTTTAAATGACAAACTATAAATAAGAATAAGATACTTGAAAAGATAAAAATAACTTCTTCATGTTAGCAACCATTGTTTACTTAATAAAGAAACACTGCAATATTTCTCTTTTAAATTAGTAATAGAATAACTGTTCCTTCAATTAAATTATTTTAGGAATTATAGCTAATGAACAAAGATAAATGAGGTATAACCATTAGAAATTATTAGTATTTATAGATATGATTATGGACACATGGAAGACTATTAAACCTTAGAATATATGAAAACAGTATTTCATCATGAGAGGTTATAAGGTTATAAAAATTTTAGTAAAATTTAGAAAAATTCTCAACGTTAACTTAATATCCTTAATTAGAAACTTGAAATGCTATTTGTACAGTGCTTCTGAAATAGGAAAGGATAAAACAATTTAGTAGGTGTTTGGATTGAAAAAGATAAGGTGTGTTAGTGTATTGATTAAAATGATACACCACTTGAACAGTTGTAGATACATGCAACAAAGATTCATAAAAGAAAGATATTAAAAACTCCTAGCCTATGTAAATGTTTAGTTAACTTAGACATGAAGGAAAGGCTGGTTAAGTTAATAGGCGAGGCGGAAATACCTGGTTAATCACTGAACTAAAAATCTCTGCCTAATGCCATTTCATATGGATTAATATTGTAAAATAAATTCTATAGGGATCACAGACCAAAAATGTGAAATCATGCAAAACACCTTTATCAGCGGTCCCTAAACTACTGCAATACACAACAGAGGTGTCATGTTACAAGAAATTGCCAGGGGGAAAAAATGCCCAAGCAAGATGTAGAGATGCTGAGTTTCTGGAAGATAAATATATTTTTTCTATAGGGGTACACATGGTTTTACTTTGTGAATGCACAATGCACATTGCAACCCGTGAGGAAGGGCTTGTAGTATGCAGGGCTTTTGAAACCAGTTTACTCAGGATTCCTTCTGAAATACTTCTCCTCCCTCAGAGTTCTTGGTAACAAGGGGCAGAAGTTGAAAGACAAAGGAACCTGACATGGTGATGGTTTCGGTTTGGAATGTCCCCTCAGCACTCTCAGAAGATGACACCTGGGTGTGTGAGCTCTACTCTGGGGCAGTAAGAGCTGCATCCTTTGATTCATAAGACAACATTTATTAGGTATCATTCTGTGCCCGTCCCTGTGATATGTCGTATCCTAGAGTTATGACACTAGAGATCTGATGCGAAGGTCACGGTCATGGTCCTTCTCTCATGGCGCTGAAAGTCTTGAAGATACAAAGGCATACAGCAAATGGTTTTGACTGTTCTGTGTGTGTTAGAAGAGGCTTATTTTTTCTCTCTTCAGCAATTCTGAGACTTTTATCAAGTGAAAATAATGAGCCAAAAATATTATCTAACAGTAGCTACTAATGGCAAATCACATCTAGAAAGGTCCAGCATACACATATAAAATCATCATAAGTGTAGGCAAAGACTGAAGACCTGAAAGCCAGTTTCATTAAGCCTGTATGTATATTAATGTTTCAGATAATCTTAAGCTAGGCATGGGTGTATGAAATTATCCCATTTTTCTTCTGTAAATGTGGAAACGTTGAAAGCTTTTAAATAAACTGGAAACTAGGCAGAGCACATCTGAGGAGGAGAGTCAAACAGATACCAACTGGTCACAGTATGGATCAAAGAAAAAATTTATACTAAGTTTTCTGGAGAAAGCATTTTTTTCCTGGAAGATTGGATACACAGTTGTATACACACACATACACCAACATGTGGAAACACACATGCACACACATAATAGTAAAAGAACTATGCTCATGCTTATAAAATTATTTAAGGACTCTGGGAATAAAACAACATCATGAAGATCCTAATTAAGTTCTCCAAATGGATGGGGCAAGGCTTTCTGTGTGCATAAACATTCAGATGCTCGTGTAGGCTTTAGAGAGCTAAAAAGAGGAGAGAGTGGTGACTCTGATCTTAGTCAGCCTGAAAAAAACAAATACCTTGCCACAGCCCACTTGAACATGACACTCTGGGCTTCACTAGGAGCCAGGTGGTTCACAGAGGGTTGTCCTCAAAGGAAAGCAGAGATGAATATGAGTTCAGAAACAGTGCATCTGAATCCAGACTGTCTGCTCACACCACTAATTTCTGGATTTCACCTATAAACAGTCCTCTAAAAATGTGCTGGCTCAAAAAAATAAATCACTCTTTTTGAAAGAGTCACATTAATGGAAAGTGAACAGCATGAAACCTGCAGAAAACGAAAATGTGGAACATCAAAGGAGAAGAATGTGATGATGAGAGGAAAGAGTCAGGTACAGAATGTCAGCCAATAACTAGCAAAACTATCCTCCAGGAGGCAGAACAAAGTAAAAGGATGTGCTAATTCATAAAATATATTGTCTGCAAAATAGCATCATTGAAGAAAGTGCCTGAAGAGTGTGTTTGGAAGGAAGGGCAAATGATTCCAGGAAAGGTCCAAGGACAACAGAAGGAAGGTAAGAAAAATTGAGTAAATGAGTGGATAATTCCAAACTAATGTCTAAACAAACACTAGCAACAACTTCTAAACTGGGAAGCAGAACAAATTAGATATAGTTAGGTCTAGACCTCAAGACTATATAAATCAGGACTGAGATATTCATCTGTAAAAGTTACTTATATTACCCAGTAAAAAGTACTGATGTAGATAGTTTTAGATTTATGAAGAATGCATGTCCAAGTTTTAGATGTTTAGATGTTACCATTAAGAGAGGATATCTCTATGTCTCTATCAGAAATAAGAGGAAAGAGAAAGAGGGGGGAGAGGGAGAGAGAGAGAGGGAGGGAGGGAGAAAGAGAGAGAGAGAGAGAGAGAGAGAGAGAGAGAGAGAGAGAGAGAGAGAGAGAGCTCAAATCAGGACCAAAATTTGGGGAGAAGGTAGAGAAATGATGATACTGACCTCAGTCTGTTAGAGAAAAATATCAGATACGGACACAAGACAAAAGCTGGGTATGTGGCACGTAGTATGGGTACCTGGGAGGCTGAGCCCAAAGGTTTGAAGGTTCAAAGCCAGTCTCAGCAACTTAGTGAGACTTGTTCAAAATAAAATAAAATGAAATAGAACAGAGTAGTATATAGCTCAGAGGAGAATGCCCTTCTCTTGGTTCATTCCCAAGTAATGCACACACACACACACACACACACACACACACACACACACACACAATGTAAGACAAATACCTTCAGCTGACTTAAATATACATACATACACACACATACATACATATACTCTCAGCTGGGCATGGTGGCACATGATCATGAAAGAGCTTTTGCTAAGAGTTGATAGGTATATGGATTGATGCCTAAGAATTTGCAATTATCCAATTATTTTGCAGTGATTACTCAGATCATAAATTTGTTAAAATGGTAAGAATTCAGTTAGAAATACATTCCTTTGTAGACAGGATGTGACTATTTCATCTCACCTCAAGGAGAATTATCCTCTTTTTTTTCTTACTTTAAGACCCAAACAATCGCAATTCTGAGGAAAGAGCAGGAGACCATGGCTTGCGGACTCCTGATGATACAGTGTGTGAGCTTGTTTTTCAGTGACTCAGTGAAGAGTCATCTGCTTAAGCTGACCCATGCTCCTGGCAGTTGTCTCAATTATTTGCACCCCAATCGTGGTACTGTTTCCTTATACTCAGTTCACAGACTTGCTTCCCACCTGCCCTGATGGCTGGTGGACACGCAGGGAGACAGAGGAGCATGACACGGAATGAGCCTTGAGTCAGACTGCGAAGCCTAGATCAGAGCTCCTGGCAGTGATCTTTCTGACATGCATGGTATGTGTTTTTAACCTCAGTCTGTTACCTGATGCACAATTTGACATTAGGTAACATGGTTTTAAAAATTATCACTGTACCCAAGTTGCATATCAGGATCACTTGTAAGGAGTAGAAGTATCTTATTTTCGATTTCAATACAAAATACCAGAAACAGGATTGTTTGCCATTTGAGAAGGTCTGAAGGCCATTGGAACACATACTATGTTCATAGAGTGAGTTTTTAATAAAGAAGCAGGCAGACAGGACAGAGCAGAAATTAGAACAGACAGCTGCTTTTCCCCGTCAAGGGGAAGCACATAAACTAAGAATATTACATTTAATGAGAATTCTTTCTGGAGTCATCCAGGGATCCAGAATACAGCCTAGTGGTGCTAGCTTCAAGGCTAAGAATTCAAGATTAAGAAGAATATGCACAGAATACATTCTTCCAGGAGACAGAGCTAAAATTAGCTCAAGACCTTAATGGGGGAGAGAGGGAGAGAGAGAGAGAGAGAGAGAGAGAGAGAGAGAGAGAGAGAGAGAGAGAGAGAGAGAGAGAGGAAAAGAAGAAGAAGAAGAAGAAGAAGAAGAAGAAGAAGAAGAAGAAGAAGAAGAAGAAGAAGAAGAAGAAAGAGGAGAGAGAGAGAAAGAAGAGAAAAGGAGAGGAGAGAGGAGAGGAGAGGAGAGGAGAGGAGAGGAGAGGAGAGGAGAGGAGAGGAGAGGAGAGGAGAGGAGAGGAGAGGAGAGGAGGGGGAGAGGTTATTTTGTAGACTCAAGACTCAATATTTATTTATAGGGCAGACATCTCTATTGCAAATGGTTACAGCACCAACTGCCTCAAATTTTAAACTCGTTTCCCCTTTCAGTTTCACAATACAATTAAAAGGTTATTTTGCCCCATTAGTACATTTGAATTTAATTATTACTCCATGTAGTTAGTTAACTATAAGAAATGTTTTGTTTGTATCTCTTACCCGCAGTGCAGACCTTCCCGAATGGCACATGATCTCAGGCTCTCAAGATTCCAATGTGCCCGTACAAGCTAAAACACTTCTGTTTCAAGGGAACACAGTGCTTCCTCTAGACACTCAGATTCCTGTTTGGTTTGTCTGGCATGTTAAGGAATCTAATGTTCATCAAACCCTGGAGGGTTTTATGGAAAAAGTGGTTTGCACTGATATAATGAATACAGGATCTAAGCCAAAATCAGCCTCTGTGCTAAGCAGAATGTGTGCTAAAAGGTACTGGAGAGCAATGCACAAACAAAATATATTTTTTTAAAAAATATGTGAGATGGGCATTTTTTTTCAAAATATGTTTGCTTGTGTTATCATACATGTAATTATGGGAGTGTTTGGGGGTGGTGAAACCAGGGATCTTCATTTCCAGAGAAATGAAGGTGAGCTTATGATTTTGGACTAACAAGTTATTTCCTGCATTTAATTAGAACTTTATAAGCCCATTTTTACTAGTTTAGGAAAAACATTAAGAGTTCTTTTCTCAACCTCAGAACCCATGGTAACTTTCAAAAGAAGTAGCAAAGAGAAAATTTATAAGGTTAGCAAGAAAGTAGACGAGGTTAGTTTGTTGTTGCTGTTTTAGTATACTTCTGGTAAAATTGAGCAATTTCCAATGTGTTGGAACCTGCAGGCAACATGAGGGATGATGTAACTGGATCCAAGAAAACAGGCTCACTTGCTTTATCCAGGGAAATAAATCGCCTCAATTTTTGTTCCTAAAATATGTCATAGGATCCTCTAGTTGGTCTTTTCTCTTTTTGCCTTCATTGTTTATTATTTTTTCCCTAAGATTGATTTCTGGGGTTGAGGGTAAAGAATAGAAAATTGTGAATTACATTCTCTTGCCATGCTACTTATACAAAGACATTTACCACAAAAATAATTATTCATTAAGGAGAAAGGGTACCACAATGTACCTTGCATTTTGTTTCCTTTGAAAAATTTCCTTCCGTATCATATATTTCCTTGCTTAACCTGTATGTTCTTTTCTTTTTCTTTAGTAGAACTTTTAATTAAAAATAAAACTGAGTGGACAATGGTCTATTTCTATGATTTACTTTTCTAGAGTCGTCTTCTATACTGTAGATTAAGCTATGACTTCTTTGATAGCTGGCAGTTTTATTTTCAGGTTTTAGACAAAACATTTAAAGCCTAGTAAGGTAGGGTACACCTGGAATCCCAGTATTTCGGAGGCTAAGACAGAAAGATCGCAGGTTACAGTGCTCAGCAACTTAGCAAAGCTCTCAGCAATCTGTGGAAAACTTGTTTCCAAATAAAAATAAAAAAGGGCTGGAACTGGGGGGAGTTGTTCAGAGGAAGAATGCCTCTGGCAAAACAAAAATAGTTAAGACAAAATGATCAGCCCTCAACACTAAATTTTCAGACCAAACCCAAAGCAATCGTTACAGTCCCGGTTTACTCAACTTCCTATGTGTTCTATTAATATTACTTTATTTTTGTCTATGCATTTTACGATAAAATTCAAAGTCAAAAAGTATTAGAAATAACAATGGAGTGTCTTGGTGGATAGCTCCTAAAATTTTCTTGATCATTGCATTAAGAAATAAATCTCTGAGTCCAAATGATCTATTGATATTTTCTCAATATGTTTATGTCCCCCCTACTCTATAGCAAATACATTTTTTCTTGTTGTTAAAATGTCTGTTCCAGAACAAACATGCCACAGTAAGTTCCATAAATGTCCTTGCTTATCAGCTGCACTCTCACCCCAGTCTTGGCAAAGAGTCTTCAACGCCGACCTTGGCAGCAAGAGAGAATTTGACTGAGTCATATTTGAAATGGAATAGGAAGAATTATGATCCGGTCCTGGAGGCTGGCCACAGGAACATTTCATATATGGCTAGCACTTCCCTTCTTGGTCTCTTCTGAATGTTCCTTATATAAAACCCCTTTGAAAGCAGGACCTCAGTTAGAAAGTCAGAAACTCGGCCAGGGACTCTACTGGGCGCTTAGCAGCTGCTTAGAATTGAACACCCTCTGAATCAGACCAAGCAGTTCGGGTTCCCTGCCATCCTGGAGCTTATAACTTCTCACCCCCAGCCTTATCACATAGGATCTCAGGACTTAGCCCCTTGTTCAAAAGCACACCATGGCAGTTGTAGATATAATGCAATGATTTGTATATTTCTATTTCAAATACATGAAACTAAAATAGAAATGGAAATGTCTTGGTCAAGTGTTTTGAAAATTAAGCGCTAGTCATCTTTCTGCAATACAAAAATTACATAACTTGCCCTTTCATTCACTTTAGCTTGAGATGAAGAAAAATCGATAGATTATGATGGCTTTATAAACAGAACTTTTGGACTTTCAAAAGCAGGATTTTTTAAACTTTGTACAAAGGAACAACAAATTGATAATGTATAAGTGTAACAAACCTCACACAAATAAAAGACATTTTCTATAAAATGAATCCTATCACTTTACTTTAAAAGGTTGTTCAGCTGCTGAAGGGTAAGCACATGGGAAAGGTTCATTAATGTGTAAATTGAGTGTATGTGTAATTGGGTATGACTCAACCTTCTAAACGGAAGGAATTCTGCCATTTGCAATATCAGGAATGATACTGGAGGATATTGTGTCAGGTGACATAAACCAGACAGAAAGACAAAAAGCAACATAATCTTCCTAAAGTGAGAAATACAGAGTAAAATACATGAAAGCCTAAAATAAAATGGTGCTCGGCAAAGGCTGGAAGTAGGGGAATGGAAGACTTTGGCCAAAGGATACAAGTTTAAGTTGGATAAAGAGAAAACAATTCAACAGACCTGTTTTATAACATGATGACAATAATGGGACGTAAAAACTGCAGAGAGAGTAGTTTTGAAGTGATCTTACCACACACAAAATGGTAAGTATGCAAAGTAAGGTATATCTTAATCAGCTCTTCCATGGTGCGTACACAAGTCTAAACATCATCGGATGCTTTCCCTAGTGTGCAAAAGCTAGAGAGAAATGGGTAACTAGAGGAAATCCAGATGCAGAAGGAGATTCTATAGATGAGCAAGTAAGGCGACCTGAGGGGATGGGGAGGAAGAGGGAAACTAAAGCACACGGTGTACTCAAACAAACATATCAAAGTCAGTCACTAAGTCAAGCATGGGAAGGAGGGAGGGGGAGGGAATGGAGTGGGGACTGGGGAAAGGCTCATTGGGTGATGCGTGCATGTGTGCCTCCACCATCTTGTACCCCATTAAGATGTATGAATATAATGCACCAATAAAAAATTTAAAAATAATAAAAATAAATAAAAACATCATGATCACACATGCACACACACACACACACACACACACACACACACACACACACAAATAGAGAAATCCTCTGTTGCTTTCCACTCTTCACATGGACAAAAGTAATGCTTTAGTAGCATATGATGTGCTGGGGGACCCCATACCCATCAGAAGTGGTGGCGAGGCTGCGGGCTGGTGTATGAGGCCCCGTTCCACCCCTCTGCTTGGTGTATGTGGTTGGCTACAAATTCTGGAAAGCTAAAGATGGTATTTCTCACCTTCCATTGCAGCCGAGTCAAGATGAGAATTAGCATCTGCTAAAAAGTTGTATTTGCACCAGTTGTGACAGGTAAAAGCAAAGGCTGTACCGCTTCCTCCCTCCTTCCTTCCACTAGCAAGTATGATCTTGGTTTCTAAGCCCTTGGGTGTCTATTCCTCACTATCTTTGTGTGGTAGGAAAAGTCATGGTGGCAGCTGATTCTCAGCTTTCTGGTTCTGGGATTGCTTTGAAAGTGGAACGTTGGTACCAACTGTTCCAGTGGTCTTCTCTGCCGCTGGGTACATCAGTTATTCTGGCCTAGAGCTCTTCCTTTCATTATTGTTGAAAAAAGAGTGCTATCCTCCGTGTTACATTCAGTTTCCTGTCTTCAACACTCAGATTGATTTTTTCGTAGTAGAATTTCCACCAGTCAATGCCAATCCAATTGAACACTTATTTTCTTAGGACTATACTTTTTCTTAATTTGGTTATATTGCCATTTTACCTCATTTCACCTCAGAGAGTTAGAAAACTACATACAGACAACTCTCAGTGCCCTCCCCAACCAAGTCCCCCCACAACCTCCCAAGACTTTGAGATGGAAATTGGCAGTTTTGTATATTATCATAGTATTATTTCTACCATAATATTCTTTTTTTTTCAGAAAAGTTGCTATTTATGTTCAGATCAGTGTTTTTTTAAATTTTATTGGTGCATTTTAGTCATACATCTTAATGGAGTACGAGATGGTGGAGGCACACATGCACACATCACTCACTTAACCCTTCCCCAATTCCCTCCCCAATTCCCTCCCCTCCCTCATTCTCATATTTGGCTTACTGATTGATTTTGGTATGTCTGTGTAGACTAATATTTAGAGTATACAGTGAACTCAAGAAATTCACAGCAAAGAAAACAAATAACCCAATCAAAATATAGGCAAGTAAATTAAATAGACACTTCACAAAAGAAAAAATTCAAATGGCCAATAAATGTATAACAATGTTCAACATCATTAGCAATCAGAGAAATGCAAATCAAAACTACACCTGATATTGCACCTAAGTCCCACTAGAATGGCAATCATTAAAAACACAAACAACAAATCCTGGCAAGGATGTGGAGAAGTAGTGGAATCGCAAGTTAGTAAAAATCCCTTTGGAAAACCGTATGGGAAATCCTCAGAAGAATGGGAATGAAACTACCATATGATCCACCAGTACCACGTTTGGGTATCTACCTACAAAATGGAAACTAAGCCACCAAACCAATGTGTCACAATTGCCAAAGTATGGAACCAGCCACGGTACCCATCAACAGATGAATGGATTACAAAACTATGGGATGTGTACACAATGGAACTTAACTCAGCCATAGAGAACAAAATTACACCATTTGCAGGGAAATGGATGGAACTTAACAATATTATAATAATGGAGTATATTTCTTTCCAAGGAATGAGCAGATGTATGTCTTATCTTATTTGTGGAAGCTAGGGAGATATTAAGATCAGGCATCTTAAGTTCTAGACAATGGAATTTAAGCAGAAACTAACTATATTCGGTTCTCCTTGCTTTTGCCCACTCTAGGCTGGAGTACACAGTGTCCCGGTCCCTCTCCATCTTTGTGATTATTATTTGTTGGCCGGAGTTGAGAAAATTCTCTCTCAAATGCATAAGCTATAAATGAAAAACAATAGGGTTTCCCTGGCCTGCAGCAAACAACCTACCATCTATTATTTAATGAGACAAAACTATCTATCTTCTAATGCTGAGATTTTCATACTGGAGAGGGAAGCCAGGGGTGTTCTACCTTCAAGCTATACCTCCAGCCCCATGTTATTTTTTATTTTGGAATAGAGTTGCCCTCAATTCCTTTTTACAATGTTTACAATAAAACATTTTGTAACACTGCTCCTTGTAATACTGATAAGGGCAATTATTTGCTTAAAAATGTGTAACTTTGTGAACTGTCTGGAGGAAATTCGGAACATTGAAAAAATACAGAAATCTGATGTCTATTGGTGGCTTTTCTTAAGCAAAGCACTCTGATGAGATGTGCCTGGTTGAGTTAGAGGATTTCAGAGGAGCGTGCTCAGCTGTAAATATTTCTCTTGCTTCTTCAAGTGCTCACATTAAAACTCTCTCAGTTACTTAGGGCCCATTCGAATTTCAAAAAACAGATTAAGGGTGACACTTTCCTATCTCATCAAATATTTCCAGATAGTTTAAAAATAGACACCTTTAAAATGAGAGAGAACAAAACATTCTGAAGAAAGAAATTAGGAAATAAAGGAGAAGAGCTTGTACGCGTAGCAATGCGGTCTGGATTCTATCTTTGTTTACAGTTCTTTGCCCATGGATCTGATGGAGCGACTGGACCAAAGCCAGGTTAAGTTTCTGTGAGACTTGCATCGGTCAGTGGAGCCAGTGTGAACTTGGCCTTTGAAGCTTCATCAGAGCTCTCAGACTAGCTTTCCAGAACACAGACAAAAAAAAAAATGCACTCAACTCCAAGGAGGACATTTTTCTAATACTCTCTTAACAAGATAATTATGAAATCAAGCAGCTTTGAGAGTATAATGGGTACATCAAAGCATTTATTTATTGGATATTGATATTAGCACCAGGAAGATGTTTATAACTCAATTTGGGACCTGACCAAACAGTTCTAATGCTCAACATAGAAGTAATAAATGGAGATTCTTCAGTAGAAATCATAAATGAAAAGAGACAAAGGAATTTCTTGCAGATCATATAAGCAGGGTTTTACTGACGGAACTATGTCACCGTGAGGGTAAGGAAGAGTTAAAATTCTTATCTAGTAGAATTTTATAATCACTGTGAAAATGATGATGGTCACATAGTCTGTTCTTATATTACTTCCTACTCCTCCTCTTTCTGAATGAGACTTTGATAGTGGGAGTGTATGTGTATAAGGAAGGCAGATCACTGGAGATATTTATGTCTTGAAATTTGGGGAATCAACTGCAAGTTGTTCTCTGGTATCCTTTACTCTCTCTCTTCCTAGAATAATGTCAGTCAACGCCTTCCTTCTACCAGATGTGGACAAGTCTCTAGCTCTTGTCAATGAAATATGAAACTAGGTGATAGGCATGATTCTTTCAGTTGTGCCCTTAATAAATGACTGATGCACCCTCCGACCTACTTCCCTGCCCTGATACGTACACCAGCTAGAAGATAATGAGGAAATTCCAGGTGGGAATGGTAGAGCTGAATGTCTAGCTCTTATCGTTATCTTAGAGATGAGGGAGGGAGAGGACACTGGAGAGACAATTCTGACTTATTTCTGCTTTCGCATCTCAGCCATCTTCGTTGCTCACCTAAGGTTAAAACTACATTAGTTACCACAGTAGCCATAGACCTAAGTGATGATTTTTCTTAAATTTTTTTATTACTTAGAAAATATGGGATAGAACCAAACTATTTCCAGGTGTATGTCCAAATGAAAAACATTATAAAATACTGATATTCCAAAGATGTATAATAAAATTTTATGGACAAAAATTAAATCTAGAGACTAGATTAGAAGAAAGAATTCATCCATTGAATATCG
Organism: Muscardinus avellanarius; assembly: GCF_963383645.1. Taxonomy (NCBI): domain Eukaryota; kingdom Metazoa; phylum Chordata; class Mammalia; order Rodentia; family Gliridae; genus Muscardinus; species Muscardinus avellanarius. Next base: position 107,873,002 of record NC_137797.1, on the reverse strand, counting down.
ATTCTACTCATCATTAGACCAATTCTAATCAGCAAGCCATCACAGGTTTACTTATAGACCACTATAACTTCTTACATGGGTTGGTTTAATGCCAAGAAACAGTGATCCCACAGGGGCTACTTTACTGTGATCTCATATGATCTGACGTTCCATTCTGGAAAACACACAATAAATGAAACCAATAAACCGATCCTGTATCATTAAGTGTATGTAAGATTCACGTATCATTAATACTGGGGAAGCATGGATTAAATTGAAATGGAATTCAGACTCTCTTAGTGTGGCAAGCACGATAAAGTGAGACAATTCTCTAATCTCTTAAAAATAAAATACCATAAAAACACGTATACTCTTCTATTCTTGAGGTTGTTGATTAAGTAAACTGATCACATTTCTTAAATATAAGACCTAAGCCCTTAGCCAGTGTGCCCATCTGTAACCTCATAATTGGGAGGCTGAGACAGGAGGATCCCAGGTTCAAAGCCAGCCTCAGCAACTTAGGAAGACCTCCTTTTCAAATAAAAAGGTGTTCGAGATAAAGATTGGAGGCAGACTGCCCCTGAATTGAATCCCCAGTACCTAAAACCAAAATAAAACAAAACAGATCCTAAGTGCTCACCGGATGCGCAGTTTTCCTTTTACTCAGGTTTATCTCAACCCAGAAATCATTACTGATTTCTGGTTTTTAGTGTTACTTGGGTGAGGGCAACACTTAGATCTGCAGTCTGGGGTTAAGAGACGGGAGACAAAATGTGGCTGTTTTCTTAACAATCAATGAAAACTAATTGATTCCAGAAGATTGGGTACTGGCTAATTTTATTAATAATTGTTGTGTGTTACTACACCAGCCAGATGATGAAGAATATAGAACACCAAGGATCATGATGCTCGGTCAGAGATTATGTTGTGGACATTTGGGAGAGACATGAATTTCCAGTCCATCAAAGACATTATTGTTGTAGAGATACTGGGTATAGCGGCCACGATGGAAAGTTGCTATGCATGGATCTCTGAATGGCTACATTCCTCTGTAAGTCTACTTTCGCCTTTGAATATTTAAGATATCTAAATATACAATTCTTCTAGTACAGTTTCTTGTCTTGGAATTGGATAAATTGAATTGCTTTTTATATAAACCACCCTTGTGGCATTATAACTTTCTGATGTGTATTATAATGTATATGTGTACGTATATATTACTCTGCCTCTACAATTTAGAATCCATGTTTTATTCACATCCTCTTTCTTCTTGAACCTAATAAGCGCTAATATTGTTTAATTATTGATTTTCAATAGGTTTTGATCCCATTCTGGGCTTTTTGTATTTCCATACTTTTTCTGTATTACTTCTACTTTAACCATATGCGATCATTAAAAATTAAAAAAAGGTTTTGTTTCTGTTGCTGACTTATTTATTCCCTTATTTACCTTGATGCCAATTTGAGGCAAAGCAGATAAAAGAAGAAAGTATATTCCTCTTCTCTTCTGTGAATATTCTTAGCATAGTTTTTTAAAGTTCCTTCATTCTAACATATTTTTTAATATGAACATTTATTCTCAGATAAAGTTTATATACAGTGGAATGCATCGATTTGAAGTGCACGGATTGAAGAGTTTTGCAAAGTACCTACATAGACCTGCCCAGGTGCAGAAGATGTCTACCATCCAGAGACTCCCTCATGCATCTTTCAAGAAAAGTCTCATTTTTCTTCCGCCCAGAGGCAACAACTGTCCAAATTTTCACGGATGAGATTCAGAAGATACTTCCCCAAGTATGGTATTGGAGGAGGCAGCGGAGAGGAAAGTCAGTCTCTAAGCCCCTCCCCACCTTCCCTAGAGAAGGTCATGAAATAACTCCCTCCCTTTTTCTAAAGTAGTTCATAAGTCTTCCCTTGGAGAGGTGTTCTCGCCATCTCAGGAGAAAAGAAATGTCCCTGTCTCTGAAGACCCAGCAGGATCTGAACAAGGATTAGCTGACAGCCCCTGCACACTTTTACCATTGAGCCAGACCCATTTGTCTTCCATTCGCACTTTTGCACACCTTCCTCTTCTTCAACAGACTGAGCACACCAGACACATGCCCCTGTTCCACTGGGGCTTCATGTATGAAGCCTCCAGCACCATGTAGATTTTTAAAATTAAATAAACTGGTGTGTGTTTCTTTTGTTGATCTGTCTTTCATTATAGGTGCCGCAGATGTGAATATTGATGGAAAGATATGACTTTTTCTCCCCACCTCTGTGAGATCTTCCTGATTACGCTGCCTTGTGCAGAGAGGGTTTAATTTACTGTCAGGAATGAGTATACTCATGTTTTGTTTTGCTTTTTTTTTTGCGGGTCTGGGGGTGGAACCCAGGGGCATTCGACCTCCAAGCTACACCCCCTGCCCTACTTTTTATTCTTTATTTTGAAACCGGGTCTCACTGAGTTGCAGAGGGCCTCACCAGGTAGCTGAGGCTGTCGCGATCCTCCGGTCTCAGCCTCCCGAATGCTGGGATTACAAGCGTGCGCCACCACGCCCTGCTTGAGTATACTCATATTTTAATGGCATCATTTTAGGCCTGAATGCCCTGGGGAGAGAAGAACTCTATCCATTCTGGGAGGATAAGGAAGTCAAGAAAGTTTCATCAAATTATTTCTATAGCTTCAGTTATATCCTGCACATAAATCGACATATTCCGCTTAAAGAATTTTCATAACCTATGTCTACATTTCCCCAAAAACCAAAAATATGATTTTGACTCTCGATATATGGTCTCCTTAAGTCCAATCATGAATATTTGAAAAGTCAAGTCTTACAGCTTTTAATTGAACGATCTTTTTCTAAAATATTTCTCTTCTGAAAAAATCCTCTAGTTTAGAAAAATTTAAAGAATAAACATCATTAATAAATGTTTACATATTCAATGCATTTGTTGCATTCAGAGCTTTGCTAGTGGAAACATGAATGTTATCACAACGTTGCATATAATTCTGGTACCTTCATTTCTTTTCTCTTAAGATAAATTAGTGTGCAGACACGTTCCTGAATTCTAGCTGGATGTGGCATGCTACAATAAATTCTGTAATTTATTGTAAATTGATGCTAAAGGAAACTTTAATTTAACTCTGACAGAACAGTGATGGATTTTCAACAATCCAAATACGATTCTGTCATATGTTAAGGAAACAGATCAAATGCAACAGCCTGAGTCTTCACATGTTTAAGTGAGGGACTCTGCTTTCAATTTCAACATATATTTTAAACTGTAGTGCACCTTAAATGTAATTCCACAAAAACAAGAGTGGGACTCTCAGATGTGTTAATAACAGTAAGGGAAGAGTTAAATAAGCTTCATCTAATGAAACTCAGGTTTCTAGCCATCCTATAATAGTATCCCATGCTTAACAGTTCTGTTAGACATGAATTCTTAATTTGTGTCATATGCTCTAAGGAGTTTTCAGAATTTAAATTATTATGACTAATACTTTCAGTTTTCCAAAAAGTGACAGGCTTTCCCCCTTTTAAGTGTAAAAGCTTTTATACGACCATTAAATAAATTTTTGTTTCTGACATAAATGATTGTGCCATAAACAGAATCTCAGGCAGCATGAATATTCTCAATCCCTTTGCATAGAAAATAGATAAATGATTAAGGTGAAATTTTATCACCTCTCTAATGCCACGCACCTTTCATTAGAAAAAGGTTTCTGGGAACCCTATGAAGAAAGTTCATGAATTAATAGATTTCTCCTTCTTTGGAAATTTTTTTCCTGCTCTTTTTAAGTTTCCTCATGTGCTTGTCAAAGCTGAGGGTATTGTAATTCTAGATTAATAATTACTAGAAAATTCAAATTTCTATAATTAATTATCTGATTTGTATATTAATTCCCTGGTGTTGTACACAATTTGCATATGATGCAATTGTATGGTATAACATGTTATTCAATGCGTGTGATACACTTGTATTAAAAATCAAAACGAGTTGGCATTTCCCCATGAAAAACCGACCTACTTTTCTAAAATATCCTTTTATCCTTTGGTCTACTTTGTTTTAATGGTGCAATGTCTAAACAGTTGTGGTATAGTTTTCTCAGACAGTTAGGTCACAAGGGGAGGAAAATGTTTACAGCTTTAGATGCTATCAAAGAAAGGGCAGCGAGGCGTTTATTTGACGTGAGTACCACAGCTGAGTTTTCAGAATCTCGGTAAACGTGAACGCCAATGCGTGTTGGCAGACGGATGCCAACATGGGTTTTAGCTATTCTAGGGCTCCCTCTTCTGGAAACAAAATGCTTCTCAAGGTCAAGAAGCAGCTCGCCACAACTGTGGGTAAAATGACCGAATTCTAAGGAAAATCCTGACTCCCGAGAGAGCTCTCCATCCATCCTTTGAATAAAATACCATGCTTTCCTCCCTGGGGTAGCAGAGTTAAAGAAGATGCAGACAAACGAAGGGCAAATTCGGAGCAGGTAAAGGATGGTTAGGACTGCTCTCTGAGAGTGAGTGACTGTCAGCTTCCCTGTTTTGCTTTAAATGACTCTGCTTCCAAAAGACGCATTTTCATACGTGTGCAGCACCATTATCACATCATCAAAAACATTCTAACCAGTAGAGCCAGTTCATACGTCTTGACCAGTTAATGGGCTTTCATTCTGTTACCTAGGACGGGAGACATTCGGGTTTGTTTGTTTGTTTTTCCTAATTCATTCTAGAATCAATGAGTAAAACTTACAATAGTTAAGAGTTAATATTTGATTCCAGAGCCCTTCACAATTGCCATACAGAAGAAAATATTATTTTTACTGATATTATGAAAAGGTTTGACAAAGTAAGTATTGATATGTCTTTGTAGGAAACTAATTGAGGTTCAAATGGGTATGTAAGGAAAAGTCAAAAGAAGAGATTCTGAAATTATAATTTTCTGAACATAAGGTTCTCCTGAGATTTTATTTGTGTAATGAAAGGAGCCAGCAGGAAGCTTTTAAATTTCTAATTTCGGTTTGCTTTATAATTTTGATTGTTGAAGACTAGGAAGATATTTTTCTGGATAAATAACCTTAATAATATCACACAAACATTTGACTAAACCTGTGTTGTGGCTCAGAAAACGAGATCCTAAATATAGGGCACTTTGACACACCGAGTACTTTGAACTAAAAAATATTGGGAGGACTCAGAAGCCGACTCAGCCAGGCTTGGGGGTGCACACATGTAATCCTAGTACTTGGGAGGCTCAGATAAGAAGATTGCAGGTTTGAGGCCAGCCTCTGCAACTTTGTGAGGCCCTCGGGAACTTAGTGAGACCCTGTTTCAAAACAAAACAAACACAACAAAAACAGCCACAAAAAAGAACGAAGCTCAAAGGTGGAATGCCCCTAGGTTCTGTCCCCATCACCACGCACGCACACACATGCACACACAAGCAGAAGTAGCCTCAGCATCAATCTCTCTCTGACCTTCTTTTGCCTTTCTGTCCCTTACTCTTCACGCTCCCTGAAGTAATTCATAGAAAGCAGAATTTCTCTTCTTAAGGTGGGTCATAGAAACTAGAGCCCTTCACCCCAAAGGCACAGAGTGGTCTAACCTTTCCATGAGCTGTGGTTTGCAGAAGCATCCCCAGGGCTTCCTGGTTCCTAGCTTGGCTCTACAAGGAGGTAGCAGATCCTTTGGGTGGCAGAGCCCAGTGGAAGGTCCTTAGGTCTTGGGGGATCATGCCCTTGACGGGAAGTCTGGGACCCTCATCTCTTTCTCTTTCTTCTCTTCTTCCTGGATGTGACAAGAGCAATTTTCTCTGCTCCTTGTAGCTGCCACTGTGAGCTGGCGCCTGCCCAGAGTCCCAGAGCAGCAGCAAGTACCCTTGGGAAGCTAAAAGCCTTAGAGCGTTCCAGTCCTTATCAAACTTATCATCCATGTTACCTGAAAGCATGGGTCACATGAGGAATAGCTTTCTTGGGGTGGGGGTGGGAGCAATTGTAGCAGATCAGACTATTTTACTGCTGGGTATAACTTAGAGGACAAATGTGGCAGGAGAACAGTCTGATGACTGATTTCATTTTGCTAAAAGAAATCCAATTGGGAGGCTGAGACAGGAGGATCATGCAGGTTCAAAGCCAGCCTCCAAGTGAGGCTCTCAGCAACTTAATGAGATGCCATTTCTAAATAAAAAGAAATATAAAATAGGTCCAGGAGTATAGTGTGGAGGAAGAAGGCCCCTGGGTTCCATCCCCAATACTACTAAAAATAGAAAGAAATCCAGCAGTTTTCTAGCCCATCTGGTACCAGATACAGTTTTGTGTGCTCTGGACACAGAGAATGGGTGCTTTTAGCAAAAATTGTCTTAGTGGGTCAAAGATGTATGTATATGGAGGTGATTGGAACTTCATATTTAATAAAGCATTATGCTTGAAATAGTGCAGGGGATAACAATTGAGGACTTTTCAAATTAAATAAATCTTGAGAAAGAAACTTGAAACCAATTTATAAAAATAAATCACTCCCAAGAGATATACGATGAGAGCAAGTCATGCCCCAACGTATTGTCTTGTGTGTATGATGAGGCCCGGGCATACATGAAGAACATGATGACCTAATCACTGTTAGTAATGAAAAACATAAGAAAATCAGACAAAGAAAACAGTTGAGGAAACGTACCCAAATGTTGCTCAGGTTCAGTGAAATGTACTGTGTTTGCAAGTTAGCTTTAGGAGGGAGGAGACAGGGAGAGCATTTTAGATTTGTAGGTTTTATAACTTTAAAAATTCAAGGGTCCAATTCTATACCAGAACTTGGTAGGGTCCATTTCTCTATCAGGTTTAGTTCTACACCAGGACTTCTTTTCCTCCCTCTCCACTTTTCCTAGTGTCTTCCTGCTCCATTCGCAGGTGACCTTGGGGGGTCTGGGATACCTTGTCCCTCTTTATGGAGGATACTTTATGGAGTTGGTTTCCACCTCCCCCCAGTTCTCTCTGGTTTCAGTCCCATTAACTCTGACTTTTTTGACTTCCCCACCCTGGAGGTATTGGGCATCCTCAAAAGAAAACACACTCATACCTGTCTTGGGAGAAAAAGATCAAACTCTCTCAAGTGGTGTAATTGTGTAATCTCTGCCTGGGTTTCCTGGCTTTCTTGTTTGAGTAAAAATCAATAGGTGGACCCTTCTCTCTCACGGGCATCAACTGGAAAATGGGCTCATTGTATCTCCCTCTTAGTTCCCACCAATAAACACTGACATACGAAAAGCTATTGCGATTCCTATGACAAGAAAGCACACTTCTAGTATTTAATGAATGCTCGTTGTTCAATACGTAGCAAATAATTTTCCTTTATCGGGTAATTGTGATATAGTTTGGGAGATTCTGTGACATATGTAAAATGATTCTTGGTGTCTCATCTATTGCCATTAAATATTCAAACTATCATGTTCCTCTTTGTATATATCAATCCACCAAGCACACACTTTTCTATCATTTGAGTTTCTATGTAAGTCTTCCTGTGAGAAGAGGGTGTCCTAGACCTGCTCATCAGAGAATTCCAGTCTATTTGACAACCATATTTCTAATTAAGTTACTAAGTTGGACTCAGTTTTATGTATCAGACTTAAAATTAGGAATACATGTGTTTGTCTATGATAGAGGAAAACAACTGCATTCAGTACTCAATTTTGATGCTGAACTTGGTGCTCTCCATCCTTGATGCCCCCAGGGAAGTTGCCTAGGGACCCAGGTATCACACATTAGGGGCCCCTGACTGTGCAACTGAGAATGCGCAGTGGTTTCAGTTTTGTCAGGTGTGGGTTTTTATGAAAGGAGTTGTTAAGGCACTCTTCTTATACATGGCTTAAGGAAGGTTATGGGGAGCTAAAGCTGGGTGTGATGGTATACACCTGTAATTCCAATACTTGAGAGGCTGGGACGGGAAGATCACAGGTTGGTGGCCAGCCTCAGCATCATGGCAAGACTCTTAGCAACTTAGTTAGACCCTGTTTTAAAATGACAACAACAACAACAAAATTTGAAAGAGATGGGGGTGTGTTTCAGAAGTGGAATGTCCCTGGGTTCAATCCCTAGATTTAAAAAAATCCAATAGGGGGCTCAGATTTAAATATACTCTAAAAATTTGCAGTTTAAATTTACTTTTCCGTTTCAAGCTTAACTTTTTTTTGCATTTTAATTGATCATTTGGGTACTAATTTTCTAGAAAAGTCAAGTTTTAGAAGTAGATTTTGCAGAGAAATATTACAAAAATTTGATGCTCGTACCCTAAAACTTTTTTGTTCTTTTTTGTTTGTTTGTTTTTCTCTGTCCCTCTCAAATATTTTCTCTTACGACTTTTAACTCCAAAGATTTACTTGTTGAAATTCTCTACTTTCTTCTTTGGAGCTAGAGATATTAGTTGTATACATATCCTTATTGAAAGTTTAAAAGTAAAAAGCACATAAATACTAAAATTTGAAGTTTAATTATTAATATGTTCTCATTTTAAAATTCTAATAAAATTTCTCTTTTGCCAACAGGCAGTAAGAAAGTAAAGGAGGATAGCAAAAAGAAAAAAATGTCAAGAAATAAAAAGAAAGGAAGGGAAGAATGGAGAAAGGAAAGTAAGAGGCAGAGAGACCACACTTTGAGCTGAGTAAATGATTCAGCGCTTCAACTGACATCCAAAATTAGAAAGAAGATGTAAACAGAAAATTTTCCTAAAATGGAATATAATTAGTAATTAAGAAGAGAGAAAATATTCAGCACATAAAATATATTCTAAAACAAAATCACATTGGTACTGAGTATATAGGCAGACTTGTTTCGATGATTCCCCACTCAAGTCTAACAATTATTAATACATTTAGTGTGCAATCAGGATTATAATTAACTTTGAGATGACTTAAGGTACGCGATAGTGGACACAGATTACATGCAAGTTCTACACCATTCTATAAAAGGAGACTTGAGAACCCACAGCTTGTGGTATCTGCGGGGCCTGGACCCAATCTCTGGGGGACACTGAGTGATGACTGTATTGCTTAAGAAAGACTGAATTCCAGAATCTTCCTTCTGGTCAAACTTTTATCAAACAGACTATTCTGGAATCATGTTTAGATTCTCTTCTTTTAAGCTTCTGCTATTAATTTAGGAACATCTCTTTATTTTTATTGATTGGCATTTAGTTTTCCACTGTGTAATAGATTTTGGAAATGGAGGTGGAGGAATGTGGGTTTTTTTTCTTCTTCCAGACATTTTCTTTAACAGACGAAGTGATGTTTGATTTAGTATCTTCGTTTTAATCAGGGATCACTCTGACGGTTAATGCTCCTCCACCGCTACTTCCTACTAACACATGCAGTCAGTCCTCTGTTCCACAGCCAGTCTCTCACTGTTCCTTGCACTGTGGTTTTCTCACCCTCATTTCCTACTGAACATAAGCTCTGGAAGGTGGGAACTCAGTCTTAATTTATCTGACTTTTGCTGTTCCTTTCATTATTGTAATACTTGGCACATCAACACCTTAAGGACACCTAATAGATAGACTTTATGAATGTCTTAAAACATCTTCTAAAATGTTCCATCTTCCTGTATTTCATCTCCTTGCAGTTTAGTAGTTCACATTACTAAATGTAAGATTCAGTGAGAAGCTCCAGGGACATGTACAAGTTTTTACTTTGCAACTCTGAAGATGGAACTCACGGGACGTGGCAGTCTACATTGGAAACAAAAAGTCAAGTTCACAGGCTGGTACACAAAAAGCTGTGACTTCGTGGCTCTGCCACGCAGAGACCCTTTTCTCACACTTGCTTTTACTTGGGGGTTCAGTTCTCCTAGTAATCACCATTTTTCAATAACACATGTTAAATTGGGACAAAAATGCCCATAGTTATCTGTGTTTTTAGAGCTCTTATTTCTATCCCATTTTATCCATTTCAGTGTGAATTGTAGTTTAGAAGACGCAGAAGTCATGAGCGTGAGGAGGACTACATTATTTATACCTTCTTGGCTTTTATAGTGCCATCTCGAAGCAAGGAATTTTGAACTGAGATCATTAACAGTGGAACTGCTAAACTAATTATTCCAGCTTTGCCCTATTCTGTCAACCATTACTATCCAGGAAGACAATCTCTAAAATTAATACACACACGCTCATGCATGCACATACACAAAGAAAGGAAAGTTTTGCTTCCGCATTCCAGCTGTGAGAACTGATCATTTAGCAATCGCCCAGGCCTTTCTATGATTATATAAAGCAGACATCCTTGCTATGGAAAGAGCCGTTATAGTATGGCACACTCTCTATTTGTTAAGACTTACCCTCTATGTTTTTTAAATTTTCTCTCCATTAGATTTTTCTTCTTGAATTTCTCTCACCAACCCGGAGAGCTGAGACACTCACTTCGCATTTAATGATTCACTCTAACTCCCGGAAAGGGGTTTTGTTCACTGCGGGTTTTATCTTATCACTTGGTGCACAAATAAAACTTCATGTTCCCGTGATTTGTTTGCGCACCTTGAGTGACTGGCACAAAAGCTTCAAAGAATTTCCCTCTTCTCTCCCATTCATATCTACTTTTGACACGTTTCATATAACCACAGTGCTGGTAATAACAAACTAGTAGCTTAAGTCTTACCATTTCAATAAATTATAAGAAATGGGACAGAGGATTCAGGCTCTCAGAAGACTTTTATTTTATTTTTATTTATTTTTTGGGTGGTACTGTGGGTGGAACCCAGGGGCTTTTCTACCTCCGAGCTATACTCCCAGACCTATTATATGCTTTATTTGGAAACGGGGTCTCACTGAGTTGCTGAGAGCCTCACTAAGTAGCTGAGGCTGGCTTCAAACCTGGGCGATCCTCCTGTCTCAGCCTCCCAAGCGCTGGAATTACAAGCATGCGCCACCACGCCCGACCAGAAGACTTTTAAATATTTACTTTATTTATGTATTTCTTTTTTTTACTGGTGCATTGTAATCATGCATCTTAATGAAGTTCAGGGTGGTAGAGACAAAAGAGACACAGCACTTCTGAACCCTCCCCCAGTCCCCACCCCACTCATTCTCCCTCCCCACCTGCCACAGGGATTGGCTTTGGTACGTTTGTGTATGTGCCTTCTGTCTGCTGAAGTGTCTCCCTCTTCAAATCTTCCCCCTCCTGCCTCCCTCAGTTAGGTCCCCTCCTTCACCCCACTAAGTTTTCTCCTCCTTTTTCTGGAAACATTCCTGTGTCCTAATGTCTCCCTGGCTTCTACATCTGACCTTTCACTTTCTGTGACTGACTAACCTCACTCAGCATAACGTTCTCCATTTCCATTCATTTTCCTACAAATGACATACTTCTGTTCTTTTTTATGGCTGAGTAAATCCCATTGCCTATATATCCAGTAATTTTGTAATCCATTCATCTGTTGATGGGCATCTTAGCTGGTTCCACAAATTGGCAACTCTGAATCGTGCAACTATAAACTTAGATATCCATGCATTATCAGGGTAGTCTAGTTTCAATGTTTTTGGGTAGATACCCAGGAGTGGTATAGTATGATAACTTCAAGAGATTTTGAAAAGGCATTTTACAAATTCCAACATCTATTAATGTTAAAAAAAATACTGCAAAGAATTGGAATAGAAGGAATAGGAGGAGACTACCTCAACTTTATAAAGGCAGTATGCAATAAACCTACTGCCAACATCATATTAAATGTGGAAAAAACTCTGAGAATTCCCTTCCCTTTAAAAGAAAGAACAAAACAAAGATGCCTACTCTCACCACCACTTTTAAATATAGTATTTGAGACTCTAGCCAGAGCAATAAGACAAGATAAGGAAATTAAGGAAATACAAATAGAAGAAAATGGAATTATCTCCACTTGCAGATGATGTAATACAAAAAACTTATTTTAGAAACATTTTTATTCTTTGATATTCTCTTTCGGCTATTCCCCATTTTTTTGGCTGCCTAAGATATAGAAACCACACTGATGACTTAACAAAGGTGGCTTTGTCATATACTTCTCTACAAGGAAATTAGTGGCTTCATTTTTGTCTCAAGAAGAAGGAAAGTAAACAAATAATCACACAATAAAATGTGAAAAACATAAAGTGTGGAGATCCATCTACAACAGACACTTTAGAGTAAATCATATAAAATGTATGTCGGAAATATAAAATAAAATTGGAGTATTAATATTTATATGAGAAAAACAAATATATTATTAGAGGATATAGGTATCCTGTAGGTACAATAAAAATTCAACAGAAAGAATTAAAAAATCTCAAACCTGAAGGCCCCTGGCAACAAGATCTCAAAATTTACAGAGCAAAGAATTCAATTACTCAAAATAAGATTGCTGGGCGTGGTGGCAGTCCCCGCGCTTGGGTGGCAGAGACAGGAGGATCTCGCAGGTTCAAAGGGGGCCGTGCTGGCTTAGGAGACCCTGTTTCCAAAAATAAAATAGGTCTGGGAGTGTAGCCTGGAGGTAGAAGGGCTTCCAGGAACCCCAGTACCACACAAAAAAAGAAAAGAAAAGAAAAGAAAAGAAAAGAAGTAATGACTCATAGTCAAGTTGATTTTAAATTAGGAATATTTATCATCGAATATTTGTTAAGATTTATTTACATATTAAGAATCTGAGAGAAAAAACATGTGATTTTCTAGGTATATAAAATTTTTTATTTAAAACTGTATACTAATTTAAGATATTAAGTGTTAGCCAACTTGGAATGGATGAGAATAGCTTCACCCTAATAAAAAAATCTAATAAAAATAAATGACATGATTTTTTGGCAAACGTGAAGTATTTAAAACAGTTTTGCTTCCATGAGTAATTATATAGCATTGCTAATAACACTTCTATCTAATATTACATTAATTACATTAGAGGTCTTCACCAGAATTACAAACAAAAAAAATAACTAAAAAATAGTTGTTATTAGGCTTTGATGGTATAACAGTTTATATGTTCATGGCAGCACAATTCGCAATAGCCAAAATATGGAACCAACCTAGGTCTCCATCAACAGATGAATGATCTGCAAAATTATGGGAAATACACACAATGGAATTCTACTCAGCTATAAAGAACAAAATTATGTCATTCGCAAGAAGATGGAAAGACCTGGAGAACATTATGTTAAGTGAGATCAGCCAGGCACAGAAAGTGAAGGGACTTATGTTTTCTCTAATGTGTTCAAACTAGGGAGCACTGGGGATACCAGAGGGACTCCAGATAATGGAGCTAGAAAGGAAGGGTAGGAGGGGAAGAAGGCTGAAGTTGATTAATGGAGGAGCTACAACCAAATATGTGTAAAAATACGAATGCAGCATAGTCAACCTGGACACTCAGTGTTGGGAGGGGGAAGGGGACGTGGTGGGGGGAGAGGGCACCAAGCAGTCTGGATGTACGCCATTTTCAATATGTTCAACTTACTTATGCCATATAGGAATCCATGTCTAAATACATTAATTACGAATTATAAAAATTTTCTTAATGCTTTTAGAAGACCTTTTGTGGGAAATGTCATAAAATTGGTAGAAAATAAGTTCTTAAGGTGGAAAGAACACATAAACAAGAAAAGATTAAGATTTCTGTATTTGATCATGTTAGAAAGGACACCATAAGCAACAGGAAATGCTGAGAGAGATTGTTCCAATACATGTAATCAACAAATTATTAGAATTAAGACAATCAAAAAAGGGAGCCAAAATGAAACTAAGCTACATATACAAACATGGAATTCACAGAAGAAGATTCTAATGGGTTGCCATTAGATACACTTAACTCATACTAAGGCCAATCTAAATTTTCAAAATGGAATACCACGTCACAACTGTAAAACTGGCAACCACCTAATCCTGGCAAGAACTGTTGACATGGATAGAAACGAACATTGTATTATTGGTAGAAATAGATATTGCATTAGTGGTAGAAGCCTAAATTGTCAAAATTACAAAAGGCAGTAATGATTTTAGTAAGTGTGGCTAATGACAGGCCTACCTCAAGGCATAGTAATTTTACTTTTATATATTCACCTTGGCAACTTTCCCCCAAATGTTTAAGGAGATGTGTTTAAGGATTTACTACAATTTGTTTGTTAGACTGACGAAATACAAATTGCTAACAGTATAGAGTAACAGATAAACATGTTATGGTTAATGATAAGATGGGGAACTAGGCAGTAGCTACAAATAAATAAACTAGGTTTTATACACCAAATTAAAAGGAAATATATTCTGAAGTGGAAAAGTTATACAATATCCCTGTAGTATAAGTGTAAAAATTCTAATTAGTTAACCCAATAATTTAGTGATATATATATATATATATATGCAAACACACACACATATATTATATATGTGCATGTATAGATGTAGCCACACACAACGTTATATGATACAGTCATGTGATATATGCAAAGTTAAATAATATAAAATATCTACAGGCATAAGCACACTGACTTCAGCATAATAAATTTGTTAGCTACAAGGTATGCACTTTTAGGGGAAAGCGCCTATACTTTTAGGGAGAAAAATGACTGTCAATTTTTTATCAAAGTTTTGTCTCAGTGAAGGCCCTTGGGGGAAAATTACAAGGAACCAGCCACATTGATGAGTAACTCAGACTGAATTTTTTGAGGTAACCTAAAGTAACCTTTGTTCATTATAATACTAAATTCTCCGCCCAGGGGCCCTTGTGTCTGGAATAGTTTTGAACTTGTGATTCGTGACCTCACTCTGAGCGTGCCCGGCCATGTGCCCACCTATGTGCCCACCTTCCTGTGTGATGAGGAGCTCTTTCAAACGAATTTGTACAGTTTCCGCTTGCGCTGGGAGGCACCTGCAGGGCTCTGCTTTCTTGGGAAACGACTGTCTCCTCATTCTTTTGCCTGGCTGGGTGCTAGGCCTTGGATCTCACCAAGAGCCGCATCCACTGAGCTCAGCTCCAAGCTTCTTAGGGAAGAAGAGTGAGGGCTGGATGTGCTTCATTTTAACTGTATCTCTCCTGTTTTTTATTTAAATAAAATGAACAAAATATAAATGGCTGCTTTGGCCATGTTTACTCTTCTTGGGTAGGATGTATATGGTGTGTGCTATATACATTTTCTGTTATCTGCACATTTAAAAATGGAAATAATATTTTTCATTAAAAATACCTTAATATAAGAAGGATTTTTTTTGGCAACTTTCCCCTTATAATTTCTGCTGACTTCTAGGAGTAGTGCCAATCTACATTTCTGGTCCTCTTTTCAAATTATTTCTGTTTCCTTCCTTTTCTCAAGGGTAAATTAAGGAATACTTGGCGTATCTTAAATATTATTGGGTTTGATGTCTGTCATTACCTCTACACTAAGCAGCTAATCAAAATACTTTCCATACTAGGAAATCATATTTTATATCATCTTAAAATGATACAGAAGACTCTTTTAGTATTTTTACTAAATTATTTAGAAAGTATTACTTTTTGCTTTTTTATTTTTCTTTCAAGAATTCAAATAAAAAATTCACTGTGGCATATAAATAAAAATCCACGGAATCTTTAAATATGAATTATTTCCTCCCATTTGCCTCAGTGAGAGCATAATAAAAAGCAGCTCTATTGATGACAACTTATTGTCATGTGAAATAATCATTATGTGTTACCTAAAATTCATGTGAAATAATCATTATGTGTTACCTAAAATTAAGAAAGTTTAAATATTGTAGATGAAAAGATGAAGCAGCCTTATAATTTGACTTTCATATGCTCATTAGCTATTTTCGACCTATTGATGTTCTGTGATGCTAATTTTAGCTTGCCAGCTATCATGATTGGACTTTGGTTTCCCCATTTCAATTTATTTCCAAAACCTGATCATGATTGTTTATATTCACGTCAGTGCTACTAGTAGAAGACTATAATTTATTCATACAAAGTTCTTAGAGTTTTCTAGAAAAATGAATGGAAACTGACAATGCAATCATAATTTCAACTCTGATTTCAATCCTTCACGGATTCCTTTCGTTATATTTAGTCTTAAAACTATGACCAATTTAGATTCTTTTAGGAATGTAATATATAATTACAGATCCACAAATGGCCTAAAATAACAGTCAAAAGCGTGAGCTCTGTGATATTTGTTGCTATTGACATGTGTTGACTTTCGTTGTCAAATTTAAACTAAGGGATGTGTTTGTTATCTATGTAGGATTGACATGTTAATTTACGTCTGAAACCTTGCATTTCAATTTGTCATTTCCACGGCCTTCAGTTTTCCCTGTACCTTCTTAGACTTTCCGCAAAATTCCTCTGGAGGGCACTATTACCATAACTAATGCAATTAGCTCCAGATGGGTTTATTAGAGAAAAGCCAGGGTCTGAGTAGAATCATCTACCTCATTGAAAACCTCAGTGATCAGTACAACGGCAATTGTTCCATCATTTTGGAGGAGGGGGACAAAAAGAAAACCTCTCCTTTATTCCTTTTGGGAATTATAAAAAATTATCCGAAGTTACTATATATCAAATTTAAAAGCAAATACCATTCCTGTCTTTCTTATATCTTCCTGATTAAATAAATAAATAAAAATAAGAGGTAAATATAAATTTGAGTAGCAATTTTTAAATCAGCACAACCTAAAATCATATCCTACTTTAACTTACTCTAACATAATCCATTGCTCAGAAATGATAAATTAGGCAAAACAAAACAAAAAAATTCTCCAGTGTTCAAAGAGTCAGGTGCTATTATGTTTTTATATATCCGCATAGAATTTCATGTTATTTTAGAAAAGCAAAATTTAAAAAGCTGTATATGATGACTACACTCTTGATAATTAGTTCATTAAATAATTTATATGATGATACTGAAAATCTAATTGGAAAGAAATGCTTTTAATTAAAAGTAAATTGAAATAATTATTTTAAAAAATCACTTCCATCACTGACCTATTTATCTATAGCACTTTCATTTTTATATTTTTAATACTTTGTATTTTAAAATATTTTGATATAGCTCTTGAATTTTTTTCTGTCCTTCCTGAGTTTTACTCTCTGGCAGAGAGGAAAAGTACCTTGAAAACTTAGTCCTATTTTTTTTTCTAGTACTGGGTATTGCACTGAGACATTCTACCTCCAAGATTGATACCCAGCTCTAATTTTTATACTTTATTTTAAAGTATAAAGTATAAAGTTGTGAAGGAGCCTCACTAAGTAGCTGAGGTTGACCAAAAACCTGCCATCCTCCTGTCTCAGCCTCCCAAGCACTGGAGTTACAAGTATTTGTCACTACACCTAGCTAAATATTTTAAATTTACTGTTTGAATAAAAACATCGCAAGACATGTGGAGATTTTATAACTTTCTAAGTTAGACTAAAAGTTAAATGCTATCTCTTATATCAATAAAAGTGGCCCAGAAATATTCTTTCATTTCAATAATGCGTAACATAATAGAAAAGTAAAAAACTATACTTCTTTGACACTTAAAAAAAGTTTGAGAAAGGAAGAGAAAACTCTATACAGAAAACAATTAAAACACTGTAAAACTCTTTCTTAGTTTCTCTGCAACTACAGTGTACTTGAATATCTGCCATGTTCATCTATAGCCATTTCTGTTATTAACAAATATGTCAATACTTATTTTGACATTGACTACTCTATCTGATGCAAGTCATTGCACATTGATGAAATTTATAGAACCTTTTTCTGTTCCCAGTAGATCATACAATTGGCCCGTGAGCATTTGGTCTGGACAGGTGTTGGGAGAGCAGCCCGGGAGCAGGTGCGTCCTGCTTCACGAGGTTTTCAGCAGAGTGCCCTTAACTGCAGGGACCCCACAGTTCTGTAGTCTCAAGAAGTCACATCATTCATCATTTTTCTCTGCATAAGTTCATGTTTGTTTCGACTGGACCACATGAAATAAATATTGATGAAAGTTAAAAATAATGGATATGACGATTTGGATTGTAAGTGACCCCTAACGGACCAGATGTTAAGAGAAAAAGAAGACCCAAAATACCGTGTCCTGTTTATCCCTGAATTCAGCCCTCCTGGGATCCCATTGTAACTAAAGGCTGGTTCAGATCTTAAATTTATCATTTACTGGTGTTGGGCCTTGTGTAAGTAATTTCTCTAAACTTAATTTATCCCTTATACAATGTAGTTAATGAAACTGAACCATGTGCGATCACTATTTATGAAAGTTAAAAATAATGGGCGTTACAGTTTGAATCATAAGTATTTCCTGAAGGCCCATGTGTTAAAGTCTTGTTCACCAGCCCATGGGGCCACTGGAGGTGGTGGAACTTTTAGGAGGTGGGACCTAGTAGAGGGGTTAGGTCACTGAAGTTGGGCCCTTAGAGGAGACATGGGGGAACTGGCTCCTTCCTCTTTTGTATTTCCAGCTGTCACTAGCACCTCTGTTCTATAACAATACACTCCATGCTGCAATGCACTAAGCCACCAAAGTGAGAGTGTAGAGTAGCCCAAAACTCTAAATCTATAGAACCAAAATAAACCTTTCTTCTTTTTAAGTCAATTTTCTCAGGCATTTTGTACCAGTGATGGAAAGCTGACTGATACAATGGAGTACTAAATAGTTTATGTTTCAAGCTAAAAATAGCCTTATTTCTCCATACATATACAAATTAATGTGTACAAAGCTTCCAATAAGGTTCCTGATGCACGGTGATTTTAATTATGCTAAGAAAATTGCTGAGAGCTTGATGCTAATACTGTAAACACAAATACTTTCTATTATAAACTAAAATACTATTATGACAGTGAAATCTATAGTGTTTTAAATCATAATTATATTTTTATCACTCATTAGCTATGAGAATTAAGGCTAGCATTGTTTTTTATTTATTTATTTTTATTTATTTATTTATTTATTTATTTATTTATTTATTTATTTTTTGGTGGTACTGGGGTTCCTGGAAGCCCTTCTACCTCCGGGCTACACTCCCAGACCTATTTTATATTTTTGAAACAGGGTCTCTTATGCCAGCGCGGCTGGCTTCGAAGCTTCGCCATCCTCCTGTCTCCGCCTCCCAAGCACGGGGATTACAAGCGTGTGCCACCACACCCGGCCTTAGCATTGTTTTTTAAATGACCAGTTAATGTGTTGTTAAAATAATTACATGAGATATGTTTGAGTATGTCCAACCCGTGTATTAGTTCATTCAAGAAAGAGGAGTAAAGCCAGCCGTAGCGGCACATGTTTATACTTCCAGTAGTTAGAAGGCTAAAACAGGAGAATTACAGGTTCAATGCAAGCCTCAAAAATATAGTAAGGCCCTTAGCAACTCAGCGAGACTTTGCTTCAAAATAAAAAATAAAATAGTTCTTAGAATTTAGCATGAAGGTAGAATGCCTCTATGTTCAATCCCCAGTACCAAATAAAATAAAATAATATAAATAGGTAAAATGTATTGACATACAAACAAGTATCATTCCAATGACTATCCTAGACCTTGAAAAGAGAGTGGTTAATATGACAGAGGCCTTATCTTCTTGTAGTTTATATACTAAGAGGAGGAGACGGATCATAGGCAAGAAGATATAGTCAAGAGAAAAATGGTTTTATATTGAAAGCCATGCAATAAAATATGTCTTAGCCTGGAGTGGATCATTAACATAGGTTTCTAATATGTAAACTTTTGGTTTGACAAACTCAAATCAATAAATGGAACACACCACATCAATTTAATAAGGGGCGAAATCATGTGATCATGTCAATAGATAGAGAAAAAGGCAGTTAATTAAATTCAACATCGCCTCATGTTAAAAACAATGAGCCAATCAGGTATAGAAGGGACATACGTAAGCATAATAAAGACTAAATGTAATGACCGACAGATAACATGCCGAATGTGTACAAGCTGAAACTTCCTCTCTGGAACAAGGCAAGGGCACCCACTTCTACCACCTTCACTGAACTTAGTATCAGAAGTCCTAATCAGATCCAGGT
Source organism: Muscardinus avellanarius (assembly GCF_963383645.1). NCBI lineage: Eukaryota > Metazoa > Chordata > Mammalia > Rodentia > Gliridae > Muscardinus > Muscardinus avellanarius. Next base: position 107,853,095 of record NC_137797.1, on the reverse strand, counting down.
TGCACACACCAGCACTCACAGTACTTTTGAGGACGAGACAAGAGGATTGCTGGTTAGAGATCAGCCTCAGCAACTTAGGGAGGCCCACTCCTTGGTTCAAATACCAGTAGAAGAAGGAGGAGGAAGAGGAGGAGAAGGAAGAGGAAGAAGAGGAGGGAGAGGAGGAGGAGGAGGAAGAAGAGGAGGAAGAAGAGGAGGAAGAGGAGGAAGAGGAGGAGGGAGAGGAGGAGGAGGAGGAGGAAGAAGAAGAGGAAGAAGAGGAGGAAGAAGAGGAGGAAGAAGAGGAGGGAGAGGAGGAGGAGGAGGAGAATGTGGTGACGACAATGACAGTCTACGCAAAGCAATCAGACAAGAAAAAAGAAATAAAGGGCATCTTACATTTTAAAAAAGACAAATTATCACTGTTTACAGATGACATTATCTTATATAGAGAAAATTTCAAAGACTCCACCACAAAATTATTACAACTCATAAATAGATTCGGTAAATTTGTAAGGATATAAAATGAAGATACACAAATCGATAGCATTGCTATATAGTGATAGTGAATTATCTGAAATAAAGTCAATAAATCCATCCCATTTGCAAAAGCTGCAAAAATACTTAAATGCCTACAGATAACTTTAGTCAAAGAAGAGGCCAAACTCTTCAAAGAAAACTATAGAATATTGATGAAATAAATTGAAGCAGACAGACATAAAAAGGGCAAGATGTCATAGATTGTGAACATGGATTGGGAAAAATCAATATTGTGAAAATCTCTATACAATCCCCCACATCTACAGATACAATGCAATCCCTATCAAAATGCCAATGACAATTTTCACCAATCTAGGGAAAGCAATACAAAAATTTGTGTAGAACCATAAAACACCACAAATAGCCAACGCAATCGCAAGCACAATGAGCAAATCAGGAGGCATTACACTATGTGGCCTCAAAATATACTACAAAGCTGTAGTCCTCAGAACAGCACGGCCCTGGCATAAAATTGGAGAGAGAAATGGAGCGGAACAAGAGCCTAAAGTAAACTCACATGTCTGCAGCCAACTGATTTTTTTTTTTTTTTACAAAAGTGCTAATAAAACACATTGGAGAAAGGATTGTCTGTCTGATACATGGTACTGGGGAGACATGGTATTCATACATAGATGAATGAAACTATACCTCCTACTTTTAATAGTTAAAAAGCCAAGTCAAAATATGTTGGAGACTTAAATGTAAGACCCAAAACAATGACACTAGTAAAAGAAAAGTAGGGGTATACTTCAGGACATTGGGATAGGCAAGGCTTTTTTATTTATTAGACAAGACTCCAACATCACAGGAAACAAAACTGAAACCGAACATGTGATTGCATCAAATTGCAAAGCTTCTCTGCATCAAAGTAGGCAGACATGAGAATGAAAAGATGACCTACGGGATGGAAAAAATTATTTGCAAAATCTATGTCCGCTAAGAAGTCACTATCCAGACTATATAAGGAACTCCAATAAGTCAGTAACAAATGAATTAAATAACTCAATTAAAAATAGGCAATGGATCTGGTCATGGTGGCGGACGCTTATAATCCCAGTACTTGGGAGGCCAAAAGACAGGAGGATCGCAGGTTCGTGGCCAGCCTCAGCTACATAGTGAGGTGCTCTGCAACTTAGTAAAATCCTCTTTCAAAATAAAGAATAAAAAAATTGGGCTGGGGTGTAGCTTGGAGGTACAATGCCCCTGGGTTTAATCCCCAGTATGAAAAAAAAAGAAGATAATAGATCTAAACAGATATTTCTGCAAAGAAAGGCATACAAATGGCCAACAGATATGCGAAAGAATAGTTAACATCGCTCTTAGGGAAATGTAAAAACCATAGTGAGGTATTGCCTTGGCCTACTAAGAATAATATTATAGTTAAGAAAAAAATAAGTTCTGGTGGAGAATGTAGAGAACTTAGTGGTAATGTGAATTTGTTCAGCCATTGTGGAAAACAATATAGAGGTTCCTTTAAAATATTAAAACTAGAATTACCACATGATCCCAAATCCCCCTTCTAGGGTATATATGTGAAAGACATGAGAAGTAAATGTGTCCAGGAGGCACGTGCCGTCCTATGCTTATTACAGCACGCTTTACAATATCCAGATTATGAAAACAATCTCAGTTTCCATCAACTGATGAAAAAATAAGGACACCATCTGTGATACACACACGATGGAGTGCTATTCAGTCTAATAAAGAATGCGATCCTGCCACTTGAGACAACGTGGATGAACGTAGATCATTACGTTGAGTGAACTAAGCCAGGCACAGAGAGCACTGGATCCTTCCACTCATGTGAAATAGAAAATTAAAGAAAAGTTGATCTTGCTGAAGTTGAGAGCAGGTGGTGGTTATCAGAGTCGATGGAGGGACAGAGAGTGGCTGATTGGTGGGTACTCATTTTCAGTTAAATAGGAATAAAGAGTTCTAGTGTGCTATGCTACTGCACAGTGGCGTGAGTATGGGTTGTAACTATGTGCTGGGTATCGCAAGAAGCCAGAAGAAAGGATTTTGAATGATTCTGAATGAAGAAGTGAGAAATGTTTGAGGGAAAACGTATAACCCAGTTACCCAATATATATATACGCATTACCGTGTCATAATATTCCACTTACATGCATATTTTGTTTTATGTATTAGTTATATATAATAAAAATTGAAATATGTTTTGCATCATATATCTATGCCAATTAATTGTGAACCATCATATATTTTTTTCCTTTGTGACTTAATTGTAATACGGGATAAGAAGATCCAGATATCTGGGCATTTTAAAGAATTCCTAATTATTTATTTCTTTGGATAAAAAACATCATGTGGAGTAGCCTCTCCCCATTTCTTTCATTAATCCATTAGTAGTAATACACATTTTTTCTTAAAACGTCATAACATCATAAAGTTTTAAGGCTCAATACAATCTAGGTTAAGAAATATGGAAATTTAACCTAGCTGTCTGAATTATATTTCCCTAAATAACCAGTCTGCAGAGATGAAACATTTTTATTTCACCTTCTCTTTTTAAAGATGCATCCTTTTGGAATCTTTTTATCATTTTATTGCATTTGAAGTGTTCTCTTTGGGGGAGGAAAAAAAGAGAACTCTTTGAACTTTCCAAACAGATATAAATGGAAAGGGAAAGGAGGAAGGTCAGATTTTTGGTTTGCCAACCTTGGCAGTGCCCTTTGAAAGTAGTCCCCAGGTAGCTTTAACTTCCAGGAGGTGACATGAGCCCAGGGTTGCTTGGGGGCCCAGCCTGCTTGGCACACTGACAGAGGTCAAATTCCGCACAAAGGCACAATTTCCCTGATAAAGCGAAACTGGTCCTTAAACATGAGCTCTAATGAGCAGTCCTCGTTGACTGTAACTCCTTCCTTTCAAACTCTCTCCAAGGTTTCTAGTACAATTTCATTTGACCTTTCGCTAAAGACCATATTTCACTAGATCACCAGTTTCCCCAGGTCCCTGGAGTGTTTGCATATTTCAGCACTTATGAGAAACCCACACAGCACTCGGGCAGGTGTTCAGTGGCCATTTGGAGAACAACCAGCCCCTCTCCTAGCCCATTCTCTTCTCTGCCCTCTACATCTCCCAACTCTCTTTGACAACATAACAGAAAGACAGTCTTTGGTTTTTTGCATTTTGTATGAGAGATAAACACATGACTGTTGGCTATCAAATGTATTGTTTTCTGATCAATCCAGAAGATTAGTGGACTTTCTTCAAAGTTATAGAATACACAGAGTATTTTCATTCTATGAGCATTTATGTGAACTTCCCCTGGTTCTCTTATTTTACCATTCAAACTGTAGAACAGTAATAACCTAGGTCATTCATTGATCATGCTGCTATTATATGTTTGGTTAGAAACTGCCCTTAGTCATACAATATTGGCATTAGTAAACACACACACACACACACACACACACACACACACACACACACACACACTTCTTAAATCAACAGTTGTACAAATGATACCTCAGAGATGATTAGGGGCAGATTCCCTTCCCTACTAGTTATATATGCCTAAATCAAGGGAATCTACATTCTGTTTTTCCAAGAGAGAAAATCTTGGATGGAATGCTTTTATCTTTTGTCACGTTCTCACTTTCTCCTGCCAGGGGAATAGCAGAGCGTTATTAGCTCAGTGCCTGGTGGGTATGGAGCTGATGATATGATATGCTTCTCTTATCCCATGGTATCCATGCTAAGATGGGCTTTTTCCCACGAGGATGAGGCCTCCAGTTTGGGAGTGGAACGTAATTCTGGGATGAAAGATTAGGAAACACTCCGTAGACATACAGAGAAACTAGATGCAATGTTTTAATTTTTTATCAGTAAGAACACTACATCCTGATTGCTATCCATCTCGTTTATGGATATTTTCAATTAATTCTAAGCATGAAAGTGAAAGTAAAGATGGTATTATTGAAAACCTGCAACATTTAAATATATACCTTTTAATCTGCAAACTGATACATGCCATCACAATCACTATTATCATTTTTCTGCATTCCATTGAATGAAGTTTGAAATACCTAACCTGTTTTGCCTCGTAAAAATTTAAAAACAAAGCCCAAAGATATTTGAATGTTTTTAGACAATGCTTTTATTTTTCAGATTTCTCGATCCCCACACTTCTTAAGTATTAATTTATTATATTACATAAACTGAAAATAACTGTTTAGTCAAATTTAGATTGGCAATTTAATTTTACCTGGAAATATATAAGTAGTATTTTATGATTAGGTGTTTGAAACACGTCCATTGTGTGATCTTCCATATATATACATATATAAATGAACATGGACTTATGCATTCATTGAAAATAAAATATTTAAGTGAAGTGATAACTACTAGACTTACCATGGGTATTCTAGTTGATATTTGTAGTAATAGGTGCTTAATTAATAATACATGATTTAATTCACAGAAATGCAGGCAGGTGGGTATTATTATTTATATATACTAATTGCTAAATTTACTAACCTGTGGGATATGAATAATAATATCTACCTAAGTGTTCGAAGGCTGCCTAGCACACCTTAGAGCCACCTAAGCTGGAATTCAGATTCATGCACCAATTCTCCATCTCCAGAATCCCGTGTGTTGACCACTGTGCTTTCTTGCCCTCAAAAAATGTATAGCGTCAGTCTTACAAAATAATTTGCTCCACTAGCACACCAGTTTGTCAAAAATGATTACTGCTGGGTCTTACTCTCAGCTTTAAAATAAATGAGTTTCATTGATATTACAAATTTTGGAAGCACAACTTTTATAGTCTATTATAAAACTTACTATGAAATAGTCACAATATATGTGAACGATGAACATCTAATTTTCCCCCCTAAGTTACCTTCCCAACCAAGGGACAAATAAACTCCTATTATCAGCCCCTGGCAATTTGGATAGGTCATTTGAAGACAAGATGAACAATTTCTTCACGGTAGAACAAAAATTAACATGGACTAGAGAAAAAGAGAAGAATTTATGTATAGTTCATGTGGATTACTATATTAGAACTTAGAATCTGAGGTCTGAGTAGCAGGGACATATCTTAAATAATATACTTCCTCCATTCTATCAGAAAATTACTGACCAAAGTCCTCCTACTAAAAATTAAATATTCCTTCAACAAATATATATTTTCAGCCCAATCGCCCATAATTTTGCATTTAAATCCTTCTGTGGAGTTCTTTCTTTTCTATTCTCTCTTAAAATACATTTGAGAATTGGGGGGCATATAAGCAAAGAAATTAATAAATAATTGAATCTTAGGAAACAGACAAATGCTGACACAACAAATGTAGGAAGTTCTAATAAAAGCAGCAATGCTACTGCACAGAAGAATAATAGTTTAGAATGACTGATTCAATTGGAGAATATTTGTAGGGTGAAGCATGTTTTCTATAAACCTGGGACTGAAGGCTTTCTCTGGGTATAGATTTTCAATGCTAAAGTCATGACGGTTCTGGACAAACTGGGAGAACTGGTAAACCTGAAAGAAAAAATTATTCCGGAAGAAGACACACGTGGGGACAGATGTTTAATAATAATTGGCACCAACATCAACTATATTATTTCTAATGGTCACCAGACTTTTTGTGTGCTGGCCATTGCTCTAAAGAAGTTTGCGAGGCCAGTTAATGATATAATGGCTGGTATTGTCCTCCTCACACAACCCAAGAAACGGAAGCTGGCCTGGGGTAACACTGAGTGCGTTAGGAATGAATAAGATACTTGGAGACAGTGGAAAACCAGGCACTGAAGAAAAAAGCCATTCAAATTTTATTTTGCACATGTATATATATATATATATATATATATATATGTCATAGAGATATGACAGACAATAAATGATAGGTAGATTGATAGATAGGAAGATTGATTGATTGATTACTGCGTATTGAACCCAGGCACATTCTACCTCTGAGCAACACCCATGGTCTATTTTATTTTATTTTTAATTCTGAAGCAGAGTTTCACTAAGTTGTTGAGAATCTCTTTTAAGTTGCTGAGGCTAGCCTCACACCTGTGATCCTCCTGTCTCAGTTTCCCAAACAATGGGATTACAGGTGCGCTGTACCATGTTGGGCTCATTTTGCTTATTTTTTTGAACAAATAGATATTACCTATGAACTATATCTGTTCAACAGCTACCAGTTTAAAGCTTCTGAGGCGGTAACAGGAGATCTATTCACAGCTCAAATAGAGAAGGACAGTATGCTGAGGGGCACAAGAGTAAAATACGCAGAGGCGACTGGTGTGGTGTGGCAAGAATGCGGGTTTCTGTGACAGAGGAGAAGAGGAGGTATGGCTGTTGTTAAGACGATGAGGGCCATATTATGAAGTGTTTTATTCTGAGCAGTGATCATTTTTAAGAGGTTTTCAGTAGGTGTGTAGCACTCTTCTATCTACACTTCCAAAGGCTGAGTCTGGTGCATCCTAGACAATAACTTGAAGAGAAGAAAAGGAAGAAACACAGTAGAGAGGTGGTTACTGTGAAAGGCAGCCAGGGATAGCTGACCTGGAGGCAGAATGTCAGAGGCACATAGGACTCTGTCCACAATCACGCGTGGTCCTTAGGGAAAGCACTTCTGAGGATGGTTAAAAGCTTCTTGCATGAATGAATGAATAAGCATGATTCATTATAAGAGATTTGAAAATGCAGAAAGTGGAGAGGAACTAGCCCAGAATCAGAATCGGGGACTATATCCATATTTAGTTTAAATATATATGCGAGTCTCTGTTCTGTAATGAGACACTGACTTAGAACATTGCTGTTTGCTTTCTTTCTTATTTTCATTTTGGTAAAAAGTTTCCATACTTGTTAGAATGACACTGGCTTAGAAAGAAACTCATATAGAAGCTGGCAAATGGCAAAGTCCAAGTTGCTGACCAGGTTAATGGACCTGGAAGCCATTCTACCCCAACATGAAGGAAAATGTGGGGGAATTGATGAACTCCAGGCTGTATTTTGACTTCAAAAAAGGCATATCTCATAATCTTATTACATGTTAACTAGAGACTATTTCATTAGATTAATTCACTAACATTAATTATATCTGTGGTGTACAAGCTTTATGGTACAATTTGATAGCTAGGAACAGGCACAATTCTTTTCCACCCATGAGATTATATCCCCCAAATACTGTCACTTATGTGTGACTTTTCAATTTTATTTTTTATTTATTTTTTTGGTGGTACTGGTGTTCCTGGAAACCCTTCTACCTCCAGGCTACACTCCCAGACCCATTTTCATATTTTTATTTGTAAACAGGGTCTCTTAAGCCAGCGAGGCTGGCTTCGAACCTGCGCGATCCTCCTGTCTCTGCCTGAAAAGCACGGGGATTACAGGCATGTGCCACCATGCCCGGCTGTGTGTGACTTTTTAAAATGATAATTATGATTCATTGATTGGGGCCTAGTAAAGTTATTGTCATTTTTGTGTGTGCGTGCACACACACACACACACACGCACACACACACACACACACACATTTTTGCTAACTATATGGGACAGAGTCTCAGGAAAGATTTCGTAGAGCAAATGTGTGAAAGCTATTCATTTGAATGAATCTTAATTGCCCATATACTGCTTGCAAACTTTTATCCATGATACTGCCTTGTGATAAGAAAAATAACATTTTTTTAAAAAAATTTGCCTTTAAAATTATAAATAATTGTGGTGGTAGAAATTTAGAGGGTACTTTCTATATCTTATATCATTTGATTTTCTCAACTCACCTGGGGAATAGTTAGAAGCTTTTCCTCATATTTTATAGATGATGTAATTGTGTCAGACAGCCAAGATAACATCATGTATGCAAATACACTGCAAGTTAGTGTACGTTAAATGAGTCAGCAGCAGAAGTGGTGTATGAAAAACAAGAAAAGTGTAGATTGAGAGGCATTTGTGATCTGGAGGGAAATGTTCAGATCAGGATAAACACCAGATGCCCTATTCCCTGCAGCACTGCAAACACCGCAGACCAACCTCAGAACAGTTTCGATTATGATGGAATTGGCCTCAGCGTTCCTCTCTACACAGTTCCCAGGCCGCCATTATGGTCCACTGCAAGCTACAGTTATCATAAAACCTACATGTCACCCAGATTCAGAAAAGAAAAGAAGACGACTGAATATATACTAATAAAGGAAGTAAAGATAAAATGTTTAAAAGAAGAACTCTGAATAACATTTTTTCCTGGAATTGCTTTTAGAAGAAGCACGTGATAGATGCAGCAGAACGCTATTTAGGGCACAGTCGTGGGTGTGCAGAGAATTAAAACTCTTATGTAGATTAAAGCCGATGGCTGCTGTTCCTGTCACCATTCTGACTGATGTCATCCAAAACATTGATGATAACAGCTTGGAAGGAGAAAGTTTTATTTGCTCACAGTTCTGGAGATTTCAGGGGTTCAGTCCCTGTTAGGGCAGGTAAAGTCTGTGAGCTCAGGGCATGATACAGGGCAGAGAGAGGGAGAGGGGGGGAGAGGGGAGAGAGAGAGAGAGAGAGAGAGAGAGAGAGAGAGAGAGAGAGAGAGAGAGAGAGAGAGAGAGAGAGAGAGGGAGAGAGAGGGAGAGAGAGGGAGAGAGAGAGGGAGAGAGAGGGAGAGAGAGAGGAGAGAGAGAGAGAGAGAGAGAGAGAGGGAGAGAGAGGGAGAGAGAGGGAGAGAGAGGGAGAGAGAGAGAGAGAAGAGACAGAGGAAGAGAAAGAGAGAGAAACAGACAGAGGAAGAGAAATAGAGAGAGAGAGAAAGAGAGAGAAGAGACAGAGAAAGAGAGAGAGAAAAGAGACAGAGGAAGAGAAATAAAGATAGAGACAGAGGTCACCTGTCAATACATGGATTCACCACCCAGGGGATTCTCAGGAATCCTGAGGTAGCGAGAAGAGGGTGAGATGAAGAGAATGTCCCAGTTAACTCCTGGGAAAACTCCTGATAAAGCCCCTGGAGCACTTTTCGGGATACGTGGTCCTGCTTTAGTTCTGTGTCCTCATGGCTTTGACCTCCATCTCTTTTCCTTCTCTCAGCTGCTCAGAGCCCCTCACTGTGCTGATTCTCAGGGTGCTGGGAGGCAAGGACAAAGCAGGCCTCTGGGGCATCATCTCACCCAGATGCGAAGCTAGGCACTGAGTCACTATGCTGTCACTTTCTTCCATGAGAAGAATCAGGGACTGAGGGAAACTGTGATCATTCAGGGAATGAGGAAGTTGGGTAAAGAAGGACACTTTCTTAGATTCTTTGATGTTTTGGTTTTCAGTTATGAACTGGAATTTCTCCATTGTACTCCGGCATTCACAATGATATTCTCACAGGTGAGTAACTGTTAAATCAATGTCCCAGGGGAAAGTGATAGTAGAAAACTCCTCTTCCACCATATTGCTGCCATCCCTCTCCAACACTATTTTTTGGGGGGGGGTTGGGAAATGATACTGGGGATGGAGCCCAGGGACATTTCTAATGGAAGAACTGAATCAGAAAAAATTGATACAAAAATAATATTTGAAACACTAGAAATTATAATGGGCATGGTAAAAATTTAAAGGATAAAAGAAATCTATATACAAAAGATTAAGATAAATGGTATAAGTGATTTTCAGAATAATTGTACATGCTGAAAGAGAAGGAAACAAAGTTTTCAAATCTATTTGTTTTTTTTTTTCTTTTACAGTACTAGGGATTGAAGTGATAGGCATTCCACCTCTGAGCTATACCTCCAGTGTTTTTAATTTTCTTTTTTATTTTGAAATAGGGTCTCACTAAGTTGCTGAGCCTAGCACTGAACCTGCAATTTTCCTGTCTCGGCCTCCCAAACACTAGGATTGCAAATGCGTGCCAATATAACTGGAAATCTTTTCAAATTTCTTAATCAATTTACAATACTGAATCCCAACCAAGAATTTTTAAAAAAATTTTTATTGGTGCATTGTAGTCATACATCTTAATGGGATAAAAGATAATGGAGACATACATGAACACGTCACCCAATTATTTAAGTGTGAAATTAGAATAAAAAATCAGACATTCAAGAACTTAAATAAGGGTACTTCCTCTACTTGGACAGCTACTGGTAGAGGTATTACATCTTGGTAAATCAGTAAAAAAAAATGGAAAGAGGAAAATAAGAATCAGAAATAGCAAACAGGCAGTCTAACACAGAGAGTCATAAAGGGAAATTTCTGGATTATAAACATGCAGCAGCTGTTGAGAGTAATTTGTCCAGTATGAAATAGAAGAAAAGGAAAAATAATGATTATCTAATGAGTTTCAATATTCAGGGGGAACAAATGTGGTAGTTGAATGCTGGCTCTAATAGGACAGCTGGAGAATTTAGGAATATGTTTATATAAAATTAAATCAGTGAAGAATGAGGCAGTTATTAACTCCAGAAAATTAGGTTATATAAGAAAGGAAATCACAGGTACTGTTCACTAGTTTTATAAGAAAGACATTATCATCCAAGTTGCAAATCAAATGTAGATTACATTTCTGAGTCTTAATGCAAAATTATTTTCTTGCATTGTTTGAAATTTAAACACATTCATTTAATAATTCAAGTAGTTGTTGGATATATTTATTTATAAAGTATGTCTCAGGCAAATTAAAAATAATTTTGAAGTCAAATAAATATTATCAGTGGTATTGTATCTAGTAAATCAAATTAAAATCAAAATGCATTTGTAGTAACTAGGTAAGGAAACAGAGCTCTAAGGAATGTGAAATAGATTTTTTTCCTAGTAACATACTTACATGTAGGTCACAGTTCTTGGTGAGCAAGGCACAATTTAATCCTGTTAAGAAGCTAAGAATTCAATGGCACATACGGAAATATAAGTGAAATTTGGATGGAGAGAAAAATAAAGCCGAGTGTTTCTTATGCTGGCAATCTACAATGGATGTTTAATGCAGCCTCATGGTTGGAGGCTGACAAAAGATATAACTTTTGGAGAAAGTGACTTAAGATTAATATTTTTAAAGGATGTGTGAGAAGTATCCAGGTGCAGTGGGAAAACATATGCATAAGAGTGCTAGCAGTAGAGCTGTGTTGACTTTTGTGTGCTCTGAATTCCTGTACACTAATCGTGGTGCTGATGATGATGGTCATGGTAGTGGTGGTGGTTTTGATGAGCAAGACAGTCAGGAATGGGAACAAACAGGAGCAGAGGATGATGGGTTTGTACAAAGACTCCCTTCTCTGTCTTACAGTCTGGAAGTCTATCTCATAGTCTGGAACACTGAGAGACACTCACTGATTTAGCATTTGAAAAACTGGGAAAGATTTTTCCTTTCAGGAAGAGCCTTCTGATTATGTGAGGAATGGATTACTGATAAATGACTGGAATCAGAAAGATGAGCTCAAAGTTATCACAATAACCCAAAAGACAGAGAACGAGGTCCCAAGTTGAAACAGTAGCAGTAGTTATGTAAAAAAGATAGAATTAAAAGTATTAAGAAGGTTAGTAAATAGAACCAGGAATGGTTAGATATGGGAAAGTAATTAGCACATATATTCTTCTAGTTAAGTATTAGCTTGGATGTTTTGTTTTATTCTTGATATACCTTGATTGGTGCTTTGTAATTAGACATCACAGTAAGGTTTGGTGTGATACAAAGATACAAGCCCATAGCACTTGGTTGTGTGTCCTTCCACATTCTACCCTACTTTTCTCCTCTTCTCCCCATACCTGTTACTAAGATTGGTAGTGAACCCTATGAAGGCTATGTGTGGACATAACATTGTTTGAACTGTGTTCTTCATCAAATGGGAGCAGGAGGAGTCAAAGGTGGGTTACAAGTGTGTATGTTAAGTGAGTTGCTGCTATGTTGTGATAGCTAGGAAAATAAGAAACAGAATGGAAAAAAATAGGCTGGGAAGTTCAGTTGTAGACACGGAGTAGACACTTTCTCATATTCAAATGGGTCAGAACACACACCTGTGATACTGGTTCCAGTCATTTCTGGCAATGAATGTTGGCTCTAGCTAGAGACACCAGAAACCAGAAGTGGGGCTGGTGTTTTACTTTTTGTAAAATACTTCAAGTATAGTATTACTAGTAGCAGCAATACTAGCAGCAGGAATATTAGTAGCGATAGTAGTAATAGTGATGGTCAAGGTACAAATGGTAAGAGAAATTTCCATGTGAAAAGTGTCACCTGATGTTAAGTGCTCAGTTTTGCTGGGAGACATTTATTCCCCGGAATCATTCTGTGCTGTGATTTTGGTAACTGTTTATAGTTATTGCTCCCCAGTCCAGGTTCTCTGGCAATTCAGACATTTCAGTGAACATTTAAATGAACTAGCATCAGCTTTTGTTCCTTCCAATAAAATGTTTTTGCTCAAACTTAAAAGCTGATTTTAGTAACTGTGAGTAACCACTAGAAAGGTCAAACAGAAACAGTGGAATCACGGATCTTCCTTCCAGAAAAACAAATTCGGAGTTAGAGAAAGCATCTAATTTTTTACTTTTTGTGACTAAATAATCTCATTTAATGTAATGTTCTCCAGTTTTATACATTTTCCTGCAAATGATATAATTTTGTTTTTCTCTATGGCTGAGTAAAATTCCATTGCATACATATCCAATAGTTTTGTAATTCATTCTTCTGTTGATGAACATCTTGGCTGGTTCCATAGTTTGGCAATGGTGAATGATGTGGCTAAGAACACAGATAGCCATGCAGTCATTTGGTAGTTTGGTTTCCATTCTTTTCAGTAGGTTTCCAGTAATGATATTTCTGGGTCCTATGGTACGTTTGTTTCCATTCTTCTGAGGATTCTCCTACTCTTTTCTAAAGTGGTTGAACTATTTTGCAATTCCACCAACAGTGTATTAGAGTTCCCACTTCCCCACGCCCTTACTAGCATTTGTTGTTGTTTGTGTTTTTAATGATTATTATTCTAACTGGGGTTAGTAAAATCTCAGTATAGTTTTGATTTGCATTTCTCTTATTGCTAATGATGTTGAACATTTTTATATATTTATAGCCCTTTTTATTTCTTTATGGTATATAAAGAAAGGTGTGATGTGTGCATGTACGTCTCTACCATCCTGTACCTTATTAATATATATAATTACAATGCGCCAATAAAAAAATTCTGAGTTAGAGATGTGGATCTGACAGTTATTGGCATTTGGTGGCAGCTGGAATTATTAGATTAAATCCCTGAGTTGGCAGCTTGTGAATTCCAACACAGGTAAAGACCAGGTTAGACTTCTCATTCTCTAAGTCAAGAAAAGAGAGAGAGAGAGAGAGAGAAAAAAAAAAAACAGAAGAAACAATAGGAATTGTTGCATCTGTATTCCATGGAATACCTGAGATTTATTTTCTTTCCTCAAAATCTGTAAATTGTGTGATATCAGCAAAAATTTCTTCCATGTCCCAGAATTTTGACAAGAAATTCCTTTTATCCTAAGCTTTTATTAAAAACAGCTAATTTATTAGTGTTATTCTTGTTTCTTAGAGTTATAATAAGAGTTGACAAGTTGAATCAGCAACCACTCTTTTTTAAAAATATAATCTTATTGGTGCATTGTTGTCTAACGTTATAATGTAAATCATGTTGACAATGACATACATGCACACAGCATTTTAAAAATTTCTCTCCTGAAGATATGGTTAATACTTAACATTAAATTCACTTTTTTTATTTTAATAGCAGTAGGACTATATGATGAGTAGAATACTAGATATTTTTAGAGGACCTAAACAATTTTTATCTCTTCTCTGCTTTACTCCTGGCCTTCTTAATACAGTGACATTGGTAGAAAGAGGTAAAATAGGAAAAAATACTCTAATTTCAAGCAAACGCAAGATTTCATGGAAATTCCAAGTGTCACATACACTTTTAAACAAAATTTCTTTGGATAGATTGTGTTCAACAGACAGGAAAAAAATTAAGATAACAGATAAGTACACATTATTAAAGAATGGGTTGCAATAATGATTTTTCTAGATTTTTATTTTCTCAACTCCCTTCAATCTTTACTACTTATCTCTAACAACAAACATTGATTTATCTCTAACAAAGAGCTGTACATCTTAAGGTGTCTATTTTTGCCTTAATTACAATTTCTTATACAAAAGAAAGGAACCTGGCATTTGAAATAAGGACCCACATATGGTCACCAATTATTTTGTCCTCTTGACTCTTTGCAGATAATTCCTTCAGTGCTCTCATGAATTGTGTTTCCATTATCTATTGTTACGTGAATTTCTTCCTTAGATTTAATATTCCCCAAAGGGCAGAGAACATGCCTTAATGATTTTTGTAAATCTAGAAGCCAATATGAGATCTGACATGTCGTAGGTTTTCAGTACATATTTGTTGAAGGAATAATGAACTAATCAGAGATCAATTTTGTTCAAAAGGACATTAAAATAAGGTTCTTTCTTCTAGGAAAAGTATCTCAGGTGCAAAATTCATTGTAACAGCATATGTTTATTAAGCATGCAATGAAGTGTCAAACACTGTTAATATTAAAAAGTGACAAACCTCTTTTTGTAGGCTGAGTAACAGGGAAATGATTGTTTGATAAATTGACAAGAAAATTCATCTCTACGTTTATAGATCTCTTCAAAACCTGCACATATTTCTCAGAATAATAAAAACATTTATTTCATGCTTATGAGAGTGGGACGTGAAGAAAGAAAATCAATTTTTTTTCCTATAAGACTTCACTAAATGAGTGCTTTTTGAGCAATTTGAGATAAATGGGTCCTTGGAAGCACCCCAAGTCATAAGAGGTAAAGGATGTAACATCAGCTTGGTGTAAGATACACCTTCTTTGTGAATCTAGATTCAGAAAAAAAAAAAACAAGATTCTCCTCGTTCCTTTTTTGGAAAGTAAGGCTTATCTTTCACAGGACTTTCACTGATTGCATATGTTGTTACAAAGCTCACTCTAACACCAGGGATCTGTGTAGAAAGGCTTTGAACATGTATTCTGCTTGAAATTAGCACACAATGCTCAAATGATTTGATGAAAGTTGTGATCTTATGCTGCTTGTATCCTGTGCTCAGTAGCTGATCTTTACAGTATTATAATTAATATTCAGTGGCTGATCTTTACAGTTGATATTCTTCATTTATTTTGTTCAGAGTTTCTAAAGCCATAGCAAAACTTAAGCAATTAAATAAAATTTTGGTGTTTTCAATTCCCAAACCAAAACACTCAAAATAATATAAATCAGAGCCTAGGAAAAAAAGCAAGGCACTCATAATTTACCCACATAATTTCTAACCATATTATAGCTCTCGATTTCGGTTACCGGTGCCCTTCAACAGGCTTGTGCTTTGATAATTACTCTGATTTTTATTTTTATTTTTTATTTTTTATTTTTTTTTGGTGGTACTGGGGTTCCTAGAAACCCTTCTACCTCCGGGTTACACTCCCAGACCTATTTTTTATATCTTTATTTGGAAACAGGGTCTCTTAAACCAGTGCGACTGGCTTTGAACCTGCGCGATCCTCCTGTCTCTGTCTCCCAAGCGCTGGGATTACAAGCGTGTGCCACCACGCCCGGCTGGATTTTATTTTTAATATGATTAAAATCATATTAAAAATAAAATCATGTGTCAATCTAGAAGTATGATTTCAACTTTTTAAAAATTTGTCTTTTATTCTGAAAATTTGAAGTTGCTCAGAAAAGTTGAAAGAACCACGAAATGAACTCCTGTCTACTCATCATCAGTGTTTATCAATGACAACATCCTGTTCACCTTCTCCAATTTCTTTTATTTTCTTTCCAAATGAATGTTGCAGACATCAAGTCATTTTATTCCTGTTGCTTCAGCATATATTTTCCAAGTCAATAATGTTTTCCTACCCAGCTGTAATATCACACTTAAGAAAATCAGCATGAGCTCAGCATGCATGCCTGTAATCCCAGTATTTGGGAGGTTGAGACTAGTAAATTACAGGTTCAAGGTCAGCCTCAGCAGTTTAGTGGGACCCTATTTAAAAATAAAAAAAAAGAGTTGTGGATTTCACAGTATAATGCCCCTGGGTTCAATCCCCAATACCAAAGAAAAAAATCAGCATAAATATTTACAATTAACATAAAAAAAACTCCTCGTTGTACCAAATACATCTTTTTCTATTTTTTAATCCCCATTACGATCTAGCCAGTATCCATGAATTATCATTGGCCATGTCCCTTAAGTTCCTCAAATTATAAAAGTCCTAAAGTTTTCTGCTTTTCTTTGCTCTTTTTTCTTTATCTTATTTTTTGGCAGTACTGTGGGTGGAACCCAGGAACATTGTACCTCCAAGCTATACCCCAGCCCTATTTTTCATTCTTCATTTTGAAACAAGGTCTCACTAAGTTGCAGTGAGACTTACTAAGTAGCTGAGGCTGTCCAAGAACTTGCGATCCTCCTGTCTTGGCATCCCAAATACTGGGATTACAAATGTGTGCCACCGTGCCTGGCTCTGCTTTTCTTTATATTTGATTTTTTGAAGAGGGCAGGGATTTTGTCTTAGAACTCTACATTTTGTGCTAACCAACATGCTTCTTTATGACTTGACTTAGGCCAAGTGTTTCTGGCAAGACCACCATGTGGGTGGTTTGGGATATCTCTCATTGTTAGTGAGAATGTGAACTGTACATTTATTTTAGAAAAGGATTGGCAGAGCCAAGGGCACGCTTGTAACCCCAGCATTTGGGAGGCTGAGACAAGAGGATCGTAGTTTATGGACAGCCTTGGCCACTTAGTGAGGTCCTTTGCAACTAAGGGAGACCTGTTTCAAAATAAAGAATAAAAAAACAGGGGCTAGGGGTGACTTTGTTTTGGGTCACCCTTCTATATTATTCTGAAATAGTATAGGGCTGTAACTATCTTCTTTATTTCTAGCTTTGTAATAAACTAATTTAAATCTTCAGCAAAAAATACATGGCTAGGATATAACTTGAAGGTAGAACGCCCCTGGGTTCCATCCTCAGTACCTCAAAAAAAAAAAAAAAAAAAAGAAAAGAAAAAAGAAAAGGCTTGTGAGTTTCTTATAGTCTTAGCATGTGATTCATCAAATATTTACCTAATTGAGTTTGTTGAGTTGAACATTGGTCCACACTAAAAATTACATAATATTATTTATATATTTATTCATCATTGTCTCCAAAAAACAATCAAAACATTATTCAAGCAGTGAATAGATAAACTATGGCAAATCCCTACAGTGGATTATTACTCAAAAATAAAGAAACAAGCTGCCAAGCCACACAAAACACACACACACACACACACACACACACACACACACACGCATAGACAAAGTAACTTGAATGCACATTGCTAAGTGATAAAAGTTGATTGATAAAGGCAAATATATAATTCCGACCATATGACATCCTATGGAACATAAAAATGCAGAGACAGTAAAAAGATAAGTAGTTGTTAGGAATTCAGGGGCACAGGGAAAGATGAACAGGTGAGGCAAGAGGAAATTTTAGGACACTAGGTCTACCTCTGAGGTGAGGTGATGGTGGACACAGGACACATTTGTGGAGGCCTATGGACATCTACAACACAAAGAGCCACTCTCAATGTTAATATGACTTTAGTTGAGAATAATATATTATTGATTAGTGCTGATTATGAACTAATTATTACTAATAATTATTAGTAGTAATTATTACGACTAATTATTAAAAATACCACACTACTCAAAAGATGGGTGAAACTGTGCAAAGGAGGGTGCAGCTATGGTAACTCTCTGTATTATAGGCTCAATTTTCCTATACACTTAAAGCTGTTATAAAAAATAAGTCTTCTCAACAATATATGGGGCGGGGAGCAAGGGCGGCTGAGTGGGATCCGGAGGGAGAGGCGTCAAATGCTGTTTACATGGATGTTTAGATCACTTTGAAACTCGTTATATGTAATTACAATGCCCCAATAAAAGTATTAAAAATAAAGCTTTTAATTAAAATCCAATGTTAATTTCTGTTAAAGCAGAGGATAAGATGGACAAGTGTGGAATAAAGATCTGGGGACATACAGGATATATTCACCACTGAGGAGGATTTGGCTTAAAGGTGCCAAGACCGCCCACAAAGCCATATCAATGAAAGCAAGTTGTTCCTGCACAGGGAAAAGTTAGCATGGAAAACTGGATTAATGAAAAGCCCAGAAACAAATTAAGAGAAGAATAGAACTTTAATCCTAGGAATTAGGAATCATTGCAGACCAATGGGAGGAACTTGGACCATTCGGTGGGACAGGGGATCATGTTTTCTTCTGTGTAAAAGAACATTAGAAACATTAAAATAATGGTATTGGGAGGGTGAGATAGGAGGATTGTAGGTTGAAGGCCAGCCTGCAGCAGAGTAGACTCTATTTTTTAAAAAAGTGTTGAGTGTTGTAGTCCAGAAGTGGAGTGCCCCTAGGTTCAATCCCTAGTTCTAAAAAAATAAAACACATACACACACAAACAATTCATAAACCATACAGAAAATAACTCCTGATGGATCAAAGAGTTAAATGACAAAAAATAAAGATTTTTAAATTTGGGGAAAAAAATGACTGTGGCAGTAAAACTTTTCTTAAATAAGACTCAAAGATTCAAACCCTAAAATAAAATGTGTGAAAATCTGACTACATTTGCAAATGTTTCCTTAAAAATTACAATAAAAATTAGTAGAAAACCAAAGACTGAGAGAAAATAATTGCATAATCCTTTTGGACAGAATTTTAGTATCTGATATTTTTAAATGAATGAATAAAAACCCTCCACAACAGAGTACAATACCAAAGGAAAGAGATAACATAGAAAATCTTATTGAAAAGAGTCATGTAAGTAAATGATCAGTCTTATTTCTAATATTTGAAAAGAGGTAAAATAAAATAATATTATATTATTTTACACTCATTGGAATGGCAAGAGGAAAATATCTGCCCACACAAGACTTGGTGCAATTGGAGAAACATTTCTAACCATGATAATGGGAAAATATCTGGCACAACTTGATAAACAATTTTATATCTAATTGATAGCTAATATAAACATGAGAAACATATTTTATCCAAAAACTCTCTGAGCTACATCCCGGGCCCTTTTCACATTTTGTGTTTGAAACACGGTCTTGCTAGATTGCTGAAAGTCTTGATAACTTGCTGAGGCTGACCCTGAACTCGCGATCCTCTGGTGTTGGCCTCTTAAGTATTGGAATTACAAGCCTGAGCCACCATACCCGGCCAAATTTCTACTTTCAGTTCAAAAAGTCACTGTATATTTTGTCATCGCTACATTCTTAATGTGTTTTTTGAGTATCCAGTATAGGATTAAAAATTTTCCATTGGTTGCAAAATTTATATTTTCTTTAACTTAGTGTCTGACATGTCTGCCTATCAGACAAAGCATTGGTTACTGGAGAGAAAAAAATATTTCAAGCATGGCCAGCTGTCTAGTCAGATATGTAAGTGCTGAATAACATAATTGTAGTTCTTCAAAATGGTCAATACTAGAAAGTACCTATTTTTATTTAGTAATGAAGAGCAAACTTATTTATGTGGTGTGTTTTTCTTTTCAAAGGGAAACCAGTTTTGAAGGGCAAATACTATTTGGTACTTCTTGCAAATTCTAGGTCGCAGACAAGAATCCCACTGGCATTTTCAACATTCATAAGCTCACTTCTTTGTACATTTTTCCGCGTGGGTTCTGACAATATAATGGCGTTTCGAAGCCTTTTATTTCTGATCTTGAACAAGAATCCTGGTGGGCTGTCAGAATTGTAAGGTAAAGTAAAAAGAAATTATGCGCCCTGGTGCCTGCAAACGAGAGTCAAATGAATAATTCCGAGTGTTAGATTTCAGAGAGACCAGAAGGAATTTCTTACTCTTAGGAAAGTTTGCTAAGTTTGCTAAGGAATTTAGGAGAGAAAGAAGACCTAAATCAATATACTTCTAAGAATTGAGCCATAAATATAACTTATTGATTCTTACAGTTGTCCAGTGACAACCAATGATTTCAATTTCTCCTTCAGGCATGGTAGACATGGCTATCAACAGGCTGCTGTAGGGTTTATGAAAATAGATGTACTGTCAATAAAAACTAGTTATGAGGGTAAAATTCTTAAATGATCAAAAATACAGCTTAAATTCATTTCAATAACATCCCGGATTTTATATGTTTGAAGAAAATTCATAGATGAAAAGCACTAATTAAAATTGCTGTGGTTTGGATATTAAATGTCCCCCCAAAGATCCATACACTAAAAGCCTGATCAATAGTCTGTGATGCTACTGGGATGTGGTCCAACCGTTAGGCGCTGAGGTTTGGAGGAAGAAAGCCAGGCCACTGGAGGGTATGTCCTTGACCTGCGTGTTGGGACCCTGTCCCTTCCTCTCTCTTTCTGTTTTCTGTGTGTCACCAGGTGCCTTGGCAGGTTCCCCAAAACAAATAGAGAAAAATGGTGCTAAAATTTATATGAAAGAATAAATGACCCAGAATAGCCTAAGAAAGTGATGTTGGAAGCATCACAATACCTGGCTTCACATTGTTAACAGAAGCAACCATCTAGAATATGTCACAGTGGACCTCACTGGTAGGTATAATTCTACTGCACTAATAAAAAGAAACAAAAATACACCAGATTATATACACATATATAACAGCATATATATAGATATAGATATAGATATACATATGTAGATAGATGTATGAAGTGCGAACAAGAGAGAAAAAAGTGATAAATGCTTGAAAAATACTTATTAAAATCTTAATAAAGATTAAAAAAACAGAAAAGAGACATTTTCATTGGATCGTAGGTGGAACTCTAGATGAAGAAGGAGAAACTATAAATGGCCTAACTGGGGTGGGGTGGGAAGGGGAGAAAGGAAAATTCCCTATGCACATGATGTACTTTAACAAACATCTCAAAGTCCATCACTAAGCCACACATGAGGAGGAGGGAGGGGGAGGGAATGGGTGGTGTGTGCATGCATGCCTCCACCATCTTGTACCCCATTAAGATGTACAACTACAATGCACCAATAAAATTTTTTTTTTAATTTACCATTTGTTCAAATTTAAAAGCAGTATATTTAAAATGGAAGCCAGGGAACATTGGTATATTAGTACCATTAAAAGAAGACAAAGGGACCATAGGAAAGAAGCCTTGAGGGCCTCTCAGGAATCTACAAGACCTCCTCCTCGGAAGGATCAAGAGTGTAAAAGTGTAAATTCATTTCAAAGACTTTTCTCCAGGAGGAGAGCCCTTGGGCACCCTAGAAGCTGTTCCGATGTCCAGCTGTCCAGGCACTCAGAGGCCCCTGCGGCCGTGGTCCCATGAGATCAAGCCACACTGCCCACATGATGCTGCTTGGCAGAATGCAAGAACTTTGGGGTCCTGGGGGCTTCCACCAAGATGTGAACGGGAAACCTGGGTCCTGGGCACAGTATGGCTGATCACTGTTCTTGCAAAACAGATGACACAGTATAATGCATGGTACGGCTGTGGGGGTGAGGCCGGGGCTGCCGTGGAGACCCCCGGGAGCTGCAGTGGAGACCCCCGGGGTACAATCTGCTTTCTGAGGAAGGTGAAGGTGGACCAGCAAACCTAGCAGAAAATTTGTATTTCTTCTTTTGCAAAGTGCCTATTTAGTTTAATTTTCCTCTGTGTGTGTGTGTGTGTGTGTGTGTGTGTGTGTGTGTGAGAGAGAGAGAGAGAGAGAGAGAGAGAGAGAGAGAGAGAGAGAGAGAGACTGACTGGGGATTGAACCTAGTGGGGCATTCTACCTCCATGCTACACCAGAAGTCCTATTTATTTAATTTTTTAATTTTTTTTTTTTTTGGTGGTACTAGGGGTGGAACCCAGAGGCATTCTAACTCTGGGCTATACTCCCAGACCTATTTTTATATTTTGTTTGGAAACAGGGTCTCACTGAGTTGCTGAGAGCCTCACTAAGTAGCTAAAGCTGACATGGAACCTGCGCGATCCTCCTGTCTCAGCCTCCCAAGCGCGGGGATTACAAGCGTGCGCCACCACACCCGGCTCTCTATTTTTTAAATTTTGAAACAAGGTCTTACTAGGTTGATGATATTCTCGGTACTATATGAAGCTGTCCTCAAACTTGAGATTCTCTTGTCCCAGCCTCCCAAGTACAGAATTACAGGTGTGAGCCACCATGCCTGGCTCCAATTTGCCATTTTTATTTTTATTTCTTTTTCAGTATTAAGTGTTTTGAGTTGTTTGTATAGTCTATATGTTAGTCCTCTGTCAGAGGAGTAGCTGGCACAGATTGTCTCCCATTCAGTAAGCTCTCTTTTCAGACTCTTGATTATTTTCTTTGGTACCATCCCATTTAATGACTCTTTTTCATTTCCTAAGCTTTGGGGTCTTACTAAGAAAGTGTCTGTATGTGGGAATGTTTGTCCTCTCCTCTCCAGTAATCATGATGTCTTAGTCTAATGTGTAGGTCTTGAGTTCACTTTTGTGCAGGGTAAGAAATTAGGGTCTAATTTTATTCTTCAACATGTAGATTCTCCCTGGGAGTAGGATGTTTAAAACTGGCCTTCCTTAAGTAAAATAAAATTTGTAATGACTATAAACTAAAAGAGACCAGGAAGTTTTGTTTCTGAGCTTCTAATTGGAAGCAAAAGTTATTGGTGGGGCAAAGGGTGGCATCATGTACACGCAAATTGCATGAACGATACACACAACCAGAACAGATATGAAAAGGGGAATTGTGACTGAGGGGCGATGCCTTCCGTGAAGGAGGAACTATACCTGAGGGTCTAGAGATGACTGCGACCTGCAGGGGAGTCTTTTGATCACTGAGTTCAAAAGTGAAGTTACTTAAGACGGCGCCTATCAGTCTGTAATAAAAGAAGAAATGCGCCCGTCTCTTGGGTTTAAGGTGAGCCTGTTTTGAAAGAAAAAGTAGTGTCTTCCCTAAAGAAGCCTTTTGCATTTTAAAATATGATGAAAGAATTGTGTGTCTTGGTCTCGGAATTGAGGAGTCTCTCAGAAATCATCTTTAATCTGGGGAAAGACTCAGCTTTCCCACAGAAGGAGGAGGTGATCGGGCAGAACACCTCATGGTTAACAAATTCACCCTGTTGGGCCCGCTCTCTGTGCCTGTCCTGTGAATGTGGGGCGGAAGTGCCAAGGAGCCATGTACTCAGACAGGCGGGGCTCCAAGAATCTGAGCAGATTAGATGTGAATTTTGTGGACATGGAGTGCATCCTCCTGAAGGCGAGACCTGGCTTCAACTCAGAAAAGTAAGGAGAAGGCAGACTGCTCCAACCTTCAATCCCTCGACGCCTTTCACATTCCCACACTGATCCCGGCTCTGGAAAAATTAGCCAATTTAGACAAAAAACAAGAATAAAGCAGGTGTTGCGGCAGGCTTCACAATATACACAATTGCTCCGATATGTGTGTTTTTCAGATCCTGGTAGCTTCACATAAATTCAGTTCACAGAAGTTTGCACTCTCCTGTTTCTGAAGTAGGAAAAGGCCTGGTTGGAAACATTTGTAGATGGAGAAAAAATTGTTTAAATTAGGTAACTTCATTAAAAAAGCATACTCTGCCCCGAGGCTGTGTTGAGCTGCAGCACTTGATGGTAGTTCATTAATCTATCTGCTAACATATTCTAGGTCGGATGTATATCTCTGCACCTGCCGCGTGTTTCGTTTAGCCTGCTTATAAAAAAAAATAAGAAAATGCCAAGGAAAGCATTTAAAAAGCTTTCCAGTGTCTTGCAAAAATAGGCTTAGTCTCCTTTTGAGGAAGATAAAATATGGAAACAGTATTTTTGAAATACCTTATATTGGCTGGGAGATCACAGATAACTTGCAAGCCTGGAATGCCTCTGATTTACAACTTAATAACTTCATTTTCCAGAAATAAAGTAGGGTTCTTCATTTAAGGACTGAAATACCACCATTCTCTTTGAATACCAGTGATCGTTTAATTTCATGACATCTGTATCATTCATGCAGTGTGATTTAATAAGAACAGTCTTTCTTGTTTCCAGTGTGTAAGGTGTGTCTTATGGGTACACTGAGCTTTACAGCAAACAGATGCTAGATGTAGCTACCCGGTGCGCTGCTCTTACGGAGTCTGAAATATATGAGGTGTTTTTGGTAACCTAAGTACAAACAAAATGAGGCTGTTTTTCTTGAAATAAATTAAAAAAAACTCACTTTAGGAAGATTTGAAATTTAAAAACATGTATAAAACAGTGATGGCTAACTTTACAAAAGTGTTTTCTCTCTTAATAGTGACAATCATAGTTTGAAAGTTTAAGTGTGTTCATAATAATTTCCTTGATGGGGGCCCTGACCTATTTATCACAGAGAAACAGTATTTTGGAAAATACTACTCACTAAAGGTCCATTAAAATATTAAAGCTCTTAGAGACATATCCTATTATTCAGGAGGAAAATTTTGCACGTGGAGAATTGCTACATAAATTTGAACTATTACTTTAGGTATAATACTGAGATTGCTGTATGAAGAAGAGGTACACGAGGAGAGGTTCCTCCCATCTGTTGCGTGAAACAGGAAACTTTATTGTAAAATTACGTTTTCAGAATTTAAATGATGATAGTCAGTGCTATGAATTTGGTGTTTATATCAGCTTTCAGTTGAGTAAAGTATGCTTTATTTTCTTTTTTCTTTTTTTTTTTTTTTTTGCAATACTAGGGATGGAACCCAGGGGCATTCTACCTCCGAGCTACACCCCCAGCCCTATTTTTTTAATCTTTATTTTGAAAAAGGGTCTCATTGAGTTGCGGGAGAGCCTCACTAAGTAGTTGAGGCTGTCCTCGAACCACAATCCTCCTGTGTCAGCCTCCTGAATGCTGGGATTACAAGCGTGCGCCACCACGCCTTTAAAAAGCTAAAGTATGCTTTTTAAAATGAATATCTCATTAAAGTTACACTTTCCATGAGTGTATAGTATGTTACCATACTATTCCCCTTGTCTAATTATTAGAGAATAATGAGATGTCTTTGAGGGAGTGTGAGTTCATAATTATTATGGATAAGCTAGGTTTTGTTTGCAATGCATTGATAATTATTTTCAAGACTAAAAACTAGTTTCTATAGTAGTTATGAAAGCTTCAAACCACTTACAGACTAGACTCTCTTTAGATGTTCTGGAATACATCAATTAAAAAATATCTTCTTTTGAGTATTCTACAATGAAGAGGGCGAGTTAAAGGGGGAATGTGAGAACCCTTTCCAAAGGCCATACATGTTGGAAGGAATGTAGATTGGGCCTGTTGTCCAGCAATGCATCCTTAAATTTGAATTTTTACTTTTAACTGAAGAGGTTTGGTCAGCATTGTTTAATTTTTCTGTGTGTGTGTGTGTGTGTGTGTGTGTGTGTGTGTGTGTGTGATACTGGGGATAGAACCCAGGGGCTTTCAACCTCTGTGCTACACCCCAGACCTGTTTTACACTTTATTTGGAAACAGAGTCTCACTAAGTTGCTGAGAGCCTCACTAAGTAGCTGAGGCTGGCTTTGAACCTGTGCGATCCTCCTGTCTCAGTCGGCCAAGCACTGGGATTACAAGTGTGCGCCACCGCGCCCAGCCAACTTTGTTTAATTTTTAAAAACTCACACCATTATCTGCAACGTGGCCTAGCAGCTAATAATCAGTTTTTCATGTGGAGTAAATGAGATCATCTATGTAAGAATTTGATTAATAATGTACATTTATAAAATAATATTTAACTTGTACTCTGTTTTTCATTTAAGATTTCCCCCAGCTTAAAGAATGTCGTGGTACCAACAATAACAAAAAATTAACTACCTAAGAACTCTGAATGTAAGAAAAGGAAATAAAGGTAGGATTTTGTGAGAAAAATAAGTCAGAATTAAAAGGAAGTAGTGGCCCCAATTTGGGTAAATTTTCCATCATTTTCCTCTTTTCTCTTTGTAGCGTTGAAATAAGAACAGGCCCCATTTCGTGGAGCTACGGGCTGGCAGGCTGACACTCAAATGACATTCTATACAACGAAAGTACAATGTGCCTTCCTTTCAGAAATGGAGCTTCCCCCGCAAGTCTGCTTAAGAAGTCAGAAATAAAACCCTAATAAGCTTAAAATGCTGGAAAAGAGACAAAGTATGAGTCTGGATTATGATAAAATTAAGATACAAATAAGAATCAAAGCCGGTCAGATGCCATTCTACCCAGGAAGCCTCTTGCCTCCTAATTGAAGCAGAACTCTTCAATGTATAGTTCTAAGCCTGTATTCTACTCAGCCATCCCCAGACTTTATCAGTGAACTCACCCGACTCTTTAGGTTGGCTAGGAGCCTCTTGTGACAAGTTTAAATCCTGTATCTATGCATCCCCAGCAGCACCTGTCACCATACCTGACATAATAGCTCCTTAATCAATCTTTGCTGGGCGGAATTGAAAATAACCATGACGTGTCTCTCTAGAGCACTTTACACATTGATGGAAAGACCTCGCGCATCTTTGTCTTCCTGGTAAACAGCAAGATCCTCTCCGTGGTTAGATGGCTATCTGTGTTTTTCTCTCTAGCGTGTACATGAAGATGGGGACCTGGGTTTGTTCTTAAGTGTTTGGATCTGATCCTTTGAAATCTTGAAAGAATTCCTTCTTTCCAATTTCCTCTGTTCTATCTTTTGCCTGGTTGAAATTGATAAATCATCTTGTTATCAGTCTTGTTAAAGGCTGATAAGGGAAGTAAGAGTTTGCCATTTCACCAGGCTGTGTTTTGAATAGCTAAAGTCTCCTTTAAAATATGTTAAGGTCTTTTATTTACTTTATGACATATGGGGCTTACACCATTACCCTCTACTCTAGAAACAAACTGCTTAAGTCTGTTGTATAAGAGATTGTTTGTAGACTATTACAGAACCCAGGCTTTACCTGGTGCTAGGAAACCACAGAGTAGAGCATCTCCCCATATGTAAGTAGAAACATATTTATGACACAGCAAATGATTCTGAGTTCTGAACAGCTCAGGGTTGAAATTTTACACTCTGTTTTTTCTACTACTACCTTATCAGAATTTTAGAACAGAGATTTTCACTGTTTTCTTCAATCTTTAACTCAATATAATATGTATTAATCCGTTCTCTGTCGCTGTGCCAAAAGAGATAAAAACATCGAGTGAAAAGAAGGAAAGGTTCACTTGGCCTCATGGTTCAGCACCTGGTCAGTGGCCTCATTATGTCTGGACCCATGGTGAGGGGGATGTCAGGATGGGGGCAAGTGGGGAGACAGTGGCAGGAAGGAGAGAGAGAGAAGATGGAGGGAAAGGGAGAGGAGGAGGGAGAGGGAGGGGAGGAAGGGAGAGAGAGAGGAAGGGAGAGAGAAAGACAGAGAGGGAGGGAGGGAGAAAAAGGTAAAGAGTGAGAAGAGGGGAGAGAGGAGAAGAAGGGAGAGGAGAGGGAAAGAGGGAGAGAGGAGAAGAGGAGAAATAGAATACCGGGAGGGAGGAGAGATCACGTACATGGAAAAAAGCAACTGACATAGAGACCTTTATAAATGATAATAATACACTAATCACTGGACATTTTCTGTAAGAAATGAGACAAATTCCTAGATGTACACAGAAGAGATGGGATTTTCATAATAAACAGGATAAATGAATCCGTTCTCAAAAGCCTCCCAACCAAGTAAAGCCCAGGATAGAGAGCTTTATGAGTGAATTGTACCTGCATTTAAAAAAATAATACCAATATTTTCTGAAATCTTCCAAAAATAAATACAGGAAGGGTGACCATTTTTAAATTTAGATGTGTTTGTGTGTTACTGGGGACTGAACCACAGGGGAGATTTTACCTCTGAGATATACGCAAAGTTTCTTTTATTTTGAAGCAGGGTCTCATTAAGTTTAGAAGGGTCTCACTAAGTTGCTGAAACTGGCCTTAAACCTGAGGTCCTCCGGTCTCAGCCTCCCAAATACTGGGATTAGAGCATTCACCCCACACCCTCAAAGATGTGTAATGGCCTGTTTCCTAAACGTCTTCTGGCAAGAGGCACTATTAATCAGATATAACTGAGAAGAAATAAAACGTAAAAGAACACCCAAAGGATAAACCTCAAAGAATAAGCACTGGGGAGGTCTCTCAAGGAAAGAAGCCAATAAGAGGGGAACCCAGGAGAACATTTTCTGTCTTCAGGAAATTCTCTCTTGCAGAATTTTCTAGCAGAAATTCTCATTAAGTTACAGAGGGTTTCATTAAGTAGCTGAGGCTTGATTGATTGCTTTCTCTTTTTCTTTCTTTCTTCTTTCTTTCTCTTTCTGTGGTGCTAGAGATTGAACCTAGGGGCATTCTACCTTTGAGCTACACCCCCAGGCCTATTTTATTTTTTATTTAGAAACTGAGACTCACGAAGTTACAGAAGTCCTCACTATGTTACTAGGCCTGGTTTCAAACCTGCAACCTTCCTTTCAGCCTCCCAAGTACTGGGATTACAGGTGTGCATTACCATGCCTAATTCTTGTTGATTTTACTTATACTACTTTTTAAAAGTAGCTCATAGATTTTTAAATCTTTAATTTTAAAAAACACCGTTCATTTCATATGATTTCAACACTTAAATATTCTTGAAATGCAATCTTGACTTTCAGAAGTGTAAATGAACAAGTCTTCAGTTTTGTTTTGGAAAACTGAAAAATTTATAGTAGTTAAGCCAAAGATTTGTTTTTAATGGGGTAACGTCGCCATCTTGTGGTTGTATAAAATATTGCTACTAAAGATATTAAGGATTATGATTGTGTCTATTACTAATACAAAGATGGGGTTCTAGTACTTTTTTCTCAGTTGAACTGTCCAGAGAAAATCACAGCCCTGGGTTACCTGGGCTCAGCAAATCCCGAGGGACTGACGGAAGCGGGTGTGAACAGATGGGCGCCTTCCCTCTGCGATCAATACTTGAAGACCAATTGGTCCCGGAACATTTCTGCCTCTGTCACAAGGCCTACAAGCTAAATATTAAAGTTTTTGTTTCCAAAAACCAAGCAGGAAGCTCTGAGAAACATTAGAAGTTTGTTTTATTGAGGAGGATGTTACAAGGTGACATATCAGTAGGTAGATTCTGTTTGATTTGCCCGGTTTAGAATATATACACATCAGCTACTGAAGTACTTGGCTTCCTGTGGGTGATACATGATGCTGGGAAGGGTACCAATGCCCACTTCCAGCTCTGAAAGAACTATGATTTGCGAAAACTATCAAATATTTCTGAGAGCCCAGGATGGTGGCCGGTGCCTGGAATTCCAGAACTTAGGAGGCTGAGACAGGAGAAAAACAGGCTCAAGGTCAGCCTTAGCAGTTTACAGAGACCCTCTTGAAACCCAGGCAGGCCCTGTTTCAAAATTAAAAAAAAGTAAAATTAGAGGACTTTGGGTGTAGCTAGGAGGCAGAATATCCCTCCCTGGGTTCAATCTTTAATATAAAAAAAAAGCTTCTCAGTCTCAACTTTTTTCTGATCGTAGAGAAAATAACATAATAACAACCTCCCTTATAGGATATGCATAAACTGGAAATGTGAATGTTTATTACTTTGAATGCTTGATTATTCAAAACCAACAGGGTACCTGCACAAGTGAATCAGTAACCAAACATTTAAGAATTATGTTTTTCAACAGATCTCCTTCTAGGTATAATTAGGGAAAGTACAAACATTTTGGACTTAGTCCTTCTCCAAAGCTAATAACTACTACTTGTTTAATCAATTACTTAGGAACAGATCAATTCATATTTATGTGGTTTGAAACTACAGTTAAAGTCCAAGCCTTGACATTCATAAAAATACATTTTTAATAATGTTAAAATTTGGGAGACCTTCTAAGGAAAGTTGTTCTAGGCTCTCCATGGCTAGCTTCAATTTTACTTTCTCCCAGATAGGAGGAAGAGAAGGGAAGAGAGATAAGGGTATCGCATATGGTCCTTTCTATCTTCATGGCCCTGAGAGATGACTAGTTTCTCCAGGGATCTGGGGAGGTTCTTACTGAATCTTTCTCCTGTGAACTTCCAGGATATAAATAACATTTTGAGATCCTTTCCTCGACCTCTGTGTTTCAGGAATTCTACCTACAGCTTTTTTCTGGTCCCTGGCAATCAGAGACTCATCCCTGAGAAATATGTATACAACCAGTTTCTGCAAAGTCTCAGAGTGCAAATCTCTCTCCAGGCATTAGATGTTTTGGGGTCTGTCGCCAGAAACATCCACCAGCCTTTTTCTCGTTCTAAATTTTCCAGGTAGGACTCATATCACAATTCAAAGGTGAGATAAAAGCCCTATGCAATAAAAAATTCTTTGTTATTTTCTCAAATAAATGTGGAGAATTTCACCCTTGACAAGCCTATTGGTCCAAGAACCAGTCCTCATACCCATTTTTTGGAAGCTTATTCCAACTTATCACTGGAATTTCAGATCTACTGAAACTCATGCTTCAGTGCAGAGTTATGTTTTATCATTTAGTTGTGCATCTTTTGATCAGAACTATCAAACAGGTTTTAGGAAACTTGAACACCCCAGTAAGCCAACAGCTGCATTGCCTTACATTATTGTATAGAATCCAGGCAAAATTGGATTCAAAAGATACAAGTGTTCTTTAGTTTCATCCTTTATTAATATTTTTAGCACCAGAACATCTGCATCTGAAATTTGATTTTAATTTACAATACTTTGCCTGCTATATTACAGTCATCTTTCATGTAAAAAAGTCACATTGTTGCTCTCCATTTGAGAAAAGAGTCCAAAATTATCAAAGGCAACATAGAAAAAACACCCTTGATGTTTATAAGACCAGGAACTGCAAAAGTGGACACCTAATGGTGTGCAGATCAGGGAGTAGAAATGAGAAAATTCCCTGTGAGATGTAATGATATAAATTAAATTACAGAATAAAAATAAAAGGGCTTAATCAGGGACATTTATAAGTACAACGAGTCATTAAACTGCCAAGTGTCTGAAAGAGCCCAGGCGGCAAAGACATCTTTTGCCCTTTTATAGAATTCTCTAGGGAGAGAGCTTATTGAGGAGATTTTAGAAAAAAAAATCAATGGACTTTAAAATTCTGAAGAGATTATTTGTCTGGATTAATATGGTTGTCTTTTTAAGAATTTAAGGCAAAAGATAAGGCAACTTAATTAAATGACCTCAAGCTTTCAAAATAATAAACATTAACACACACGGAAACATCTTTATTTCATCATAAAATTCTCTCCTTTTATTCCTGTGGCTTTTCTATATTGATTCAAATATAATTTAAGGCAGATAGATGATAAGACCATATTTAAGGTTATGCTGCACTAAATCTTTTATATATATTATATTCTATGTATATATATTTTTCCCCTGAAAATTATGCCCATAAGTGAGGGTAAAGGGAATCTTGATAATAGGAAACTTTGGACTGGTATAATGTTAGGAAAGGTCTGCTTACCTTAACACCCCAAATCAATCTTACCGTATCCCCTGTTAGTATAAAAGGCCCTAAAATATAAGCACACTCTATGCATGGAGTAATTATAAAAATTGAAACTTAAAACAGAAATTAAAACAATCAGCATATGTGGTGATAGCACCACTGAGTTGATGGGTCAATGAGCAGTTCTCTATGAGCTTTTACAAACAAAAGCATTTTTTCATTTAATACCAACATGGGTAAGGGATCTGCTAAATCACCTTTTACATTTAAGAGAAATATGCCATCACTTTGGTACCAGAAAATTCCTCGGCCAGTTTTAGATGGAAAAAAAAAATTTAGATCACTCAGAACCACGATTTTTAAATCAATAAATCCATGCCTCCTCACTTGCTGTAGTCCTCCGTGTATTTTGCTCTCTGTAAGTTTTACAATCTTTACCTGATAAGTTTACAATGTGTGGCATCATCCTTTTTTGTGATCATTACACGTGTCACGATCTTTACTCTAAAAATCCAGCTGTCCATCACAGACTTCTCACTTTCCGGGGCCATCACTTCCCCTCTCTGTTTCAAAGAAATTCTTTTCCTAGGGCATCAGGGGCCCTGTTACAGGCCAGCTGTGGTTGCAGAAGAGGTTTTATTGGTGAGATCCCTAGCAAAAAGAAAGTGCGCAGAGTTGCCATCTGGAGGAGAACTACAGTGGCTTTATTCTGCAAACTTGTCACTTACACCGGGTTCTGGCCAAAATGGCGCACGTCATGCCCACATGTGCATGCTTATTGCATATTACCTAGTCATGTCTATATAACTGTATACACATCTGTGGCTGCGGAGGATGGCCTATCTAGTTATTATTTCATAACCAAATGCTCATCTGCAGCTGCATGGGATGAACAGTGGGTCATCTGTGGCTGCCTGGACTGAGAAGGGTCTTGTCTTCACTGCCAGCCTCTACTTCCTCTGGGACCCACACTCCACCCCGGTCAGGGTGGCAGGACAGGCCTGGACCCAGAGGGCATTGCTATTGGGCCCAAAGATCACAACGGCAATAAAGGGTATAACAGGTGACTATTGGTCCTCTAGCCACACAGGTGGGGATACTCAGTGCCCATCTCCAGGAGGACCAGTGCGTTCTACCAGGTTGTAGGCTAGTCCTCTTGTAAGGTCTGAATAGCTTGTACCTTTGCACCCACCTCCACTAAGGCCTTTTGTAACTACTGGTGTTCTGGAATGTATACACAGCCCTCTATGTGAAGCAGACCACACATTCCACCCTGGGCATCAGTGAGCATATGTAAATATGTAATGCCATTCCATTCTGCAAAACTACCTGCCACATCTGGGTTGTTTTGTCCATCAAAAAAGAAAGAGTTGAATGGAATGTATTTAAGGCTTCTACAACAGATAGGGTTAAGGCTCCCACCCATAGCTCTATAGTACTGCCTCTGAAATAAACAAGGATAAAGGGTAAAACGATCTGTGGCCATGTGATGCCAACAGTGATACACAGCTTTCTTGTTCTCCTAGTAACGTGTAAACATTACTGGAAAATCAGTGCTTACAAAACACTTTTGGCTTCCTTATGACTCGGTAAGTCAGGGATTTTCCACGTCTTTCTGTGCTGCTCTTGTCTGTGATATCTCAGCGATTACATTCAGACGATAGTTGCTCATGTGGTTGGATGACAGTCGAGCGTGAGGTCATTTAAAGGTTCTACCAGGCTGGATATCCCAGATGGCTACTGGTGCTGGCTGTTGGCTAGAACTCAGTGAGGCTGTTAACTGAAGAGCTTATATGAGGCCCTTTCAACTTGAAGGATGCAGGATGGTGATGCTTCTCACACACTAGTTAAATGCACAGTCAGTCAGAGGACATTGTCAAGAGAAAAAAATCCTTACTAAATTGTCTTCTGGTTGAGTAGTGGAACTCTCCAGTGTTAGTGTCATTTAAATCTGACTTTCTTCTGTGGGAACATTTGCACATTTGGGGATATACTTTGGTCTTCGAATTGCATTTTAAAATTGTGATGCCTGTCTTCTGGAAGGAAATTTTAATGCCCTACCTCCATCAGTGGGAATCCTTTTGAGGCTGAGAACACTTTCCCTGGGGAAAAATCCTTCTAAATGACCTCTTGACAGCTGACCACAAAGTCCACAGGAAACAGTGTCTCTGACAGGCTGCTTGTGGCTAGCATAGCTAGATGCCATTATGGTGACCTCTAATGCCCTTGACTCTAGGCAGGCCTGCCCTCTTTGACCTTCAGACACAAGTCAAACAGAAGTACTTACCATCTTCTCCAGATGTCAAGCATTTTGTCCTTTTCTCTCGGGATTTTTTCTCTTAAATTTATGAGTCTTGTACCCATCCTGAATTCCGACCTGATGTCTCCTTTAAGCTCATTCAGTTTGATTTCTACTATAATGGAACAGACTGAAGGGTGGCCTCAAAACAAAGGAGACTGCCTTCCCTTGTTTTTAAGATCTCAGTCTCTAAGTTTTCTGACTCAGTTTCTTGACTGGTCTCCAAAGCCATCAAATAATTTTTGGTCTTCTTTGCTTTGGTAATTGTTGGGTTGAAAGTTAGTTGGATTCTAACTGCTCTAGTCTATACAGAAGTGAAGGCCACATTCTCATAACCTGTCCTCTGTGCCTTGATATCACCTAGAGAGAAAGCGGAGGCCCTAGTTATTTTACAACTACACAACTACACAATGGGAGTTGCTAGCACTAACAACTGTTTGTCTCTGAGATTTCTTCCTTTTCCACTTTAAAATCATTACTTTCCTTCAGTTAACTGTGTGTGCGAATGGTTTTTTTTAATCTTTTGTGTCACATTGTAGTAGTCTTGATGCAAGAGGTTATTTGGATAATTCTTGGTGTTCCAGATAATGAGGAACAAAAGTGTCAATCCATTTTCCACACTCGTGCTAGAATTGTGATTCTGAAAATGAAATACAAGCCTGTCACTTTCATGCTTGTAATTTATCAGTAGCACATCTCTTTCTGAATTTCCAGCTCTTGAATGGCATACACTGCCACACCTTGAGTCAGACCCTTCCAGTATTTCCAACCTCACTTTGAAAGACTTTTGTTTCCCAACAATGCAACACTGCTTGCAGGTCATACACAGCGTGCCGCCTCAGTGCCTGATGCTTTAATTTTTGCTGCCCTGTTTTCTAGGAAAACATTGGGATTTTCACCATCTCCTTTGGATGAGCAAAGTTACTCATTCCAAGTACCAATTCCAGGAAGACTTCACGACAGTCCTCCAATATACTCAGTCATGTATGTCTGTATCATTGGATTCACTACAATCATACATCCTGTGCAATGGCATGCCCGGGCCTTTCATCTGGAACTTTATCCAACTACATTTCACCTAAAAATTTGGGATGTTGCACTTAGAAACAGAAATGAGAGGATGCTGTGCTTCTAACGAGGCGTCTTTCAGTGCTTGTTGTATTTATCTGGAGTCACATTATGTAGATTACTTGCATTTAATAATCAGGACTGGAGGAATATCAACTGACAATATTTCAATCATCGGTCTTATCTTTATAAACTTTCTTCAATATACTAGCAGAATAAACTACTTTTACCATTGTATATTAAACAGTGCGGTAATTTTTATTGCATAGAAGATTAAGAGAAACAACACATGACAATCCATCACTGCAGATTCTTCATAAGATCCATAATGGGCTACTTCAGGGGAACATTTAGCTACCTGATTAAAGGCATGTTGCAAAGTAGTCACGAGGCAGGAGTATAAATTCACAATAAACATTATTTATCTGATGTTGCATCTATGATAATATTTATTCATTGTTGTTCCAAAGGAACTTCAGAAGAGGTGAGATTTACCTACATGGCCAAGAGTTCGTTTGCTTTATGGTCACATTGAACATACGTTTACTCTGGCTAGCCCATCTTCTCTGAGTGCATCAATTCTCATTCAATACAAAGGAAAGTTCATCCCATTGTAGCAGGTTTAAACTACCCTAGTAACCTGACTGCCTATTTGACAGAGAGCTGGTTATTTTCAGGAAGTAGTTTCAATATCTATTGATACAAACTATTTTGTAAATTATTGTTATCCTGTATATTACCTATAATTTTGTTTTATATGTACCTCTCTGAAGCCTTTCTTGAAGTAGAGAAGACACTGCAGAATAGAAGCTGATTGAATCATTTCCATCCTGGTGACAGTTTGAATATCTGTTCCATATTCCTCAACTGTGCTCCAATATATCTGAATTCCCAGTTTGTAAATGGAACACCTAAATTCCATGCTTTTTCATAGTGATTAGTCCCGATTAAACTTTTTTTTTCTTCTGACACTTGTACTTGATTAATCCAATGGAAGTTTGCTTTTCTGAACTAATTTCTCATTGTGCGTGTTTCTCCTCAATATTCTTGAACTACCCTCGTCATTACAATTCCGTTTTAGTCCCCGGTCTATCTGATTGCTTCCGATACTCATTAGTATCTAATTTCTTCTATTATTACCCATAGTTCAGACAATTTTCTACATCTTAAAACTTTTAAAACTCAAGTGATTTGTTTTGAAAAATGGAGAACGTAGAGTTTTTATGAACAACTGCCATCTTTTTGTAAACTAGAAGCCAACATGTCCCAGACTCATGTTGACAGAAGAGAATAATCCTAGAAAATATACACATATTTAACTTTAGGTGAACAACATTAGTTTTTCTTTTAAAAAGCGTTTAAATTTTTACGAATATGCTGTGTATTTCTTGACAATTTTAGGCTCTCCACTTTTAAATAGCTGAGAATAAGTGCAGTTTCAATAGCTGCGTTTCATTTGATTTGCAAAACCTCTCTCTCCAGCTAGTTCCCATCTGACCCATACTTCCGTCTGATTTCATTAGACAATGGTAATACAAGGCCATGGCTATAGTGAACATGATGGGTTTTCACCCAAAACTCAATTTGCAAAATGAAAGTGAAAAAGAGTTATGTTAAAGTTTTAGTAAAGCCATTACTTCATTTTATTAACAGTCTTCATCCAAAATATCTCAGAGCACTAAGCTGATAACGTTCACTCCTATGTATAGTATGCAGTACATTGAACTCGCAGATTTCAAATTTGAAAGTGGAAATAAACACGATTTAAAACAAAATGATAGGCCGGGTGTGGTGGCACACGCTTGTCATCCCTGCGCTTGGGAGGCAGAGACAGGAGGATCGCGCAGGTTTGAAGCCAGCCTCGCTGGCTTAAGAGACCCTGTTTAAAAAAAAAAAAAAAAAAAAAAAAAAATATATATATATATATATATATATATATATATATATATAGTATATGTCTGGGAGTGTAGCCTGGAGGTGGAAGGGTTTCTAGGAACCCCAGTACCACACACAAAAAATGATAGCATTTGATCTCTTGAAAAGGTGCATAGATGCAAAATTCAAACCAACCAGATAAGCCGGGCGTGGTGGCACATGCTTGTAATTCCAGCATTTGGGAGGCTGAGACAGGTACTAGTGAGGCCCTCTGCAGCTTAGTGAGACCCTTTTTCAAAATAAAAAAAGAAAAACAGGGCTGGGGGTGTAGCTCAGAGATAGAATGTCCCTGGGTTCAATCCCTAGCACCACAAAACAAAACAACAACAAAAAAATAAAAAATAAAAAAAAATCAGCTAATTTTCAGAAATGCAGGTTCATGGTCTTTAAATAATGTCATGTTTTAACTACAATAAAATATCCATGAAAACCAAACAAAATTCAGCTTAATTAGGTTTCTTTTATTATAAGTTGTGATTAATAAATTGGAATTGAAAACAGCAACAACAAAAAAAAAATCCAGAAAAACAAAGGCATAAAATTTAGTATGAACATTTAAAACACGTGTATTCATAAAAAAATAGGAGTATGTTATAAAATCACAAACTAAATCAGGGATCTAGGATACCCAAGGAAAAGGACACAGCCATTGTAGACACATTTTCAGTGGGATTGGATGCTAGACATCTCACAAATTGAACCGAACCTCTTTCTGGATCCATGTTCTAAAACAAGTTCATCTGCACGTTCTTTAATTTACATGTGTGACAGGGCTCCGGCGGGCTCTCTGCGTGGCAGGAGGTGCCTTAGTCATATCACAGAAGCAATTAGATCCTGCTAGAAACCAGCTGTGCATCACGTAGTAGACCGCTTTTATCTAAGTGATAAAATCCTTGTTAGAGTGTGAACAATACCGGGCATAAAAATGTAACATTTTAATGAACAACATAAAAGAAGAAGGGCATGAACAAGAGAAAGGGCACGTGTGCCGGAGACACTCGGAGTCGAAGGCCGGGGAAAGGAGAGAGAGAACACACCACCGCAAACTGCTCACCTGGGGCGACTTTCGATCAGGACAAACGCGACATCACTGAATTAACTTAGCAAGTATATGATCTCGAAAAATAGCTTAGTCACCTTGGGCAAATTCGGAGTTCGTACATCCCAGTCTGAAGGAAGGCATGCATGAAGACAGCAGAATTTATCATTATGAGGAAGGGTTTGGAGAAAAACGGTGCGATGGTAATAAGGCGGGAATTAAGCGTAAGAGAGAGCGGGGGTGATTGGTTGATCTACTGAGGTATTTAATTGGTGCATTGTAATCATACATGAAGTAAGTTCAAAATGATGCACTTATATACGCTTACATCCTCTCCTGGTATGTTCCCTCCCCTCCTTCCCCTCTCTCCGCCTGTATGTGCTACTGAGATTGGTAGAGATACTTTCATATAGGAGCTTAATATACTGTTTGGTCTTTTTCCTCCCTCAAGCCTCCCTCGTCTCCTCCCCTCCTTCCATCCTCAATCCCTTTCCTCTCTTCTACTGGTCTCTCCCCTCAGTAGTTGTCAACAGATCAGCCTTGTGAGACAATTCCTTTATTTTGCAATCATACACAGAAGATGGGCGTGGTAGTGTAAGCTGGTTGGTCCCAGTACTTGGAAGGCTGAGACAGGAGGATTGCAGGAACCTCAGTAAGGCCAGCCTCAGTAAGTTTAGAAGATAATGCACAGCCTTTCTTTGTGCTACCACTGACTCTTTTTTTGTGTGTGGGAATTCCTTTTATTTATTTATTCATTATTTGGGTAGTACTAGGGGTAGAACCCAGAGGCTTTCTACCTCCGGGCTATACTCCCAGACCTATTTTATACTTTATTTGGAAACAGGGTCTCACTAAGTTGCTGAGAGCCTCACTAAGTAGCTGAGGCTGGCTTCAAACCTGCGCGATCCTCCTGTCTCAGCCTCCCAAGTACAAGCGTGCGCCACCACGCATGGCTAACTACTGACTCTTTGCAAGTATATGAGATGGTGCCTGACAGAGTCAGGATTCAGCTGGCCATCCTCCTCACTGATAAAATTTTCTTTCCATGGGTTTCTTGGGGACAGTATGGAATGCAGCACATATCACCACATACCGTGTTTAACCCCAAGAAATATGTTCTCCTCTCTGACGTCACTTCCTCATGTATCTTTTGATCTTGTAAATACTACAATTTCATTTTAGTATAATTTTTTTGCCATCTAAGATGAAGTCATTGTAGTCAGGGTTTCCGTTGAGTTACATGCATTTGAGGCAGTACCCAAGAAAGAATGAGACTAAATGCTCTAAAGAGAGGATAAGTAATAAGGTGATTAAGTAAAGGGAGATAAGTACCTAGAGATGTAGCAAAATAAATTGGAAAGACAGAAGAATTTGAACTGGGCTTGAATTTCAACTGCAGATTCTTACTCTTTCCCTAAAGAAGAAATGCAAACTCTAGCTTCTTGATATTCTTTCAATGTATGTCCAATTGCACTGATAAATCACTCATAATTTACTTATTTTTGAATCTCATTAGCAGGAGAACACACACATATACACACAAAATAGAATACATATTATGTATGTATATATATTATATTTATATGTATACAGAAGTGATGATAGTTAACTAGGATTCAGTAAACCATTCCCATATTCCCATAATAGACTTTGGTGCTATTTTAAGAAAAGAAAATTCTTTAGAGGGTTTAACTACCAGACTGTCAAAATAACATTGGTTTTCATCATACCATAGCTATAAAATAAAAAAAGTATGACCATCAATCACATAAACTCAAGGGTGAAAGTTCGCAGTTTTTTTAAGTCTCCAAAAGCCATGTGAATGTTCCTTTCAAAACTTGCCCCTGAGAAAGGTCAGCCTGCTCCAAAAGTGGAAACAGTCAAGTCATGAGCAGG
This sequence comes from Muscardinus avellanarius, assembly GCF_963383645.1. NCBI lineage: Eukaryota > Metazoa > Chordata > Mammalia > Rodentia > Gliridae > Muscardinus > Muscardinus avellanarius. The sequence goes on along the minus strand of NC_137797.1, from coordinate 107,812,950 downwards.
TTCAGAACTCAGCAACTTCTTCTCATTACGGTGGAAATGCTGAAATTTTAGGGTAAACTTCTGCTAATTCAGTTGGGCCTCACAAAAATCAGAAAAGGAGTCAATATCAGTGCATAAAGTAAAATTAAATTATTACAAAACCTCATAAATTTTAGAGTATACTCTTATAGATTTCTGATGGTTTTTACTTTAGTAAAAATGTTAAATTTATAAATAAAAGATTAATAAAAAGGGTAAAATCTTTAAAATAGAAAATGTGTAAATTAATTTTAAGTAATCTAAAAACCATTTAAACCAATGTAAAATGTTTATGCCTCTTAGAATGTTTTATATTATGAACCTTCTAACTTGGAGACAACATAAAATTTCAAAATTGTGATTGAGGAAAAAAGAATAGTTTGGATTAAAGAAATAAAAACTTTTTGACATCAAAGCACAAACTGAAGAAATCTTTCAAATAGGCATCCCTTAAAATAGCTGTTGACTGAAAGGGCTGACTGACACAATTTCTGAGTTCACCTTAAGTTATGCATCTTCTGCTTCCAAGAGGAAAATTTGCTCTGAATTTAATCACTTTCTTTCCTTTACTCTCATTTCTTCTTCAAAAAATATGCTGATAATCACATGCTAAATCTGGATTAGAACTGGGGACATATAGAACAAAGTCATATAGTCTTAGGCTCCACAGAAAGTACAATGGCTCCCCATTATCCATAGGGGATACTTTCCAAGACCTCCAGTGAGTGAGGGTGGTACCCGATACCTTGCACGGTATTGAGAGCCATGGGTGCTAAGATGGCTTGGGGGAGGCAAGATCTTCTATGAACCTTTTTATTTGTGCCAATGAATCCTTTTGCACAAACAAGTTCAGTAGCACACAGGTGCATTTTAAGATTTGAGTAGACATGTTCTAACACACTGGAGGCCAGGTCTGGGCCTGAGTTTCTCATGTATAAAGGGAATATCATCTTTCTTAATTCTTTATTCTCCCCTCACCATGATTCCATGACACTAACATGGCAGTTCTTTATACTTTATTTTGCGGATTCACCCAGGAATCTTTCTTTTAAATGTAGTGACTAATTCAGTAAGCTAGGAATGGGACCTGCAATTATTCATTTCTACCATGCTCCCAGGGAGTGCCCATGCTGCTGGTGTGTATAAGCCAGCTTGGCATCCCTGTGACATATACCTGAGAAAAACACCATAGAGAAGAGGAGGTTAATTTTGCTCATGGGTTCAGAGGTCTTGTCCAAGGTTGACTGTCTCCATTGCTCTGGGCTTAAGGTGGGCAGAGCATCCTGGCAGAACAGTGTGGTGTCCAGGAAGCAGAAGGAAAAAGGTGGGAGAGGAGAAATACCCTTCCTGGGGAAACGCCCAGTGGCCAACTCCCTCCAGGTAAGTCCTGTTTCCTCCCATAAAGCCATCGAATTCTTAATCCATGAGTAGATTAGTCAGCTGATGATATCAGAGCTCTCACAATCCAGTAACCTCTCCAAAGCTCCAACTCTGGCCACTGCTGCAGTAGGAAGTAAGCCGTAAACACAGAGTTCTTGGGGGCATTTTATATACAAACTCTATCATGGTAAAATGGCAAGAATTTCTTAATCAAGAAAACTCTTTCAAATAAAAATTTACAGTAAACCATAATACAGAAACTCGATAAAAACAATTGTTTCTTACACAGTTCTAATCTTTATGGATTGGCAGAAATGTTTCGTATGTGTCTGCGTGTGTCTGTGTGTAAAACTGAAAATTTAGTGGTAGTGAGGTACTGTATTACTGAGCTGTACCCTCAACCCTTTTCAGCCCCTCTTATTTTGAGACAGAATATTGGTAAGTTGCCCAGGCTGGACTTGAATTTACAATTATCCTATATTAGCCTCCCTATATTAGAGGCTTATACCACCACTCTTGGCTAAAAATGTTTCTTTTATGCTGATGGTTATACTACACATATATCTATTCAGACATGTCTTCTGAAGGTGACTTATATATTGAACAGCCTAAACTTTAAGACATTCAAAATGAAGTTGTTAATTCTCCACATCTTTCAAATATTTCTCTGCTCCAACCAACTTTTTTCTTAGTAAAAGTTCCACCAATTTTATTTCCTCTAACCCAAAACTTTTTAGGATTCTTGATTTCCTTTACCTGTTTTACTATTATAAGCTCATTAACATTTCTTATTCAATATCCATGCAATTTTGAGTTCCTAATCTTTTCTTCATATCTCCTGCTTCAATTAACCAAGTTATTGTTCTCTCCTATTTAGGCTGCTGGGTCAACTTTCTCTCTCATTGCTCAATTTCTGCTCTTGTCCCTGGGATGAGCTCTATACAATGGTAAAGGAGTCATCTATACGTGCTAAGCATTCCCTAATTCTCAAAGTAAAACTTGAAGATCATTACTTTAACCTAAAAGTTATTCCATAAGCTATCTTCTATTTTTTTATTGATGCACTGTAGTCATACATCTTAATGGAGTACAAGATGGTATAGCATACATACACACGTCGCTCATTTAGCCCTTCCCCAATTCCCCCCTTCTTCCCCCTCCCTCCTTCTCACGTTGGATGGGAGAGGAGAAGAAAATTCCCTAACGTACATGATGCACATTCACAAACATATCAAAGTCAATCACTAAGCCATGATCTATCTTCTATGTTAAGAACACAACCTAATTTAAAATTTCCTACTTGATTTACTACATAAAACTTCTAGTCCCTCAAATATGTCAATATACAAAATTGTCTATCATACTGTTGCATACTGTGTGTACTTCTATCTCTGATATACTCATCACATAAAGTACTATGAAGGACACCCCACTCCACCAATCAGATACATTTATCTTCTGGGACAGTGACCATAAGGTATCCTTGGGCAGGAATTTATTTAGAAATTTTCAAGCATGTATGAATCGTGAGCCAACGCTGAATATTCTGGATTAATTACAACAGTCTCATTTGTCTTCCCCAGGCTTCTCATTTACTTGGATACTTGGAACTGCAATTTTAATACCTGGGGGCCTGTTTTCCAATTGTGTTATAGCCATCCACCATTGACTTCAAGATTACCTGCAATAAATGCTGAAATACACTTTTTGAAGGCAAACCTAAGCCAACGTTCTTACTTAGTAGGTTTAGGTGTGGTCTTGGAAGCTGGATTTCCATATATTTAGAGGCATTAAAGTATTTGCATCCCTAATCAGCAGGAAACATTCTTCCATCTATCAACTTGGCCCAAATTTGTAACCCTATCCCACAAAGGTTGACTGGGCCTTTGCTCCAACAAAGCCAGCAACATTTTTACTCACTACTCTTTGTGTCATCTGAGACTTTTAAGAAATGAGAAAATGAGATGAAATGCCATAGAAATAACTCCTAGATTCCAGAACTCAGAACTCAGAATTCTTGTGTGTTAATAATTGTATATATATACACATACATACATGCACACACATATGTATATATACATATATGCAAATATTTATAGATATGCAAATATATATATGCAAATACATATATATAATTTGCATTTCCAGAAGTCTCTGAGCCTGTCCTTGGAAACCAGAGGCCAGGATATAATCATAAAATCCCACAATTTCCTAAATAGTTGTCAAATGAAAATGCGATGATACTGTGTCCATTGATTCACCCATAAACCATGAGCCATAAAACAGTCACTATTTTTGCCTAGTTTATAAATAAAAATAGAAACAAAAAAGTTAAGCAAATTTTCAAAATTTATATAGTTGGGAAATGCTGAGATTTTAACGCTCACCCTGTTAATCCACTGCAATTTATCTTCTGTTATCTCAGGGGCCTTTTATCAAATGCAGGACACTTCTGAAAATGCCTTGCTAGAATAAAGCCAACTTTATGGGTATAATTGCTGTAAATACCTTTAATGAGACATTTTCTACCTACATAACAGATGCTTTCTCTAGACCAGGCAAGTTGTTGGCTAGAGATGACATTGACGTTTCTATTTATTTTCTAAGTCTTATTGATATAGAAACTAGAGGTCTTAAAAATAATGTTGAAAATCTAAATGTCATAATTAAAGCTGAGAGATGCTTTAGTCTTGTATATATGCCGCCCTTGGGAGGACTTAGGCTACTTTACAGAGGCCAAACTTGACAGAATAATTACCTGGGAATTTCGACCAAACATGGTCTAAATTTTGGATGGTGACCATGTGAGCCAGGAGGTAAAAAATGTGGCTAGAGATTATATACAGGCCAAGCTAGATATAAAGTATCTTTTTTATGAAAGTGAGCAGAATGCTATTGAGAGAATAGAGAGTTAAAAAGATCACCCCCTATAAAAAATACTGCAGAATTTTAGTCCACTATTCCCGCAAAGATAAAGTGAAAATTCTGAAGGTAACAATATAAATTAACTTCTAAAAATTATAACATGCAAGTGGGACATACATCTAACACTGTATACATACTTTTCTTTTGATAACCACAAAATAATTTTAAATGAAACTGAGTTATTCTGAAGGTCACTTTAAGGGAAATTTTTACCATAGTTGTGAATTATAGAGATTTGAATTGCAACGTATAAAGGCTAATTTTCTGGGCTCTAATTTTTTAAGAACACAATCGACTGAATCTAATTGTCATAATCATCCTTCCACAGATTGCTTTGAATTGTTTATTTGGGTCATAGTTGAACGAGCAAGGGAGGTAGAAAAGCAGGATTAATTTCATGAGTCCAGATTTTAGGCTTTATGCGGCTGCACCGAGACTACTCACGGGTTACACTGCGAAACTTACATCCAGCCACACACTAGAATTTGTCAGAGAATAAAACTAATTATGCAGCATTTTATCTGACTTTAATCTATACTATTCTATATGTTTAGCTTACATTTAGTCACAAACATAGGTTTTGAAAGCAATGTTTTAAGAACCAAAAATGAGGAAGCAAGTGATAGACTTTTCTTTTTTTGCAAAAAAAAAAAAAAATGCCACATTCCCTCCAAAACCAATTGCCTTTGTGAATAAAAGCAATTTTCATTTTATGTCAAGACCATTAATGAACCTCTTACTTGTGAGGAAAAATATAAGAATATATCAGATCTCTGTGTTGGATGACTAAACTGTTTCCAAAAACTTTATCATCACATCTGGTTCTGTGAAAGTACCTAATTTTTCTTTTCTTTTCCTTTCTTTCTTGCTTTCTTGCTTTCTTGCTTTCTTTCTCCTCCTTTCCTTTCCTTTCCTTTCCTTCTTTTTGTGGTACTGGGCATTGTGTTGAACTCAGGTGCATTCTACTTCTGAGCTACAACCTGAGCCCTATTTTATTTTAAAACAGAGTCTCAGTAAATTGTTGAGGACCTTACTAAGTTGCTGGGGCTGGCCTTGAACCTGTGATCCTCCTGTCTTTACCTCCCAAGTAATGGAATATTAGGTGTTCATCCACATGCCAGCTTATTTCTCCTTTGAACAATTAAAAAGTAATCTCACACAGAGCTTTAATCCAAAATACCCTATAGAAGGTTATAATATATTCTACTGTGGTGGGTTGTGGGGTCTTCTAATGGCACACTCTGGGCCTCCATTGTTCTGTGACCTGGGTGTTGAATCGAACACAGTGTATTGACATGCTTTCTTGCCTTCTGGTGTTTGGTTTATCAGAATAATCTTTCTGGATTAATATTATGGGACCCACTGCAGACAACCGGAGGGTATGGGAGAAGGAAGCTGCAGTACTGTCCAAGACCCCCCTATTTTGATGGGACATTGTGTCAGCCACATCTCTGGGACAGAGCAAAAATCTTGTCAGTGCATTCCTAAGAGCCTTCTCTCCAGTTTCTTATAAATTGCCCAAGTTTATGCCCCTGGCTCACGTGTGATAAGTGCTAAGCCCCACAAATAACATTTTTACTAAAATCTCATGTCATCCAATTATTATTGCATTTATTTGAATGAACTAGTTAAGTAGCAGATAAAATTAGGGAACCAGAATATAAATCTGAAGGGATTACAGGGTCCTGCGTGTTCTGCAAAGCTGAAGAAAGAAACTACGTGAAATAGATGCTAAATACCACGGTACCTCTTAAGAAAATAGTGACATATACCTAGCTGCATTCCAGAAGAGTAAAATCAAACACTGAGAACTCTAAGGACATAGTGCTTAGCAGAGGACTTGACTTGATTGGTGCTAACACAAATATTTCGAGCAAAATAAGTAAGACAAAAATAAGTGAAACAAAGTAGACACATCATTGTGCAAAGAAACAATCCAACATAAATATCCTTAGAAAAAAATCTTTATCCTTGCAATTGCACATTTTCAAAATACCTACTTATTCTTGTATTCAAATGCAAAACACAAGATCTTAGGGAAAATAAATAGAAAATATAGATAACTTTAAAAGACAGACATTTGACTTCTGAAGAACAACAACGTACAGCAGAATTAAACAGGATCATCATTTCAGAAGATAAAGATTAAATATGTGCCAACCAATATATATTCAAAAATCTTTCTCAAGAAAGAGACCTAAATAAAGACAGCTTTAGACAAAACAAGTCTACAGTTTCCTTCCAACAGACTGTCACTCAAAGAGCTTGTAAATAGTGAAATTTCAAAAGGAAATTCCTCTAGACCGATGAGAGGTACAAGAGAGCATAGAGAACACTTGTATGAAGGGGCCAAACAGTAGCTTGGACTGTGAAAACTGCTATTAATGATGACATCTAATTTTGAGGCTTACAAAAAAGAGCTTAAATGACAACATTATGGTGGGGTTTCAGTGATGGAGGCGTTGTAAAATATTAACACAATATTTAAGCCTCACTAGATGTTACTAAGGGCTAAAGCTCTACATTCAGGTTCTTCTCGGGACAAGTGCCTTTGCTGTATTCCCATTTGTTTTATTTTTAGTTTGTCTTATAATTTATTTTCAGTGTTATTTTTGGTAATGTATTCGTTTTCTTTCTTTTTTTATTTTTGGTTTCTTTTTTTTTCTTTTTTGGTTTTCTCTGTGAGATATTTTGGGAGGCCTGGATCTCAACCAGTAAGTTTTTTGATGACATAAATCTTGATTTGTTATGTTTGAGTGCATTCAAAATCATTTGAAATCATAGCTGAATTATGTCTTATGTCAAACTTGCAAAATTCACAATAGTGATTCTAACTGATTATGTGCAGGGAAGCTTTGATGTGGAGAACAGGTTGAGTCAGGAAGTTGAAGCTTGTTTAACTCTTTTACTTTGTATGTAGAGGTGAAGTGAACTATCATGAACTATCATGAGCAGAGCCCTCTTTTGTTTATCTCTGGCTATTTCTTGACCTCATTCTTGAATGCATTTGCCTTCACTAGTGACATAAAATGGCAGCTCTCTGAAGGACATGTGTTCTAGATTTTAAATATGATGGAAATTCCATAAATGTCTTATGCTTAAATAGGAAAGTCTAATATAAAATTAATTCCAAAACTAGTTTAAAATATAGATTTGAGCCAGGCATGGTGGTGCATGCTTGTAATACCAGCATTTGGAAGGCTGAAACAGGAGGATTGTGGTTCGTGGACAGCCTCAGCTGCTATTTAGTGAGGCCCTCTGCAACTCATTAAGACTGTTTCAAAATAAAGAATAAAAAAAAAATAGAGCTGGAGGTATAGCTCAGAGGTAGAACAACCCTGGGTTCCATCCTCAATACCACAAATAAATAGATAAAGTGTAGATTTTCTGATTGTTGACATCTAATCACAGGATAATGATTCAGCCACTCTGAATATGCTTTCCATCTGAAAAAATAAGTACTATAATGATAGATCTGTCCATTTCAATGAGCTTGGAAAATAAGTTTCTGTGATAAACAGGCCCTCCTAAAAAAAGGCAAAAGAAAAAGAAACATAGCCTATTTCTACATAGGGGATGTCTAATAGTAACAAAATTGTACTTATATTCAGACCATCTTGCTTTCCCTTTTCTCAAACTGAGTAATATCTGTGAGGTCCAAGAGAAGGATTATTTCATCATATACACGATTTGCCTACTATCCTACTTAATATTTTACTTTTTCCCCCTAATATGAAGAAAATTTCAAATGCTCTTTTAAACAGCTCTCAATATTGTATATCTCAATTCAAATGGTATTCAGGTATTTTCTTTTTTTTCCTAAGGTGCCAGAGCTCGAATGTGGAGTATCTATGTAACCCTTAATGACTATTTGTTGCTATTCTTCCCCATTACCATGGAAGGAATATGTCTTGAGCAATATATAGGCCACAGAAATTAATATAGAAAATATACCATCTTCACTCTTACTGTGGTTATGCTAATGCAACCTGTCAATTTGCTAATTATGTTTAAAGATATAAAGCCTAAAATTTTATACACAAAAATACATACAATGTGGCTTATCTATTCAACAGGCCAAATATTTTTGTAATAGTTCATATAATGCTTTATGATCCTATAAATGTATTCTATTTTCGTCTCAGTTTCTTGCTTCATTTAATTGAATATTCAACTAATTTTTACTCTATGGTTGACTGCTCTGTTAATATCTTGCATTACCTTATTGTCAATAATGACGAAACCAAAATTTCCTGTCTTTCCTAGTCCTTCATATTTCTATTAATAAGGCAATTCTTGTCTCAGTATTCTAGAACGGAAAACCATTCATTATCTTTAATCCATTCTGTTTCTGCAAAAGTAAATGTTCGCAAATGTTTCTCAGGATTGCTTTATTTTTCCATCATCATCACACATCAGCCACTGATACATTATCATTCATGTACCTTGAACATCTCTAGTTTCTCTGTACTAATTAGTTCTCCTTCAGCAAGATTTAATTGCATTATTAGTGTACTTGGTATCAAGGATCCCAAAGGAACAGTATCCTTGACTGAGGGATATATTTGGCTGGACTGGAGTTGGGTCTGTAGAACTCAGCCACAGAGATGGTTGCCTGTGGGACCCTCTTGGAGTTGGAGAACAACTGCTGAAACTCAATTCCCCAAATGGATACTATTACAGTTTCCATTTGGTGGACAGGGAATAGTGGGAACAAATCCAAACTTTTAGAAACCAGGCTCGTGGCAAAACTGGCTTTAGAAAATGTTTCCATATATGGAAGAAACATAATAAAGACACTGCAGTGTGAAAAAGTCATTTTTTCTTGGGGAAGAGAATTGCCAACATTGCTTCTTTATCAAAAATACTTTTTGTAAATATGCTTTCAACCACTCTTATATGATATATGAAAGCTGTAGGGAGGAAAGTAGACAAATAGTCACTAAATAAGGGATACAAGTCTAAGAATAAAAACCATGAGATGCACAGAATTGCAAAAGGAAATTGGGCTTCAGATTCACATGGGAAGGTTTTTGTTCTCAGCTGGGTCCCTTTGGCAAAATTTGATTATTAGAATGACAGAGAATTAGATTGTGTTTAGTCAAATAAATAATTGAATTCTATTAGAGGTATAGGACTTCTCAGTAATAGAAGTTATAATACCAACTCTACTATAGGCATTTTGCCAGCTCTTAAAATAGAGATCTAGGTACTAATCATTAGTTGATTTTGTGCACTAGAAGATATTCAGCCAGGCAGCAGTCAGTTAACGACAAGCAGAATTTTGGCTACATGTTAAGTACTCTGCTATATATTGAGAGAATATAATTTGGTTTCACATTTGATTCAGTTTTATAACATAGCAGTACAAGCTGATAAAAAATAAGCTTGAACAAATGCTTAGAACAAACATCGTTTGACTTTGAGACATATTAAAGCAATTGTGGCTGGAATTTTAGCCTCTACTTTCGAAGAGATTTCTCTGGGATACATAGTTAAATTCTCCCGAGTCTCATTATGCTTGTCAACAAACTGGGGATATTGTTATCTACAATGCTTATCAACATATCTAACTAAACAGAAATGTCTCCCTTAATATATTTTTGAAAAGTTCAAAATATCTAAGCTCCTACATACCAATATTGTCCCACTGGCAACTAAATTTCAACGCGAGCTAGGCACTGTGATGCACACTTGTAATCCAAATATTTGGGAGGCTGAGATAGTAGGATCACAGGTTCGGGGCCAGTGTATGGTAACTTAACAGAGATCTTGTTTCAAAATTAAAAAAAAAAGGGGGGAGCTGGAGGTATAACCCAGAGGAAGAATGCTACTGGGTTCAATCCCTAGTACCACTTTCAACATGAGATTTCAAACGGACAAACATTCAAACCATTGTACCAAGTAAGTCACACACATACATAATCTCTTGCTGCTGGCAGGACGATGACCTTCTTCTAATCACCAGAACTTGGCAAACACGAAGAAATATCAATCTTATAATGCATAAAATACACCATGCATGTATGGCATATGCCATAAATACGATGCTGTATGCATGATGGAATCATATATATGAGTGTATGCAGGTATGTACGCATGTATGTGTAAATGTGTCTACGTATCCATCTATCTTTGATTTTCTAGCAAACACTAGAGAGACCACTCTCCACTAAAGGCTTTGGAGAAGTCAGCTGCGATGCTCCACAGGGCTCGTGGGCTAAGCTAAGGGGATGTAACTGCAGCCATGTAACCGAGAGAAGCCCCTGGCTCATAGCCAGCAGCATCCAGGATCCAGAATCCTGAGATTCTGAGAACAAGTGGATCTCCTATCATTTGGGCTGCAGAGAGGATGGCAGTCATGCCCCACACCTGGGCTCCAGGATGGCGAGACAGTGAATGGGAAAAGGCTGGTGAGCTGCAGGCTCAAAACTTCCCTACAGAAGCTGCGAGCTAACACGTTTGTGTTGTCTTCTGCAAATCGATGTGTATAACAACATATATATATATAAATAGCAATAGTAGACTAATGCAGGATGTAGCATTTTTTTGTGACACAAAATTGGGAAGAATGTAAGAAAATCACTGCATAATCTTAAACGGAGCAAAACCACAGAGGAAAATTCTTGGTATAAAGGAAAACCAACAATTCAATTTAATTTACTCCAAGCAAGAAAAAGAAATAGGAGACTTAAAAATAATCATGGCCCATGACCTTATAGTTATAAATATGAAGAGAGATCTCTCAATTGGGCTAAACTTCTGAAAAATTAACCAAGGAGGTGGAATAAATAAAAGACAGGAGGAAAAAATTGCAAGTGTGTGATACAGCTGTAACAAATAAAAACCAACTACTGAGAAGCAGCCCCTTGACCAAAAAAAAAAAAACAAAAAAAAACAAAAAACAACAAAAAAAAAACCCCAAAAAACAATAAAACAAAGCAGAGAAGATACATACAAATGGATGAATGAACAAGCACACAGTAAAGGGAGCCGCGGCAGAAAAAAAATCCAGTAGTCAGAACACGCGATTGATATAAAAAAGCCCAAGAACACGACTTACCTGTTGTGGCAGCCAGCAGCATCTTGGGCTGCCAACCCGAACCTCAACTTCCAGCTTCGCAGCCCCAAGGAATTCCAGCAAGTAAACCACAGACTTGAAGTGCAGAAAGCGGTGGCAGAGCTCCAACATCTTAAGTGACCAGCACCACGCTTCAGGGATGCAGGAAAAAATAAAGATCCACAAGCCCATGTGCTCACCAGAAGCCAGCACCCGCAGCAGCTCACTGTGCTCTTCAGAGCCCCGGCTGCAGCTGCGGGAATCACAGCAGGCTAAGATCTGGGCCCACTCCTGAGGTAGTCGGTTATAACCTACAGACACAGGAAAGGCCCAGAGTCCCCAGGGCGCAGCACCCATATGGGGTCACAGGGGGTCGCACCGAGATTATACTGAATACTCTGTACCAGGGCGAGGAGGGAGATGCAGACCCAGGCCCAGAAAGCACCAAGCCCAGGGCTGGAAGGCGCAGAGCCCAGGGCTGGAAGGTGCAGAGCCCAGGGCCGGAAGGTGCAGCCCAGGGCCGGAAGGAGCAGAGCCCAGGGCCGGAAGGTGCAGCCCAGGGCTGGAAGGAGCAGAGCCCAGGGCCGGAAGGTACAGCCCAGGGCCGGAAGGTGCAGCCCAGGGCTGGAAGGAGCAGAGCCCAGGGCCGGAAGGTGCAGCCCAGGGCCGGAAGGTGCAGCCCAGGGCCGGAAGACACAGAACCCTGCACTTAACAGAACCCATTTACAGTCACACCTGCCACACTGAGACCAGAGGACAAGACGGTGAGAGGCGAGGGAGGTGCACAGACACTCAAAAAGTAGTTTCAAAGACTCACATTACTGAGCAAATGAGAGTTGTTGAAACCTGCTCCAGAACCTACTACAGTGAACAGGCATTGAACTGGCCTTATATGTGTAAATTTGCAATTGTTTTTTCTTGGTTGGTTTTGTCTTTGATTTACTCTTGTTATTATCGTTAGTTTTTGTTGCTTGTTTTGTTATTTTATGCATGTTTGTTTGATCCCTCCTCCATTCCTTTTACAAGCTTCCTCCCTCTATCTACTTTCTTCTCTCAAAACTGTTTTTTCTTATTGTATCTCTGTGTTTTATATTCCACTTATTTGATATCTTTATACCTAAATACTCTACACTGACTAAAATAATCTTAATATATATTCACTATCTCTCATCTCAACCAGACCCTACATTATTATATTTAAACTCTTATTCAACTTGATTATATCCTCTACTTTAACCTATTCCTGTACCCATCTCCCCAGGTCCTCCCCCCTCACCTAACCCCCACCATTGACAACAACACTACTTCCACAAACACGAAACTGCTGTCACCTCTAAATTCCTGTGACTAAGATTGGATCAGAGAGGTTATTCACAGAAAGGACAACCACAGCTGATAGAAGAAAACACTCAACAGAACACACATCAGGGTTTTAGAAAGCATATGTCACACACTAATCTGCCCATGCTGATGAGCAGACTCTTTATGAAGATAGTGGGAGACAGAATACCTGACCTTAACACCTGAAACCCATCACTGCCACCATAATAGCAAGCAGAAGGTATCTCAGAGTAACTCAGTGTTGATGATTTACAGGTAGAATGAGAGGGGGGCAATAGTAGACACAGTCTATAGGGTAAATATCAAACTGTGGGTGGCAGCTGAAACCACCTCTCCCAACAGCATCTATCAACAATGAATCACAAACAGAGAGAAAAAAGAAGCCAAGACAAACCCAAACCCAAAAGTTCTAAAAATATGAGAACTAGGAACAGTGAGAAAATAAGGAAAATTATGAATACTGACCTACAAGAAATGCAAGAAGAATAATTCTGAATCCTGATCTTCATATGATGAAAGGCCTCACAGTTAGTGTACAAGAAATGAAAGAGGAAATTGAGATTTTAAAAAAGAATCAGAAAGAGGCCTGGAATAAAATGTAAGAGTCGATAAATGAAATGAAGACAGCAATAGAAAAATTCTGGAAGAGTTGATGAAATGGAGAACAGAGTATCACTGTTAGAAGAAAGTTCATTAAAATCTGAAAGTACATTCAACAGTATGCAGAAGACAATACAACAGAACATAAACATCCAGCAAATATGGGACAATATGAAATGTCCTAACTAACAGATAAAAGGCATTGAAGAAGGGATAGAGGCACAGACCAAGGCACAGACATAATCTCTTCAGATGAATAATTTTAGAGAATTATCCAAACATGAAAAGAGACTTGGATATCCATGTACAGGAGAATAGAATATTGTTAAGACATTATCAAAGAAGGACCTCCCATGCTATGTTATAATCAAAGTGACCAACATAGTGGCTAAGGAGTGAATATTAAAAGCAGTGAGAACAAAAGAATGGTGACATTCATGGGAAAAACAAAAAACATTCACTCTAGACTTCACAAACCAAGTCATGAATGCCAGGAGAGACTGGCATGAGGTAATATTAACCCTGGAAAAGTCGACTTTCATCGCCGGGCGTGGTGGAGCACGCTTGTAATCCCGGTGCTTGGGAGGTGGAGAAAGGAGGATTGCACAGGTTTGAAGCCAGCCTCGCTGGCTTAAGAGACCCTGTTTATAAATAAAAATATAAAAAAATAGGTCTGGGAGTGTAGAAGGGGGTTTCTAGGAACCCCAGTACCACAAAAAAAAAAAATGTCTTCCAACCAAAACTGCTCCATCCAGCAAGGTTATTATTTAAAATTGATGGAGAAGCCAGGCATGGTGGCGCATGCTTGTAATTCCCACACTTGGGAGGTGGAGACAGGAGGATCACACAGGTTTGAAGACAGCCACGCTGGCTTAAGAGACGGTTTCCAAATAAAAAAGCATAAAAATAGGTCTGGGAGTGTAACCCGGAGGTAGAAGGGTTTCCAGGAACCCCAGTACCACCAAAAATAAATAAATAAATAAATAAATAAATAAATAAATAAATAAATAATTGAATAAATACATGAATAAATAAATAAAATTGATGGAGAAATAAAAATGTTCCAAGATAAGAAAAATCTTACAAAATTCACAAATACTAAGCCAGCTCTAGAGAAAATACTTAAATAAGTCACAACCAAAGAAAAGATGAATTCAATCAGCAGGGCAATTAAGCAAAGAAGAAATAACATTATATCAAACAGAATATAGAATACAAAAAAACAGGAAACAAAAATTTTATCTCAATAATAACAATGAATGTCAAAGGACTTAACTCACCAATTAAATGACACAGACTAGCAATATGGATTAAAAAAACAAAATTCAAATATATGCTGCTTGCAAAAAATTCACCTTACAGCCAAAGATATTCATAGGCTAAAAGTGAAAAGAGGGAAAAAGATATATCATGTCAATAGAGACTAAAACCCAGCAGGGGTAGCAATGCTGATATCCATTAAAATAGACTTTAAGCTAAGAAAGTTTATAGCATTGAGTGCCAACATAAGAACAAAGAGTCATCAAATAAACAACCTAATGACAGAGGGTAGGGACCTAGAAAAACAGAAGTTTAATTCCAAAGCCAGCAGAAGGCAGGAAATACTTAAAATCAGAGCAGAAATAAATGAAATAGAGAATAAAAAATACAAAGGATCCAAAAAAAAGCTAGCGCTTTGAAAAAAAATTAATAAGATTGACAAACCTCTGGCCAACCTAACCAGAGAAAAGAGAGAGTAACTAAAATCATTAAAATCAGATATGAAAAGCCAGGCTTGGTGGCACATGCTTTTAATACTAGCACTTGGGAGGCAGGAGGATTGTGGTTATGGTGGCCAGCCTTAGCTACATAGTGAGGTCCTCTGCAACTTAGTGAGACTCTGTTTCAAAATAAAGACTAAAAAATAAGGCTGGCAGTAGAGCTTGGAGGTAGAATGTCCCTGGGTTCAATTCTCATTACTGAAAAAAAAAATGGAAAGAAAAAGAAAAAAAGAAGACATCAGCAGAGACAGTCGGCAAATTCAAAGAATTACCAGAAATTATTTTGAAAATGTATACTCCAATAGACAAGGAAACATGGAAGAAATTGATAGATTTTTAAGCACATATAACTTAACTGAATTGAAGCAAGAGGACAGAGCAAGCCTAAATGGACCAATAGAAAGCAAAGAAATAGAAACAGTAATAAAAATTCTGCCATCAGCCGGGCATGGTGGCACATGCTTGTAATCCCAGCATTTTGGAGGTGAGACAGGAGGACTGTAATTCCTAGACAGCCTCATCTACTTAGTGAGGCCCATTTGCAACTCACTGAGTTCCTATTTCAAAATAAAGAATAAAAATTAAGGCAAAGGGTATAGTTTGGAGGTAGAATTCCTCCACAATGGAATTCTACTCAGCAATAAAGAAGAACAAAATCATGTCATTCGTAGGAATATGGAAAGATCTGGAGAACAGAAAGAGAAGGGACATATATTTTCTCTAATATACTCAAGCTGGGGAGTATTAGGGACACCCAAGGGACTCCAGATAATAGAGGAGTAACCTCACTTAAGCCAGAAAGGAAGGGTAGGGGAAGAAGAAGGCTGAGGTTCATTAATGGCCTACGAGCGATTAGGAAGAGGTGGGCTAAAATGTTAGCTTGCTTTTGAAAAAAATTAAAGTACTTTCAAGAAAATCACTATATATCTACAGAAACACTGACATACATTTTTCTGAGAAGACAAAAAGGGCAACTGGCTGGGGCGTAATTACCGTGAGCTATCGTGCTTCGGCCATTAGAGAGGTGGTGAGAAATTGGGACCTCGAGAAACAATAAACACCTCAAGAATAATTCAAAAGAGTAAAATAAATACAGCATCATTACCTTGAAAAGATAATTGCAATTATAAGAACACACACTGAGAAAAATTAGCAAAGCCATTCAATTATTTAGTCTCATGCGTGCTTTGAGAACCTTTGGAAACTGGTGAGATATTCATCATTTTTCTTTTGAAAAAAATGTAGGCTTGTGTAATTCAGTTAATTACTGACATTACATATTGAATAAAACATTTCTTTTGAATGTGATACCTGAGTGAAAGATGATCTTTCAAGGCTGGTTCCAAACGCGTTTAGGAATATGAAGGCACAGCTTTCATAGGTCAATTCTGTTGCTAACGCCAACTGAACATCTAAATAGCACGAGAATGATACAAACATCTCCATCTTGTTCAACTGCAATTTATACAGATGCATGTATGTAATATAGTAAAAATCATATACAGTATGTTATATTATAGTCTAACATCAAAAACGGTGGTTTGTAAAGGGAAGTTAAAGAAGAATATGGGCATTGCAAATTCCACTGCAGAAGGCATTACAATGAGTTTTTCTCTAAATAGAAGTTAATGTCCACAAATAAGCACTCTTAAAATTATGTATATTATATACATATCCATATAAATTATGTATGTGTATATGTACATGTATACAATATATTGTTTATATATTTATACAAATATATATTCGTGTATTATTTACTTGTGTGTATACATATACACACAATATATAATGTATAACACATATATATATTATATGTATACACACACATATATATTGTTCATAAAGGTGACTTTATAGAGTGAGTTGATAGGGAAAAAAAAGAGTTACAGTCATTGGTAATCAATCCTGAAATTTCAAAACCCAACTAATGAGAGTTTCAGACAAGCATAATGCAGAAAACAAATTGAAGTCAGTGTGTAAAGGGCTAACATAGTAACATTTCCTAAAACTAAAAAGCAGAAATTTCCTGGGTGAAGAAAGTGACGAGCATCAGAGAATTACACTATCAAATTTAGAATATAACAATAGCAAAAGACTCCAAAGAAGAAGGAAAGGGAGGCCTTTCGCCTGCCCTTGAAGTCCTATTTTAATAAACTTAATAATCATTATAAACAAATAAACAAAGCTGATCCAATAAAAGTAAACTTACAGGATATTCCCTCATCCTCTAAAAAACTTGCAAATAAGACATAATTTTAGGATCCTTGAAGAAGATAGATTCCAAGTTCACAAAAACAGAGAATCAGGAGGTAAGCTTTTGCCAAAAATACATAACCAGAATTCTAATAAAACTTAATGTCAAAATACTAACTCTGTTTTTTTAAAAAATGGAATACATTGAGAACTCCTTCAGGAAAACATTTTAAAAGTTATTATTAGATGGTAGAAATATGGGGCGGAGTTAGTTGGTCTCAGAGAAATGAGAGCAGCAATAAAAAAGAAGTAAACACACACACACACACACACACACTTGGCTCAGATCCGCAGAGTTTCAGCAGCGAGGCATGGACTGACGGAAGAAACAGAGGAGCAAGATGAATGACATCAAACTCGCTATCCTGGGTGGCGAAGGCACAGGCAAATCTGGTGAGTGGCGATGTCTTCTGTGGCACGATGAGGGTGTAAAATGAGCGAGAAACATATTGGCACACTACATCATAATGATATGTGCATATAATATATGACATATGACATATATATATCTATATATAATAACTTCACCTGTATAATAACTATTTCTCTCTCCGGGGTGATATGCACATGATTTTTCTGCAGCAGTTTTCAATGTTATAGGAAAGTAACTGTGTATTTATAAAATACATCTATCACTATCCCAGATACTCCTCACTCCAAGGCTTCTGCTCCCACCCCCCAGCTGTGGCTAAACAATGGCTCCCGAAAGACTTTTCTGCTCTTAGACAGAGGGTGGAGAGAGATGCATGGGGTGTGATTGTGTATAAGTGTGGCGTTGCTGAGATGAAAGACTTTTGGTGGAGACATGGCTTGGTGGAAGCCTTTAAATAGGCAATGTGTACATTTGTGTAAGTTTTGGAAACCATGGTTTGCTTTTGCTTTGCTTTGCTGTCCACTGATGTCTGAATGATAACAAACATGCCAGCAATGGTCGCCTTATCCTCATGATGATAACTAGGCGAATGCCCAGATACATAAACTGCAGTAAAATAAACAAATACCAGAGATCCGCTTCCTGGATATTAAAAAAAATACTTTGATTGGTGCATTGTAGTCTGACATAATAATGTAGTTCACAGTGATAGGGATGTACACAGCACTATTTCCTTAAACAACTGCAAATCCTTTATTATCCTCAAACAACTGCAAATCCTTGGTATTATCCTCATCACTCTTTCATCCGGCATCTTGGAGGCAGACTTAATTTGATGAAGAATGTAAGAGTTTTGCATTTCAAATGAAATGAGAAATCAGTATGATGAAATGTAAGTTGCCATATGTGTCTGTGTTCATGAATTAACTATATCTTGTTTTAAATTTATAGAACAGGAAGATTACATTTTTCTAGCTTCATAATCATTATGCTAAAACCATGGAAACATTGTTGACTATTATTTAGACCAGGATTTAGTAAAATTTTAAGACCTTCATTAGTGCTTAGCAATTCATGAGCTGAAAGATAAAACTTTATGTCCATTACTAAATTATCTGTATCCAAAATACAAAGATTCTTAAATTCAGCTTGCTTATTTTGCAGCTCTTACAGTAAGATTTCTTACAAAACGATTCATTGGAGAATATGCATCTAATTTTGGTAAGTCATTACAATCCAGTTTTTTGTCTTAAAATTTCAATATCACAGTTAAACCTAATATCAGAGAAGTTTTTTTTTTGAGGAGGAGAATCTGCAATTGTTATACTTACAAAAAAGCATTAATTTATAGATTCTGTAAGAAATGCCAAAATGGGAACTTGAATTGCATGTTCCTTTAAGGTAAAATTTACCCACTTTGATAATGAATGAGATATTCATTGGTTTCAAAATTTAGAACTAGAAAAAATATTAAAGTTAGAATCATCTTCCCAAAATACTGCATGAATATTTTTGTCAAAAATTGTGAAAAGGAAAAATTAATGTTCAGAGACCAAGCAAACAAATAACAAGTTTATTGTTATTATAAAGCCATGGGAAAATAGAAAAAAAACATGCCTTGATGAAATATATTATTCCCTAGGTTGTTAACAAACCTCAGAGAAATTCTTAGTAAAATGATCTTAGGATCATTTCACTGACTCCACTATAATTTCATGTTATTTTGATGTGAATTAGCATGAAGTAGGGGGGAAAATCACAGCCCAAACAGTGAGACATTTTTCAACAAATTTGAGTATAGCTTTGCTCTCTATCTACCTATCGTCTATTTATGTATATATATATATATATATATATATATATATGCATGTGTGTATGTATCTGTCTACTTAAAATGGTATTAAGATTTTAAGCAGTCAAAGGCATGAAGGATAATTGTTTTTTCTGTCTCTTTTTTTATAAACGAGAATGATGGAATTACAGAGGATGTGAAATGTGGGAGAAAAGAAAATGATATGTTGTACTCTTCTTTATTTATAGTAAAAAGAGTTAATGATTGCAAGTGTGTTGTTTTTAAGGACAAAGGAATAAATGGGTGTTTAACATTTGTGCGTGAGGTGGCATCATTGGCGTGTCTCATATCTACCTTAAAGAATTGCACTGTGTGTCTCTTCAGGAATGAAACATAGAATTTCAGTACATGTGATATTGTGAACATTTCACGTGAGAGTTGAAAACAGATTACAGTAAGAAGAAACACATAAAAAGAGAAAATCCCAGTGTTTCATTTCTGGGGGCAATGACCTCAGTCACAAAGGTCAACAATCCATCAGCTAGGACTGAGGCAGAAAAACATGTTCCAGAACTCAAGATGAAATTAAACATAAGCAAAATAATCCAATAACTTAACAATAGCAGCAACAACAAAACCTTCACCTTCATGTGCTCTACAATGCAGTTGTATAAACAATGACTTGTTTATACATTTCTGATGCATTTCAATGAGAAATATAATACTTGGAGATACTTTGCAAAGATAAGCAAAAGATCCAAAGGTGGCCAGACCTATGAAAACAAACTAGCAAAAACAACTCCATCTTCTAAATGGAGACCCAAAGGGGAAATAACAGTATTCTTTTTTAAAAATTGAGAGTTGATGACCCTAGCAAGCGTTTTTTTTTTTTTTTTAATTTGAGAGTAGATGTCCTAAAATGTCTAGAAGGAGATTTTATGGTTCAGAGTTGATAGTAAATCTATGAAGTTTAGAAGAAACTTTGAAAATATAATTTAAGGTTTGATCAAACTATAACAAATTTTATTAAATTTAACATGGATGGAGTTTAAAAGTTCACCTTAACTCAATGGGGAGACATTAGTTCCCCAAATATCTACTATGGGTTTCTACTTTAGGAATATTTTCCAGCAAGAATCATGATTGTGTGTGTCAATGTTCTCTTATTATATAGAGAGAAGTAGATTTTTACTAAAACAGTTATAGAAATGGATTAATTAAGTCACTCAACAAATATTCATTGAGTGGCTTCAATGTCCCATGCTTTTCTAGGTAGAAAGATTATAGGAGAAAATGAAAAAAAAAGACAAATATCTATCCCTAATGGAGCTTATAATTTTGAGAGGAGGATATGTTAATCCAGGCCGAAAATTAGATGTAAGAGGATGATAAATACTATGACAGAAAATCGAACAAGACAGGGGAGTGGTACCAATGTGGGATGAGGCAATTTCTCACATTTCCATCAGGTCAGGTCTTGCTGATAATGTGAATTTCAAACAGAGTCTTCATGAACAGGGAGTCATGAAGATGGCTAGGGGATTGTACAGCAGGCAGAAGACAGAATAATTTCTACAGTTTTGAGGAAGGAAATCTCTGAAAACACCAAAGAATGGTTGGTATTGACGGAGTGATTGCAAAAGGCAATAGTCAGAGATCTACAGAGTTCATCGAAATCATGGTGGACTAGAAAATAAGGGATATGCTCAGGCATTTTTAAAAAGTTCATTTTACTTAAGTGAGATTCAAAGTGATTGAAGAAATTCAATTAAATGAATATCTGATTTGGCTACAATGTGGACTTCTACTTTTGCACTGAGAAAGGACCAGGGACAGGAAGGGGGTTGGAGCCTTGAAGCAGATAGCTAATTTGGGATATTTTATTTTAACTAGGTAAGAAATAAGAGTGACTTGGACCAGAGTGTTAGCAATGGAGGTGATGAGATGAAAACTATAGATCCTGAAGGTAGAGTAAAAGGTAATTTTTTTTTGTAAGAGAATAGATATAGGCACAAAAAAAAAAATCACAGAGGATCTTAAGATTTTTATCTGAAAACCTGGATTTATTGATCTGCCACTGAGCACAATGGAAATTTGTGAAAGGCACAGGCTTTAGGGGATCATCAGGTGTTCATTTTCAGGAATGCTGAGGTAGAAATGTCTCTTAGGAATCTAAGTAAACATGTCCAATAGCACGTAACTTGTCTAGAGGTCAGAGGAGAAGCCTGACGTGTAGATATAAATTGAGTTAATCATAAATAACTGATATAGAGAGGCATATTGTTGTATGAGTTCAACAAAGCATTGTAGACAGAGATCTATGTTATTTATTTTTTATTTTTGCGGTTACGGGGGAAGAACTCAGGAGAATTCTACCTCCGAGCTACACCCTAGCTGTATTTTTTTTATTCCTTATTTTGAAATAGCATCTTGTTGAGATGCAAAGGGCCTCACTGAGTAGTAGCTGTGTCTGTTCTCAAACTGCAATCCTCCTGTCTCAGCCTTCCAAACGCTGGGATGACAAGCATGTGCCATCATGCCCAGCCAGGAAAAGATCTATTAAAACTTTAAGATGAGAGAAAAGGAATAAAGAAAACAGGAGGTATGTACACCCATGCTTATAGCAGCACAATTCACCTAGGTACCGGCCTAGGTGTCTATCAGTAGATAAATAAATAAAACAGGCAGTGTATACACACAGTGGAATTTTACTCACTCATAAACAACAAAATTACTTCATTTGCAGAAAAATAGTTGGAACTAAAGAATATCACGCTAAGTGAGATCAGCCAGTCTCAGAAAGTCAAGGGTGGTATGTTTTTTTCTCAAATGTGGAAGTTAAGAAAAGAAGAGGAGCTTTGGATAAATGAGAATATCGGAAGAGAATTACACAAAGGAGGTGAGAGACAGGGAGGGTGAGAAAAGGATCAAAGGAAGGAAAACAGTCGGAATAATGCTGTATCTATTTATACAGGATCCTACCAATCACACCAACATGTACGGGAAGGGAGGAGGGGAAGCTGGGTGGGATGGTAAAGGAAACAAGTGTCGTTGCACATATGTTTGCATTACTTTGAACCCAAGTATGATGTATAATCACAACGCGCCAATAAAAATACAAAGCATGTGATACTGAAGTCCACATGGAGAAGATATTTTACAGGCATGTGGTCAAGTACATTAATGGTGCTACAAATAAGATACATAAGATCTAGACACAGAGCTGGGCGTGGTGGTACACACTTGTAAGCCCAGCATTTGGGAGGCTGAGACAGGAGGATGGCG
This sequence comes from Muscardinus avellanarius, assembly GCF_963383645.1. NCBI lineage: Eukaryota > Metazoa > Chordata > Mammalia > Rodentia > Gliridae > Muscardinus > Muscardinus avellanarius. Next base: position 107,790,160 of record NC_137797.1, on the reverse strand, counting down.
GTTTGAGGACAACCTCAGCTACTTAGTTAGGCCCTTTACAACTCAGTGAGACCCTGTTTCAAATAAAGAATAAAAAATAGAAATGGGGGTGTAGCTCAGAGGTAGAATGCCTGTGGGCTCCATCCCCAGTACTGCAAAAATTAAAAAAAAAAAGAAAGGAGACAGAACTGATTATTGAGAACAAAAAGACTAGAGTTAGAAAAATTTTAACAATTTCATGAGATGTTGGTAGTAAAAGAGTCAAAAGGAAAAAAAAAAATAATGCTACAGAGCAGACGGAGGCTGAAGGAAGCCATGCTTTCCTTTTCAGAACAAGGGAGCCAGTACAGGGTTAGGTAAATGCCAGTGGGCTATTCACATCAAGGAACACAACTGTGGCATTCACTGAAGGACAGTGGATAAAGGGACACAAACCGTTTGTTAGGAATTTATCTGAGAAAATATAATGCATACACGTGTGTGGCCACCGGCAATGAAGAAAATCCTCTGAAATCCTCAACTCAGATGTGACTGGTTGGATTTAATAGACTACGATCAGATGTGACTCAAGTTTTTATCTGGGAGTTTTTCCATACCAACAATGAATATATGTTTTTGCAGAATCTATCTATAATAAACATTTGTGCTTGGAAGGAAAGCAATTGAAACTGGAAATATATGACCCTTGTTCTCAGGTAAGTAAGACAAACGCTTCTTCTCTTTTTTCAATTATGGTTTGAAGAAGATTAGATAAGGGTAACTGAAACATCCTTTGTGCCAAAACTGAAGTTTCTTCTCAATTATAATTACTAAAATGTTCAGAGATGACTTTTAACGTTACCGATTCTGCTGCCTGGCTTCTCTGTAATTTAATGTAAAAAAATATCATAGCACACCTATCTTTAAAATAGCAATATTAGGTTGCATTCACAACATATTTCTACCAGGTCATAATGTAGCTGTCAGAAATTAACAGTTAAATACAGTTTATGTTTTCACTGAGTTATATTTGCAAAGAGCCAACAAGTAACATACATTCTGAGTACAGACCTCTGTCCTTTCACAATACTAACGTGGCAAAAATAGGATTATGTTAAGTGAGAGAAGAAACAGTCAGTTTAAGGCTTCAAAACAACTCTGTGAAACAGATTCTTTTAGATAAAAAAAGTACTCTGTAAGCATATGTATTTACATATACATATGTTGCATATATTTTATATCTTAATTAATTTGTTTATATATTTATTTGAACACACACATATACTCAGGATTGAAAGTAGGGATATTCTACCTTTGAGCTACACCCCTAGCCCTTCTTACTTTTTATTTTGAAAGAGTATCTCTCTAAGCTGCTTAGGGTCTCATCACTAAGTAGCTGCGGCTGGCCCCAAATTTGCTATCCTCCTGTCTCAGCCTCCCAGGTACTGGAATTACAGGCCTGTGGCACCGTGCTGGTTCTTCTTAAATATTTTCATTAAACTTTGTCAAAATTTTCCTCTTCTGGGTTTAAATCTGACACCAAAAATCAAAAGTATTCCTTTTACTAACATAATTGGAAAATACTTCTTTTCAAAACAAATGCGGATTAGTTCAAAAATCATATTATGATGCCACAATTTTACAAAAACTACAGGTATTTTATAGAACAGTTATAAAATGAGAAATGTATATTATAGTTCTTTTTTATATTTTAAAATCTAATCACTTTTTAAAAATGGTGGTGCTGGGTGGGGATTGAATCCAAGGACATTCTACTTCCAAGCTACACCGCAACCCTATTTTATTTATTATGAAACAGGGTCTCACTAAGTTTTCGAGGGTCTTGCTGAGTTGCTGAGGCTATCCTTGAACCTGCCATCCTTCTGTTTCAGCCTCCCAAGTACTGAGATTACGGGCATACGCCACCATACCTGGCAAAGCGAATCACTTTTGATTAAATAAAGGATAATAAGAAAGAAATAGAGAAACAATGATAGCATGTTTGAGAAAATAGTCTCTGACCCTGTTGAAGTCTCTTCCAGGTGAAATGGGTCACCATTAATTAAGTGTCTAGAGCATAAACTACTGGCGTCAGATCCCAATAGTTTGAACATACTTGCTTTACTTCCAACCACAGAAAGCGAAATTCTCCCTGGCGAATGAGCTTCATTGGGCAGATGGGTTTGTTATTGTGTATGACATCACTGACAGGTCTTCGTTTGCTTTTGCGAAAGCCCTTATCTACAGAATTCGGGAGCCACAAACCAGTCACGGTAAAAGGTAAGGCATCTCATTCCCCGGCTCCTTTCGTTTTAGTAAATCATCACATGGCTGGAGGCATCATTAGGAGGAATTTAATACTGTCTTCCAATTACAAAGTTTAACAGCCCTGAACAGCTCACCTTCCCATTCCACAGGAGTTACACATGTAGTAAAAGAAATAAGATGAGAATACTTTATATCCCGGCTCTCATAAACAGTTACTGGCCCTGGGTAAATGGCTATTTTACAAGACAGCTTCTATTGTTAACATGACACTCACTTGAAAAATAATGGTCCTCTGTATACAAGATAGTTCTCGTTTCAACCTTTGCTTTTTTGTTCCCACAAAAATGTTGAGGATACTAAATAAATCTAGATTTATTATGTTTGGCATCCTGTGAAATCCAATTCCTAGTCAGTGGGTTTTTCAATCTATCACAGCAAAATAGATTGGCTAATCAAACCATTTACAAATTCTAAGTATGAGAATACATTTTTTTCTCCCTTTCGCCTTCTGAAATGAAGAGCCGGTCAACGATACTCCATTGTTAATTGTCTTGACACACATAACTATGGAGAAAGAAGTAACTGCGTATTAGAAAATTGTGCATTGGTAGATAAGAGCCTGAGCTTCTGAGCTTCCCGTTCTAGTTTCCCCCATATTTCACTGTTTTAGCTTCTCATTTAAAGTACATTTGTTCAACATGCTGATGGAAAGGATTCTTGGCTCTTAACCAGTTTTGCCCTTCAAATCCAAAATAATGTTTCCATCTGGTAAGTAAAAATGGCACAACGTTATTACTCCAAATTGGTAAATGTGTTTCACATATCTATTTTAAATGTCCACCACACAAAAGCCATGGAAGTGACAATTGGTAAAGAGTATCTCCCTGTTGCAGTGGACACCCATTCTTGTTTACACTTGACCTGCTTCAATCCCTAGAGCTCAGTTTCCTGATTTTTATAACTGATGATGGTAGGGCAGGAGAAAAGAACATGATTTTACTAAGGTGCTTCATAGCTCTGACTCCATGCCCCAACACGAATGCTTTACAATTCCTACATTTCAAGAATTTAATCTTTTATATTTAGTTACTGGACATAGGGTATAGGAATATAATTCTTTTGGTGTTCATTCAAATCAAGATAATTTCTCAGAAACACTTAAAACACATTAAATAGATAGAAAAAAAACCTATTTTGACATTCTCAAAACAATCTTCTTGATTTATTGACTAAATAATCCCTATTTCCAGTTCTTGATCTATAGAAAAGTTAGGAGCACAAACTATAGTACTCTACACAATAACACCTGCCATTTTGTGGTTCATCCTTCAAAATGCTTTCACCTACTCTTCCTTATTTATGCTTCACGATAGTTTCATAAACTTGACTTAAACTATCTTAGCACCCCTTAAAATTCCACCTCACACAAGGCATCTTCCCTCACCTTTCACTCTCATGTGAATGAAATAATGTTTAGTGAAACCCAGTGCCCACAAAAATTATAGGCTGTCTGCATTTGCTCATCTCTTCCTCACCGTAAGTATCTCTGCAGTTGCATGGCTTTTAAAGGCTAGCAGATTTTCTATATTCTTCAAATGAAATTATTCTCTTATAGTGTTTCAATATAATCCAGGAGAATATATTGGTATTTGTAGAAGACATGTACTTTTATCTTAACAAAGCAACTCTGTGTGTGTGTGTGTGTGTCTGTGTGTGTGTGTGTGTGTGTGTGTACATGTGGGTGTTTGTGTAATGCTAGGGATTGAACCCAGGAGCATTCAACCTCTGAGCTATGTCCCCAGCCCTTTTTATTTTTTGTTTGGAAATAGAGTCACACTAGGTTTCTGAGTGTCTCGCTGTGTTTCTGAGGCTGGCCTTGAACCTGTGATTATCCTACCTCCACCTTCTACACCTTGTAAATACTGGTATTAAAGGTGTGTGCTACCACACTTATCTAGAAACATTTTTCTTTTCTTTTCCTTTCTTTTTTTTTTTTCTTTTTCTTGTTTTGGTAGTACTGGGGATAGAACCCAGGAGCCTTCTACCTCTGGACTATATCCCCAGACCTATTTTTATATTTTATTTAGAAATAGAGTTTCACTAAGTTTCCCAGAGCCTCACTAAGTAGCTGAGGCTGGGGCTCTGAACCTGCATGATCCTCCTGTCTCAGCCTCCCAAGTACTGAGATGACAAGCTTGTGTCACCACACCCAGCTTCGAAACATTTTTCTTAAATAGAAAATGTATACATTTTAATCATGAGATTCAAATTTTCTCTACAGCATATTAAAATGGATATTAATAAATAAAAAGAGCTATTTTTGCTCATAAAAATCAACTGTTCAATTACAGTAACTATATTAGAGATGTTTATCAATCCTTTTGAAAATAATAATAGACATTGAAAATAAAGTAATCATCTCTCATTGCCTGAGATGGCGGTAGAAATTTTTTCTACAGCATTTCATTTAATCTGCATGAAATTCTCAGTTACATGAAGTATTTCACTATCTTTTAAATATAAATAAACTGAAAACAGGAAAGATAACAATCGTACCTGGTTAGTAAGCGGACCTAGAATCCAAGCATAGGTCAATGTTACCTCAAATCCTAAGTTTTAAGAGCATGCTGCTTTTGCATTACTGACTACATTATACCTAAAATAATTTCTGTAAGTAAACTGGGACATGACCTCCCTATACATAACCATAAATACACAGAGACTCTCTATTGCTTTTCTTCTTTGATGCCTAATCCTGTGGCTATAAACCTACCTGTTTTTTGTTTCCACTGGTTAAGAGCGGTTGAAACTGTCGTGTCAGGAATTGCTCGTCTGTGTTGCAGAGCTGCGGAATCTGCGGTGCTCCTGGTGGGCAACAAGCAAGACCTGTGCCACGTGCGGGAGGTGGGCTGGGAAGAGGGCCAGAGGCTGGCCCTGGATAACCGGTGCCAGTTCTGTGAACTGTCCGCGGCAGAGCAGTCTCTGGAGGTGGAGATAATGTTCCTGAGCCTCGTCAAGGATGTTCTGGCAAACTTCAAACTCAAAGAGAAGAGGAGAGCCAGTGGGTCCAGATCAATGGCCAAGCTGATCAATAATGTGTTTGGAAAGAGAAGAAAATCCGTCTAGGAGATGTGCGGCTCTTGGGAATGTGTTATAGTAGAGAGTTTCTGCCATTCACACAGGAATTCAGTTGGAGAGGTGAAAAGATAGGACAGGAACCACAGCTATGTTTCAGAGCTGTAGTTTTCCTTCCGGGCTGACTGTGTCCAGTTCACTCTGCCTCACACACAAGCTCTGGTTCTTAGTAGCAATTTCGCGGCTGCAATCTGCCAGGTGCATTGCCACCCATAGTGCCTTGCCAGGGAGACTCTGCTTATGGGGTGTTATGAAGCTACTGCTTCTGAGTTCTCTGGCTCACTTTATTTGATGTAGATCTTTAGAGAGAAATAAGTACTTATATTGATAAATTAATACATTATAGGGCTTCATTCATTTGTGCAAGTTCCTGGTCTATTCAGTAATAACGTATGGATTTACTTTTGCAGTGTCCTTACAACGATGCAGAGAGTTACCTGATAGGTCTCATATTTTGCTTGTAGTTGTAACTTGTGGCTGATGATGTCCGATTCCTTGCCAATGAATAAATATTATATGGCTAATCTGCTGATGTAACGTTCTGTCATGCCTTCTTGTTTGCTTGTGTGTGTGTGTGTGTGTGTGTGTGTGTGTGTGTGTGTGTTATACTGTGGATTTAACCCAGGGGCATTCTACCTCCAAGCTTCCTCTCCAACCCAAATTTTTATCCTTTATTTTGAAACAGGGTCTCACTAAGTTATAGAGGGCCTCGCTAAGTAGCTGAGGCTGGCCACGAACCCAAATCCTCCTGTTTAGCTTCTAAAGTAATGGGATTACAAGTGTGCGCCACCATGCCCAACTCCTTGCTTGCTTTTTTAACAAGGGCAAGTCTCATGACGAAATTAGCTTAGATAGCTAATATACTATATATATATATATATAGTATATAAACATATATATATGTTTATAGTATATATATACATATACTATAAACATATAATACATGTATACATGTATTATATGTTTACATATAGAGAGTTGTATTATATACATATATACAGAAATTCTCCAACCAGGATCAAAATTATCTAGAATATGAAGTTATTTTAATATCAGTTTTGTTATGAATATATATGAAAATATATGTTAATATTATTCTATATTCACATATATTATCATATATATTTAATATCAATATACTCTCCTATATTAACATATATACATAATATATACACACATATAGAGAGACATTGTTTATATATTATAGGTTAATATAAGAAATATGTCAAATTTCTAATTTTGTTCATATTTTTCCAGACAGCTTAAATTTTTCTTTAGTTTCACTTTTATAGTTAAGCAAAAATGCTTTGGGGATTATTTTGCCTTAAAAAAAACATACTCAGCCAGGCATGGTGGCATATGCCTGCAAACCCAGTCCTTGGTAGGCTGAGACAGGAGGATATCAGGTTTGAAGCCAGTCTGGTAACTTAGACCCTTTTTCAAAATAAAAAAAATATATATAAAAAAGAGGCCAGTCCCAGTGGCACACAAAGTAATCCCAGTACCTGGTACACTGAGATAGAAGGATTACAGGTTGGAGTCCAGTGTCAGCAAGTTAGCAGGGCCCTCAGAGACCCTGTTTCAAAAAAAATAAATAACAAGTAATAAATAAAAAATACAGGGTGTAGTTGGGGGTAGAACAACCTCGGGTTCAATCTCCAGTGTGTGTGTGTGTGTGTGTGTGTGTGTGTGTGTGTGTGTGTGATTTGTTCTCTCTCTCTCTCTCTCTCCTCTCTCTCTCCCTCACACACACACACACACATACACAATAATAAATAATGATGAATGTAATTCTCTTCTAAAGCATCTTGCATATTTTTAAAAACAATAAACACATTTTTCCAAAGTGAGCCAAGAACATCTACCTACAGAAAAACAAAGCCATCAACATGAGCATGGGGGATGCTGTTGGCTGAGGATAGAAAATGTGTCTATAAATCTCAGAGAAAGTTAAGCTGTATCGCCACGCCGGGGCATTGCCTATGCTGGCTCTTGTGAAACAATGCTGTCATACACGCTGGACCGGCTCAGATGAGGTGATGTGTGTGAGGGGCACTAGCGGAGGAAGGGGATGCCAAGGGGAGGGGTCCTAAAATGGCTTTGATTTAATACGAGCCATGCACTATTAATAAAGGGCTTGAATGATACCTGTATGTTTTATAGGTTTATAAATTGGCTGCAGTAAAATATTTTACATCTTAGATCACTAGGTATTGTTTCAGCTTATTATGGGAGATATCTATCTAGAGTTGACTGAATTGTATTAATCTGAACCTAGTTTAATGATGCCTTAACATTTTTATGGGGAAATTTAATGTTTGCAATATCCATGTTCCTTATTTGAAAGCGTGACTTATAGGTTTCTCATCTTCCTTAAATTATAAAATCCTTCAGCTAATAAAGGAAAATGATTATAGTTTGCAAAAAAGGCAAAGTCATTTAACAATCCATATAACTGTCTATTGTAGGGCTTTGCATAATAATTGTAATTTAGCTATTAGGGATTCTAAAGGCTGTTATCAGTCATACTCTGCAATTCTGGGGAATCGGGCAAAGCCCAAATTATTTAATGTATTTTAAATTCCCAAAGAAAAAGAAGGCAAACCATAAATTTGAAATATACTCTATAATGACAAGGTATTATTTTATAGGAAAAGAGAAAATACATCATAACTTTCAAATGTATAAGCCACTGAAGATTATTTTTCTTTCTTTTGTATAGAAATATAACAATTATTATGCTACTGTATAATTATAGATATAACAATTATAAAAATTATATTGCAGATATAACATTTTATATCTATAAACCATTTATATTATATTATATATAGAAATAATAATTATTCTATCATTTTAACAATCAAAATAAAATTCATTCTAAAGAGGGATTCTCCAGACTATAAAATATCAATGACAATGTGGAATTTGATCAACATGTTAGAAATTTTAGAACATCTAAGGCATAGAAAATTAGAAAAAAACGACATTTAAAAATAAAATGGAAACATACTTGGCAATTATATAAAAGTTTAACAATACATTATCTTTATAATTCTGCACCATTTATACCATTCAATTTAGACAAATAAAAAAACTTACAAAACACAGTAGAATTAGATTGAAGCTCTTTCAGCTATTGATGTACTTTCAAGGTAATAAAATATTTAGGTATGGAAATTTTGAGGTACTTTTAGACACAAACACATGTGAGGGTCAAACTTTGATTTGGTGATAAATTGTTTCATTCATACAAGGAACAATTATAAAAAAATTAGTTGATTGACTTTGATTATAACACTATGAGGTCTTAAGAAAAAGAGCCTTAATTTCACTCCTATTTCTTGTGGTTGTTTTCTAAAATAAATACCACATTAATCTGCCTAAAAAGAGCTTTAAAATTGTAGAATTTGATTACTATAAGCTAAACACTTATTTTTAATAATTATGAAGTTAAACGTACTTGCAGATGTAAGTAATAAGTGTGTGTATATGTGTGTGTGTTTGTGTGTGTACATATTTTCAGACAAATAGTGGTTATGTATATATGATTTCATCACTCAGAAAAATAACATGCTACCAAGTAAAGTCAGAGGAAGAACAGGGATAGCTAAATAAAAGAAATAAGGAGGATGAACAGATGGAAGAAATGTTGCATTCGCAATTATAAGATTGCAAAAAACAAATTCCCGGATGGATTCATTTAGGAGAGAAAGCAAAAGGGACCATTACAGAACCAGGAATGACCGACTATATACAGATATCAGATATCTATATACAGGCAGGACACAAAACTAAGATTGAGCCAACAGTTCAAATTATATTTCTCAATACAATTATTATATTAGGAGATAATATTTCCGTTGTTTTCAGAAAACAACCAGATTTGGAGAATTACTAAGCATCTATAAAACATTATAAAAATGAAAGCTGAATGTTTTACAAATGAAAGATTTTGTGCTTTTGGAAAAACAATCTGCGAGAACAACCTTCAAAAATAGAAATTACATCCACTTATGGACTAGGCAAAGTGGACTTAAATGTGATTGTGAAGTTCTGATTAGTTTGGGGAGAATCCTCCTGGAAGTAAGGACTATTGTGTAGTGAAATGGAATTCAAGGTGGCTCTTGACCTCTTTTTGTGATAACTGTGTGATTGAATATGGAGATGGGCTGGACAATACCTCAAGGCCGTTTTCAGTGCTCTGTGTGTCTTATTCTATAGTAAAATAATAACATGTAATTTAGAAACTATACCAAAAGAGAAAATTATTTTTTAAAAATATATTTCTCCTACATTTTTTATTTTTTTAAAAAGGACTATGACTTAGTTTATGATAGTATTATAAAAATTAGGAAGAATATAGTTACTGTTTATATTGTTTTATTTTTTCTCTGAACAACACTCATTACATGTCAGGCATTTAGTAGAACACACAAAATCCTCCATTTGTAAAACTTTCAGACACAATTTTGTTCAATGATGCTCTATAAAACACATAAAGTAAATTAATATCTAAAAATTGAATATCTTCCATAATAAATTTTGAGTGCCACATGGCTTTGATGGATTTATTTTATTTTGGCAGATTCAACATTAAGTCATGTTTATTAAAAAAAAACATAATAGCAGGTATATATTGGCGTATGTTTCTTAACCACAGTGACTTGAGATGCTGAACAATTGAGACCTGAATCCACTGTTTTACAGCTTTCTATTACAATTCTATAAAACAGAGACCATGATACAGAAATTCAGAGTTGTACTAATGGAGGATTGACATTAAAAATAAAACAATTGCTTCCGTTTGGGCTACTTCCAGGTGTGAAAAAGTGCATTTCACCAAGTAGCTTCCACATTTTGATGCCCCATTCTGAAATTCGAGCTTACAAACAATTTCTGCACAACTAGAAAAGTGGCCATGTGTTTGTGCATACTCGACAATGTTCTTCTGAAATGGCCATACTTCTTATCTCTGATAATTTAGGAGCAGCCACAAAAATCTCCTATCTTGCTTCATACATTCAAAGTAAAGGAGAAATAGTTGTGGGAAATTGTGGCTTAGCCTGTACAGCATATTGGGGAAAAAAAAACAAATATAGGTAGAGATTCAGATGTTAGAAGGGCTGAGTAAGGGTGATCATAAGATTTTTATCCCTCCCTCTGTTGATATGGTGGATAACATTTATTGGCTCAATTAGGTTGAGCCTACACAAATCATTCATGATAGGCACAAAATCCATTGATAATGAGGCATGATCTTTTTAATGTGCTATTGAATTTTGTGTTTACATTAGTGATTTTTACATATTAGTATCTCAAAAAATAGCTTGCAAGTTTTCTTCTCTCTCTTCTTTTCTTTTCTTTACTTTCTTTGTTTTTGTTTTTTGTTTGTTTTTTGCACTACTAGGTATTGAACCCAGGGGAATTCTACTTCTGAGCTACACCCCCAGCCCTCCAGCTCTATTTTTTATTCTTTATTTAGAAACAAGGTCTCACAAGTTGCAGAAGGTTTCACTAAGTAGCTGAGGCTGGCTATGAATCTGCATCCTCCTGTCTCAGTCTCCCAAGTACTGGGATTACAAGTGTGCACTACCATGACCAGTTGATGGTATTTTTTAAGAAAAAAAAATCTAATTTTAACTGGTTCTCACAGAAGATAATTTTTTTTGGGGGGGGAACCGGGGATGGAACCCAGGCATTCTACCTCCGAGCTACAACCCCAGCCCTATTTTTTTAGCCTTTTTTTTTGTTTTTTGAAACAGGGTCTCACTGAATTGCAAAGAGTTTCACTAAGTAGCTGAGGCTTTCCGCAAACCACGATCCTCAGGTCTCTGCCTCAATGCTGGGATTACAAGCGTGAGCCGCCATACCCAGCTCTCACACAAGACAATTTTTATATAAAATAGATTTGGAAGTACTGCAAATTTGGGGGAGAGTTTCAAGATAATTTGCTTTAATTGTCCTTTAAATATTTGGTAAGATCCAGCAGGGAATGCATCTTTTCTGAGATTGTGTATCACTGATTCAGTCTTCTTATTCATTATTGGTATTTTCAGATTTTATGTTTCTTCATCATTCAGCCTTGGTAGGTGTAGATTTCAAGGAATTTATCCATCTGTTTTAGATTATTCAATTTTTAGCATATAATCATAGTAGTCTGTTACAATATATTTTATTTTGTATTAACTTATATCTACTTTTTATTTCTAATTTTATTTACTTGAGTATTCTCTTTTTCTTTTTATGTTACCTAATAATTTAGCTAGCTTTATCCTTTCAAAAACCAGCTTTCAGCTGCATTGGCATTTTTCTATTGTTTTTATAGTTTTTCTTGTTTACTTCTATTCTAATTTTATTATTTATATCTTTTGGCTAACTATGAGCTTTGTGATTTCTTAAAATAATTCCTTGAATTATGTATTTGAGCTTTTTCTACTTTTTTAAAACATAGAGTCCTATTATTAATACATTTCTCTCTTTGAACTATATATCCTCCAGCCCTATTTTATTTTTATTTTGAAACAGGGTCTTGCTAACAGCACTGGTTGAGACTGACCTCAAATGACCTATTTGTTGCTCAGGAGGATGCTGCTTAATTTTCACACATTTGTAACTTTTGGATTCTATTTTTGTTACTGATTTCTAATTCGAACCACTGAGGTTTTAAAAGATAAATAATATAGTCTGAGAAAAATGGTGACCGTGGGATACAGCACATCTCAGTAGCTGTAGCAAATGAAAATCAACTATGGAGAAGGCAGATCCTCAAAAAGAAAAACAAAGCAGCAGTGGAAGAGAAAATATAAGATGAAACCAAAGGGATCAACAATTTCTTCAAAGAAAAAAGTATCCAAAAATATTTCAAACATAGTAAAAGAGGTTGATACACAGGTACAGACAGTTTCTAGAACCCCCTTTTGACAAGATGAGAGAAAAGCTTCACCATGCCACATAATAGTTAAGCTGACCAATGTAGAGTCCAAGAAGAGAATCTTCAAGGCAACAAAAGCAAAAGACCAAGTGATATTCAGAGGCAAACCAAGAGAATAAATCCAGGCGTCCCACATCAAGTCATAAAAGCCAGGAGGGCCTCAAGAAAGATATTATAAACTGAAAAAAAACAACTTGTAGCCCAAAATTTTCTACCCAGCAAAACTGTCCCTCAAATTTGATGGAGAAATAAAAAAATCCTCCATGACAAGCAGCAACTTAAAAAAAGTTGTCTTCTAAACCAGCATTATAGAAAATTCTCAAAGAGATTAACTGCAAAGAAGAAATAAATAATATATGCCAGAACCAGAAAAACAAAAATCTACATCAAGCAAACAACTAAGAAAGAAAGAACAAACACTACCTCAAACAGAAGTTAAAATTAAACATCACGCCAGGCATGGTGGAGCACGCTTGTAATCCCAGCATTTGGGAGGCTGAGAGAGGAGGATCATGGTTTGAGGACAGCCTCAGCTACTTAGTGAGGCTTTTGGCAACTCAGTGAGACTCTGTTTCAAAATAAAGAATAAAAAAATAGGGTTGGGGGTGTCGCTCTGAGGTAGAATGCCTCTGGGTTCCATCCCCAGTACCATAAAAAAATTTCTCAATAATCAAACTGAACATAAATGGCCTCGATTCCCCAATTAAAACACATAAGGTGGCAAAATAAATGAAAAACCAGAATCCATTTATCTGCTGCCTGCAAGAAATACATCTCACAAGTAAAGATAGTCACAAATTAAAGGTAAAGGGCTGGAGCAAGGTAATCCATACCAAATGAACTCAAAGACAAGCAGGAGTATCAACTACGATATCAGACAAATTAGACTTCAAGCCCAAGCTTTATCAGAAAAGACAAAGCAGGTCATTTTTTACTAATAAAAGAAACAATCTAGCAAGAGGAATTAACAATGATCAGTATTTATGCCCCAAACATAGGGTCAGCTACTTTTACTAAGCAAACTGTGACATTAAGTCACACATAAATCCCAATACAGTAATACTGGAAGACTTTAAGATTCTTCTCACACAGCTAGACTAATCTTCTAGAAAAAAAAAAAGTCAGTCAAGATGTCTCAAACCTAAAGAACACCATAAACCAAATGGAACTATTAGAGTCATACAAAATATTCCACCCAGTATAGCAGAGTTAACATTTTTCTCAGCTGCTTATGGAACCTTCTCCAAAACAAACCATATCCTGGGCCACAAAGTGAGAACTAGCAAATTTAAAAAATACAACATACTCCCTTGTGTTCTTTCAAACCACAATGGAACTAAACTAGAAATCAACTCTAAGAAGACACAGAGTAACCTCATAAGCGTTTGGAGATGGAACATCACACTGCTGAATGAAGAACGGATCATTGAAGAAGGGGTGAAATTAAGAAATTCTTAGAAACAAATAAAAATGAAGACACAACATATCAAAACCTCTGTGATACCTTGAATTCAGTATTGAGGAAAATTCATAGCACTGAGGGCTCTCATAAGAAGAACAGAAAAATCACAAAATAAATAACCTAATGACACACCTCAAAGCCCTTAAGAAACAGGAAAATCTAACTCCAAAGCCAGTAGAAGACAGGAAGTTTTAAAAATCAGAGCTGAAATCAATGAAATAGAGAATAAAAGAATAATACAGAAAATCAAGAAGCCCAAAAGTTGGTTTATCAAAAATAAATAAACAAGATGGATAAGCCTCTAGCCAACCTAACCAAAAAATGAGAATCAATACAAATCACTAAAATAAGAAATGAAAAAAGAGATATTATCACCAACAGCATGAAAATCTAGAGGATTATCAGAAACTACTCTGGGAAACTATATTTCAACAAAATGAAAAACATAAAAAGAAATTGACAGTTATCTAGACACATACAACCTCCTATATTGAATCAAGACAATATAAAACTTAAACTGACCAATAGCAATAAAAATGACTGAAGTGGCAATAAAGAGCCTACAATCAAACGAAAAGTCCGGACCAGGTGGTTTCCCAAGTATATTTTACAAAACCTTTATAGAAGAGGTAAGTCAAATACTCCTTAATCTATTCCATGAAATAGAAAGTACTGGACTCTTTTAAATACATTATATGAAGGCAACATCTCATTAATACCAAAACCAAGTAAAGACAGCTCAAGAAAAGAAAATATAGGTCTATATCATTGACGAACTTAGAAGCAAAACTGCAAATGAAAATACTAGCAATATGGATTTAAAACCACTTCAAGAAAATCATACATCATAATCAAATTTTCTCAGGTATGCAAGGCTGATTCAATGTATGAAAAATAATCCATGTAATTCATCACAGAAACAGAACCAAAGAAATAAGTCATGCAATCATTTCCATAGACACTGAAAAAGCATTTG